>NC_136072.1:316255993-316870993 GCF_964261635.1 Lissotriton helveticus | reverse complement strand
CTTAGCAAGAGTCAGGGATTTAATAGGAACTTTATGTGTTCAGCCTGGTTGATGGTGGAATTAATTCATTTGATGGATTTTCCTATAGACTGGGGTCATGTGATTGACAGGAAACCATTCTGTGGCTCCTGTGTCCTGGACACAACCATGACTGAGATAGGGCCTCTCGTTTCCACGGATGATGTTCCATGAGGCCCTGTGGATATCATTAAACCAGTGGGGGAGCAGTTGGTGAGCCTAGACCTGCACTTAGTGTGTGGGCTGTGGAGGCTTTCAACTGAAAATCTTTTTCAGGCGGCCCTGTGGTTTCATCAGAGACAATAGTGACATTCTTTGAAAGTTTGAGGCTGCCAGTCTTTTGGTTACATGACGCAGCTATTCAGTTGGAACCCACTGGGGTCCTGTGGCTGAGTCCTCTCCCAGTTTGGTGCCCCCTGTACGCTTGTGGTCACCACAGGCCCTTTAGGGGTACTTTCGCCAGTTTCCTGGTCACCCCATTGGGGTCCTTATGTAGAAGATGCAGGTGGTAGCCTGCCCACTATAATCACATGTAGTTCTTCCATGTGACCAGGGGACATATCCTTGGGGTGTTGTTCTGCCATTTGGGTATTGCTTCTTTCCTACCGCTGTCACTCACCTCAGTACTGTATTCGGTGAAAAGGGAGGAGCTTCCAGGGTGGGAAACGCTCTGTAAGGCAATCTTTATTGTAGAAGTTAACAGCAGGTACCTCCAGCTTCCTCCTCCAGCTTCACAGCTCTAACTCCTGCCACTTCAAAGACTAACATTCTTTCCTAGCAACAAGCTTACATTCTACATTTAGAAAACTCCACACATCTCCCCCCTTTACGCATAGTTGCACTACAACAATGTGCAACATTAACAGATTAAAGAAGAACATAGGGTTAATCACATGAACATCAATCACAAGGAATTGGCTGAGGAGCACAACATTTAGAAACGTTCCCAACACTCCAAGCAGAGCCATCAGTCAAAATGATAAAGTTCTTGTTCACTGTTCTTACTTTATAGGCTTGGACATTTTGCAGTCACCTTTAGTAACTATTCCCCCATGCCTTACTACTACCCAGTCACCACCCTTTATGTCGGGAACTTTGACACTTTTCATATTATTGTAGTAACTTGCGGCAGTCACTGTGTGTTTTGCAAAATCCCTCTCAACTGCAGCACGACCATCCCATACACAATCCCTGCTTTTTTGCGATCCAGGGACTTCTTTCACACCAGGTACACGCCCCTCGAGAGAAAAGAATGGCGACACCTCAGTCACTGAATGTGGCATCACCCAGTATGACCAGACCAATTTCTTAAGCTCCTCAGAACACGATAATCCATTGGAAATTGAGAGTTGAATATTTTCCATGATCAGAAAGTTAATTATTTCAACCAAACCATTCGCTTAAGGCCTGAACATGGCAACCCTCTCATGCTTAAAGCCTAACTTGCAGAGACATTCTTGCATTCTTTTGGACACTAATTGAACTCCATTATCAGATAGAAGTACCTTAGGAATCCCCTCATTCATAAAAATCCTTTTCATGAAGCCAATCACTTTTTCTGTTTCGATGCAGTCTGCAGTCTCAACACCAAGCCATTGGAGTGGTAGTTCACCAGCACCATCAACAACTTACAACATGAACAAAGTTTGGAGATAGGGCCAAGAAAATCTATTGCCACTCTTTCTCATGGACGCTTAGGAAACTCCACACAAGCAGGAGGAGGCTGCTGCACAGTCTTCGTCTTATCACTCATAGCGCACGCATAACACTCCTTGACAATCTCCTCAATATCTTTGTCCATGCCATGCCACCAAAATGACTGACGTACAGGTTTTTTTGTCATGTTTCTTCCCAAGTGTCCCTCATTAGCAATATTCACAATCTTAGTCCTTAGAGCTGCTGGTGGCACCAACTGGTTCCTTCTCCACAACTTCCCTTCACTCACACTCAACTCAGTTTCAACGTGGCAATAGCTTCTGAAACGGGTATCTTGGACAAGATTGCCCCTCCATCCATCTGACAAACCACACATTACCCACTGCAGTATATCATCATTCAACATAGTAGCGTCCCACTCCTCCTTGTCAAAGGCTTGTTTCTCTCTGCAGTTAATTACATCATCAGCAACTTCTAACTCCTCCCCAACAACATCCACTGGCATTCTAGACAGATAGTTCTCTACCACATTTTCTAGACCTTTCACATAATCCCCTTCAAAGTTATACTCCAGCACTGATAATATCCGCCTGGAAATTCTGGGAGTTACACTCCCTTCAAGACCTCTGCCTCCTTTGAACAAATGTACAAGGGGCTTGTGATCAGTGCAAACTTTAAAAGGTAACCCCAAGACAAAATACTTGAAGTGCCTGATCTCCCAACAGCACGGCAGAGCCTCCTTCTCAATCATGGAGTACGATCTCTCAGCTCCTTGAAGTTTTCTAGATGCAAACCCAATGATCCTTTCCTCTCCATCACTCATCTGAGTCAGGACAGCCCCTATTCCCACAGCACTAGCATCTGTAGTAATGAATGTCCTAGCCGGGGGGCGTGGCCACGGCATCCAGCGGAATGGCTGCTCTTCCGTGAAGCTCCTCCATGCGGGCTCCCGGCGGCGACGAGCGCAATGTGATCCGCTGCTCCAGTCCCTCACAACCCCCCAGATCCGATTGCTGATGTCGCCCTGTACCTTTGGGTGACTTTAGGCACCTTGGGAGCGGCCTACGGGTGGTGTTCACGGCGGAGGAGTTCCAAGGCCTCCGGACCTCGCGCCATCTTCTCTACTGCGCCGGAGCGCTGGGTAGGTGCGGCGCTCGGCTGCCGAGCCTCCTGTCCCTTTGCGAGTCCCCCGCGGGTCTTCTCGCTAGTTGCCCTTCCTCCGTGGGCTCCCGGGTGGGGGCGCCTGGCTCCTGGGGCGCGACCGCGGCCTATTGGCCTGGGGGCGTGCTGGGACCGGGGCCTCTAGTTGCGGGCCCGCGCTGGTTTGCGGGCGGGGACACTTGATTGGGGGCGGCGGGGGCTGAGGTTTGCGGCGGCCGTGGGGCCTAATGGCGCTTCCCAGCAGCTACCAGCGGCCCCGCCACAGACACGACCGGCTGGCTACCTGTTTTCCTCCCTTCCTCCTGCACTGAGCGTCGGGAGAGGGTCGCTCCCCACACTGCTGGCCACGTGGAGTGGCACTCCATTACCAGAGTCTGGCTCACACTGCACTCGGGCTTAGGGCCGTTGCGGCCACTGGATATCAACGCTCCTCACAAGGGAGGCCGGTCATGCTAACCTTCACCTGACGTCCTCTGACACTGCGCACTTACCTGTGCCCTGCCTGATCGTGGGACTGCCTGTGGCTTCATTTTTGCCTTGCCGCAATTTCGCCTCGCTGCTTGGCGCCATCAGCGATACACCTACGGCTTCGTCCCCCGTTCAGTCTCTGCGATGGGGAAGAGGGACCCTAACCAGAGGAAACTAAGCTTCGATAAGACTTCCCTATTCACCACGGACCCTCCGCCTGGATCGTCCTCTGGGGTTGCGGGCTCTTCAGATTCGGGGGACGCTGCGTCCATGGCCGCCGCCATGTTGGGTGAAATGCGCGCTGGCTTCAAGGCCCTGGATACTCGCTTTGATAGCCTCGAACAAAAACTTTCTGACATGGGCTCCACTGTGCAGGCACACGATAGACGTCTCGACTTGGCGGAGTCCAGGATATCCGATGTTGAGGACGGTGCCGCATAGGCGCTGAAACGATTGGAGCGTGTCAAGAAAATTCTTAAAGATGTGGCCATTAAAAATGAGGACTTGGAAGCGCGTAGCCGGCGCAATAACATTCGCATCCTTGGCGTGGCGGAGACAACTGCCACGGGCCGGTTTGACACCTTCGTTGAGCACCTCCTCATTGAGCTATTCGGAAAGGACACCTTCAGCGCTGGCTTTGTTGCTGAGCGAGCGCACAGGTCACTGGGTCCCAAGCCGCGCCCTGGGCAACCACTTCGGCCCATAACAGCTAGGATCATGAATTTTCGCGACCGAGACGCCGCGCTTCGCGCTGCACGAGAGGCGGGTGAGGTGCAATGGCAGGGCAGCAGGCTGTCTTTTTTCCCGGATTTTACACTAATGGTGCAGGAGGCGCGTCGCAAGTATGCTGGTGTCAAGTCCGCCCTCCGTAACCTTGGACTAAAGTACGGCATGCTCTATCCTGCACGACTGAAGGTTGAGGTGAACGGCAGATTCCGCATTTTTGACTCTCCAGCAGAAGCACAAGACTTTTGCCATGGCTATAAGAAACAAGGCTCGCCATCTGCTTCCGGTTCCATGCCACGTTCTACGCCCCAGAATGACACGCAGTCCAGTGCTGACCTTTTTGCTGAAACCGGCCAGGGCTGATCACCGGTGCCGCTTCTTCCTTGGGCGCTACTCATTCTGTTGCTTATGGTTGGGATCTTACTTGTTTTGTTGCCATTAATTCGATGATCGCTTTGCTGGGACGCCCGCATGGCGTGGCGTTGCTACCCCCTATGGCGAATGCCTGTTTGTGTATCTTCCTTTGGGGTTTAACATTTTTCTTATTGCAGAGACACTTTTTTGCCCTATGGTATTTACAATTTGTGTTTTGCAATGTTGTTCAGTGCTTGTTTGGGGTCTGCCTCTCCAGGGATGATGGGAGGCTGGGTGGTGGGTGGGGGATGGGTTGTGTGTTGTTTTTGTGGTCATTTATGTTTGCGAGTGATTGCGAGATTCATGTGATTGGCTTGTCGGCTGCACGCCTCTTCTTGACTGTCCTGGGAGGGATGCTATGGCCAGGATAGGTCTGCAGTCTGGCCCTTCCAGATTCACCATGATGACTTGGAATGTTCGTGGCTTGAACACCACGCGGAAACGTAAACAGGTCCTGAACTATGCGGAGCGTCATAAGGTGGATATCCTCTTCCTACAGGAGACCTACTTGGTGCAGGCAGACACCATCTCATTGGCTAAAGGTTGGGGTACTCATAGAGTGTTTTCGCGCTATAGCAGATATGCCAGAGGTGTAGCAATTCTTGTGCACAAGCGTGTTCCATTTGTGTTGACTGGTAGCAGGACAGACGGGAAGGGCAGATATGTGCTAATCACTGGAGTGTTGTTTGGGTACAAACTTGCACTGGTGGGTGTCTACGGGCCCAATGTGGATTCCCCGACCTTTTTTCAAGACCTGCAACTTTCGTTGCTTCACTCTGACATCGATTTGTTGGCAATGGGGGGCGACTTTAATCTAATGATGAATCCAGGCAGAGACAGCACTTCCCCCTCCCCAGATTGTAAACCTCTTGCCAGCTCGGTAATTGCTGACATTTGGTCTCAGTTTTCCTTAATAGATATTGAGGCTAGATTGCATCCCCTCTCCCCGGATTACACTCATCACTCAGGCTTTCACAAGACTAGCACTAGAATTGACTATTGGCTGCTCTCCCCGGGCGTGGCGGGATGGGTGGTTGGTCTTTCCACCCTTCCGCGCACGCTCTCTGATCACTCTCCTGTAGTGTTGACTTTAGCAATCCCGAGGTTGGGTGGTTACGAGAGACAGTGGCGTTTCCCTAGTAGGGCCCTGCTGGATCCGGTCTTTACAGAGGAGGTCCGCACTGCCATCGATGACTATTTCGACATTAACACCGGCTCCGTGACCTCTTGGGCCACGTTATGGGAGGGTTTCAAGGCCACCATCCGCGGGGTTTGTATTGCCAAACATGTTGGGACCCTGCGTGAGATTCGCACCACGCTGACTCGCATAGAAGCGGATCTCTCTGCGGTGGAAGGGGAGATTCTCAGGGACTCCTCGCCAGCCCGAGAGGCTAAACGCCTTGAGCTTCTTCTGGAGTTTCGGGACACCGCAGACAGAGAGCTACGGTTCTTAGGCAAACACTACACGGCGCGTCAATATGGTGAGGGAGACCAACCAGGCAAGATGCTAGCGCAGCTGCTCCGTCCACCACACCAGGCAGCTTACATCACTGACATACTCGACTCGCAGGGCACGCAACATTATTCCACTCCCGACATATGTAATACATTTTTATCGTACTATAAACTTCTTTACACATACACACTGTCTGGGGAACGCTGTGACCCGGAGTCGTATCTCAATGAGATAGCCATGGTGTATCTCGAGAAAAACATGCAGGAATTTCTGGCCGAACCCATAACGCCAGATTTCATAATTGAGGCCATTGACTCGTTAAAAGAGTTCCTCTGCGCCGGGACTTGATGGGTTTTCAGCGGACTTTTATAAGGAATACAAACCAGAACTTGTGCCACGGCTCGTTGAGGTTTATGCGGAGGCGCTGGAATCGGGCGTTCTCCCTCCCACACTCCGGGAGGCGGTCATTGTTCTACTGCCCAAACCGGGTCGTGACCCCTCACAATGTAGTTCCTACAGGCCCCTGTCCCTACTGAACCTTGACTACAAAATATTAGCCAAGGTTCTTGCAATCCGATTGGCGCTGCTTGTGGATACTCTTGTCGCGCCGGCTCAGTCCGGCTTTGTCCCACACAGGTCTACCTCCTTGAATCTCCGAACGCTTTTTTCTTGTCTGCATAGAATTGACCCCGCCACCCCGGCGGCAGCGGTGTTTCTGGACGCGGAGAAAGCGCTCGACACTCTGGAGTGGCCCTTCTTTTTATCGATCATGAGGAGAATGGGCATGCCCGCTATGTTCGTGGCTACAGTGGAGTTGCTGTACTCAAAGCCCACTGCTCGGATACGTTTGAATGGCACTATCACTGAAAGCTTTACACTTTCTAGAGGAACCCGGCAGGGCTGCCCCTTATCTCCGCTCCTTTTCATCCATGTGATGGACCCTTTGGTGCGGCATTTTCAAGAGAAGCACCTTCATAGGGGGCTCCAAATCCGCACTGGCCCACTCCTTGTCTCTCTTTACGCAGATGACACGGTCCTATATGTTCGAACTCCTAGTACCAACTTGGAGCCATTGATATCGGAGATTACACGCTTTGGCGAATATTCTGGCCTCAGAATAAATTGGCACAAATCGCTTATTTTTCCACTGACCCCCTCCACCGTACAGTGGACTTGCTCTTTTCCACTAGAATGGTGCGCGGACTCCGTTAAATACCTGGGAATCCACGTTCACCTAGATACGGTCTCCATTGTTCGTCTGAATTACGGACATGCCCTGGACTTTTTGGAGGACAATACGGAGCGGTGGCTCCGTCTCCCGTTGTCCATGGCTGGCCGGATTGCTATCATCAAAATGGTTGTCCTCCCTCAGTTTTTGTACTTGTTCAATAACATCCCAATCCCTCTCACCAAGATTTTTTTTTCGCAACTCCGTTCCGCACTGTTGCGCTTGGTGTGGGGTGGTAAAAACCCCCATGTGGCATGGCGCACGTTGACGCTACCTTACGAGAGAGGGGGATTTGGAGTGCCGAATTTTTTCCTCTATTATTTGGTGGCCCAGTGCTCGTATGCGCATTCCTGGTTTCACCCGGATGCTAGAATTCCTTACCTGAGGCCTGAAGCCGACTCGGCGCTCCCTGTGCCGCTTAACTCCATCCTTCCCAGAGGACTCCCCCGGGACCCACAGGACATACAGCCGATGTCCACTACATGCTGGGCCTGGGATAAAATGCGACGACTGCTTCGCATGGAGAAATTGTACTCTTCTGCTTTGCCGCTGCCTAACCCTCACTGGCTCCCCATCACTGGTGAGTCGGTGGTTCACCGCACACTGTCCAAATACGAACTACACACAATTGGTGATCTTTTTTCCGGACGAACATGCTTTCTCCCTTACGGAGGACACCCGATTCACTGACCGGACATTTATGGACGCTTTTAATCTGACTAGACTCCGTTCCATGCTCCGCGCTGAATTCCCCACATTTCCACTTCCTCCTGATGATGACCCCGCACTTACATTTATTATACAGAACCAGTCTGGTGCGCGCGTGGTATCGAAGCTTTACAAACTGTGCATGGCCTCTCTGCCCTCCTCGGACACAGCGGTGCGCGCCGCATGGGAGGGTGACCTGGGCATGCAGATTACAGACGACCAGTGGGAGGCGTGCTGCGCTGTCACTAGAGACGTATCCATGAACAACAGGCACAAACTTATACATTTTAAGTTCCTAAGGAGGATGTATCACACTCCTGCACTTGCTCATAAAATCAACGCTAGTAGGCCACACGGCTGCCCTAAATGCGGCACACCGCATACGGATTTCTCCCATTTGTCCTGGACGTGCCCACGGTTGCATACATATTGGCTAGAGGTTCACCGGATTCTGGGAGACATTTTGGGCATGACGTTACATCTCACTCCCGAAATTGCGCTGCTTGGCTAAGTTGCAAATTTACCGCGCTCGCTCCGTAGACTGGCTTCCATCTGCTTCCTTTTGGCCAAGAGAGAGATAGCGCTACTCTGGTGCGCACGACGCGCTCCGACCATCAGTGCGTGGCTCAAGAGTGTGGCATACTGCAATGTAAATAGTGTGGAATACTCAGAAATGGTTCCGTCGGCATCTCGCCCGACAGACATTTGGGGGGCATATCGGAACTACGTTGCGAAACTTACCCAGGAGACACAATCCCACTCCATTACTTCCATAGTACCGACAGGGGTGGGTTAGGACGACCTTGACACAAGGTACTTGGCTGCCTTCGCCTTGCTATAAGTGTAACTCACTCCTGCCAACTGCAATAAACTGTGGCGGTTTGGTGTATTGGGTGCTCCGTGAGAATCCTGTGAGCGTCCGTTTTTTTTTTTTTTTTTTTTTCTTTCTGTTAATGCTTTGTTGTGGTTGAGCCTCGCTCCTCTGCACTTGCGGTCTGTACACTCTAACCTGAAATATGATGTGCTGTTTATGTGTCTCTTGATACGTCATTCTGAGCCTGAAACTGTTACTGTGCTGATCGACTTGCTCTATTGTTCTCGCAAACTCTTTGATATAATTTGTTTTTTTGTTTTTGGTGTATTGTCTTCTTATTCTTCAGTTACTGTCTGATTTTGGGCATTATGGTTGCAACGCAACGAAAATGGTAAAATGCACTATTGCTATGTGTAATTTGAACAGTTCGCAATCCTACAATATGCAAATTTTTCTTATTGGATGATGTTCCTTCTATTATTACATGCCTACTTTTTGATTCATATGTCTGTAAATGTGGATTGCATTTCTGTGCATTAAAGAGAAATAATTTTTTTTAAAAATGAATGTCCTAGCCTTAACATTGAAATGCCAAAGGGTAGGTGCATGAGGATTACCAGCTTTTACCCTATTGAGCGCCTTGTCACAAATGTCATCCCATTTAAATGTAACAACATTCTTCATTAGTAGCCTCAAGGTCTCCATAATTTCTGTAAAACCACTCACGAATTTGGAGCAGTACTCTGCCTGCCCGAGGAAAGACTTCAGCTGGTCCTTATTGAGAGGAGTAGGAGCATCCCTGACAGAAGCAACGCTACTCCTTTTGGGTCTAATTGCACTTTTGGATATCTCGTGTCCCAGATATGTCACACAATCTTTGCTTAATTTACATTTTTCTTTTTTTATGGTCAATACGTGCCTCTCAATAAAAGTCAGAACCTAATTCAGTACTTTGGCATGGTGTTCATAGTTTTTCCCCACAACCAACACATTATCCTGAAAACACAAAACATCTTTCAGTCCCACAAAAATATCTTGCATAACCCTTTGAAACACCGCTGAGGCAGATGCCAAGCCAAATGGCATTCTACGATAGCGAAATGCACCCAGCAGTGTTACAAATGAGGTAAGGTGTCTTGATTCTTCACTAAGATCAATTTGATGATAAACTGCAGACATGTCGATTACACTAAACACAACCCCTCCACCCATGGAAGTCAACATCATGGAAATATTGGGCAGGGGTTGCCTGTCGACCCATATATTTTTATTCAGATCACGCAAGTCGACACACAATCAAATCTTTCCCCCATCCTTGGGTGCGACCACAAAAGGCGCCAACCACTCTGGAGCCTCAATAGGCTCAACAATATTTTCTTTTAACAATTTCTCAAGCTCTTCTTGAAGAGGACCTCTCATAACATGTGGTACACTTCTTACTCTTTGTACAATAGGTATCGCATTCTTAAGAATAATTTTGTGGGAAAAGTTTGAGTTGCCCCAACTCATCAGAAAAACTTTGGAGAATTTCCCCATCAAATTTGTATCATAACTATTAATATCATGCCCCATAGTAGATTTAACAGGCTGAGCAGCATTAGGATCCAATAAAATCCCTAGGTCTTTTTAGTGGCGCCAACCCAACATGTTGGAACCCTGTTTCGTCAAACACACATCTACCTGTGCAGCGTGATTGCCAGAAACTGGCATTAGCAGAGAGGGGGGGGGAGCTGAATCTCAGAGAGACCAGACATTGAGGAAGTGCATGTACATACAGTCATGTCTGATGGCCACTGAAAGGCCCCTTTATGCACGCAGGTCTTTGTGCGAGGCTGTAAAGATAATAGTTGAGAAAAATCTAAAAATAGAGGGAATACTATTCATATTTTCCTACTTCTATTTGCAGGCACAGATGCATTGGAAGTAGCGAAAGCATACTATTACTTGCAGATCATCAACACATCTACGTTTTCTCACAACAACTCAATATTTAAAAATTATAGCGAATTAATATTGAATAAGACACGCAATTAAACCATTCTCATTGCATTGTATAAAGGTATTTCATTTCTTTTTCCCCAATAATATCCGGTCACATGCGTTTGAGAAATGTACACCGCGATGCCATTAACCAAGTCAACATTATGTCTCCCAGTATTCATTAAAAATTATCCGGACTCTCATTTCACCTGTAAGGTTCATTATATACCACCTAGTCTAAATTGAAGTGTGAGTACTACATTAATACAGGAAATATCTAACGGTTTCTAAACACGTACCATTTTATTAAGTATCACAGTTTTTATTCAGGTTGGTACATTAGGCACAAGAAAAGGAACAGAGAACATGAAGAAGGACTGGGGTATTCGCATAGACAATGGTCTCTGACATCTTTTATATGTTTTGACTCTGAACTGGGAATTATGATTTGCAAAAATAAGGCAAAGGTTTTGGTATCGGTGGCAGCAGTTTGAAACCCATGGTATTCTTCAAAGTTTGGTGCTTGACATAGAAATGATTTTAGGGTGCCCGTCTTCACGATGAACACACCAAGAAACACACCATTAAACAAAAGCCAATGAACATTTTAAATATGAAATGCATCACACACACACATTGACACCGTGTCAGGTGATGCTAAATGCAATACACACCTTTATTGTAATAATGCATAAAAGGGGTGGAACATGCTTTACGGAACAGATACATTTAAATAGATATTTTAATCAATGGCGGAGATATTGTTCATAACAGTGCTCTTTTTTATTACATTTGTTATTAAAACAAGATATGTACACTCAAGTCCGGCCTGGATAAAGTGGAAAACAAAAAGAAAAAAGCTACCTCCCTTAGGTGCATGTTTCTCATGTATAAGTGTTTTAATGCCGGGTAACGTTAAAAAAATTATATAGGGATGTTTTTCTTCTCACTTATTTGAACTTTAGTTGATAGAACAGCAGTGCCGCGCTCTTCCTCCGAAAGCACACTGAGAAACTGATGTAACTATAGTCAGCACTCCCATAAGATTGAAAGGTTTCAAATCGCCTAGATGGCAGGAAAATCCTTGATCACTCGTGCTACTGCTTCTATGAATACTATGGGGGATATTCACAATGACGGGGATAACTATCGCCAAGTCATTTATCGGCAGAAAAGTTAGCGCCGCCTAACCCTGAATCTTAGCGCCATATTAGCAGGATATTATCAAGCCCACACTACATGGCGATAATAACAGGGAACGGCAGAGAAAACAGCTGATAACAACATTGCAATGGCGATAGTGATTCAGGTGTTAGCTGGCGATCTGCCTATTAGCACAAGAAAAGTCCCTTCTACCCTCCCGGCGATGAATACTTCATAAAATGCACCAGAGTTTCTCTCAACTTGATAAAACTTTCCCACTCACTTCACTTTAAGAAAAATAGTTTAATGCGAACTCCACATTTCAATCTTTGCCCCTCTTATATTTATTGGCACAGTGGCATGAGTCTGACATTTATCGGTGCGCCCTGGGCAGCAACTGCAAGGAGTTTGCAAACAACATTAACTGCAGGTCGGTGAGCAGACAGCTCTCCTGGGGACTGCAAGCATCCCCCTGGAGTAGAAGGAAGTATAGTTCCCAGGTGCGATGCCTGCACCCAGAACGTGCCACGCAATGCCTGTTTCAAGAGGCAGACTTTCTGAACATCGGGGCGTTTTTATTTACAGCGCTATATAAAAATTGTCTATGTATGCCGGGTGAATATCAGAATAAGGTCTCTCTCTTGGCTTCGTTGCCAGTCCAGGCATTAAGCCACATGGGCAGGGACGCTGCGCATCCCTCACACACGCAGGAATCTGGGCGCAGGTGGGTGGCGTCGAGTATCACTAATCACAGAAACTCCAATTATTCACCTCACCAGTCTGAAGCAATAAATCAAAGAGAGGTGAAACCTGCATAAAGTTCAAATAAACACGAGGACCCAATGCTTAAATCTGATCCAAGAAGTCATCTCCGCTAACCTGCCAGGCGTTTATACGGAAAGACGTGACTTAAGTGAGCACTTCAAGTGAAACATTTTCTAAAATGCTTGGATGAAAAAATACTCAGCCCAGGGAGTGGGGAAGTGCGTGTGGGCTGAGTTTCTCTCTCTAGTCGATGGGAGGGACAACCCTGGCCATATCTATGAAATGTGTCATTTAAATGATGTGATCAGAGGGAGCTGCTACAGGAGTGATATGGTGAGTCATGGTAGGTTGCCAAATGCCAGTGGGGTGCTGGTTGCACCCCTGTCCTGCCACAAGTAGTAAAGCATATCTGCAATCCTTTGCCTTTATTTCCATTCCTTTTATTTCCAAGCATAATAGTGGCAATTCGCCTGCTTGTTTCCGCCATGCTCAATTCCAGTGGCAGCTGTTGTGAAGGGAAGGTGGCCCAGCCCGGGCTCTGCCCTCTAACCCTCCTCTCCCGATACAGATAAGGAGAAGGTAGGTCGCACATGGCAGGAGGGCCGTGGGGCAAGTCATTCAGGCCTATCACACGTGGATGACGCCCCCCAGTGGCATCTCTTCTGCTATGGCGGAAGAGCGTTGCCCCACTGCCTTAAGCAGTGCAGAAGAGGAACAATCATCACATGATGATAACTAACTGTTATAGTCATGCTATTTATTCTCAGGGTTGGGAGGGTGGGTTGGAGTGCTCCAAACATGGAGCAGGGCATAAACGGATTGTCATGCCCACTCAAGTGCGCAATGCCTGTTGCAATGCAGGCTGCATTACAGCCTGCATGTAGAACATGCCCCCCCCAGCACTTCTTAATGTTGTCCGCTGTGCGCACATGCACTGCGGGCTTACCACTGATGTGCCAAAGGCACATACGTGTTTGCGACGCATGCCATAACATCGCATTAAATTCCAATGCATACTAAAACTAGGCACATTGCAACAGTGGAGTAGGTGTTGCATAGGGTTGACATAAATATCACTATTCCCACTCCAGTGAGTGCAACCCTAAACCAACCTTTGCACCCCAATCCCAAATGTGAACACAGGAATTCCTTTTTGAGCTCCCAATACACACCCAATGTTCATATGTTACCCCCCCCAAAAAAAACTATTTTCCTATTTTACACCAAAAAACACCCCATTAATTCCATATTTTACATCTGGAACACACACCCATAATAATTGAAATTACACTATTACTGACATCACAATGCGTTGTAATCAAATGCAATGTGATGGCACCTGCATTGTCGGAGTTGCATTGTTGATAATGTACTACCTGCGTTGGAACGGTCATCTCACGTGACAAAGGCAACCCATAGGCTACGCTGTTGACTCCTTCTGCCCCTGGACCGCGCTCATCACCAAGGAACCTTCCTCTTGGACACTCCACCGCTACGATGCCAGCACCCTCCTCACCATCAACCCTGGACGTCACATCGCCTGCAAGGACCAATATCTGCTCCATACCGGACATCGCCATCACTGACGGCTGCATTATCACACGCAAGGAGCAGCATGCCCTTCAAGGACATGGCATTGCCATCACCTACAGAGGCATACTTCGACTGACCACACACTCTAATGACCCAAGGGCAACCATAGACCATCTCAATTCCCAGATCCGGACAAAGCCCAAGCACATCCACTGCGGCACATTCATGTGCAGGACCCCCGGACATTGGACCCCCATTCTCAAACACCATTGTTAACCTCATTGTACTCCAGGATCTCCCATCCACCGACGACATCCTACTATGTGATCTCAAGTTCCACCTGGACCACCCCAGTGACCAGGACAACACCGCCTTCTGGGGAAGGTCACCAACATCAGACGCAAGCAGCAACTCACATCAACAGGCCACATAGCAGGACAGATGGTCGAGCACGTCACCGACACAAGCGAGAGCTTTAACTTCAGCAACAACACCGGACTCTCCTGGACCAACAATCATTGGATATATCACATCTTCGATTGCCCACTAGACGCCAACGCCATCATTGCAACCCCTTGCCGCTGGATCAAGGCCACCGTTGGACGTCTCGTCAACTCTCTCAGCACCAACACTCCGTCACTGCTTCCAAACGATGACACCGCAGCACACAACCGCCACCAATGGATTTCCAACAGTGTTGACATTCGGGCACCCCTAATGAACTGCACTGCGTCAGTACCTTCCGCCTACCTGATGGCAGGCGTGAGGGTGATGCAGTGCCACACGGATAGGCTGGCCCCATGCATTGCTGGAGTTACATCATGATTGTGACACAACTGCAGCAATACGTGACTTTAGCGCAGACAGATACGTCAGGATTCCTGACTTAACTGTCATTACTTGCGTCATGGAGCACTGTCCAGGGAGTACAGTGCATCCATGCTGTCGCAAGAAGGGCTTATTGAGAAGGGTTGCAACGCCGTCTTGTCGCAGCACTGCAACACTTTTCATGACTGGGGCACAGGAACGAGCACTATCTTATTGATGGTGCATAGTCCTGCCCTGTAGTTTTTTGACAGGGCAGCGCAGCAACATTGCTTGCAGCGCGGTCCAGCAACAAAACCTGCAGAAATGAGGCCCCAATGGTTATCTCAATTTTACGGCCAGATATTTTCTGGTCTTAAAAAACTGCCTCTAGTTGCAGTTTTTTTGTCATCTTAAATTAAGGATTCCCCTTGTGAGTAGGGAAATCTTGGTTTAATGTCAAATTTTGCAAGGGAACGCCTCCCTTGCATATCATTAGCGATAATTATTGCTGACTTACGTTGCGATATTGAAAAAGGTCCATTTCGTCTAAAAGCTGTCGTAAACTGCTGTTAGCGACAGCTTGTGAAAATAGCAATTAAAATATTGCTGCTTTTTCGGCAGAGTGCCGCTGAAGTGGCGATATTGTCTTGTGAATATGCTCCTCTGTCTCAAATATATCCGTCTGTTCCTGCTGCTATGAAACAGGCCAGCGTGTATTTGGGAGAGTAACAACTGTGTTTAAAACAAAATATATTTTTACTGGGTGTTACAGTGGAAGAAAATACTTGCAATATGAATTACATTTCTGACAATTCCTATTGATTTAGATTAAGCAAGAATGGGATAATTTTTCACTAGTAGAAAATAAGAGGAATATCACAAAATAAGTATACATTTGTGATAATAGGCAGCGATGCTTAAAGCCATTTAAAAATGCCTCTGCCACCCATGCATAAATGTATTGACAAATGTTTTCAGAAGCATACTTAGTGAAATCATGTATTTATGCACGATTTTCTATGCAACTAAATGCAAGTGTGTCTTTATGTAGATGTGTGTGCATACATGTGTTTTGAACTGCAGCTATATCTTTTTTTCCCAAATTTATATTTATTAAATTTTGTTTGCACAGTAATAACCAGACCCTCCAGCTTATCGCAATTCGGCCGAACTGTTGAAATGGCGCGATATTTGGGCAAAAGCCCACGAAATTTGCCGTTTCCGCCGTAAGGAGCGAGAGGAGGTCGAGGATGGCAGCCGAGAGAGGGAGAAGACCAGCAAGAAGCGGCAGCGACACACACACGAAGACTCTTCCTCTTCTCCAGAGACCAGGGAAGCGGACTCGGAGCAGGAGAACAGCCGGCCGGCGAACACAGACAGGAGGTACGTCCGTCCCTGCCAGGATCCCGTTAGCAGGGAACAAGAAGGTGTTCGGAAGTCATTTCCGACCCACAGCAATACTAAAATAAAAGATTAATGTCCCCCGAGGCCCGAGCTGCGGGATGAAGGCGGCCCTGAGCTGCGGGGCGGCCTCGGCGGCGACCGGCGCTGGAATGAAGGTCTGAGCGCCTCGGATCGCTGCATTCCTCCCTCATGAACCTGTCTGCGGTGTGCGTCCTCCCCAGGCTGGGTTTGAGGCTGAGGCAGGCCAGGCCACGGCCCGGCCTTCACTGCACAGTCACCCTGTGAGCACAACACACAGGTCAAGGGGGGTGACCCGGTCAGCCCGAGGCCTGCTCTCCAGGACAGGTGACCCTGGGACAGTCCCTTCGTTTCCTGGTGACTCGGTGTCCTTGTCTGCCGGGGGCGAGGGGTGGGTGCCTCGAAACTGGCTTAACCACGGCGATAGGCGCTATCACTTGCATCATACCTGGCTTTCCACTAAATTGTGTCATACAATGCTGCGAGAACTCGTCTCGAGCAGAAAATAATACAGGCCCAGTGGAATAATACGGAATGTCCAAGCGCCCTGGATCGGTTTTCTCAAATCGTTTGTGTGTTTGTATTGCCATAACAAGCATGGTGCACGTCAGCTTGATTTCTACAGACAAGTTGTTTTCTTTTTTCTTTTACATGTTTATATAGCACGAATAGACCCGGCAGTATCAGTACCCTTTACCTAAAAAACTGAAGTGTGTTTTCTTAACTCTGACCTAGGATCAGTCTACAGGGAAGCACCTGAGTCGTGTGGACATGCCATGTGACAAGGCCTTGTGCCTCCTCTGTAAACGCATCAAAATTCAATTTATATTGTTAGCAAAATCTTATTTTCCCCTTAATTCTTTCTCTAAGTAGTTAAAGTTTCTTTGTCTGCCCTGAGAACGTGTCTGGACTCGAATCTTAACCCAGAAGAGAAATTGTCAGAATACTTTTAGAACTTACAAGGGTTTTTTTGGGGTGGGGGGACTGGCCACAAGACCGCCCTCCATTGTAGCACCTCAGATTCAACTTTAGTACATTTTATTGACTGTGATTAATTACAATTATTACAAAAATAAAAAACAGTTAAAAATGCACTTGCTTAAAAGACGTTGGCTACAAGACAATGAAGAAAACCACTGCCTAGGTGATGCTGTCCTAAAACATCTTCAGTGCTTACCTGTAACGCACTTAGCGAATTTTATATAACCCAACAATATAATAGCATAATTTGACGGACGTTCTTAAAACAGGTCTGCTCCATGTTGTCAAATAACTCCAACAGTAAGATATCTGTGTTTGGTGTTGCAAAAAACCCAAAATAAAATGCCGCTAAATGCCGCTAAATTTCCATTTTTGTGCCGCTAAATTTTCATTTTTGTGCCGCTAAATTTGCCAATCCATGCCGCTATATCCTGGGGGGTCTGAATAACAAACAAGCAAGACAATACATTTTCCAGCGATCTTCGGATATTGCTTACATATGGCTAATTCTTGGTTACAGATACTTTCAAGAGATCCGTCAATATTGTCATAACCAGTATATTTCTCGTATTATCAGCAAATCTGAACTTGGTCTGTGTCAGGCTTAAGAATGTGTATCATCAGATTATACTCTTGACTAGAACAACAAAATGTAATCAATCACCCAGTAAAAAAATATAACTGGGGGATTCATTTTAAAAGCTAAGTATTTTATTTTAAACAGGTTCCATTATTCAGTATTAATTGCAACAACAAAAAAATGCACGGGGGATCAATTAGAAACAAGATGTATTTTATTGGAAAAAAACATTTAATTCTTTAGAATTTGTAAGAATATTGTGATGGTTTTTATTAAATTATAACAAACTTGGAAGTATTTGCGCCATTGTGGGTTCAGCCCGCATTCTGCCAGGAGGCGTTTTCTGCGTATGTCTTGTAATTGACGGTTTTCTTGTGCCCCATCTTTCATCTAGGGTATTGCGCGCACTAGGGGTGATCAGAGACTGGCCACTCAGCCTCATGACAATAAAGGTTTTGGAATAAGATTCAAGGGTAAGTCATGGGGACACATGTAAAAGTGATGATAAATCGGAAAATCCCAGATGGGAAGAGACAGCGGTAGTGCACGAGGTGCAGCTGATTTCTTAGGATAAGCCCACATCTTTCTTTCTTATGCTCAAGGTTGCGCTGGCAAGTAACCACGTTACGTGGAACACCAGGATCATCGGCAGTAAACCGTGGGCAGGATATCACATCAAGCGTTCGCCGTGTCACACATTGGTTAAGTAAGTATAACATGAGTGGGTTCAGCAGCGCTGGGAGAACCTCATAGGCATTGAAGGGCACTGCTCTGGGGGGACAAAGAGCGACAAGAGGATCGACAACAGACATAGGGGCAGCAAGGTTGATTTCAAACATATTTCTTTCACCTACAGGACCCTCAAAGGAGGCTAGATTCAACGGCAAGGTCATGGATAGACAGGGAAATCCCCCATTTTCTGCCAGATGACAACAGTCGAGGAGCCTCAGCCCAGCACGTCTCAGGATGCAGACCGGGCAGCGTTTATGAACATACCCATGAGGAAAGAACTAGAATGGGCAAGGGGCATCATGAATGCACAAGAGCTCAAGGACTCCCCAGTTGAAGGGGACAGACCCAGCGGGCAACAGCCTGCTCCAGCAGGCCACTAAACAGGGAATCCCTGGCTGAAGCCCGATAAAGAAGGCTAGGGCCCCAGCAAGACAGCACAAGTGGCAGCAACAATAGACACTAGCAATAGAGCACCTTCAGGGATGGAATCCCTGGACAGAATGGGTAAGCTAAAGGACACAGTGGTGAGCTTAATGGTGGACTTTAAAACCAGTTTCGCCAGCTCGCGGACACAGCAGCATCACAGTGGCACAACCCATTTGGGGGGGGTTGCACCTATGACAGAAAGGGTGTGGGGGGCAATTTGTCGATAAGGGGGTATCCGGTGCAGCCACAACTCTACCCCTAGTTACTCTACCCCCGCTGTCCACTGTGAAGAGACAGTTACAGGCAGCCCAGGCTGTCACAATTCGATCCCTGTGCTCTCGTGCCCACCACCAGGCAGCCGAATTGTGGGGCTTTCCAGTGTTCTAATATGCCTCCAGACACTCACCTGTATGCATATCCTGACTTCCAGGCATTTGGACACTTATTGGGAATTGACATCCATTTCCAATCCATGCTGGGTTTTGTGAAAGCCAGCCTGCTTATTCTTGAAGCCAACATGCTCATGTTTGGAACTCCATTACCCAGAATTCCCTGCTCACTGCTTTGTCTCCACCCCTGCAGGCCAAGGATGGGTGGAGGAATTCAGCTCACCTGTGGCTGGCTGCTGCTAGCCTGCTCACACCTGATGCATGTGATTACTGTGAGCTCTTATAAGCCCCAGCTCCCTTCAGGCCAAGGTTGGTCATTGTAGCTGTTTACTGGTGAGACCGATCCTTGTTTCCAGTGCTCCTGAGCTTTTGCTATTCTTTTTTCCAGTGTTTCCCGAGGTTTAGTTATGCCTTGTTCCTGACCTGCTGCTGTGTTCCTTGTTCCTGAATTAGCACTGCCTGCAGTGCTACCCTGACCCCTGAGCCTTAGTATTCCTTGTTCCTGAATTGCAGCAGTTTCCCTTCTCCAGGATTAGCACTGCTTGCAGTGCTACCTTATTTCCTGAGCTATAGCTATTCCTTGTACCTGAATTAGCACTGCCTGCAGTGCTCTTGTTTCCTGAGTTCCTGAGCTATAGTTATTCTTTGTTCCTGTTCCTGGTCTTCAGCTATTTCTTGTTGATGGCTTGCAGTGCTCTCTTGACTCCTGAGCTGTAGCTATGTCCTGTTTCCTGAACTAGCGCAGCCTGCAGTGCTACCTTGACTTCTGTAGCTTTGGTAATTCCCTGTTCCAGAACCGGCACTGTCTGCAGTGCTGCCTTAACTCCTGAGCCGTAGCTCATTTCTTGTTCCTGCCCCAGCACGGCCTTTTATGCTACTTTGTTTTCTTGATTCCTTAACCTGCACTATTCTAGTATACCCTTGTAGCCTCCCCTTCTGTATATCATTTTCCAGCCCCTGTCCTTCTTCCCATTTCCTTGGTTCCAGTTCTAGTTTGCTGTCTTTCTATTCTGATTTCTTGCTTCTGTTGCCTTGTATGTGTTACCTTCTTTATGCCAAGTGTGCTCTGTCATTTCCTTCCTTTCCTGTTGTACACTCCTCGTTGCTAGCTCCTTGTCTATTTTGCTTGTGTTTAGTTCTACCCCTTTGCTGTTACTGCCTTGCATGTTCCTATTTGATCACCAGGATCTGTGGGCACAGCTGACTACCTAGGTGGCGTTTCTTGTTCACTGTGAGTATTGTCTTTGAATTACATTTATAACATCACCATAGGTATAAGCTCCACAGACCCTGCCTTTGCATCCATAACCTACATGTGGGTATTTGCAGTCAGTATCTGTAACAACAATTATGGGCAAGAAACTTAGAGCTTCAGTCTTACCTTGTGGAGCTCCTGAGTGCTTTACCCCACACCCCCCTTTACTGTTAATGTTGTATGATATATATGTCTTGCACGTCTGTCCTGGGTGTAGTTAGTCTGAATGCTAAATTGCCTTGTGAGTGCCCTTCCTTTCGGAGTCTTAGCCATCTTGTTCACTTGTACAGGCTTCCCCTTTGGATCCCTTTTCCTCTTCTGACTTCCTGTGTGATCCTGGGCAGCGCTGTACTCCTCTGTGTACGTTTTCCACCCCATTCCCAGTCCTTGACCAAGTCCCTGACTGTGTTCCTGACATAGTCCCGGACAGTCCCTGACAGAATGACCAACACACATCTCCAGGGTGACTTGTGAGGTTTTCTTTGCATTCAGTTGGCTACCATTCTTCTGTTACATTTATGTTTGAACATCTTGAAGGTGTGTCATAATGAGAGGTTTAAGAAAGAAACACACCAGTGCATCATTTAGGTTTGTCCAGGGCAGTTCAACAGTGCCCACCAATGAGAGACATTTAGTGTGTACTTTACAGTTTGAGAATGTTCACCCTTGTCCTGAAACAATTAATCCTCTTAAGAAAAATGGACATTTACGTTCTGAATATTTTACTCATTGGCTCTCAAATAGCTCTTTGCCAGATCCTGACAATCTTCTGTTCTGATCCAGATTTGATGTCTGTGTCAGCATTGCTAAAGGATAATGATACCTTACTCAGTTTGCTGAACAAGAATTCTGATTCTCGCATGTCTGCTGACAGTGGATGTAAAAACAATGTTCAACCACACAACCAAAGAAAGAGCAGACGCATTTCATAACCTCTGTTTTCCATTCACATAATGTTACCTAGTCTTTAGTGCAGTAAAGAGGACAGCCCCGGATACTAAAGGGACCTTGTTAAATACCACATTCAAAGTAAACAATAATCTGTTTAATAAAAGAGAGAAAAGACCTACTAGAACACGGCTGGCTAACATCAAGTTTGAACAAAATCCAAGGTTTAGTTATGTTGCTTGTTGTGAAGTTTCAAAGTCTACCGCTGTCCTTGCAGTAAAAGATCTACAATCTTCACAGGATATATTTGAATCAAGGGTTTTGGAATTACAACGAGAATAAAATGTTTCAGTCTCTGTTAAAAAACTATAATCCAGAGTTCAAGTGGGAATCTAAAACCCTGGTACAAGACTACTTTTCAGCTTCTATGTTAGTCTCCTTAGAAATAGAGAATGAAACCTTGCGCACTATTTTGCAGTCCCCTCGGAGCTGGTCCAGTAATTGTGTGAATAATCATGTGGCTGATCACTCAGATTCCACTCAGAACAGCCATAGTACCATGTCTCAAAGTGCAGTTAAGGAAAGTATTTGTTTGAATTCTGAATTTTCTAAATCCTCTGTTTTGTCTTCCAGTGCTCCAGCACCAGAGCTTCAAGGCTCCCTGCCTCCAGCACCAGAGCTTCCAGGCTCCCTGCCTCCAGCACCAGAGCTTCCAGGCTCCCTGCCTCCAGCACCAGAGCTTCAAGGCTCCCTGCCTCCAGCATCAGAGCTTCAAGGCTCCCTGCCTCCAGCATCAGAGCTTCAAGGCTCCCTGCCTTCTGACCATGAGCCTCTGTCTTGCCAACTTTTTGTCCCTGTGCTTCCAGCTAGCCAGCATTCAAAGGTCTCAGCACATACATTCAGAGACTGAATCTCCAGCATCAGAGACAAAACTCTCAACATGTAAGCCCCCAGAACCTGGGTCTCCTGAATACCTGCTTCCTAAGTCTCCGGCATGTGTATCTTTTGTATGTTTTCCTCCGAGGCCAGAACTTCAAGTCTGCTTCCTATCACCTCCTTCATTTTCAGCCAGTTTGTCTTTGACCTCTGTGCCTCCTGCCAATCCATTATCTGCTTTTGACCCTACAGCCAATCTGCCTTCGTTTTCAGAAGGCTACTCTAGCCTGCCATCATCAGGACTTCAAACACCTTTAATGCAGGCTTTTAGGCCCCCATCACTGGATTTGGACTCTTCATGTTCTACCTTTCAATACTGCTGTTAACTTACAGACTATTATCCAATCCTCCAGCCTTCAGAACATCACAATTTGTCTGCAGTCCTCTGATAGCTTGCACTGCATCTATGATGGAAATGGACGTATTTCTTAGGAGCAAAGGCTTTGAATCTCGTTCCAGACTCCGGGACACGTTCTTTGGAAGGGGAGTACTGTCCCAATTCGATCCCTCTGCTCTCGTGCCCATCACCAGGGGGCCGAATTGTGGGGCTTACCAGTGTTCTAATATGCCTCCAGACACTCACGTGTATGCATATCCTGACTTCCAGGCATTTGGACACTTATTGGGAATTGACATATATTCCCAATCCATGCCGGGTTTTGTGAAAGCCAGCCTGCTTATACTTGAAGCCAGCATGCTCATGTTTGGAACTCCATTACCCAGAATTCCCTGCTCACTGCTGTGTCTCCACCCCTGCAGGCCAAGGATGGGTGGAGGAATTCAGCTCACCTGTGGCTGGCTGCTGCTAACCTGCTCACACCTGATGCATGTGATTACTGTGAGCTCTTATAAGCCCCAGCTCCCTTCCGGCCAAGGTTGGTCATTGTAGCTGTTTACCGGTGAGACCGATCTTTGTTTCCAGTGCTCTTGAGCTTTTGCTATTCTTTTTTCCAGTGTTTCCTGAGGTTTAGTTAGCTTTGTTCCTGACCTGCTGCTGTGTTCCTTGTTCCTGAATTGGCACTGCCTGAAGTGCTACCCTGACCCCTGAGCCTTAGTATTCCTTGTTCCTGAACTGCAGCAGTTTCCCTTCTCCTGAATTAGCACTGCTTGCAGTGCTACCTTATTTCCTGAGTTCCTGAGCTATAGCTATTCCTTGTACCTGAATTAGCACTGCCTGCAGTGCTCTTGTTTCCTGAGTTCCTGAGCTATAGTTATTCTTTGTTCCTGTTCCTGGGCTTCAGCTATTTCTTGTTCCTGATTTGCATTGCTTGCAGTGCTCTCTTGACTCCTGAGCAGTAGCTATGTCCTGTTTCTTGAACTAGCACTGCCTGTAGTGCTACCTTGTCTCCTGAGCTAAAGTAATTTTCCTGTTTCCTGAACTAGCACTGCCTGCAGTGCTACCTTGTCTCCTGGAGCTTTGGTAATTCCCTATTCCTGAACCGGCACTGTCTGCAGTACTGCCTAGACTCCTGAGCCTTAGCTCACTTCTTGTTCC
The DNA here is from genome assembly GCF_964261635.1 of Lissotriton helveticus. NCBI lineage: Eukaryota > Metazoa > Chordata > Amphibia > Caudata > Salamandridae > Lissotriton > Lissotriton helveticus. The sequence goes on along the minus strand of NC_136072.1, from coordinate 316,847,012 downwards.
TGCCCCAGCACTGCCTTCTATGCTACTTTGTTTTCTTGATTCCTTAACCTGCACTATTCTAGTATACCCTTGTAGCCTCCTCTTCTGCATATCCTTTTCCCGTCCCTGCCCTTCTTCCCATTTCCTTGGTTCCAGTTCTAGTTTGCTGTCTTTCTATTCTGATGTCTTGCTTCTGTTGCCTTGTATGTGTGTTACCTTCTTTCTGCCAAGTGTGCCCTGTCATTTCCTTCCTTTCCTGTTGAGCACTCCTCCTTGCTAGCTCCTTGTCTATTGTGCTTGGGTTTAGTTCTACCCCTTTGCTGTTACTGCCTTGCGTGTTCCTGTTTGATCGCAAGGATCCGTGGGCACAGCTGACTACCAAGGTGGTGTTTCTTGTTCACTGTGAGTATTGTCTTTGAGTTAAATTTATAACATTACCATAGGTATAAGCTCCACAGACCCTGCCTTTGCATTCATATCCTATATGTGGGTATTTGCACTCCGTATCTGTAACAGCAATTGTGGGTAAGAAACTTACAGAGCTTCAGTCTAACCGTGTGGAGCTGCTTAGTGCTTTACCCCGCACCCCCTTTATTGTTAATGTTGTATTATATATATATATATATATATGTCTTGCACGTCTGTCCTGGGTGTAGTTAGTCTGAATGCTAAATTGCCTTGTGAGTGCCCTTCCTTTCTGAGTCTTAGCCATCTTGTTCACTTGTACAGGCTTCCCCTTTGGATCCCTTTTCCTCTTCTGACTTCAGGTGTGATTCTGGGCAGCGCTGTACTCCTCTGTGTACGTTTTCTACCCCATTCACAGTCCTTGCCCAAGTCCCTGACTGTGTTCCTGACATAATCCCGGACAGTTCCTGACACAGGCTCCTGGCAACAGTGCCAGAAGAAGCAGTCATATTACACCAACCAATCAGCTCCCCTACTTAGGGGACTCAACCCCCTCAGTCTTCTGTGGTAAAGGGCCTCAATATACAAGGTCCAGAGGTAGGGCATATTGACAACCTGTGTAACCACGCTGTCCCCGGGAAAATCTTGGGGGAGGGAACTAGAGGCACGGGCGCTAGGAGCAGGAGCCTCTCACATCAAATGCTCAACACAAAAAGGGGCCTCTCCCAGTATAGTGACCAAGGTGCTCAAAGATTAAATAGTGAGTGTGGACATTTCACAAAAAGTGAAGGACTGACCATATTCACCACCGTGAGGGGACAATAATTTCCCTATTTCACTGGTCACTTGTTTTTATTACCATATAGCCGCCGGTCACATAAATTTTTTTATTTTGTAACTGTAATGGTTTTTAAATCTCACTCGCTCATCACGGGCCCCCACCTAGTTTAGAAGTGTATCCCTGTCGTCAGGTGTATGCCCGCCCTCTACCAAACCGAGTTTCTAAAGTATGAGCACTGCCGATGATGAAGCATGACACATGGTGGTGTGCGAGGCTAGTCCTTCACTTTTTGTGAGATGTCCACACTCTATTTAATCTTTGAACACCTTGGTCACTATACTGGGAGCGGCCCCTTTTTTTGTCGAACATATTGACAACGTACCAAGAACAAGCACATGGCTTCCCTCCATCTTGAGTGAGGCGACAAAGGAAATGCACCTGGCGGGAAGAAACTGCCTCTGGTCACAGTTGCCCCTATGGTATCGGGTTGCTGCTCTCTGGTGTGGCAGGTGCCATTGGCAGCTAGGGAAGGGACTTGGCGATGATAATTTGCTGACATATTCACACTGCTGATGCATGAAAAAGATGGGGTGGACACGAGGCGGAAGAGCGGTAAGGAGAAGGACAAGAAGGGGAGATACCAAGCATGGCCAGAGAAGACCATTAAAAACTGACTGGAGGCTTTCTCCATCCTGTCAGCTGTAGTTATGGAGATATATCCCGAACAGGAACTGTGGTTCTTTCAATATTTGCACACGATTCACAATGAGGCAATCGAATCGGGGGACATTGGATGGTATAACTATGACAAGGGATTCATAAAAAAGATGGCCAAGTGCCCCGAACTTGGCTGGGACCCGAAAGAGGTCAAGTTTGGATGGAGCATTTGGGCAACTTCACCCCACCCAGAGGGATTCATACAACAGGAATATGATTTAGCATTCAACATGTAGAGCACAGAGCCAGCTAGGGAGATGTCCCTTAAAGGTCCAGAGGGAGTGGCAGGGCACAGGTTGGGGTTTCAGAAGGCCTGCCCTGGGTACGTGCAGATTATTCAACACTGGGTCATGCTCCTGGGGGAAGGCATGCAAATGTGCCCACAGCTGCTCCAAGTGTGAGACCCCATACCCAGCAGCACTTCAATGGTCACATGGGTGAGGGGGGGTGACACACTACTTGGATGATTTTCATTGGGAAGAAGGGGTCACAGGACTTTGCGGTGGCACTATAAGTGTTTCAGGGCCTGACAGACCAGCAATGGGATCCCCTGGCTCCCGGTAAGATGTAGGGTCCTTTGCAGGTTCTGACGTTTCTGTGTATAGAACAACACACTCTGAAGGGCATGTCCAGACTGCCCTTGGACAAGAAGAAGGCATTGATTTAGGACATCCAGACGTCATTGGCAAAGGACAAATCCACCCTGGGCACCATCCAGAGCCTACTAGGTAAACCACATTTTGTGCAAGGGTGATCCCAGCAGGTAGGATTTTTGCCAGAATGCTGGGCAAGGCCATAGCTAATGGGACACGAAAACACTACCTCGTTAGACTCAGAAAATATTTGAGACAGGATCATATAATGAGGGCGGAATTCTTGGCAAACTTCAATGGGATATTGATATGGAGATCCCCCTGGGAGGGCAGCCTCAAATGTTGACTTTTTACTGATGCATAATGCAGGGAAGGTTTTGGCACAATAATGGGGCACGAATACATTCTTGTTTTCAGTGGCTCCGTTTTCCGGAGGCTAGGCCACAAGTAAAAGCACAGATGACACGGTTTCCTCCACACCTTTGGCACCTATTGCAGTGGACCAACGCTTAATGGAACTGGGTGAGCTGTCACTCATCCCTGGGACTAGGAGACTTAACAAGACCTGCGTCTCCACATTCTGCAAGGTTTCAGGGGAATGGGGCGGTGATACAGCACCACTTGAGGGCATAATGCAGCATTTTGTTCTATGGGTCAGGGATCAGAACAAGAGCCACTTTTGGATCACGGGACACTTGGCAGCAGTTAGCCACCATGCCAAACTGGTAGATCACCAGGACCCAAATAGGCTTTCCCTATTAGGGCGGCACTCAAAGGCTGGGCCAGAGGAAAAGTACAGGCACCAGATAACAGGTCGCCCATTGAATTCCACATCCTATAGGGGATGATAGATTGTGTGCACAGGGTTACATATTCCACCTACGAAACCAGCCTATTTGCTGTAGCTTTCAGCCTGCCATTTTTGGGGGCTTTCAGAGTCAGCGAGTTGGTAGCTATATCAAAGAGAGATGGAAAAATGGATGCCATATGCAGAAAGAAAATCAGTGTGCTAGGGGGCGCCTAAACAGTAACGTTGAAGATCCAAGACTGATCAGGAGTGGCATGGAAAATGCATAGTGCTCCAGCCCCTGGGCATCAAGAATTACTGCCCGGTTGGGTTTGTCACAGATTACATGGCACTACGTCCCAACACAGGGGGTTACCTGCTACCAAAAGCAGATAATTTGCTCCTTACTAGATATCAGTTTGAGCAAGTGATGTGTCTTGTTTAAAACTGTCAAGATTTTCAAGGACTGGCCAATGATACTCTAGCCATTCCTTCCGGATTGGAGCAGCCCCCACAGCCTTCAAGGTGGGCCTCACCCCAAACTCATCAAGAAGATGGGTCGGTAGGATTCTCAGAGCTACAGGTGTAATATTCGTCAATGAAGGGGCACGGAAAGTGGCAAACATTATTAATAGTATGTGGATTGGAAATGTGTGTCCCTTGTTTGTGGTTGGTTTCTTTCATTGCCATTGTGGTCTTGGTGAAGTAGAACCCGGAAGGGACTATCTCAGGGTTCATGTTAATTTATTGTGTGTGCAAAAATTAAACAGTGTGTAACAATGCGCATTTCGTTATTTCATCAGGGTTCAATGTGTGGATGATTGGCCACTTATTCATTGCTAGGGTGGCGCAGTGGGTAAAGACCAGGACCTGGTCCTCTATGCTGAACCCCAGGAGTTGTTACGGCAGGACTCTGGATGGAAAACATTGGTGCCCTGCTAGTCCTTCAGGCGGTTGTAAGCCTGAGCAACCGGGGGCTTGCCTTGCAGCGCTCCAACCATGAAAAAAGGCGCACGGACTGGTGGTCCACAGTAATTAAGGGGGGCACCCCCAGATAAAATGGTAGCACCAATTGGGTTGGCCAATCACCAGGTGGGTGGGCAGCTTAGGTATCTCATCGCTACCTACCCTTGGTTAACCCACTACGTTGGCATACTTCATGTATGAAATAAACCTGTAGCAAACTGGGGATAGTTTACCTGGCGAGGACCCGTGAGGTTTGTGTGGCGTTTGGAGATTTGGGCTGCCCTTTATCCCTCACCTTAGAGGGATACCGCTACTCCCGTAACTTCTCGCAGCACCAGCTTCGCGGGTGCCGCTTCGAGGGCTGTAGCGAGGGGCTTTGGTGTTGCTCCTGCGCCGGATCACGAAGGAGAGAAGGAGCATTCGGCGAACAACGTGAAGGGCAGTGCGAGGCAGGGACTCGGTTGTCCAGGAGTCCCTGCAAAGCCCCGGAGATCTTGGCCGCGCCCCCTTGAAACCACGCCCCCCCCGCCCGCAACGCTTTCTACTTAACAGCACGACCGTCGCATAGCGGAACGCGAGCGGAACGCCGTGCGGAGCCCGGACAAAGGGCGGGCAGTCTGTGGCAGTCAGGGGCTGTCTAGGGCTGGGCTGGGCCACCCCTCTGACATCGTCAATCGATACTTCAGCCCCGGTAAACAAATCAACGCTAACAAGGGTATCCGCTCTTTCTTTACAGTCTGTGCCAATGTCTACCCGCTCGGGGAAGAGCTTGAGGGGAGGTGGCGAGGTGGGAACTAGTAGTGTAACCGGTACTATGGACAAATTTATTACACGGGTTGCAGCCATCATAGAGAAGGAGATTGTAATGACGGAGCGGCGTCTCTCGCAGGAACATCATCCGTCTAAAAGATCATCTTTGGGCCCCTTAGCTCAGGCAGTGTCACCTGTACGTAACCCTGTTCCCCTTTTAGTTACATTGCGTGTACCTGATGAACCGCGAGTTGCTTCTCTGAGGGACAGTATCGATAGATTGGAGAGGCTGGCTGCTTCATCCATACCTTCTTCTGAGGATGGCGGCAATCCGGCCTTGTTTCCCACTGTATCCCCTTTTACCATAGTAGGCCCTGACTGCCCCCCCCCCCCGCCTTAGTGGAAAATCCAAAGTCACTGGGCACCCCGCTGTTGGCTCCTAAGATCCCTGTAACTTTTAAAAGGAAAAGGATTCCTAGCCCGCGTAAAGGAAGTTCCTTGAAACTGTTTAAGAAATCAAGGAAACAGGGGACTAAGGGCATAGGTACCAAAATGGGTGAGGTCAAAATGGGTGAGGGCTTGGGCATGATAAATCCCTCTTCCCTTATCAATGGGAGCGGTCCCACCTTAGAAAAAATGGGTGCAGCTCCCCTTCCCAGCCATCAGCCACCAACTTCCTGTGTCCCTGTTACTATTGCACAAATCGAGGAGTTGCTCAAAACTTTGTTGTCCCCGATTGTTGACAGAGTAACAGGGCAGGGTGATAGGCTTGACAGGTTTGAACAATCAACCCTAGATAGCATTTTCTCGTTGAAAGCACTAATTAAACTGCACTCTAGGATAAGGGAGGAAGAACAAGGAGGGCCCACCGAAAATAGGAAAACTACGGAGTCCCAGCAGGCTTTCCCTGTTGTATACACTGCGGTTACTTTGGTAACTCCTCAGTTGGCTGCCAATGTTCCCGCAGTGCCGCTTGCGGCTATCTATGGGAGCATTGGCCAAAAAGCGCAAGTCCTTTCAAATATCCCCAAGCCCCGGGTACGAAGCCGGGCCGGGTTGAGTTGCTGGGGGGGAGTGGTCCTGCTAAATCAAAGGGAACTCCAAAGGGGACAGGTAAAGGCAAAGTTACTAGTCAGGCTTGTCCTGACAAAACCTCGAGTAATGATTCTGCTCTTATCCACCCACATACACTACTAACAAAAGCTGTCCCAAAATGCTCATTATTCAAAGTCGCCCCAACATACCCTCCTGTGAACTTGCCGCCAGACTGCCACCCGTATGTTGCTGTCCTTATAAATGTACCCACCCTGAAGGCTGATCAAAATGAACCTCTTCAAGCCTTAAAAAATAAAACGTTGCATTGGCTAGAGTCAAACAGACCCCTTCCGAGGGGCCTTGATGGATCAATTATAGGAGTCAGAAGGGTGGGTTGGGTGGGATATGGTCACAAGTATTTGGAAGGAGACTGTGTGGTGGTCAATTTTAGGGATAGTAGAGTAGCACAAACTATTTGCAAATATAAATCTAATCCCGGGGGCCGGGAATTGGCATAGTGGACCTAACCTTTTTTTACCCAAGATCAGTCACTCCCCCGATTGGCCGAGAATTCGTCAGGATTCGGAGCAATAGCTCTGCCTATTCCGAATTTCCCGCTGATCCACAATTCCATCCTCAGGCAGTCTGGCCATCGCCTGGGTGGAGACCCCCGGGTTATTGAACCGACGGCATCGTTGGGGGAAGTCCTCGGAGTTGGTAACTCAGGTGATGTCATTGAGCTGAGAGGGCCGACCATTGATTATTATTATGGTACATTCTCTCCTAGTATAATAGTCCCCACTCCGATACAAGAGAGTAATCGGCTTCTCTGGAAGGAAGGCGGGGTTGGTAGCCTAATGACTCCGGACCTGTTGGAGGGGGGAGGAGCCCTGGACTCTGGTGGTGACCCAGTTGTGGCGGATCCAGTTCTTAGGATTTTCAGCTGGAACATCGCAGGAATTGATAGGAAGCTGGGGTTGCCTGACTGGAGCGCTCTTGTTGAAGGATATTCCATCTGTATATTCCAGGAGACGTGGGGTAAGGAGCCCTGCCATAAGGTGGGATATTCATCCCACTTTGTTCCAGCTGTCCCCCCTTTGTCAGGGAGGGGTCGCCCTTCGGGCGGTCTCCTCATTTGGGTTGCTATCTCCCTAGATTGTAGGGTGGAGGAGCACCCCACAAACTCACCTGATATCCTCAACATCACGTTGAAGGATTCGCGGGGATGTCTTCTCCTAGACATCTTTAACATCTATGCTAGAGGCACTAGGGGTGGCGTACAATCACCCACCATCGCTCTTTTGGAAGTTCTCCTTAGGCAGTGGCCAAAAAAATCATGCATTTTGGTGACGGGTGATCTAAATTGTACGTTCGCGCCCCTAGGCCTTGACGACATCCTAGGCATAGAAGAGGAGGATTCGAGAAAGGGGATTCCGGCCTTGGCCCTGCCCCCCCATTAAAAGGTGGTCACAAGTGGCGTTGCAGATCAATGCCCTCAATATGGAATTTGACCTAAGGGAGGTCAACGGGAGGTCTAAATCTGACTTGACTGGTGCACACACTTACAACAGGCCCAATCATACGCCTAGAATAGACTATATTCTTCTTGACGTATGCTCATGGAGCACCCTGAGGGATATGGAGATTATTCAGACCATTGAGAGTGACCACAATCTTCTCTCTCTTGTCTTATCCCCTGAGTGGCTCAAGGGCAAGGCTGATTTACAACCATTGTCGGCAGTCAACCCTCAGATGGCCAGTGTATCTAACTGTGGGAGGCAACTGAAGTGGGCCAAGCTCGTCCTATCTGTTGAGAAAGTCACAGCCATAGGGGCTCTGCTGGCTGCTGCTCAGAACAATCTAGGCTCATTGTCTCATGCGTCTGAGGAGGCCACGCAGATTTTTTGTGATCTAACTAGGGCCCTAAGTAAGCTTTTTATCTCACCTAATAGTTCCTTTGGTGCTACCAACAGGTCTAAACCCATGAACAGACAGGGATGGTTTACAACAAAATGCAGGACCGTGAAAAAAGCCTTGATTGGGGCAGTTAAATCTAAGTCCCAACTAGCAATTAGGACAGCAAGGAAGGATTACTCCCACACCTTAAGGGCAGCGAAAAAGGAGTGGGAGGAGAAGTTTTGGGAAGACCTTTTGGTAGCAAGTAAGGGAAAGGATGCAAGGGGCTTTTGGAGTTTGGTTAGAACTAGGAACAGGCCAGATGTATCGCTGGTTACGTGTAACATCCCCGCCCAGATCTGGTACAACCACTTCGAGGCCCTGTATTCTCAACCTGAAGGGGACCTTAGTGAGTCTTTTTCCTTGGAGGAAGTTGTAATCGTTAGTGGCAGTGATGACTTTACCGCGAGGGAGGTGGAGGCCGTAATTAAGTCCCTGGTCCCACTAAAAGCAGCTGGGCCGGATGGGATTCCAGGTGACTTGCTACGAGCCGACCCCAAGGAATGGGGACAACTGATCGCCACGCTACTTAATGCAATCATGAGGGGCGCATTAGTACCTGATTCCTGCAAGGGGGCGGAGGTTGTCCCGATATTCAAAAAGGGGTGTCGGGATAGCCCCGCTAATTATAGGCCCATTAGCTTGATCGACTCTTCCCAAAAGGTGGTTGGGAAGGTGATTTTGGGGAGGGTCCTTCAATGGGCTGATGACCATAAGATACTGTCTGACTTTCAGGCGGGATTTCGATCAGGTACTGGGACGATCGAACAGGCCTTCAGGCTGATGCTCCTGTATTGGAAGGTGGTGGTGCTGGGCAAGGGCAGTCTTTATCTGGCCTTTATTGACCTGAAGACTGCCTTTGACCTAGTACCCAGGGAGGAGCTATGGAGGGTTCTGCAAGGGCTGGGGCTGCCCCCCTACATCCTGTCGCTTTTGATTAAACTTCATACAGACAATTATGCACAGGTGCGGTGGGGCACGAATGGGGAGAAAACCAATAGGATCCCGGTCTGTAGGGGTGTCCGCCAGGGATGCGTGTTAGCTCCCACACTATTCTCATTGTATGTGAATGGTGTGGTAGAGCACCTGCTTAAAGAACCAGCAGACGCTCCATCCCTGGCGGGCACTCTGATCCCCACCCTGCTCTTTGCCGACGATACCCTTCTCATCGCAAAGACACCTCAGGGTCTCCAAAAGCTCCTCAACCGCTTCCAGGAGTTCTGCTCTCTTAGAGGCCTGACGATCAATGTAGATAAGACCAAATTCCTGACCATGAACCCTCCTAAAAAGATAGGGCCTCTCCCGGTTCTAAATACTGTTTCCCTGGAGAGGGTCTGCGAGTTTGATTATTTGGGGATCCGCCTTAGTAACTCCATGAGCTGGACCCCACATATTCAAAAGATGTTGCTCAGCCATAAAAGGGTGACTGGCGTCCTACTCAGGGAACATCGTTCATCCACTAAACATTGCATTTCCCCGGTTATAGACATTTACAAAGCCAGAGGGGTTAATGCCGCCCTGTACGGGGCGGAGTTGTGGGGCACCTCAAACCTTGAGGTATTAGCTAAGGCGGAAAGTAAATTCCTGAAAGAACTTATGGCTCTCCCATTGAGCACACCCACAGTCCAGGTGCTTCTCGCATTGGGCTGCAGACCAATTGCGGACCAGGCGCGACTTCGGCCCTTGCTCCTATGGGCTCACTTGTGGAGGGTCCCTGAGCTAGCCTCATATGCAGCAGGCCTGTCTGAGGTGATTGCAATGGAGGGATGGCATCGTATAAAATGGCTAAGGGATGTTAAGACTCTATTGGGGGAGCTGGGGCTGGATGATTGCTGGGCTACTCGTTCTGCTCCTCCCAAAGCCACCCTGAAGAAACTATACTGGGAGTGGGTATCTTCCAAACTCATTGGCAATCCTCGACACTGCAATTCAACCACAGCATTCCTAAGAATCAAAGATGTGGTTGCATATGAGCCTTATCTGGACCTCATTTCTATTCCACTGGACAGGGCTCTCTACTTTAAGCTTAGAGTGGGCACCTTACCTCTAGGCAACTTGGTGTCCAGGTGGAAATTATCTTCCCAGTCCTCGCCCTTCTGTGCTCTGTGTTTGACACGGGTGGAGACGGTGGCACACATTTTTTTTGAATGCCCGGACTATTGTGCTACAAGGAGGTGCTGGCTCACACCATTGTGCAGACTTTTAGGTACACGACAGTATTCGGTGGCCCTCCGCATCTTATTGACTGATACATCGTCCCCCATTTTTAAAATGGGCTTGGGTGATTCGTTCGAAAAGGCTTTCCATTTCAATTTAATCCCTGTTTAATTATTTATTGTAACTGTTTCGATTGTTTTATTCTTTTAAATCATAATGCATTTTATCTTTGGCCTTGAGAATGTATTTTCTATTGTATGTATTGCTTTTAAGATATTTATGTATCGAAATAAAGCATATATCACTCACTCATGAAATAAACCTGTAGCAAACTGAATTCATAGAAACTTTGTGTGGAGTGGTTACTTATTGCACGACGTATTTGGTACCTTACTATGCTTCGGGGGAGGGCAGCAAACATCGGCAATATGTAGCCTGATTTTTCGCTGGAGTAGATAGAAAACCGTGGGAGTTGCCGGTTTTCGGAATCAGTCAGTCAAGGGCTCTTGCTGTTCCTAGCAGAAGGGGGTGTCCAGTGGAAGCACAACATTTAGGGGGCGTAGCGGGGCCGAGGACATCCTCCCCCTACGAACAGATCTCGCTTAGACTACGGCTCTGGGAGTCCCAGTTACTCGCGCTAGCCTGGCTTCCCTCAGTCCGGATCATGGGGAGCTGAGAAAAAGCTGAAAGTGGCAGTGGAGTTGCGCAGCGGGGGTAGGGGGGCTACGGGTGCAGCTGTGGCTCGGGGCGTCAGGAAGTGCTGGCATTGACCTGATGATTACTGCTGCTTACCCGCCCTGGCCGCAGGCCACTGAAAAGCGGAGTTGTTTGCCACCCGGCAGGAGCACCTATGGCAGTGCACCGGATTCTTCTTCGCTGTAGTGTTTCGATGACCTGGCAGGTTCGGGGCCGGGCGTCCAGCCTGCTGCGACCCTCGGACGCCGAGCCCGCTCACACGGCTCCCTCCGCCTCCGTCTCACCGAACGTGCTCTCACGGCGTCAAAGCGTAACTCATGAACGACACACTGAATGTGGTTTCGAGAACGTTTTAAACGCCCAGGGGAGCCCAGTGGACAGACTCTCAGGTGGGTGGAGAGAACTCGTAGAGTGGTGGGGGCGTGCTAGAGAGCACACGCTTCAGCCCCCCCTTCCCCCACCCCTCCCGACTCCCTCATTCAGTGTCCTTGGTGGGAGTCCGTGTTCTGGATTCGAGGGACGTAAATAGTACTCGATAGTTTTTGTCACCTTTTTTGCTTCGCGGCTGAGTTATCCATCGTATAACTAATGACATGTTATGTGGGCTTTTCTTTGGGTCAGACATGTTGCCAACTGCGCGCCGCTAGTTTGTTAAACTCTTTTAAGCCAACCTTGCGTGTCGCCTTCCCCATCACTCGCAAGGACGTCGGCTGGCATGTGGGAGCTCACCTCCTGGGTGCCGATTATCTCCATGCTGAGCTGTGCAGTCGTGAGGGGCTGGGTGCCCCTCGAGGACTTCTACCCCTTCGGGCCGGAGAGAGGCGACGCGGTGACCCGCAAGCAGGATGATGGCGGCTCGGGGTTGCTTGCCATCTCGGTGCCCTTCCCCTTCTTTGGAGAAACGCACGCTGGACTGTATGTAAGTTCTGGTTTCCGTGATTATGTAACTGTTAGTGACATTTGTTTAGGACTCTCATCCTAATATACCCGCGGGAGAAACTAGAGTTTACTGCGGCTATAGGATATAATCTCAGTTCGCAGTGGTTCCATTGGAGGCGGAGTTTTCTTTCCTCATGGACATAGTCACGTTTCTGTTCTTATTTAAAGTCCGTAAAGAACTACGATGCCAATCCTGCTCAGTGCGCAGGCCTGCACAGGTGACTTAGTGAGTAGTAAGTACTAACCCACCACTGAAGAGGGTGGTGAGACTTTAGCTCCACCCACGGCTTCGTAGCAGCGGCCAGGGCCAACTGAATTTTTGATGAGATCGACGTGATTTACGACCCCATCTTGTAATATCCATGGTGAACTTGAAGCATTACCCATTTTTTTTATACCTTTAAAATTAAAATGTAATTTTGTCCTTCAGATGGCCATGGTCAAATTATGCTTTAGATTCGGCCCTCCTTGACATACACTTTGACACCCATATTATATATGAATCCCTATCTACACATGCTGCATAAAGTACTGAAGCTTGTTCTAAATAACGCCTTCTAGTTTTTTCTACATGCCTACACATTCAGTACATTAGCCATCATGTACCCTTAATTTACAGTTCTTTATCTGCGATGTCCATCGTAAATTCAGGATAGCCGTATCGTTACCAGATTAACAGGATAGTCATGTCGGGTGGTGGCACTACCTGGAGCAACTAGACCAGGAGTGGGTGGGGGTGGGTTGGGTCTTCACCGCAATGCTTGGGTTACCTTCCAACAAGATATGCTGTCTCATAATTGTGTTATTATGATTATGTCTACTATTCGTTTTGCATACAAGGGAGGGGTATAATCACAAAAGACTGTACAGGTTATTATGTCCCTGTCAATGCCATTATCATTATTTGCAGCCGAAAATAAAGTGCGTTATAATTAAAAAAAAACAGGACAGCCATGTAACATTAACTTACATTCAATCGAGCTGAGTAGGGGCAGTGTTAGTGAAACTTTGGTAAGTACGCAACCCTCCTGGACCTATGTTGCACATCCCCTTTCTAGATGTACTCTCCTAAGTATCCTCTGTACAGATCTGATCTAATGAATAGAGGCATGAAACATTGCATGGTTTAGGCATGCACACGTTTGACCATGCTGTATGCCAGTACTGGGATGAGATATGCCGTAGATGAATGCCACAAAGAAACACCACTGTATCTATTCCATGTTAAAGATTTGGGCCCAATTTTGATATAAGCCTTGAACAAGCATTAATAATGCCATTTATTTTTTGCACTTAGATCTAGATGTTTCTTTGTCTTGCAACAAGTAATGAAGACTTGGTTGATGATTAATGCATTCCTGCATAATTTTAATATGTGAAATATGCACATAGTACTTTAATGCCAGATATGACAACTCTATTTACACTTGGTCGGACTGGGACAGAAAGTAGGTCCGAGCACCAAAATAAGTGACCCTGATAAGCAAATCAGAGGGCCAAAAAAGTATCTCCCATTTTCAAGCCGGGCCGTTTTGAACTTGTAAATACATGCGTTATAAGTGTTTTGTACAGCATTCATTTGTGCTTGCCGCAAGCAGTGTTTGTGGTAATATCATGAACATCAAATGTAAAAACAAGCCCATGAAATGGTAAAACAGGCCCACTAACTGCCCAAACAGGCCCACACACTGGCCTTTCAACCCAGCCTTTCGAACATAGCTTATTATGATTTTTTTTGTTGATTTATTATGTTTTATATAGCGCAAACATAACCCTTTCAGATATCAGACCGCTGTACATTAGGAAAGCAAAACAATCAACCGATAGGAGCATACAATTGTGAATGAACAACAAGGTCAATATAAGAACGATGGGTATGTAATAGTACCAGAGAGACTTGTGGAAGGGCAGGCCATGCAGTTTGGAGTCTGGGAAGGGTGCATCTACATCGGGAAAAGACTCTGTTCATTAGTAGATGCTTTACTTTTAGTTTGAAGAGGGCAGTTGAGGGGTTGGATCTGGTCTGAGGACGAAGAGAGTTCCACATTTTCAGGATGATTCTGGAGAAGTAACGCTTGTAGGTTTTCTTTTTTTATTTATTTGTATGGCTTCAGTAAAATGAATGAATGAAAAGAGTCAAAGGGAGCTTGTGCTTCGTAAAGTTCTGTTCTCGCCTGCAAGGACACATTTCTTGGCCAGGTAAGTTGCAGTGTTGGGGTGAAGAGTTTCATGAGTCATGGATGCAATTTTTAGATGGATCTTTACCTCATGGGGTAGCCAGTTCTGTGGTCTTTGGTGATGTAATCACTTTTTTTGAGCCTGTGATGAGTCGAGCAGCTTTGTTAAAGGTTGCCTTCAGAGATGCCAGTTTTGTTGGACCTACATGGGTGGCGCTGCTGTAATCTTGTTTGGAGATCAATAGTGCTTGATTCGCTGTCATGAAATCAGCAGTCAGAATGAAAGGTTTTAATTTCCTTAGTGAGTGAAATTGGTAGTTGGAGCCTCTTGTGGCAAGGCTGATGTAATCCTGCATAGAAAGGTGAGTGTCCAAGATTATTCCTAGAGATCTAGATGAGGCTATGATGTGAGGGGTGCGGTTCAAAGCTGTTAGATGTGAGAGGCATTCATTGATGTTAGGTTTGTGGTTAGGTAAAGAGATTAGGAGGAATTCAGTTTTGAGAGCATTCAGTTTGAGGTGGTTGCGAGTTAGCCAATGTTGAGTTTTTGTTAGCATTTTGTTGAGGATGCCGATGTCTTCAGGAGAGGTGATTTTCATGTAAAGCTGAGTATCATCAGCATACATAAGGTATGAGATGTTATAGAGTTTTAGAATTTCAGTCAGAGGTTCCATGAGCAGTTGAACAGGGCGAGAGAAGAGCCTTGAGAGGCACCAATCATTACTGGTGTCTGGATGGGTAGAGCGTTGTCAATCATAACTCTTCGAGATCTTTTTTCTAAGAATGAGGATAGCGATTTTAATACAGTACGGGAGAGACCCATATTGCATTCTAGGAGGTTCATAAGGTTCACATGTTTAAAGTGTTAAAGGCAGCTGACTGATCAAGCAGGATTAATAGGCAAGAGACCTTCTGGTCAAGAAATCTCAGGGCATCATCAACAATAGGGACCACAGTAGCTTTGGTGCTGTGTGTAGGAGGGTAGGGTCTGCTTCCTATGTTTTTTTTTTAAAGATACTGTGCCCTTTAATCCACTAAATCTGATTGTAACAATGAAACACACAATTCAAAGAAGCACATCTTTTAGGGGGGAACATTATACTGACACAATGGCTGATATAATGGCTTAGATAAGCAACTCGATGTTTTTACAACAATGGCCCCTTAACTTCGGCCCAGCTGTAGGTAAAAAAAAAACTCCCTCGCTGCCTGCACGTTGCTGCTGGGATTGGAAAGCAGACAACGTACAGGCACTGCTGAACGAGTCCCGGTGTCTGAAATTTACACCAGGAGAAGTTCAGCATCTATATATTTTTTTAAATATTTATTTTATTGGCATTTCAAAAAAGAAAAAGCAGACATAGAGGAAATTGACATCATCATTGACAATAAACTATGGCGGCAGACATAATGAAAGCAAAACACATGCACATTGATAGGTTGCACAACAAGCATAAATAAAATCAGCACAGGGGAAGGGGACGGGAAAAAGCCCCTGTAAACATCCAAGGCCCACAACTCCAGGCAGCTGCGTGATAAGAGGGTCTCCCTCGAGTGTAGTCAGGTGCAACCTGTCCCGTGAGCAATCGTCAGTGTCTCCAACCTCCCAAGGTATGCCGCTCAGATTCCTACTGAGTCACAGTACAGGCAGTCTCGTGAGGAGGCCCTGTGCTCCTATCCGAGTCAGTCCCACTCCCCTGGTCAATCTCACTCTCCCCTACCGTGGCTTCCCGAGTCAGCATTCCATCCAAAACCAAGGACCAGAAATTCTTGGGCCTGTTGCGAGGGGGGCATTAATTCACTATACAGCTCAGATTGCGTGCAGCAATATGTCAATTCCCTTGACCAGGACTTAAGTGTGGGGGGAGGACCTCTCATCCAGGCGTGCGTAACGCACCGCTTAGCTGGAAGAAAAGCCATGTCAATTATTCGCCTATGCGCTGGGCGCTGGGCGCAAGGGCTTCGAGTAGTCCAATAAAGCCTAGAGCGGGTCCGGGACCAGTGTCAAGTGCGCGATTCTGTTGACCTCCTCATATACCGCGTGCCAAAAGGAGAGGACTACTGGGCAGGACCAGGCCACATGCAGGAAATCAGCGATCTGGGCACCGCACCTCTTGCAATTCGGGTTGTCCCGCAACTTGTACCTGTATAACCTCTCAGGAGTGTAATATGATCTGTTCAGGTACTTGAAGTGAAGAAGTCTGTGACGTCCATTCAGGGATATCTTCCTAGTACTTGTGCAGCAATACTGCCACATCTCCTCACGCAGCTCAATTTGTAAATCAAGCTGCCATGCTAGTCTCGGTTTCGCATATTCCGTCGTTCTCTCAGAGATGGCAATGCGATACAGATTAGTTATTAATTTAACGGGGTACTTGGCGTTGACTATATAATCATACGCCGTAACCGTCGGAGGCTCCTCCATATCATCACCCAAATGCTCTCTCAGTGCATGCCGCACCCTGTGAAACTGAAAACGTGCCAGCAACGGGAATGGCGCGTCCCCGGATGCAATCCCTTCCCATGTTCGCGCCGTACCTCCCTCAAACAGGTCCCCCATATGCATCACCGATATCACTCCCTTTTCCCTACACGGGGTCAGCCAGGCGCACCAGTCCATTGCCGCCTTCGGAGCATACTGCAGGGTGCACGCCTGGATATCCATCATGTGATACCAAGCGTGCGTGACCGAGTTCAACGAGTCAAGAATCCTCGTGCGTCGGTCCAGAGGTTTCGATAGCAACGCAGGCAACGGAGTCGGGTCCGCAACAATCGATTCGAGGCGTATGTGGGGGATATCTAGTGGGCCATGTATCCAATGGTAGGCGTGGGCGCTTTGTGCAGCACGGTAATATAGTTCCAGATCCGGGTAGTCCAGGCCGCCCGCAGCATACGGACAAATTAAAATATTCCACGCCACCCTAGGCTGCTTCCCCGCCCATGCAAGTCTAACCATTAGTGCTTGTAACTGACGGAAAAAGTGGGTTGATAGAACCATGGGGATGTTACTGAACAAAAACAAAAATCGTGGCAGGACTATCATTTTCATGAGCGAAATACGCCCCAGGGGTGATAGCAGAAGAGCGATCCATTTTGCAACAACTTCCTCTAGCTTAGAGATAGCCCTACCATAATTCTCCCGTAGAACAACCTCTGAATCAGTATGGCGACGAATCCCCAGATAGCGCACAGTGTCCGTAGTCCACTGTAGCTGGTACTCCGGGTCAAATTTCTCCGTAGCAGGGGTCAGGGGTCAGTGGAAACATAATGGATTTGTTCCAATTAACATGGATGCCCGAGAGGGAACTAAACAAGACCACTTCGCGGAGAACCGAAGATAGGTGTGTCTCTGGCTCTCGGACATATAAAAGAGAGTCATCCGCATAGGTGGATACTATCAAGTTAGATGTAGGGAAACGAATCCCCCTATTGCTGTGGTATTCCCGTAAGGCACAGGCGAGCGGCCTTGCCTTGTCCCCCTGCCAATCTTGATGGGGTCGGTAATGAGCGAACCAATACGTATTCGGGCCGTGGGGGAGGTATATAATACCGCCTGGAGTTGTAGAAACAACTGCCCAACTCCCATCCGACCCAGGACATGGCGAAGAAAAGGCCACTCAACTGAATCAAAGGCCTTTTTCATGTCCAAGAAAACGGCCACTGCTGATACCTCTGGGCGCGTGTGTTGGAAGACCGCTAAAAACGTACTAAGATTGTATGTAAGATTACGAGTGGGAACGAAGCCGGCTTGCTCCGGCGCCACCAGTGAGGTGAACAAAGGATTGAGATGGTTGGAAAGCAGTTTAGCAAATATCTTCGCATCTACGTTCATAAGGGAGAAGGGGCGGTACGACGCACATTCTCCAGGGTCTTTGCCAGGTTTGAGGATCACAACAATAATCGCCTCTCTCATTGAGGGTGGCATAATACCTGTGTTAGCCATATCATCAAACAAGGTGAGCAAGTGGGATACCAGGAGATCCAAAAATGCCTTGTAGAAGGCCACCGTGAGGCCATCACTACCCAACGCGCTCCCTCCCTTCATAGTGGAGAGCGCAAGGACTATTTCATCTCGATCAAACGGTCGAACCAGGAATTTGCGGTGCAAATTAGAGAGTCATGGTAGCTCAATATGAGAGAGGTAGTTGACAATACTTTCCTCCGGGGCTGGGCTGCGCGAAGCGTATAGCACTGTATAATATTCACGAAAGCGCTCCGCAACCTGTGTATTCGAGAGAGGTTCCTCCGTCGTCACGTTCCTCAGCACAGGGATGCTCGTTCTGTCCTTGCTCCGCTTAGCAAGTCGCGCAAGAACCGAACCTAGACGCTCTCCCTCACAGTATGACCGAGCAGTGGCGTATTTGCCCAGGTGCTTAACCTCAGCATCCGCCTCCTCATTATACTCCTGCAGTACCCCTGCTATTGCCTGGGTCAGGGTCTCACTATCAGCCTGGAAGCGTTGGAGCTCCAGATCCCTGAGCTTGGATTCTAAGATTTGAAGTCTGCCCCTAATCGATTTTAGAACTCCAGAGTGTTTAGAAATAGTGACACCCCTGACGTATAACTTAAATGCCTCCCAGACAGACTGAAAGGAGTCGACGGAGCCCACGTTAGACTCAAAGAAAGTTTCAATAGCAGTCGCCAGCCCCTCTTTAAAGAGGGAATCCATCAAGGAGAACGGAGGGAAGAGCCACGCGAATGGAAAAATACGTCGCGTCGGCATAATTATTGCAAGTAAGATCAGTGAGTGGTCTGAATAAGTGCGCGGCAGGACTGTGCAGGACTGGATGTCAGAGATTAATTGGGATGTAACAAACCAATAATCTATTCTGGTATGTATGTTATGTGGAGCCGAGTAGTGCGTGTACCCTCCCAATGTCGGGTGCCTGTGCCTCCAGACGTCAAGTAAGTCCAGGTTAGTGAGTTGCGCAGTCAGCGCCCTAGCAGAGGCTGAAGGCAAACGAGGAGGGCCATCAGATCTATCGAGACCTGGGTGCCTCGTCATGTTAAAGTCACCTCCCCAACAAACCAGCCTCTCTGAGTGCGGAACAACCTTAGCTGCTAGTTCTGTATAAAAATCCGGGTGGTTGTAATTAGGACCATAAGTGTTCACTATACACATGTCCATGCCCTTGCCACAACAACTAGTGATCGTGTACCTCCCATCACTGTCCGTCACAAGTGGGGTCCATTTCAGCAAGGCTTTAGGATTGAACCACGTAAGGACGCCTCTGGCGTGTGTCGTGAACCCCGCTTTATGTACATTGCCCATGAGTCCCCTGTAATGTAGAATCTGGCTGTCTGGGGGGAGGTGCGTTTCCTGCAATAGAGCTACGTCTAACTGTGTCTAGCAAAGTATTGCAAGATCTTGCGTACCTTACGGTGGTCGTTTAGGCCTCGGACGTTACAAGTCAATAATCTCAGTGTGTCAGAGCCTTCCCCCTCCTGTGTCATCCCGCTCGGAAAGAACTGTGCGTGTCCCCCACCAATAGCGTGCTGATCATTCTCATACCAATATAGTCTGCCATTGCCATGCATGTAAACTTAAAAAACATTGTTGCACAACACAACTCAACCCCCCCTCAGTCCTTTGAAGACGCCGTGGCATCTGATCACCCCCCGCCGCCCACCCACCCACGCCTGCCCTACCCCAACTAGGCCGCGTACTCCCCTCCAACCCACAAAACCCGCCCTTGCCCACCCCGCCCAACCCAAGTGCATCAAGGCTTATAACCAAAAAACAGAGCCAACATCCCCTCCCCCACCCCCCTTGCATCAAAACTCAGTGGGTATCACACGAGGGCAAAGGTAGCCCGCAAATTACAGCCGTCAATCAAAGAAGAAGAATACGTTGCATTGCCCCCCGCCACCCCGTCTCAAAAACAAGTTAATAGTCCTATAACCTTCAGTTTGAACTAGTTGTCACGCAATGAAAAAAACATAGACCAAAGAGCCCCTTGTGCTGCAAAAATACAAGAATAGACCACTGCTGCATTATCCGGCCCACCATCACAAACCGGATCGACAGTCATATCCCGCTGGGCAGGAGGGAGGGGGTCACCATATCACGTATTAGCGTAGCATGTACACAGTTAGCCGCAGCCACCTATGTACTACCATATATTGTCCTGCTGCGCAGTGGGCTGCTGCTACCACGCTGCACAGAAACCTCCCAGAACTTGTTTTCACTCAGCTTCTCCCCAGCATTCCCCCCTCTCCCTCCCCCCCACCCATCCGAACAACATGGAATATAAATTGTGCAGCTTATCTGTGTAAAGTACAGTCAGACTTGTTCATTCAAGGAGCCACCCACATTCTTGGGCGATCGGTTCTCCCTCTGCCAGTCCTTGAGGGTTCTCTGGAGCGCTTTAGGGTCTGTGAAAATCATAGATTTCCCCTGCCTGTTGATCCTCAGTTTCGCCGGGTATAGCATTGCGTAATCCGCCCCCATTTCACGCAATTTGTGTTTCATTGGCGTGAACTGCTTCCTGGCTTCCTGCACCCTAGCAGTAAAATCCGGGTATAATGAGAGAACCGAGACTTCGTACTGTAATGGTTGTTTGTCCTTTGCCAGCTTCAGAGCCACATCACGGTCCCAATAGTTAAGCAGTTTGGCGATTATGGTCCTAGGGGGAGCTCCCCGCTTAGGTCGCGGGCCCAGCGAGCGATGGGCCCTCTCAACCACAAACATGGTAGAGAAAGCTGTGTCACCTAGAAGTTTCTTCAAAAGGTTCTCAACAAAGAGCTCGATGTTCCCAGTCTGAGTATTCTCGGGCAGGCCTGTAATGCGGAGGTTGCATCGCCGAGAGCGAGCCTCCAAATCCTCAGTCTTGTCAAGTAGGGACTGCATAGGTCTGCCGAACTGTTTATTCTCAGCGTTCAAAGAGGTCTGCGCTTCCTCCACCTCAGTAAGGCGGCGCTCCGACATGTCAATCCGCTCCGTGTGTTTGTCTAGCCTTTCAGCCATACGGTCCATATGGTAAGTGAGCGCGTCAAGCTTCGTCTCCAGTGTGGCCATCCCTCCCTGGAGGTTCTTCTCCATAGCTATGAGCAGACCACGTAAGACTTGCTGTTGGGCCTCTTCCGTCATGTCACGCTCCCCATTCACATTGCCTCCCGCTTCGTCTCCGAGCCTGGGCCCAAAGGAGAGCTTAGGCTGCGATCTGTCCGTGCACCCCATTCCAGCCACAGAGTCACACATACGAAGTGGGAATCAGCCTAGGGACCGCCAGCAACCGACGGCCAAGCCACCACACTGATGTACCAAGAGCTGTAGTAGTGCCTCGTATGTCACCCAGCGATGAAGGCGCTAGCGTCGCACGCCCCAGATCCGTGTGGTCTTCCTATAGTGTATATCAACAGGAGGTTGCCATCCAAAGGAGTCCCCTGCGTGGGACCGGCAGGAGATACACCCAGGCTGCCCGTAGCAGAGCAATCCCAGCGCGACTGAGCACCCCCGGCTGCTCCCGTCCGTCCGTTGTCTCAGGGGGGGCACTACAGACCAAGGAGCCAGATCGGCTCACTTACAGGTAGGTCGCGCCCCAAGTGCGCGCACGGAGCTTGGGTCTGAGTTGCCAGCTCTGGCTCCCCATCTATTCCAGGCCTCTCCAATACTACCTGTTGACGCTTCACCAGGTCAGCCAAAACATGGGGGGGGGGGTGTGGCAGCACCCGCGGGTCCGCGCCTTGGAGAGGGGTGACAGGTCAAGCCGCTACCCAGAATGATGACTCCCACCACACAGCTGGGCGCCTGTATGCGATCAAGTTAGGATCAAAGCAAAACAAAATGGCGGCTCCCGCACTCCCAATCTTTGCGATAACGCCCTCTTTACCACCTCCGCCTCCACGGTAATCGAGGCACTCAGGGATATCATTCTGCTGTCCAAATGAACCGGACCCCCTCCGCTCCTGCCTGTGATGACTGGAGCACGCAGGTACTCCAATGCCCCGGGGGTGTCCCAAATCGTCCGGCGTTGCAACGGACCCAGCCGACTCTTCCCAGCACCCGGTCCGGCGTGCACACCGAGGGCCCAGGACCACGAGCCACTGTTCTCTGGGACTCCCGTACCTTGCGCGGCCTTCGGGTCGCGGCAGTGACTGGATTGTCCGCCGCCGCACCCCGGGGGGTGGGGGGCTAGGGACTAAGCCCCCACCACCACAATCCCTCACACCCCCAAGAGACCGCCGCCGCTCACCTCAGGCGCAGTGTAGTCCCACCAGAGCAGCTCCACCGCCGGACGCGCCTCCGAGGACCGCAGCAGCAGAGATCGCGTCACTGATCTCAGGGCTCCTCCCAATCTAGGCCGCTCCTCGCAAGTACAACTGCGCGCTCCAGGCCCCGACGGACCACACGGCTCCCGCAGGGCAATCCGCCAGGCAAAGTTTCAGGAGCTTGTGACCCCAGCAGAATCGCACTCCACGGTGTCGTGCTGCAGAAGTTACAGGTCACAACTCAACAGGATAAGTGTAGGATAATGCAGTGAGACGGGGGAGCTCACGGCTTAGGCAGCCATCTCGGTTGCGAGCTAGCTCCGCCCCCCGGGTCTGCTTCCTATGGTTACCCCTACTTTTTGCTGTGATTCTCTGGTTTTTCGACTTTAGTATGGTTGTGGTCCTGCTAATCAGACCCACAGCCTAGCCGTCTCTCTCCAAATTGATACCATGTACTTTAGGTACATCCCAGATTAGTTACTGGGTCACCCTTGTGAGCCCCTGTATAGTGTACCATAGGTACCCAGGGCATAGGTGCCCCCCAGGCCTACCAGGGGCTGCAGCATGTATTGTGCCACCCCTGGTTAGCCTTCCAAACTGACACCACAGGTCTGTACTTACAGCCTGGGTAAGGTGGTGTAATCACCCCTTACTTAGATATAGCATATCTATATCTACCTTATATATAGACACATAGTAAATTTTAAGTCACTCCTATGGCAGACCATGACAATCCTAGAGGCAGAGTGCTTCGTTTTATGTGAGAGGGTGCCTTAGCATGAGCTGAGCCCCTCTGGAGCTTTCGGAACCATCTCCTTATTGCTGTTCTATGATATAGCCATACCATATACTCTTAAGTGCATTATAATCCTCGTGGTTAATGCTAACTATGGTTTGGCTTTATCAAAACATGTTGTATAAGGTGTCAAACACTTTGGAATATTACCCCCCCGCCAGTCCTGGCGGCGGCGGTAGCATTCCACCCTTCTAGAGGGAGAAGACATGTAGTTACTGTTAAACCCGGTTAAAGTTTAACAGAGCCCCAGCATCACAAAATGGATGCTGCTGCCACAGACACGAGTCTGCCCTCCTGCTGCTGGACGAAATTCCGGCAGGTGAGGCCTGGACAATAGGTTTCCTGTCCAGGGAGGTGCTGGCACCTCCCCAGACAGGCTTTAGTGTATTGGGGCAAGGAGGGCTGCATTCAGTTAATGCTTTCCAGACACTGCCTGGGGCACACAAGGTGCTCCATGCATTTCCCAGTTCAAAACGGTTGCTGGGGCTCTCAGCCCCAGCTCTGGCACGAAACTGGACAAAGGGAAGGGGGTGTAACCACCCCCTTCCCAGGTCCACCCATAGGAGTGACCAAAGAAGTTAGTCCAACCCCTAAATTTACTATAAGTATAGAACCCCAGTCTCTAGGACTTTAGATTACCCTGGA
Organism: Lissotriton helveticus; assembly: GCF_964261635.1. Classification (NCBI taxonomy): domain Eukaryota; kingdom Metazoa; phylum Chordata; class Amphibia; order Caudata; family Salamandridae; genus Lissotriton; species Lissotriton helveticus. The sequence continues at coordinate 316,823,422 of NC_136072.1, read as the reverse complement.
CGAAACTCTGCAACCTATATCCTGGACCTTCGACATTCCATTTCGACTGGAAGACGGAAGAAATCTCTCTTGTGGTCAAAGAGTGACCACCCTGTTCAAACAGGCACCAACAGCATCTTTGCCGGTCTGCATTTTCGAGGCTCCTGCCGGACCCCGAAGAATCTGCGACACAGGACACATGCTGTTCATACCTCGCTGCCTGACCTTTGGGATGTTGGCCGATATAGCTGTGTATTGCCGTCCATATAATTAGCCGCCGGCCCCAGGGTTTTAGGCAAAAGGCGGTGTGCATTGGAAAACATGTAATACATTGTTTTTAAAATAAAAAAAATAAAAAATAAACATGGCATGATGCAAATTGCAGAAACCTGCGGCCAATGACTGATCTATAATATCCTTGCATATCTTCATAAATGTAAACAAGAGATCACAAATTCATGCCCCTGATGTCAAGGCTACGTAGACTGGATCCACATTCTATGTACGATCCCAGTTCTAATATATTAGCAGCAGGTTCTTATATATACAGGACCAACTGTCTAGGTTTTGATCTAACACATTATGCAGTCAGAATATTCATAAGCTGTTCCACCCACTTATAGATTTCACCTAAAGGAGGGCATTGGTTGTGGTTTATAACTGCGTTAATCATTAGATTGATGAATATGGGCTCCTGAAAACCTAAATAGCCTTCTGAATTTCAGCTGTGGTTAGAAACAGATCATTATGTCCTGAAAATAAATGTATTTTAAAGATATCTGTGCTATACACATCAGAAAAATGATGACATTTGTAATTACAAAAATATGCTTTTTCATGTTTTTTGCAAGGAAATAAGATTCCAAAACATGGAGTAATTTAAATTGTGCAGTTCAAATGTATTAAGAAAGATTCTATAAATGACAAGCAATGGAAGTAATATTTGTGGTAATACAGCAAAAAATAAGAATATGCTAGAAAATTTAGTCAACCATGTAGATACAACTATAGTTTCAATGCATAAGTATCTTCTCATGAGTAAAATCAAAGCATTAATCAGCAAACGTGGCCAAGCACTAACTCTCGAAATGTCCATTTAGTTCATTCTTAACGTTTTCATACTTCTTCAGCTATTCTGATCCCTCCCCCCAAACAAGCCTTTCTAAACCCTGCCCTCTGACTCTTCCCCCTCCGTCTCCCTTTTACTCACCCCAAGCCTCCTACTACTGATATGAGCTCCAAAACATCTCTCCACTATCCTTCTCAATCCAAATAACATAATACCATATCCACCACTCCTAATTACTTTCCTTTTTCACTATACTAATTCACCACTAATTCTTTATGGGTTCTGGAGAAGCGTGCTACTCACTGAAAAAGCGCTTCAACACTTCTTCAGGGGTAATTAGCGCTATATAAATGCAATTACAATACCTTTGACATGCTGCAGCAGTGAATACTTTGTGGGTCTTCAGTTCATATAGAACACATCCCGCCATTTTCTTTGCAATGAGATTTGGGGCCCGATGTAGGTAGCCCTTTACCGATCGGAATCGGCCGAAAATACCGATTTTCGGCCGTTTCCGATCGGTAAAGGGCCATGGAGATGTAGGGGCACATTTTCGGTAATTTTACCGATTCGTTATCATTACCGAATAGGTGAATTTACCGAGTCGGTAATATTTACCGATTCGGTAATGATAACGATTCGGTAAAATTACCGAAAATGTGATGTAGGTAGCCTATGTTCCGGCTGCACATGGCTTACAGAATCGGTATTTTACCATGGAATACAAATCCATGGTAAAAAACCGATTCCTGTGTACATGCACATCTGTGCATGTACACATGTGCCATGTGACAGACAGACGTGCCCTTAGGGCATGTCTGTGTGCCACATTGCACACATGGCCGTTTTGGGGGTGCTAGAGGGTGTCAAAGTGACACCCCCTGCACCCTTGTGAATTCCTTAAATACCGATTGGGTAAATACCGAATCGGTAATGCCTAATCATTCCTATGGGCTTCAAAGCCCATAGGAAAGAATGGGCATTACCGATTCGGTATTTACCCAATCGGTAATTAATGAATTGTTAAGGATTCGGTAACGAATCCAGATGTTGGGACCTACATCCCATTTACCGATTTTAAAATACCGAATCGGTAAGATTCGGTATTTCAAAATCGGTAAATGGGATTTACCTACATCGGGCCCTAGGTGTCCTAAACTAAGCACATGTGACTCAACGCTGAATGGTTCCTCCATATATATGCTGTTGTAATGGATGTATGACATTACAACGCATGCATTTACCACGCATGCTTTTACATCGCAGTTTTTACAACGCATACCATTACAACGCATAGCGCTTTGGGGTGCTGGATAGTGAATAGTTTAATTTACTATTCCAACTCCAGTCCCCGTGGATAGTAGGGAAGGTGTTGGATAGTAAATTAAATCTATTCCCTATCCTAGAGCGCCCCCCTGCGCAATGCGTTGTAATGGTTTGCGTTGTAAAAGTTGCGATGTAAAAGCACTGCGTGGTAAAAGTTGCGTTGTAAAGGATGTTTCCCTGTTGTCATTGTGGTATTGAATACCAATGTGTGCCAAAACTGTTCTCTTGTGGCATCATTTTCCATGACGGGTCTATACGTTTGTCAGCAATAAAATGTCATAATCACCCAGGTACCAGGGAGGGGAGAAGGAGGAGACAATGGCGTGCAGTAAACAGCTGTCTGTCTCATGTCAAGGCCAGGCTCTCACAGAATCGCTGTGTGTGCTAATTTGGAGGCCACTCAGCTCTTCGCCGACTGCCTGTGTGATCTTGAATGATCTAGTTTACCTGTCTGTTAGGTTACCGGCCTCTGGGTACAATGAACTTCACCCACAAAAAAGAAACAACGTGTGTCTTTTGGCTTCCATCTCTAGACGAGTGTGTTTTGCAACCTTTCAGAACCTCTCTTCTGACCCTCACCCTGCAAAGGCCTTTCCAAGGCGAAGGCTCTGTTTAGCCAGTCTGACCGTGCAACATGTTGTCCTCCACCGGCACCAAATGCATGGGAACACGTGTTCACAATGGGTCCCATTCTCCTTCCAGACACTAAGCCTCCCACTGTACTGAATGTCTGGCCTGCATAGAAGGGCACTTCTAGGGACACTGACGTGAACAAACCTTTGATTTGCTAAACACTTTTTAATACTATTTCCCCACTGTAAAATTATTTGCCATGGTAATTGGGGTGCTTTTAGTTGTCGATGATGATGAGTACTAAGTTCTAGAATTTTTTGTCTGAGGGGGTCGGTCCTTATGCCTAACATTATTTGACAGGGGGGGTCTCTGCATCAAAAAGTTTGAAGACCTCTGCCCTAGGTAGAGCTGCGCCGCCGGGGCCGCAGAATACACAGCTAGGGGCCTCTCGGGTCCTTCCCTGCTCCTGGTCGAGATGGCTTTGAGGGAACGGGAAGGTGCTCGCAAGTGGACGTTGAATCTGTGGTACCTAAGTAACTCTAAACTTGCAATTGGGCTCAGGGCAGACAGTTAAGTCTATTTCCAGTAAAACCAGGACTCAGTCTCCTCTGGGGTGACCGTCTGGGAAGCTTACAAGACCGTGCTACGGGATGGAGCCCAAAACCTTATAGTGTTGGAAAAGAGGGAAAGGGATAAGGTCCTAACAGCTTTGGAACACAAAATAACCGAACTAGATAAACGGGTAACTCTGAGCATCAACCCTGACACTACAAGCAGGCTGACAGGCCTTCAAAGGGAATACAGGGAATTGGCCAAAGATAACGCCAAGAAACAACACTTGGCCATGTTGCGTCGCCTCTATGAGGTGGGGGATAAGGCTGGGAAGCTCCTAGCCTGAATCAACCGGCTTGAGGTTCAGGACAGATGGGTGAGGGAGGTGTTAGACTCTCAGGGCACCGTCCAATACACCGAGGAAGGGGTTGCCAACGCCTTTGCAGAACACTATAGGGACCTGTACCAGGCCAGAACATCCAAGTTGCGAGCCGACATCCAGGCCTACCTGGAGGAGATTTCCATACCAATACTAGGCGAAGTTGAGGCACAAGGCCTGATGATGACAAGTCGTCGGAGGAGGAGGTTCAGGAGGAAATTGCAAAACTCCGCTCCTGGAAGACGCCAGGTACGAATGGGCTACCCATGGAATTTTACAGGCGATATGCAGATATCCTAGGCCCCCATCGCCTCCGACTTTTCACTGACTCACATAAAGTGGCCGTTTTCCCACTGGACCTACGGATGGCCACCATCGTGGTCATATCCAAGGAGGGCAAGCCTCGTGACCACTGTGGGTCTTATAGACCCATTTCATTGAAAAACTCGGAAGTTAAAATCCTGGCCACCATAATGGCAACGCGTCTCCTGGGGTTGATTAGGGAACTGATACACGAAGATCAGTCAGGACTTATGCCGGGTAGGTCTACCCGCTGAAACTTCAGGCGCACTCACAACTGGCTCATGAAAGTATGGAGCTGGACCAGCCCAAAGGTGTTCTTATCGTTGGACGCAGAAAAAGCATTTGACTCTGTCGACTGCTGTTCCTTGATGCCACCCTGGCCACATTTGAGCTAGGACTGAAATTCCGTAGCTGGGCGGCACTTCTTTATAACCAACCAATGGGCGCGGTGCCCGCGACTCGGGTGACCCTGACAGCGTGGACGAGGGCGACTAAGACCATGGGCTCCACTATGGGAGGGTACTCGTTCAGGGAACTACACAAGCTCACGGGGTTTGAGGCCTGGAATCTCCACGATAGGGGACATAGTTGAAAAAGAGGAACTCCAAACATGGGCCAAGCTTCACCAAGAATACGATACGAACAACTCCAAATTCCTTAAGTACGCGCAACTGCGCCACACCTGGCAGGCGGAAAATGTCCTGAGCGACCAACGTCTGGAATATGCGCCTTTGGAGGGTATACTCCTGCAAGAGGAGCTTACTCACAAGGTGGTTTCATTTACATACAGAACCATTAGTAACAATATCCCTGACGGGCTGGTGGGACTCGGATCACGGTGGGAGAGAGAGGTGGGGCCCATGGAGGACATAGATTGGGAGGCAGCGTTAATGCACCCCAGGGAAGTCGCAATAAAGGCGAGCCTCCGAGTAATTCAGTTGAAGATACTACACCGAACATACTATGATAGAGACAGACTGCATAAGATGGGGAGGGTGGAGTCTTCACTTTGCCTGACCTGCTCCTCGGCCAACTGTGATTTCTTTCACATGGTTTGGGCATGTCCCGAACTTCAGCCATACTGAATGCAGGTAGTAGGACTACTGGGAACTGTCTTGGAGGTGACGTTGCTGATGGAACCCAGGTTTGTGATACTAGGCATAGCAAGCACGGTTGATATCACCAGAACACAATTGATCTTTGCTTCCCTGGGGCTGGTTGTAGCCACAAGAGACCAAGCCAAGAAATGGGGGTGGGGAAAGCCGACTATTGTGTACGAGGGGTAGAGGTGGACGAGGGGTATGGACATATACATGACAGCCGAGCAGACCACATACTGCAGCAGAGGGTGCCCCAAGAAATTCCATAAAATCTGGGACCCATGGAGACAGCACTTCGGACTGGACATGGGTGACGACACGCATCAGTCTGCGGCACATACCACACAAGGGTCTTCGACTCCGGGGCCCGACGACGCAATGCCCTAGTGATCATTGGTGAGTCCCGGCCACTATTGTTCCCAGGTTCAATACGCATACACATAACCATAAAGAAAAGTCACTGGTGGAGAATACTGGTTCACAAGAAAGGGAGGGAGGTGGCCTGGTGATTGAAGAAAATGTATATACCTGTTTGAGATCAATTCTTCGTGGATATCTCATGCAAAATTGTAGTATGCTGCTCGTTGACTACAGCTCCAGCTTCTTGTTGAAGTTTTAGTGACGATCTCTTAACATGAGAAGACCAACTCATTTTATGATTCAGGCAAGCCCCCAAATACACAAACTCCTGCACTTTTTCTAGAGCAACGCCCTGCACACAAATACTTGCTCTAACAGATTTATATGGATTAACCCTTTGGATGCGTCGGGCGGCTACCGGCCGTCCAACGCTACGGGGGGGCGTGTGCGACGGACGTCCGGGAGCCGTCCGAATTTCGCACGCATCCAAAGGGTTAAAAGCCATACATTTTGTTTTGTTGACACTTAGTTCAAGACCACGCTCACTACAGAAAATTAATAAGCAGTCAAGTAGTGCCTGTAGACCACGCAGGGTTTTGGAAATAAAGAGCGGGTCATCTGCAAAAAGTAGTGTTGCAATTTTAGGGTGGCTGTGTTTGCGTGCATAATTTCCAGGGAAATCAAGTGCATGCACTGAGTCATTAATATAAAGAGTGAACAATGTCGGCCAGCCCACAGCCCTGCCGAACACCAGTTTCAATCTTAAATGGGTCTGTGAGCTTACCACAGTATCTACGGAGACACATTTGGGCGTCCCGGCGAACTCGCACGAACTTCACTTTAGATCCTTTACTTTAGATCCTACGGACTCACATGGAACTTGAGGCAGCCATTGATTGATTACACTGTTGCTCCCTGAGGAAGGGCAATTGAAGGCCCGAAATGCATTGGAGCTGAGATAAAAATCATGTGATGTCATAAAAGAATGAATTAATTCACAAGGATGGAATGATTGAACAATTTCATTCATTAATAATGATGAACTATTGAGAATAAAAAGACAAGATTCATAAAACACAACATAACTTGTGGAGTCCTCATTGAAAGGAACCTCAAACAGTGTGCCCAAAGGGGATGCAACAAATGAGTCATTAGAAGCACACTTTGTTCTTATTTATATATGACGTCTGAGACGGAAGACGCCACCCTTGGAGCACCTCTAAAAATTATATTATCTATGGAACACATCCAACCAAACCATTCATATTAACACACAGGCTGTGCATCTGTCTCTAACTCGTTCTTACATTGAAGCTTACCACAGTTGCCATACTTGACTCTGGCAGTACTGAGTGCATGCAGCCTGATAAGGACAGAAAGGATGTTTCCAGGGCGCCCATCTTTTCCATAACTTACCAGAGTTTGGCCCTAGGTATACAGGGCTCGGAAAACCATAAAAATGTTACTAGACCTGCAGGTCTAGTAACTTTAATAATCTACTCGACCTAACTATAATGTACTTGACTCGTGAACTGTTCTCAAATTGTGTGATCCTAGGCAAATATTTTGTCTTATGGAGCCGCCTTTTTCTTTGTTATCACATAGGAGAGCACCTTCAAATGTGCAAGTTCACTATTTCTTTATTTACTAGACTAAATGTTTGCTCCATGTATAACAAGAATTGAGCACATATAGGGTACCCATGATTCCTGGCTTGACTTTTCGCTCACTAATAGCATTGTCATCTGGACAGGAGCAGTAATAATTAACAGTTCGTGTTTAAAAACATACTTTTCATAACTATATTACCAAAGCATGATGTGGTAGTGCATTGTCATTTACAGATAGTATATTTTCCATTGAATTGGCCACAAAATCTTCCCACTAACATGTAGTTTTACTGATAATAGTGCATAAACGATTTTTGGAAATTGGGTTTCTGCAAAAATATTACATTTGCACATCACCAAGTAAAGTGTCCTAATTTGTTTTGCTCCTATAAAATATTTTTTCACCACAGTTACAAAAATGGGGCTTCATAACTAGTGAAATATATTTGAAATGTTTGAACAGTTCACTTAGCTATTTCAGTGTTGACATCTTTATAGCCTTTCATTTATCATGCTTTGCACTGTTTAATTATCACATGGTTCACTTTACAAAATCCCCTAACTTAAGTCACAGAAAGAAAAATAAATGTATTAAGATAAGCTGACTTTTGACCTTTGTCTTTGAAAGCCAGTGAATGTGACAAGATAAAAAGATTTAGTGGCATTTTTTAGTGCTCTTTAATTTTGTGAGCAATAAAGATGCCTTTAAATCTTGTTATCTTGTCACATTTGCTATGCTTTTAGAGACTCAGGTCAAAAGTCAGTTTGTCTTCCCTGAAGTTAGAGGATTTTCAACATGCCAGAAAGGTCAAGTAGTTCCTAAATATAGCTCATCCTGAAAAAACCTTGCCCAACAATGCAAGTGGATTTTTTGAGCCCTGGGTAAAGAATTGAAAGCTCTCTTCAGGTCAAGGAAGATCACATAAAGATGGCCCTTATCAAATGACACTGTTTTCCAATATAGTGCCCAGAAACGAAGTATTTGATCCACTGCACCGATCCTGCTTCAGAAGTCTGCCTGGAGCTCTGAAAACACAGAGTTGTCATTTGCCCAATCAAGCAGGTGGTCCAATATGAGGAGGTAAAATAGTTTCTTTAAGGTGTTGAAAAGGCTAATAGCCCTATAGTTCCCAGGGTCTTCTTTGGGCCCTTTTTTGTAAATCGGGTCAATGTCTGCAGTCAGCCGGAACTAGGGATCGGGTCGCCTGCAAGTATAGAATGGAACAGAGCCTGGAAGAATGTGGCCCAGATCAAAGGTTCTGACTGTAGAGGTCCCCAGGAGGGAATCTGGGCCGGGAGCGTAATGTGCTGGGAGTGACATTATTGCCACCATTACATCCTTTTGAAACACGGGGGAGTCAGGTCCTGGGACGTGTGGTTGGCTGGACCATAAATTACAGTATCAAAGAGCACTTTGCCGACTACACATTAATTTATATCCTCACTTTTTAAGGAAAAACCAAGTGAAACTCCTAGGTTGATTGGGTATATTTTACTCTTACCCTTTTATTTTAAGTTTTCAATTTTTGGATATTTACATGTAAAAAAGGGACGCTCTGACGTTCAGTTTCATTTACACATACACACTATACAATTCTACAACACAAATACAACATTTATATATACACAAGTATTTTCTTTAAGTTTATACACAAGTATTTGTTTTCTCAAAAAGACAAGAGTCACGCTTTGGACTCAAGATCTAACTTAACAGCAAATAAATGCAGCCAAAAAGAGTATATTGATATATACAAAAATAAACCATAAATTTATTGTGTGGCTTATTTAGGCAACTGATGTCTGTCTTTGTATGCCGACGCGTTTCGAATCCGGTTTAATCACTTGCGGATTCTCCTCAGGGCTCTGTCTTTTTAAAGGTTCATCTAGAAGTGTATAAAGCAAAAGAAACCCTTATTTAAATTTCTACTGTCTAAGTTTTTAAAGCTTGCCTCTACTATTTAATCATTGTCACTAGTGTTACCTGTATCAAAGCAGTCGCCGGTCCGCAGGTATTGTTTTAGAAGTTTTTCTCTGCTTTTTTTTAGATTTAGTCCTGTAAATAAACAGGAAGATGTTGTAATACTCAATTCAACCCTTTCAGGGCGGTATTACGAATTCACTCATTCGACATACCTCAGATTATCGAGTTTTGATCCCGCAATGTCCTGTTGCTACTGGCGGCGTTAATCCTTAGCAATTATTCGCAGCCTGCAAACAACAGCGGAGTCATGTAAAATCTTGCGCTTGCGTTTGAGAGAGAAAGCGTTCACTACTTCAAAAAGAACCGTACCTTTAGCTCCTGATGTCGGGCTTAGCTGCGGGCGCTCTGTCTGATCGCGGCGTTTTCCAATCACACCGCTATTCTCGATCGGGGACCACACTCTTCTCCCTATATACAAAGCCCCAGTTAGATTTTGGCAATAACGGGCACATTAAAGCTCACTAGCGTTGGAACCACAGGTTCGACCTACTTACTTTCAGCGCGGCAATCCGGCGACTCCAAAATCAGTCTGTGGATGCCCCAGCCATTTTTGGGACAGGCTTATGAGGCAGAACGGGCTTCGCATATGGCGGCCATCTTGGAGTGGGTTTCTCCTGTACGTTCTATTCATTTAAAGATGCCCAAGTTCCACAAAGAAGGTGAATTACAGTTTCGAATTAGGAACCTTTCATATTCTCATAACCTTGATACTTCAGATAGCGAATTTAAACCAGTAAATGTACTGTTGAATTTTAGTATCAGGTACGCCTCCTTTTGGAGTAAAATTTTATCTGGGTCCATAGGTCTTGATTGTTGCAAGACGTACAGTATTGACCACCTAAAATCATTTTCAGTATGGTTGTGTTCTAGAAAATGCTCGACCATAGGGGCCGACAGGACTTTATTTTTCAGCCTTGATTTATGTTGGCTTATGCGTGTATTGGCTTGTTGTGTAGTTTTGCCAATATAAATTTTAAAACACGGGCAGATAATGACGTACACGACATTGCGTGTTTTGCAGTTGGAAAAGGAAAGATGTTTCCATCTCACACTTCCATGTTTGAACTCTGTTCCTTCAATCGTGTTTCCACATGCCGCACAGGAACCACATCTGTGGTGTCCCTCTATGGGTTTCATTCCCCACTTTGCCAGTAGGTCACTTTTGGGTTTGGGCACAGCTATATCTGCTCGTACTATTTGTTGCTGCCGCCGGGCCGCCTCACGCGGTTAGCCCCTGCCTTACAAAGCTGTCGGTTTCAGGCAGCTGCGCCCCGGGTTTCCACCGGCGACAGTCCGGCGTCCTCCGTGGTCTCACGCCGCCATTTTGCTCTCGGCTCTCCCAGGCTCCGTAGGATTCGCAGCTCTGGTTGCGGTCGGTCTGCGCGCCTGTCGCGCACCCTGGGCAGGCACCGGTAGTGGACGCGGAGTCGACCCGATTTTCACGGGGATTCCGCGTTGAATTAAGGATAAATTGCGGATTAATGGGGCGAGGGCCGGGAGCCTCGCTAAGCTGCGTCCGCTGGCATCGGCTGCTAGCCACGCCCCCTGCGTGTATTGGCTTGTTGTGTAGTTTTGTCAATATAAATTTTAAAACACGGGCAGATAATGACGTACACGACATTGCGTGTTTTGCAGTTGGAAAAGGAAAGATGTTTCCATCTCACACTTCCGTGTTTGAACCACATCTGTGGTGTCCCTCTATGGGTTTCATTCCCCACTTTGCCAGTAGGTCACTTTTGGGTTTGGGCACAGCTATATCTGCTCGTACTATTTGTTGCCCAATGCTTCTATTCTTCCGGTACGCAAAAAGCGGGCGCGGGAAGGGGCAATCCAAATTTTCTAGAAGGTGCCAGTTTTTTAGGACCACCTGTCTGAGTTTGTTAGTGTCTGGCCCAAATGTGGTAACACAGACTAATCTATCCAATTCAGATTTAGCTTTAGTTTGTAAAAGGCATTCCCGAGGTGTATATCGTGCCCTTTTAAATGAATGCTTGAGCAGTTTCTTTGGGTACCCTCTTTCTTTTAGTTCCATGCAGAATGTGCCAGCGTGCCTGTCATAGTCGGCCAACCCCGTGCAATTTCTCCTAATTCGGAGCAATTGGCCATATGGAAGGTTGGCCTTCAAATTTCGCGGATGGGCACTTTGGTGATGTAGCATTGTGTTTCTGTCCGTCTTTTTTCTGTGTAGCGTAGAGATTAACAGCCCTTCAGTACATACAATTTCTACATCCAGAAACGTCATTTTTTTATCGCTGTATTCAACAGTGAATTTTATATCTGGATGTTTGGCATTAAGCCATGCATGGAACTCCATCAGCTCGGTGTGGCTCCCCTGCCACAGGAGCCACACGTCGTCGATGTAGCGCAACCATTGCCTGATATGCCCACTGTATGGATTATCGTTTCAACAAACTTTTTTTCAAACTCTGCCATATACAGGATAGCCATCTCCGGAGCATAAGGGCATCCCATAGCTGTTCCCTTAGTCTGCATAAAGAATCGCTCGTTAAAGCGAAAATAATTCTTCTTCAGGGCTATTTCCGCTAGTTTTAAAATAAAACTAGTGGGAACTCGATGTGGTCTGTCACGAGATTCCAGATATAGTTCTAGTACCTCCAGTGCCTCATCCTGAGGGATCTGGGTGTAGAGGGACGTGACATCCATTGTCACTAACGTTGGGTTAAATTCTGTGCCCTCTACTTTTACTAGAAAATCCATAGTGTCTTTTAGATATGATTTAACTTGGCTTACAAAAGGTTTCAGGAAGAAATCCACATATTTTGCTAGGGGCTCCAAGCATGAGTCACACCCAGAGACAATCGGTCGTCCTGGGGGCTCATTTAGGTTTTTGTGAATCTTTGGGAGGAAATACAGGACAGGAGTGATTCTTTAAACACAATGCTACATCACCAAAGTGCCCATCCAAGAAATTTGAAGGCCAACCTTCCGTATGGCCAATTGCTCCGAATTAGGAGAAATTGCACGGAGTTGGCCGACTATGATAGGCACGCTGGCACATTCTGCATGGAACTAAAAGAAAGAGGGTACCCAAAGAAACTGCTCAAGCATTCATTTAAAAGGGCACGATATACGCCTCGGGAATGCCTTTTACAAACTAAAGCTAAATCTGAATTGGATAGATTAGTCTGTGTTACCACATTTGGGCCAGACACTAACAAACTCAGACAGGTGGTCCTAAAAAACTGGCACCTTCTAGAAAATTTGGATTGCCCCTTCCCGCGCCCGCTTTTTGCGTACCGGAAGAATAGAAGCATTGGGCAACAAATAGTACGAGCAGATATAGCTGTGCCCAAACCCAAAAGTGACCTACTGGCAAAGTGGGGAATGAAACCCATAGAGGGACACCACAGATGTGGTTCAAACACGGAAGTGTGAGATGGAAACATCTTTCCTTTTCCAACTGCAAAACACGCAATGTCGTGTACGTCATTATCTGCCCGTGTTTTAAAATTTATATTGACAAAACTACACAACAAGCCAATACACGCAGGGGGCGTGGCTAGCAGCCGATGCCAGCGGACGCAGCTTAGCGAGGCTCCCGGCCCTCGCCCCATTAATCCGCAATTTATCCTTAATTCAACGCGGAATCCCCGTGAAAATCGGGTCGACTCCGCGTCCACTACCGGTGCCTGCCCAGGGTGCGTGACAGGCGCGCAGACCGACCGCAACCAGAGCTGCGAATCCTACGGAGCCTGGGAGAGCCGAGAGCAAAATGGCGGCGTGAGACCACGGAGGACGCCGGACTGTCGCCGGTGGAAACCCGGGGCGCAGCTGCCTGAAACCGACAGCTTTGTAAGGCAGGGGCTAACCGCGTGAGGCGGCCCGGCGGCAGCGGACTGCGTGGAGCCGAGTGCGGCGCTGCGGTGCCCGGTGGAGACTGAGGCCCCGGGGAGCCCGAAAATCGACGCCCCGGCTTCTGGGCCCGCGACCCCTCTGACATAGGCGCATCGGCGCTTGCAGGTGAACAGCGAGCGGAGCCCCCCGGGCGAACAGCGGGGGTGCCGCCGAGCCCAGGACACAGGCGGGTCATCACCGCGAACCAGCAGCGGTCTGGGAGCAGCAGCGACGGTAGGCGGACGGGGGCCCAGAAGGGGTGTGATCAACGGCGGGGAGCGGCGCAGGGGGCCTGCCCGGGAAACCAACTGCCTCGCCTCGTGGAACCAGGGGGGGGCCCGACTGGCTCCATTAAGGCACTGCGGGACTGGGTACCGCGCCCCTGATCCTGTGACCAGACCCACCCGCTCTGCCGACCCACCCCATTGTACCACTCCCGGGGGCGCCTACGGTGGAAATCAGCGCCCTACGTCCACCAGGGGAGGCACTCAGCGCCGCACTGGCTAACGGACCAGTACTCCTGCAGTGAGATGTGCCAGTGGTTGTGAGCCTCGACGCCTTTGGTGGCTCTGTGCTCGGCAGGGGGCTGCAAGACTTCCCAAACAGGAGGGAAGCGGCGACTGGCTGGCGACCTTGGGCCGATCTGGTGTGCGACCTGGTTGGTGAATAGCAGCGAGGACTGGCTGTTCCACTACCGGGACAACTACCCATTCCCCCACAGGGGGGTCCGCTTCGACAGGCGCACGTGAGTGCAAACGCGGAAGCCCGGTACTCCGGCTACTGGCACGACGGCCAACGGTGAGAGGAGGAACTCGGGCGAACGGCACCGGGGTACGGAGTGGGAACCAGGCCCGACCGGCAGCGGCGAACAGGACGCACCGGAACCGCGTTGCGGAGAAGGACAGCCACAGGCACCCTCCCCCACGTTGTGGAGGGGGGCGAGTGCGGGCGCAACGGCGGGTCCCCTGGGACACAGCTGCCACTACCAGCGAGTGATCCCCGACTGAGCAGACCACAGGCCACGACTGCCAGGCAGGTGACGGCTCTCACTGGAAGAAGCGACCGGACATCCTGCTGTGCGGACTGCCTGCAACGACCAGTCCAGGTTCGCCCGGCGGTTCACCCTGAGGAGGCATGGGGAAACCGAAAGGGCCGAAAGGTGAGGGAGGATCGGCCACTGAGACTCCAGACACCATGCAACAACCCCAGTCAGAGCTGCTAACGATGCAAGACAAAATCCTAGAAGCTATAGCTGCAACGAGGAACGCTCTGCAACAAGACATTGCTCAGGTGTCGACGGGCCTGGGGCTCCTGAGAGCGGACCATGGGAAGCTAGCCGACAGGGTCAAAGAAGCGGAAACCACCTTGAAAGACATAGTGCCGGGACAGAAGGCTTTGGAAGGAAAACTTACGGACGCCCTGGACCGCATCCAGACGCTGGAAAGGAGGGCGGAGGATGCGGAAAACCGAAGCCGGCGAAACAATGTACGACTGTTGGGCTTTCCGGAGAAAAAGGAGGGGAAGGACATACTGGGTTATGTGGACAATTGGCTGCGGACAGTGGTGGCGCCGGAGGGTCTGTCCCCATTCTTCACGTTGGAGCGAGCACATCCTGTACCTGCCCGGCCCCCGAAACAGGGGCTCCCCCCACGACCGGTGGTGATTAAAGTGCTCCACTACAGGGACAGAGACTGGCTTCTGCAACGAGCGAGGGAAACGGGACCATTCCAGGTTGATAACAGCAAAGTCACTTTGTTCCCGGACTACACCTTTGAAACTCAAAAACAACGAGCTTCGTTCCTCTCCATTTTAAAAGAGCTACGAACGGAGGGTCTGCAATATTCGCTATTGTTCCCGGCAAGGCTCCGAATTTCATTGGATGGGAAGGCACTGTTCTTTACATCATCGGCAGATGCTTGGGCCTGGTGGGACTCTTACAAGGCTGGAACGGATGGGGCCCGCTACAGGGCTGAGGAGGAATTCCAACAGGGCTCAGTACGAAGATCCAAGCGGCTTCGGAAACGTGGCCAACACCGGCAAAAGCCGACGGAATCACAGACGGAAGTGGAGCGGAAAGCTGCACTGCAAGCGGTGAAGGAGGTCTCGGGCGTGGAGCCGCCGCAGCGGGGAGAAGAATCGATCTCGGAGGACAAAAAGACGGGATCGGAAACTGAACTGTCGGAGGTGGACAGCACAAGGGGCCCGTCGGTAACGCCACAAACAGCAGAGGAAGTCTTCGGCAGCTAAATCTCGAACCTGGGGGGGGCTAGCAGCGACAGCCGGGCTGGAATGGCGTACCCAACCGCTGGAGCAGGCGGGCGTCAGACTGGACAATCGTGAGTTTGGGTGCATTTTAAAGGGCAGGGGAGAACAGGGGGGGCGAATTCCATCGAGGAAGCTAGTTCACGTGCCCAGAGGCCCCTAAGGCCGCCGCAGTACAGGCTGCGGAGTAGACAGTTTTGAGAGCACTTTGCTCAATTGTTTGGACGGGGGTAACTCTTTTGTGGTTAGGTCCTGTTCTAGGGGGGAGGATGTCTAGAGATGTTGGGGTACCTCAGGACAGGGGTGGGGGAAGGAGGGGAGGGGCTGTGCAGGGAGGGGTCAGGGGGCGATGGGGGAGGGTGACGGAACAGTTGGGGATGGGGAACGTTGGGGTCTTTATTGGTGTCTGGCCGCTGTTGGACAGGGCTTTCAGCCGACAATGTCGAGATAATGGATAGTATGGGATCATTAAAATGTGTGTCCTGGAACGTGCGGGGTCTGAACTCAATGACTAAAAGGCACAAAGTTCACTCTTACCTGGTCCGCAGGGGGGTTCACATTGCCTTCCTGCAGGAGACTCATCTAACTAAAAAAGAAGGGGCTGCACTACAGAGGAGGTGGAGGGGTCAACTGTACTACACCACATATTCAGCGTTTGCCAGAGGGGTACTGGTCTGGATTCGTGCTGGGGTCCCCTTCCAAGTCACTAAACATACTGTAGACTCGGAGGGGCGATTTGTAGCTGTTGAGGGATTACTCAGGGGCCGCGATATAGCACTCTGCGGCGTTTATGCACCGAACACTGAACATGCGACTTACTTCACTAAATTATCCAAGCACTTGGCTACCTACCTCGCCGGCCCTATATTGATGGGGGGAGACTTCAATTCAATTGAGGACACCACCTTAGATAGATCACACCCGCCGCTACACGCTTCCCCAGTGCATAGATTGGCGAAGCATAGATTGCAATGGCAGGAGAAGTGGGACTTAACTGATGTGTGGCGCATACAACACCCTGCTGAGAGGGACTATTCCTTCTATTCCAGCATGCACGACCTCCATGTCCGTATAGACGCATTCCTAGGCTCCCGACAAGTATTACCAATGGTTGCCCGTACGGAATATTTAACACGCACGATCTCAGATCATAATCCCCTACTACTCACACTAGCCTGGATGAATGGGACTGCACCGATCCCGACATGGCGGCTCCGGCCAGATACGTTGGATGACCCGCCATTCAGAACGGACTTAGAACTCAGAATCACCCAATACTTTACAGAGAACGAGGAGACTACCTCCTCTAGAGCCGCCGAATGGAACGCATTCAAGGTAGTGGTAAGGGGACACTGTATAGGGAAATTTGCAGGTGCACGACGAACGTTGGTAGAGGACTTGGACAAGGCTGAACGAACACTGCGGGATGCTGAGAAATCGCGACCCGGCAACCCCGACTTACAGGGTAGGGTCTGTGCAGCACGAGAGGCGGTAGCTGTTGAAGTGGAGCGCCTACGCAGCTATGATTACAAATCTTATTTGACTAAGGCTCTCGCCGAAGGGGACAAGACGGGGACACTCCTAGCCTGGCTGGCCAACCCCAACAGGGGTTCTACTCCGATACTATCCCTAACAGGGGTGGGCGGGGAAGTATATAACACCCAACCGGACATAGTGAGGTGCTTCCAACACTATTACGGCAGCTTATACAGGAGGGGCTTGGAGACCCGACCCGAGGCGACGGAAGCCTTGTTAGCGGAGATCCAGCTGCCTCGGCTGGACCCAGAACACGCTAAAACAATCAGAGGCCCGGTCGACCTCGCCGAAATTAGGAGAGCCATAAAGAAAATGGCGCGTAACAAAACACCGGGGATGGATGGGCTGCCTATTGAGTTCTACGCAAAGTATGTGGATTTACTAGCCCCAAGACTTAGAACGGTATATAATGAAGCCAAAAAGAAGGGAGAGTTGCCCCATTCGATGCGCGAGGCGATCATGATCCCGCTGCTAAAACCGTGTAGAGATAGCGCTGACCCAGCATCATACCGGCCGTTGTCAATGCTGACGACGGATTACAAAATCTTAAGCACGATCCTAGCCGAGAGACTGGTAGCCCATATGAAGGGTCTGATTCATGGAGACCAATCGGGCTTCATCCCTACTAGAAATACATCCCACAACATTCGGCGATTGCTCAGACTACTAGCGGACCCCCCACAGACCGCAAGGGCCCCTATGGTGTTATCAGTCGACATTGAAAAGGCATTCGATAGCCTGGAATGGGACTACCTCTATGCAGTGATGCGGGGTTTCGGTCTGGGGGACGACTATATAAAATGGACCAAAGTGCTTTATGCTCTGGCAGGCGCAAGGGTGAGAGTGGGAGCTTTAATATCGGATCGCTACGAGGGGAACAGGGGAACGAGACAGGGATGTGCGCTTTCTCCTCTGTTATTTGCTCTGGCCATGGAGCCATTTGCAATGCTGGCTAGAAGAGGCGATGCGTACCGCGGACTTGAGGCACGAGGGACCTATCACCATATATCGCTGTACGCAGACGATCTCCTGCTATTCTTAGATAATTCCGAGGAGGCGGTTGAGGGTGCGGAGGATCTACTACTGAGATTCGGGGCACTCTCAGGCCTGAAAGTGAATTGGGCGAAAACTTGCCTCTTTCCACTCCGGAGGGAGGAGAAGTGTCCAACGACCAACATTAACATGCGCTGGGAGCCGGCTTGCCTGCATTATCTTGGGGTTTACATCTACCACGATCCCGCCAACTTATTGGACGGGAATGTCGGACGATGTATTCGAGCATTGAAGGGCAACATGTCCTTCTGGGCTACCCTCCCACTATCCATGACGGGACGAGTGTCCCTCCTTAAAATGATCGACCTGCCACGATTGTTGTACTTTTTCAGGACCCTACCTGTGTGGATACCGGGAGAAGTGTTCAGGCGCCTGAAATCAAGCATAGTATCCTTCCTATGGGGAGAAGGCAGGCGGCGAATCGCATTGACGACTCTCATGCGCCCGAAGGATCAGGGCGGGCTAGCAGTCCCAGACTTCGAGCTCTATTACCTGGCTGCGCAACTGCAATTCTTCACACAGGAGGTGGCAAGGGTGTACCGGGGTCCTGACCAAGAGAGAGAGGCGGGCACACCCCGCCATGTGCTAGCATACATAGCCCTACAGCAGAAATTAATACTCAGTGGGCTGACCCAAGAGGAAAGGACGCTGCGGCTGTGTTGGAATCGCATGCAAAAGCGTGCCGGACCTGGTCATCCATATGCGCCAGAGATACCATTGGGGATGATGACGGCGCTTCCACATGGAGGGGATTGGTCGAACCTCCAGTTGTGGGAAGAGGCGGGACTTCAGATGGTGGGTGACCTATATACCGACGGGGTGCTGTCGGCATTCCAGACTCTGCAGGAACAATACGATCTCCCACGAGGAGACTATTTACTGCATGCAGCAGTAGTGAGGGCTATTCAGATGCATTGGGGGGAGGGACTGATTGAACCTAAAACATCACTAGCATGCCAATACACGATGATGACAGCAGGGACAATCAAAGCGGTTACGTGTCTCTACTCCAGAATGAGCACCGAAAGCATACCACCGCTAACATGCCTCAAAACACAATGGGAGACTGATCTACAAAAGGAAATCCCTGACACGACATGGTCCCAGCTTTTTGTCCACCATAAGCGTGGAAGGGTATACTCAGATGTGAGTCCCTTGCTCATTGCACCATCAGGATTCAAGCAAGCCGGGCCGAAGACGGCTGAAATGCCAGAAACCGGTCCCCGGAAGCTTGTTTCCTTCCCAGTGTAAGAATTGGCTTTTGTAGTCTGGTCTGCCCTGTTCCCATGATGCACTGGGCCAGGGACAGACTAATTTGCATACAGCCAGGTTCTGAAACTGGGATGGTGCAATGAGCTAAAAAACGGTGTTGGATCTAGCCCTGATCTCTTGACTGGGTGAGAGTATTCTGCTTAATTCAGAGACTCGGTCCATCACCACCCCTTGTTGTAAATATTTTTGTCCACCATAAGCGTGGAAGGGTATACTCAGATGTGAGTCCCTTGCTCATTGCACCATCAGGATTCAAGCAAGCCGGGCCGAAGACGGCTGAAATGCCAGAAACCGGTCCCCGGAAGCTTGTTTCCTTCCCAGTGTAAGAATTGGCTTTTGTAGTCTGGTCTGCCCTGTTCCCATGATGCACTGGGTCAGGGACAGACTAATTTGCATACAGCCAGGTTCTGAAACTGGGATGGTGCAATGAGCTAAAAAACGGTGTTGGATCTAGCCCTGATCTCTTGACTGGGTGAGAGTATTCTGCTTAATTCAGAGACTCGGTCCATCACCACACCTTGTTGTAAATATCTACTCCAGAATGAGCACCGAAAGCATACCACCGCTAACACGCCTCAAAACACAATGGGAGACTGATCTACAAAAGGAAATCCCTGACACGACATGGTCCCAGCTCCTTCAGCGAGCTACGAACAGCACCAGAAATGCCAGTTTCCAATTAATACATCGTTACATCCTTCATAGGGCCTACCTCACTCCGAATAAAATTGCACAATACTTTGGCGCAGTGGATGCAGCATGCCCCAGATGCACGCTGGTGGGTGCTGATTTACTACACATGCTCAGGGACTGTCCACAATTACATGAGTACTGGTTAGGGGTTGGGGACACCCTGAATGAGGTCACAGATAGAATCCAGCGCGGTCGTCCTTCTACATTGGTTTCCACATACGCGCAAAACCAAACTGTCGAGTAAATTTATAGACATGGGCCTCCTTATCACAAAGAGGGAGCTCACCAGGGGTTGGAAATCTAAAACAGCACCGACACATCAAAAATGGTTGAACGAATTTCTGAAGTGGGCAGCGGCGGAGAGCACGCTTAGGTACCAGCTGGCAAGGCGTAAAGCAGATGAGAAGGCTCAGGAAGCGGCGCTAGCGTGGGAGACCCTAGTCCAGGCGCTTAGGGACAGTGCAGGAACGAGAGACGATGAGGAGGAAATAGTACACATGGAGGCCCCGGGAGAGGGGGTGTTGGACCCCGCACTAATGCCGGACACACACACCTAATCATTGTTTTCACAATCCTTACACCACCAACTCACCCAAGTTTGCGACCATAACACGTAGGCTCAGACACCAGGGAGACGGGGAGGGAGGGGGGGAGAAAAAGTTAAACTAACTCAGACATGGATGAGGGTTCATACACCACCACTGAACGAGGGGGAACAGAAGGCATTGAACAGTTAAAAGCGGAGAGTGATGACTCAATGAGAGTAATTATACAAGAGGGCTGAAGCAACACGATACATGATTCTACGCCACCCAACCTCCGGGATGTGGGTTATAAGGCTGTGTATATAGTGACTAGAGGTACGGTAACTGCTCACGACCCCGAGAACACATTGGCATGTATATTGTATAACTCGCATTACCTCTGCAATAAAAATAGTTTTACAAAAAAAAAACAAGCCAATACACGCATAAGCCAACATAAATCAAGGCTGAAAAATAAAGTCCTGTCGGCCCCTATGGTCGATCATTTTCTAGAACACAACCATACTGAAAATGATTTTAGGTGGTCAATACTGTACGTCTTGCAACAATCAAGACCTATGGACCCAGATAAAATTTTACTCCAAAAGGAGGCGTACCTGATACTAAAATTCAACAGTACATTTACTGGTTTAAATTCGCTATCTGAAGTATCAAGGTTATGAGAATATGAAAGGTCCCTAATTCGAAACTGTAATTGACCGTCTTTGTGGACCGAACATAGGAACTTGGGCATCTTTAAATGAATAGAACGTACAGGAGAAACCCACTCCAAGATGGCCGCCATATGCGAAGCCCGTTCTGCCTCATAAGCCTGTCCCAAAAATGGCCGGGGCATCCACAGACTGATTTTGGAGTCGCCGGATTGCCGCGCTGAAAGTAAGTAGGTCGAACCTGTGGTTCCAACGCTAGTGAGCTTTAATGTGCCCATTATTGCCAAAATCTAACTGGGGCTTTGTATATAGGGAGAAGAGTGTGGTCCCCGATCGAGAATAGTGGTGTGATTGGAAAACGCCGCGATCAGACAGAGCGCCCGCAGCTAAGCCCGACATCAGGAGCTAAAGGTACGGTTCTTTTTGAAGTAGTGAACGCTTTCTCTCTCAAACGCAAGCGCAAGATTTTACATGGCTCCGCTGTTGTTTGCAGGCTGCGAATAATTGCTAAGGATTAACGCCGCCAGTAGCAACAGGACATTGCGGGATCAAAACTCGATAATCTGAGGTATGTCGAATGAGTGAATTCGTAATACCGCCCTGAAAGGGTTGAATTGAGTATTACAACATCTTCCTGTTTATTTACAGGACTAAATCTAAAAAAAAGCAGAGAAAAACTTCTAAAACAATACCTGCGGACCGGCGACTGCTTTGATACAGGTAACACTAGTGACAATGATTAAATAGTAGAGGCAAGCTTTAAAAACTTAGACAGTAGAAATTTAAATAAGGGTTTCTTTTGCTTTATACACTTCTAGATGAACCTTTAAAAAGACAGAGCCCTGAGGAGAATCCGTCAAGTGATTAAACCGGATTCGAAACGCGTCGGCATACAAAGACAGACATCAGTTGCCTAAATAAGCCACACAATAAATTTATGGTTTATTTTTGTATATATCAATATACTCTTTTTGGCTGTTTTTATTTGTTGTTAAGTTAGATCTTGAGTCCAAAGCGTGACTCTTGTCTTTTTGAGAAAACAAATACTTGTGTATAAACTTAAAGAAAATACTTGTGTATATATAAATGTTGTATTTGTGTTGTAGAATTGTATAGTGTTTATGTGTAAATGAAACTGAACGTCAGAGCGTCCCTTTTTTACATGTAAATATCCAAAAATTGAAAACTTAAAATAAAAGGGTAAGAGTAAAATATACCCAATCAACCTAGGAGTTTCACTTGGTTTTTCCTTAAAAAGTGAGGATATAAATTCATGTGTAGTCGGCAAAGTGCTCTTTGATACCATTACATCCTTAGTAAAGGAAGACATTCATCTAGGGGCAGACCTGGAACATTTCTTCAGTAAGCATACTCCGGGTTGGGCTTGGCTATGTACATTTATTTAGAAATTATCCACTCAGGTCTGGGTCTATAAATTGTAATCGGCATTGGTAGTGGCATTCTGCCTTCCGTGAGCCACAGTTCCCCAGAAACTTTAACATCCCCTGCCTTGATTGCAGTTAGTAGGCACTCCCATATCTCTTGTACCCAATCTTTTTGGCCTGGGTGAGTGCTGCTTTATATTCTTTCCTAGCGTAAATTATTTTTTGCCTATTTCCGTTTTTCAGACTTTGTATAGGGTTACCTCTAGAGTTCCTGCAACTGTAATTGAACCAGGTACATCAGGATTGAACCTTTTGGGTTTTTCAGACATCTTTGCTAATTATGGCCCTAATGGAGTTAAAAAAACTCATGCGATATAGCAATAGAATTATGAACTATACGAGTTGGCTCCACAATGTTCATTGCATCCAGGATATCAGCCACCTGTTCGTATATCTTGGACATCATTTTTTGGTCCTTACAAACAGCCCCCCATTTTAGAGCCCTTTTGTTGTCTGAAAGTGACAGAGAAACCCCAGAGTCCGGGGCAGCACATTGATGAGCACTGGATTTTTCCTCACTCAGGGATCGGTGGAGAGCATTATGGTCACTGTCATAGTGCTCAACAACTATCATGTCTATGAGGGATGGCCATAGCGGGAGGGAGAGGAATATGTAATCAATACGGCTCTTTTGCAAAGGATTCTCAAAGGTGTAGGTAGCACTAAGGTCTGAATAGGACCTACTGGTACATGCCCTAAGACTAAAGTTAAGGGTTAGGCTCATCAATTCATCAGCAATTTTTTGCACATCTCCAAAATTGCGGATATGCATACAAGCATGTGAATTAGAGGTCTTTTTTCAAAATTACTTATTTATTTAAAAATTGTTTACAAATTGTCTTGCAAATGGAAGCAGCAATGCAAAGAAAGTAAATTGGTAATAATACTTGTTCTAATATTCTGTATTCCCCTACCATCAATTGAGGATAGGAATCATAGCTTGGTGGCCGGTCAAGAAGGGCAAGAAAAAGGGGAGGGGAGATCCAATTTCTGCCTGCCCCTTGGTCCCGCCCTGCTGCCTCTGTTGTGTCCTCTCCATCTCCCACTTCCAGCCTATAATAGTTCATCTAGGGGATAGGCAGTCATATTTGTCTTATCTGTCTTTCTGCGCTATGGTGTAATTTGTTTCAAGGGAAAATGTACCAACTTTAGATATTTTTGTAAACAAAAAAAAATGGGGAGTACTGGGTGGTGTGCCTCTCATGGATTCCAACAAGTTTGTACTCACAATGCCATGCAAACCTCAAAATGTGACTACAGTCACACATTTTTCTTGCATTAGTCTCATAATCTTCTGAAATCAGAAAAAACACAATTTTCCTACCATCCAGCATTCCCCCCAGGTCTCCTGATAAAAGTGGTACCTCACTCGTGTGAGAGTGCCAACTACCCGCAACACGCAAGGGCCCAAAACGTACTGAGGAGAAATTGAAATTACCCATCACAAAACAATCTGGTTTTGCAAGGGTGGGGTCACCTGGGTTTTTGGCCCGAGGCTATCAAACTCACTTATTTCTGAAAGCTAGATACCCAAAGTCTTGCGGGACATTCAGCGCTATTTGCACCGCTTGGAGGGAGAGCTTAAAAGACTGGAAAGTGAAATGGGGAATGATATTAACGGCACGCTCCAGCAACCTTCAGGGATACGCTCTCGGGCTACAAAGATACTGCGGAAAGGGAGACCCTCTTCAAGGGGAAATATTTCACAGCGCGTAGATACGGCGAAGGGGAATGACCAGGAAGAGCCCTGGCGGAAGGGATCCGTAAGCCTCGCTTCTCCAATTATGTTGCAGAAGTAACGGATGATAATGGGGTGAGACATAGAGACAGTAGGGATATACTAGACACCTTCACTGCATATTATACAAATCTGTACAGTACCCGCAGACACCATCCATTAGACCTTTCTGATTACCTGCAAGATGTGGCTATTGGCTGGCTAGGAGACACACAGAGAGAATTCCTCGCTGCACCATTTGAGGCAGATGAGATACGTACTGCCATCATGCAAATACAGTCTGGTAAGGCCCGGGGTCAGATGGCCTTCCAATAGTCTTTTACAAAACCTATATAGACGAACTGATACATATACTTAAAGGGGTCTATAAAGAAGCCCATTAAACAGGCATTCTCCAGTGCTGTATGAGGGAAGCCCTCAGTACCTCTCTCCTAAAACCGAACAAACCCACAACTACGTGTGATTCCTACAGCCCGCTATCCCTAAGTAACAACAACGCAAATATACTTGCCAAGATGCTTGCTGATTGATTGAGCCTCCTGATGGAGAAACTTTTGCTGCCGGATCAGGCAGGCTTCATCCTGGGGAGAGTGAGATCCCATAATCTCCATATATTATTTTCTATCCTGCAGACTCTATCCTGCCACCCACGGCTGTCTTTTTAGATGCCACAAAGGCATTTGATTCAATCTAATGGGATTATTTATGCTACTAATTGCAAAGTATGGGCATGAATATGATTACTGTACAGTTCTCCAGCAGCCAAAATCCTGATTGTGTTCTAGTCTCTTCACCTTTCTCCATTACGCGGGGCACAAGGCAGTGTTGCCTGCTCTCCCTGCTCCTTTGCTCTCACAATCAAGCCGTGTGCCTCCAATGTGAGGCAACATCATCACAATAAAGCTTTGCGGTGCCATTTGCGCCCATACTCATCTCCCTCTACACAGATAATATTACCCTGTACATTAGAGACCCTCAGCGCAGTCTAAACGCTATACTGCGAGAATTTGTCCATTTTGGGGAGCTGTCGGGGATACATATAAATTGGCAGAAATCTCAAATCTTCCCCCTCACTACCTCAACACCATTTGACCCCGACTTCCCAGTAGAATGGTGTGCCACGGAGGTGAAATATCTTGGGATCTACATCACTTCGGATCGGAACTAATGCGCTTAAATTATGGCGGAACCTTAAACACATTGCTAGTTGCGTCACAAGATGGATCGCCCTTCCCCTGTCTATGGCGGGCCATGCCGCTCTAATTAAGATGGTTATTCTCCCCAAACTCTTGTATTAATTTATGAACATTCCATTCGACCCCTGTAGATACTTTCTAAAAATGTTACGCACTGAGATGATTAAATTGCTGTGAGGTGGCAAACAACCCAGATTGAAGTGGGTTGTTCTCATTAAGCCCTATTCACAGGGGGATTTGATGTTCCAGATTTGGAATTGTATTATGTCTGTACGCAAGCCCACTATGCCCAATACTGGTTCCATCCACCTAAGCACATGTCGCAAGTGGCAGTGGAACAGTGGCTGGCTGATCCCATACCTCTGAAAGGGGTCATGCTAAGCACGCTCCACCTCCGTAAGTCCAGCCATATGGCAGTCACATGTTCAGTGAAAACGTTGCAGCGTATAGCCATGCGCAGGCTCGTCCCCATGCTATATTCTCCTATACTTCCATTGGTGTATCACCCCAAGATGCCAATATTTCAAGAGTTTTTTTTTTTTAAACAAACCTAAACTAAATTTGGCATACATAAATGCTGTGACTTATACTTCAAAGGGAAATTCCGCCCAATGCAGCAGATGTTCACTACATCCACACCCTCCCCCATGGACATTTTTTTTATATGTTAGACCGAGACAAGGCATTAAAGAATACACGCCGTCATACCCACAAGAACCACAAACGCTCACTCCCTTACATACGCTGTTACTGAATGAACAGGCTTTGCATGTAGTGTCCATGCTTTACCATAATATATATACCAGCCAAACCCCGGCACGAAGTGAGGCACGGGAGAAGTGGTAAATAAAACTGGGGCACGCAATAACTGAGGAACAGTGGCTCTACAGCTGTTGCCATTTGCGCATTATACAGTACAAATTCTTACACCGTATATATCACACACCTTTTAAAATGTGTAGGTTCAAGCTGCGAGATAACAACCGCTGTGACAGATGTGGGATGGAAAAAGCTGAATTTTTACATCTTGCTTGGAATTGCCCCAGCATCCTAGACTATTGGAAACAAATATTCAAAGCATTGCAACAAATGAAGTCACCCCTGATTTAAGTTTCACCGCTACCTGCTCTCCTGAACTACACGGAGGCTATAGAGGTGGTGTACCGGCGATTCACTTCCTTAGGGCTGCTACTAGCCAAGCAGAGAATAGCATGCAGATGGGGACGGGGCAGAGCTCCTACATTTTAGGAATGGCTTAACCGGTTCGGCGCTGATGACGAGCTCAGCTCGTCATCAGTTGCGCCGCTCACACGCTGATGACGAGCTGAGCTCGTCATATAACGGGCTTTTTAAAAAAAGCCGCGCAGCGTGAAAAAAGCCGCCGCACGCATGCGGTTAAAGACATGCTGTTCTGGCAGGAGCAAACACTCACATATGCAGAACTGCTACCACTGGCCTCGAAGCCCAGAGATATATGGGACCCCCTTAAATCATATCTCCTTGCACACCCGATTGACACCACAAATACTACATAGCTACGTTAATGTATGCTACTTGGCTATGACCCATGCATGAATAAAGATCCGGGGATAAAGGGACGTTGTTTGAATGCTCCTGAATGTAACATTCCTATTATTTTAAATGCTCAATGTGTTAAACTAGTGTGTTACAGATCTCTTGCAAATTGCTGCTATGAATATTGGCAAACATATTTTTTCTCTTCTGTTGATGCCTACAATGTATAAGTATTCTCCTGCCTGTATAATCCAGGTATCATGAGTGTTTCATGGTTATAAAACTAATAAAAACAGATTAGTAAAAAATATAAAATAAATATATTCCAGCGATAATGCTGTAATCAGCTTGCCCTTGGGTGGAACTTTATGTAGCTGAGCTAAGAGAGATCTGACTACAGATTCGTTATTGAAGTTTGTGACCACACTGTCAGCCGGTATTACTTTTCTAGAAGTGCCCAGCCACCCTATCCTTCTGGCCATAATAATTTGGTTAGACAAAAGACTGCCCCCCCCACACATGAATTAGATGACACGTCAACCAGTGGAGGGATTTGTCCATTAGTTGATCAGTCGTTTCTTGTTGGTCCTCCCTCAAAAGCGGTACATTTGCCAACACCAGTACAAGTGGGGATGCTGCCGGAGGGAGGTGCAGGTTCTGGTGCAGTGTTGCCATCTTTCCGTCCTTGAGTCTTTCCGGCCTCAGGGGGTCCTCCCTCCTCCCGGCCCCAAAAATCGTTGCCACCAGCTTAGTTGGGATGGTGCTAAGGTCTGATTTTTGAGTTACATCCTCCGCTGGCTTCTCCGAGTGTTCATGGAGTTGTGAGGGGAGGATTTGGGTGTGGAGGGAGGAATTAGTATAGGTGTCATCATTTGGGTATGTGGCCAGGCCCAAGTTACCATAGGCCCGATCTGGGTGGGGTCGCTCAACTTCAGTTTCTGATAGACGAATCCCGCCTGTGGGTGTGATTCAGAACCAGAGCCCGTCCCAGGGCCTAAAAGCTCCAATGGCCGGAAGTTGTTTGCGCCCTGGGACTCCATTCGGGTTAAATCTCTCTTCAGTGTGAGTTAATGTGAGTAGGAGGGGGATCAGCAGCGCGTAGACAATGTTTTCTAATTTCCTCCACGTATCGGCATCGTTCATCAGTAGGGGCAGGGTAGGAGGAGTAATGACACTCAGTCCAGTTTCATTTGGAACATTCTCACTTGGTTTGACAGGTTGAGTAACTTTCACAGACTTTTGCTTCTGTTGCCTACCACCCCTTCTTCTCTTAACTGGTGGTTCAGGATTAGTGTCCAGCTATATTTGCGAGGTCAAACCCCTAATAGATGTTTTTGCAGTAATAGATATCGCAGGAAAGAATTCTTGAGGGACAGTCGCCTTATGGGCTAGTGGTTCAATTAAAAGAGGCTGTATGGGGGCATTGTCCATACTTTGACCCCTTAAAGCGGAGCGCTTCTGGAACATGGGTTCCAATGATAGGCGCTTTTCAGTTAATTCTATTTCATGGTTAAGAACAGATGCAGCCCTTGTTAAAAATGCATCAAGGTTTCCTGCTACTCCTCCACCTGCCTGCTCGCTCGGGCCCTTTATTTGAGAGAGTATTGAAGTTAATGGTAATAAACAGTATATGCACAGTACCTTGCTAGAGTCACAGTTGTTAGGGGGGGGCTCAGCCCAGCCTCCTCCGGGCTTTGACGGATGTGGATGGGTAGGGATTTGCCGGGGGCGCCCCTGCGCGGGCCCAAATCCGCGGGTCTGCTTCGCACCTAAATGGTGTTTCTTCTGCCCTGGTGGATGACTGGAGACTTGAGTCCCCCAGCAGAATCCTGTCCAGAACTGGGACAGGCTCCTCTCCTCTGTCCCGCAGCAGCTAGAAAATGTGTCCAATTTGAGTATTTAAGTGAGAGCAAGTTGCAATGGCTGGCCTATTGGCTAGCGGGACGCAACCTGCACGAAATTGGTATAACAGATACGGAGTGGGGAAACGGGGCTGTCCACACATTGTTGCTACCAAGGGCGGAAGTCCCCGATTGGGCGCTGCCCCTGCTCCGGATTGCAATTGGCTACTGGCGGAGGGCGGTGAAGTACACAGCCCCTGATTCCTATTACGCCCCCACGATACCACTGCTGGGGATTCCGACGGGAATGGGCCCACTATCAGCCCATACACTGAAGATGTGGCACGATGCAGGGGTGTCGCAAGTGGGGGACCTCTTCACAGATGGCAGACTTATGTCCTTTGAGGACTTCCGCGCTGCACGCCACACCCCGGGGGGACTGTTTCTCTTACACGCAGGGCTGCGACGCTGTGTAACCAAAACTTGGTCCCCACGCGGAGTGGAACCCCCCACGAACCCCCTGCTCACAATGTAATACTTCATGGGGTCGGATAGCCACCTGACGAAATGGATAACAAGTAGTATAAGAATGGGGAGAGCGACATCACTGCAATCACTGCGAGACAGATGGGAGGGAGACTTGGGCAGAACGCTTAGAGACAAGGAATGGGAACACGTGCTCAAATTTCCCAAGAAAGTGTCCAGGAACCCGAAATTTAAGTTTATTCAACTAATGATACTACACAGGGGGTACCTAACCCCTTACCGTTTACATGTGATGTTCCCCAACACTCCCGCTACATGCCCCCGCTGTGGCGCGGATAATGCGCGCCTCTTACACATACTATGGAGCTGCCCAAAATTGGGGTACTACTGGCAGATGGTTCGGGACGCACTGTATAAACTGGCCCCTTCCAGACCCTACACCTCCTTAGAATATACCTTATTAGGACTGGGACCTGCAGAGCGGAAGAGGAGCGTAACTGCGCGATTTATAGACTTAGCCCTGTTGCTTGCCAAGCGCACCATCACCATGCGGTGGAAATCGGCTAGGCCACCAGACCCGGAAATGTGGCAGTCAGAGATGACACGCTGGGGGAAAGCTGAGGGTTTGACACTGCAGCGTGAAGAACGTAGGGGGCTTAGGAAGACCCTAATATCACTGGATTGGAACACTATGGTGGAGGCTTTTACTGCGGGTAATGACACTCCGTCCACCCCATCGATTACAGATGTTTAGTCACAAGAGCGACACGGTAGGCACTCATTGACCTCCCTCGACACCACTGTTCTTGGTGCAGTACTGAAGTTAGATACCAAGCTCTGGGTGCACCAAGTGGAGAAATTGTATATATTGCAATGTGTATGGTCCTTCGTAGGCTTCTGTAAAATGGCCACTGCGTACTAGAAAATACTCGCCCACGCCAAATAATGTTGTCAATCATTGTATCCATGTAAGTGCCGGGGTAGGGAGGGACTGGGAGGGTGGAGTTAAGGGGAAATCAAATAGATGTGTAAAAATTGAAAACGTTTGACAACTGACTATCATCGCTACCATGTAAGAACCGTGTACCACGTGCTCTCTATTGACATTCGAACTGCAGTAACTGTTCTTCCCTACTTGCTAATAAAGACATTTTCAAAAACAAAAAGTGAGAGAAAGTTACATACTTCGAGTGGTTCTTCTGGCTCTGTGGTCTCCCACCTTTTTTGTAATAAGACCTACTTATGAAAATCATACCCAGCTACTAATGTGCTAATAGTGACCACACCAGACAAGGTTACATAAGTGGCCACCCCATGCAAGGTTATCAGTGATTACCTCAGTGTATCAAGCACGGTTGCCAACTGTAATGTGAAAATGGCGTTATGAATTTGGAAAGCAAATACAGGGTTAATACATTAAAGGCGTAGATTCAATGCCCCTTATTTTTTTTTTTACAGAGTTTTATATAGCGCGAACTTGGCACGAATCGGGTATCAGAGTATTTTACATAGCACCATTTGCATTACATGAGGACACATTCATTTTTATTAGGCACAGGGAGATTAAGTGATTTGCCTAGAATCACAGCATGTTCAGAGTCATTGCTGAGACTCAAACCCAGTTCCCCAGATTCGAGGTCGCCCGCCTAGCCGTTAGGCCAACTGCTCTCACCCCTTGCTCCAAGGTAATAATTTTAATTAAGTGTTCCCATTGCCTCATGATATATCACTCAAATATCTGTTTAATGGTTCATATCTTTTTATTAGTTATCACCAAGAAATAAAGTGCAAGCGGTAGTGTAGATGAGATACTGCCAGTCTTTGGCACAAAGGAGCAACAAACAAAATCAAACATAATTAGGGCTCCCGGTTTTATGGTATTTATTTATTTGGTATTTCCGTCTGTATTATCGATATTTATTTTGTGTTTTACTTATAAATGAAGGTGTAAAACTCTACATTTCCATATTTTTTTAACTGATAGACGTGCACGCATACTTTGATGTCTGTCGTGTTTGAGCTATTTCAGCTACCAAATATTATATAACAATACATCCACTAGTAAATATTAGCATTGTTCCACAAATGTACGTTGACACAATTATTTAACTCATTTAATGTTATGTGGCTCTTCAGGCGGGCAATTTATAATACTCAAATCTATGTTTTTGTCGGTTCTTGCCATAAATGTGTTGCAAACATGCCGTTTTAGGTACAAGTCTCATGGTGAGCCCCACATATCACAATTTTTTCGAAGTCTCTACATTTTTAGGTCTCGCCTATTTTGAATAGGCAAAATGACCTATTGCTATCGCGTTGGCTTTTCAGCCAAACACATGCAAGTGTTCCATTGCCTTCAATGGCAACGCGTGCACGCCTGTCGATTTCCTTGCGGGAGCGCGCAGCATCATATGGTGGCGCAATATGGTTGCACGCTCCCATAAGGGAATCGCACAGGCCCCCTCCTCTACTGCCGCGGGCTTGTTAGTTGTGTTTCGTTTATTAATTCCTGCGTTACTCGAGTCTCAGTGGCTCGTTACCACGGTTGAAGTGTGCCCCATCATGTTGTGTTACGCCGCTGTTTCCCGCGTCTCACCTCGTCTCTGGCCGGGCTGGGGGCCCCTTCCCGTCGCTCCCCCGCCACGTGACGCTCTGCCGGGGATGTGCCGGTCAGATGTTGCTGGGCAGCAGAATGAGGATATTGTGTTTTGTCACTCACTGATTGGAACCCAGCAGGAGAACAAAAGGAGACATTGCATGTCTGGGAGAAAGACAGGGCTTTACACTTTGGGGCAGCAGACAAGGCACTGGGTGTGAGAGCGAGGCCGTCCTCACACCAGGCCCTTAACAGCGCCGGTGCCAATATCCAGCAATGCCAGCACCAGGCCGGCCTGGCCAAGGAATGTCAACGGCAAACCCAGAGACGCCTCCTCCAGGCCCAGCAGAGCCGACGTCACGTGACGCCAGACCCCAGGCCTAGTCTGAAGCAAGTCAGGTACAGCATGAGTGGAGATACCAGCTGTGTAAGCACTGAACCTAACACTAGGATGAGGCATAACGGCCAGAGCTGTCGACTTTGGAACTGGGGAACCAGGTTCAGTCTCTGCGCTGGCTCAACTCCCTGTGATTCCGGGCAAATCACTTAATCTCATTGTCGCTACAAAAAAATGTGTGCGTCTTTGTGTAATGTAACTGGCAGACACATAAAGTGCTCCAGTACCTTCAGGTGGAGTTCGCCAACATAAAACGGCAAAAAAAAAAGAAATCTCTAGGCTCAGCTGTGTCAGCACCTCTACAAGCGATGCCAGCACCAGGGCCCTCGTGTCAAGACCCAAATCGAACATTAAGCACTGCATGTATGTGCTGAGCCTTGCAGGTTTAATGCCATGAGCAGTAGTGGTACCAGGCTCTGGGCAGTAACAGGCTCAGCAGTATCACCACCAGGGAGCAACTGCACACCAGCATCACCAGTGCCTGGACGATGCCCAGCAGTGCCAACACCATAGCCAGTTGCTGGCCTACCACCCTCTGGAAGAAATTCACCTCATGAGTAGGGTGCGGGACCATGGAGGGGTGGGGGCCAGAGGGACTTTACATTCAACGCCCTTTGTTGGGTTTAGTGGTCGCAAGTGGTAGTAGTAGGCCCGGCTCACCGCTGGTGCACAATAACTTGAGGGTTACACATTGTCCGCTATACCACGATGAGTGAACCACAATTGGTCACTCCTCCCTTTACTTAAGCCCTCAGCCGCGCCCACCCTCAGGATGAAAAAGTGGCAACATACTATGGTACATGCCCGGTAGCACTCTACCTCCCCCACCCCACTGTGAAACCAACAACACAAACCTGAGGCTACTGCCAATGTTCTGGGGAGGTTTCGTACCCGAAATGGACATCTGCTGCGCAGAACCGCCAAACAATTAGCGGGACACATGCTCTCTGCAGGAGTTTCCAGCCAACTGTGTGCACTGTGATATTGGCTTCTCTTTGGGTGACAGTTTGAAGGGAGCCGATAACTGAGACACAAGGTGGCACCATGTGAGTTGGTACACCCCAGAATGCAATTCCCTTGAAATTATTTCCTAGCACCAATGTACTTTCCGAATGTCAAATTGTCTTTTCCCCTAGTCAAAATGTATTATTAATCTGAATGACGAATTGCACTTTATTTAATTTCTATTCTTGCGTTTTTAAGATGGAACACTGTGTTGCATGAAGCACTTTTCACACTTGTACACTTTAATGTTAATTTTTGCTGCTATTGCTTACTATCTTTTGTGTTTTGCAAAAACTTTTTGCAGTCCTGCACTTTAGTATTAATTACTGCTGCTATTGTTCACCTTTGATGGCAAAGGTTTTTTTTACGATCTAGATAATGTACTCATATCAAGATAATGTACTTTGTCTTCTTATCCGCCCGGCTCGGTAAAAAGAAAAAAACCAGCATTGGCATAGCCAATAGGTCTCGCCTTTGGGACCCTATCAGTTGATGTTGTTGCACCAAGGATATTGTGCTGCATAACTAAATACTTATAAGGTCCCAAAAGCGAGACCTATTGGCTATGCCAATGCTTGTTTATTTAGAGCTGTGATAGGGAATATTATCTGCTAGAATCCCAATTTAGCAGCCCGGTTCAGTCAGCTCAGCATCTTAATTTGAGCTTTCAGTTTAAAGGGGTCGTATCTATGGCCAGGATGTTTCATGGAAGTTAGTTCTACCAGTGGAAGTGATAATGATTTGGTTTCCAGGCCTGGAAATACATTGATTTATCTTTCTACCACGTCCCTTCATTTGGCTGATTAGTGGTTGTGCCTTGCAGGTTTACCAAATTGCAGCAGCACATTACATATTCAGACTTTGCTAGTCTTTCCCCAGTGTTGGTAAATCTGTGCCACAACTGCTGTTTCTGGGTTGTAGTTTTCCTTTAATCAGGAAAATTCTCTGTTGGATGGGACATAGCACAGATCCTATTTTTACCAAGGTCCTGTCTTCTTCTTCTGGTGACACCGGCCATGAACACTCAAGACTTGTAGACTTCTCTAGGCCTGAGGATGTCCAAGACACCTGAAGGAATCTCCCTTGTAGTGAAGGAGACACTCCTCTACATCCCCAGGCACTGCAAAAAACTTGACTGGTCTGCTGTTCCTGAGCTCCCACGAACTCTGAAAGGTTCAGCAACACAGTTGGTGGTTCTGCAACTCCCTGGAGGCCTGCACTGTTTTCACAGCAAGTTTGAAACTAGTATCCCTCGTCAGAAGCGCTGGAGCAGGACCCCTGTGCACTGCGCCGACTTGCTGTTGCCAAGGCTTGTTGACTCTTCTCCGGAGATCTTTGGGCTCCATGCAGGTTCAGCCTTCAGCATCTCCTGCTACCAAGATCTTTGTCCTCTCCGCATCTGCTGCACTGTGAGCCTGCATTCTTGGTGAGCTACTCAACGTCCTCTTGCGACTCCTGTGCTTTCTTTGGCTCCAGTGGGCTCTGCTGCTTGCTCTGGGCCTGCTCTGACTCTTCTGCACTTGGTGAGTCCCTTGGACCTTGCTGGTCCCGACACTGCACCTTATTCGCTTTCCTCGTCTGTTGCCGCTGCAAAGGCTTGTTGGTGCTCCAGACAGACACCAATCTCCTGGTTCTTGACTTCCGTTGTGGGGCAGCTCGTGAGCGGCTCCTGGTCTTCCGCAACATCGCCTAGTCCTCACAGCTGCATCAACAAGGTCAACTTCCCTTCATCTCCGTTCATCGGTGGTCATTGGTCTTCCGTGCCTCCTGGTCAATCCCGAGTGTCTTAGACTCTGTCTCCTCCGCTTGCAGGTACTCCTCTTCAAGAATCCGCCC
The DNA here is from genome assembly GCF_964261635.1 of Lissotriton helveticus. Classification (NCBI taxonomy): domain Eukaryota; kingdom Metazoa; phylum Chordata; class Amphibia; order Caudata; family Salamandridae; genus Lissotriton; species Lissotriton helveticus. Next base: position 316,788,269 of record NC_136072.1, on the reverse strand, counting down.
TTAGATTCCTCCGGACTCTTCCACCTTCTTCGCCAGCGGCATCTTCAAGTCCTCCATTGTGGTCTATTGCGGTTTCCGACATCACTTTACACCTATGCACCTGGCTTTCCCTGGTGTAGGTTTCCTGGTTCCTAGGGTATCTACGGATGGGGTGACTCTCCAACCTTCCATCTTCCATTGGGTTTCTTCAGGGTCTGCTGGTAAGGGTCCTTCTTCTTTAAACCTACAACCACGGCTTACCTATTAAGTTGTGTTGAGCATGCAGTCGTATTTCCACTCTGCACATGGCCTCCGTAGGGTTCCTGGGTACTTACCCTGGGTGGTTCCTTGGGTTCTTGGTACTTCTAAGTCTTCTGGATCCAGTCCCGACATAGGTCATGGTTCACACATCACTTTATTAGTAAATGGTTTGGTCCCCCTGGAGACACCTGTGTACTTGTGCTACTTATTTGTATTATGTGTATTGTGATTACATCTCCGGGTAAGAGATATCGCAATGTGTTAGTGTTTATAATAAATGCATATTTTTATCACTACACTGTGTGGTTCTTTTTCACTTAACCTACACTATATGATTATGTGACTGTTCAGGCTCACCGGGCAAGAATCGAGAACCAAAGGTCGACTGGTGGTCTGCTGTACTTCTCTCTACACCTCGTGTCCCCTTTCAGCAGGAAGAATGGATGCCACAGTCAGAAACTTTATTGAAAAACACAGACGACGAACAAGATGGTTCCTTTAATTGGGGTTTCCTACCTGATGAGACTCCTTCCCCGAATGACGTCAGGACGCTCTAGGCATTAAGGACGGAGAATCCCAGGAAGTGGACGTGCATCGACACCGGAGTGGAGGAAGAGCCGGGAGTGAGAGCGTTTGTGGTAAACAGAGGAGCGGAAGGAGACGACAGAAGATAACGAAGATCGGGTCCCGCTGCAGCCCCAACGGAGCCAGGAGGCCAATGACCCCGCGAGCTGCCGTGCCACGCTCCAGGAGGAGCGTGACTGGAACAGGTACGAGACAAGTTCTCGGGGTGGGTGGGAAGGAGAGATTGTACAACCTCCTAAACAAGAAGCCTCCGACCCCCACAAGTATTTAAAATAATCTTCCACCTGCATGAGCTCTAGTTCACAAATCCCCATCTGAGTTGTGTTTCATTCCGTGCACCAGTATGTGGTGTCTCCCTCACTCCCCGGTCCCTTGTATAATATTGGTTATCAGTCGGACAAGAGTCCTGATACCTTTCTTTATTTTGTTTTGCACTATACCATCCATTACCTGTCGGGACGTCCGGACTACGGAGACCACACGTCAGGAGCCCAGAGACCGAGCCTTTACCAGACCAGAGAGGACAAGAGTTAATCACCAAGACGGATCCCGCCACATTTGCAAATCAAAGACTAACCAGTCGACACAAACGTGTCTTTGGTAAAATAAAACCCTACTTAAATCAACCTGACCTACGTTCTGTTACTGTTACCCCGCCACAGATTAGTACTGGTAAAACAAGCTGCTTTACTTTCCTTCTGGACTAAGCCCGAAGGCTTCTCTCTACAGCTACCACTTAGAGAGCTTTCTTTGGTTGTCGAAGACCACTAAAATCACCATAAGGGTGGTCTGTATTAGTGCAGGGTGCTTCAATTAAACAAGTGCAAGAACATCAATTGATGGACAGAATGCAGAACAATGTCATACATTCACCCCAGTACATAGATCTGGGCCTAAACCCATAGTTTTTTTGCTCACCATGCCATTCCAGTTTGAACCCAGCCACATGCAAATCAGTCTTGAGCCTGTGCCCAATGGGAACAGTCCAGCCCGAACTGCCAGGCCAGGTCCTCCCTGGACTGGAAACAAGCATCCTAGGACCGGATTCGGGGTTTCACCCCTCTTCAGCCAGGATAGCTTGAGTCCAGTGGCATGGAGAGCACAGGACCCTCGTCTGAGCATACCCGTCCCACTCGGGGTGACAAATGCAGTAACAACAATTGATGGATAGAATGCATCACAATGTCATACATTCACCCCAGTACATAGATCTGGGCCTAAATCCATCATTTTTTGCTCACCATGCCATTCCAGTTTGAACCCAGCCATATGCAAATCAGTCTTGACCATGTGCCCAATGGGAACAGTCCAGCCCGAACTGGCAGGCCAGGTCCTTCCTGGACTGGAAACAAGCATCTATGACCTGTTTTGGGTTTCACCCCTTTTCAGCTGGGATAGCTTGGCTCCAGTGGCATGGAGAGCACAGGACCCACGTCTGGGCATACCCGTCCCACTCGGGGTGACAAATGCAATAACAACAATTGATAGACAGAATGCAGAACAATGCCATACATTCACCCCAGTACATAGATCTGGGCCTAAATCCATCGTTTTTTTGGTCGCCATTCCAGTTTGAACCCAGCCATATGCAAATCAGTCTTCATCCTGTGCCCAATGGGAACAGTCCAGCCTGAACTGCCAGGCCAGGTCCTCCCTGTACTGGTAACAAGCATCCTAGGACTGGTTTCGGTGTTTCACCCCTTTTCAGCCAGGATTGCTTGACTCCAGTGGCATCGAGAGCATGGGACCCACGTTTTGGCATACCTGTACCATTCAGCGTGACCAATGCAAAAACAACAATTGATGGACAGAGGAGGACCTGGCTTGGCAGTTCGGGCTGGACTGTTCCCACAAGGAACAAGTCAAGACTGATTTGCGTATGGCTGGGTCCAAACTGGGGTGATGTGGTGAGCATAAGTATGATAGTTTACCCCAGATCCTTGTGACTGGGGGTGAATGTTTGCATTATCAGGAATGTCAAAAGAGCCACCAATAATCCCCTCGGGACTGGGTATATTAAATAACAAAAGCACAATGTCCCTAGAGGAACCATTTGAAGAATATTACTCAGTTATAACAATGTCACATACATGAACATTTAGTCTGAATAGCCACAGGGAATCAATGTAGATATACCCGACTTTATCAAAAAGGTATATTTTTTATTCCACTTGAAACTTTAGCAGCTTAGTATCTGGCAACAAACCTACTACCAAAAAAATCACACATTATTTAGTAGTAGTATATAGAACATCTTTCGCAACAGTTATGGATAATCAAGAAAACCACATAAATGAGAATTAAACACAACATGTAGTCAAATTAACATCCAATATATGTAATAAATATGCGAAACGATGCTGGGCGTCGACGTTTCTGTCCCCCGTTGGTTTAACAAATCCTTGGGACCATCTTCAGGACAGAAAGTTGCACATATACATCTAATATAATAAAGACAACAATAATGAAACACATCAACCCTATGGCACAAAGAGGTAGAGTAATTTGCTCACCACACAAAGAAAACAAAGATCCAAAAATGCCACTAGTGCCAATAGTGTAACCCATCTAAGTACACCAACCACAGTAGTGAACAAATTAAAAAAGTGAAGAAAGTGAATAAATCACACCACCAGAACCATTTAAAAAGACACTAAATCGGTTATAAACATTGGTTATAAACATTGCATCTAAAAAAGGGGGCCTATATGTTAACTAATCAGGAGCCACCAATACTCACATGTCTTTTTAATCAGACACTGTAGAATCCTTAAACAACATTCGAATTGTCTAACAAAGAATGTGGTTTATTGCATACAGTGCCCATGCGCTTTAACTTATATTGGCAAAACTACCCAAGAAATTAAAAAACTTATCTTACAACACCAGTCACGCATCCGCTGCAATGTCACGACCGCTCCCTTGGTTGAACACTACCAAAAATTGTCATATATGCCTTTTGAAATGAATTGGTTTGTGCTTGAAGTTGTAAAGAACACAAAGAGGCGACATAATGTGGATAAGTTGCTTGCACAAAAAGAAAACAAATGGATTTGGTTATGCAACACAGTAGACAATGGTCTGAACTCTGTAATTGAGTGGCATATGTTGGCCACACTGAGATGATCTTCCAGCTGATCAGATTACTCTGTAGATCCATGTTGTGGCCTTGAGACATTACTCTACCTCTTTGTGCCATAGGGTTGATGTGTTTCATTATTGTTGTCTATATTATATTAGATGTATATGTGCAACTTTCTGTCCTGAAGATGGTCCCAAGGATTTGGAAAAACCAACGGGGGACCGAAACGTCGACGCCCAGCATCGTTTCGCATATTTATTACAGATATTGGATGTTAATTTGACTATATGTTGTGTTTAATTCTCATTTATAAGGTTTTCTTGATTATCCATAATTGTTGTGAAAGATGTTCTATATACTACTACTAAATAATGTGTGCTTTTGTTGGTAGTAGGTTTGTTGCCAGATATTAAGCTGCTAAAGTTTCAAGTGGAATAAAAAATATACCCTTTTGATAAAGTCGGGTATATCTACATTGATTCCCTGTGGCTATTCAGACTAAATGTTCATGTATGTGACATTGTTAGATCTGAGTAATATTCTTCAAATGGTTCCTATAGGGACATTGTGCTTTTGTTTGCATTGTCAGCATTCCGTCCATCAATTGTTTCTTTTGCATATCACTAAATAAGTGTGCACCATATACTAAGTCAGCTTCCTACACCTAGTCTTACAGTGGTAGGGCACAACGGTATTTGGGCAAGTCAGCTCTCGAAATTCTTGCGTGATGAGGGTTATGTAAGAGTGCCAAAGTTTCCCAAAGGACGTCTGTTAGGCCGCGGGCCGAATCGCAACCCGCGGCTTTTTCTCCTCGCTGGCCCCTCCCTCCTCTTCAGGGGCGCGCCGTGCGGCACGATGGCCCTCTGTTGCTTTTTTGGCGGCATTGCAGAAAGCAGCCGCATCACCTGTTGTTTTGCTCTGTCGTGCACGCCGCGTACTTGTGCGGTGGCCCATCCATTTCATGATTCAGAAAAGGGGGTGGTGATGAACAGAGTGTCTGAATTAAGCAGACCACTCTTACCCAGTCCAAAGATCAGGGCTTGATCCATCACCGTTTTTTAGCTCACTGCACCATCCCAGCTCAGAACCTGGCTACATGCAAATTAGTCTGTTCCTGTCCCAGTGCATGATGGGAACAGGGCAAACCAAACTGCCAAGCCAATTCTTATACTGGGAAGGAAACAAGCTTCCGGGGACCGGTTTATGGCATTTCAGCAGTCGTCGGCCCGGCTTGCTTGAATCCTGATGGTGCAATGAGCAAGGGACTCACATCTGAGTATACCCTTCCACGCTTATGGTGGACAAAATGATTCAGAAAAGGGGGTGGTGATGAACAGAGTGTCTGAATTAAGCAGACCACTCTTACCCAGTCCAAAGATCAGGGCTTGATCCATCACCGTTTTTTTAGCTCACTGCACCATCCCAGCTCAGAACCTGGATACATGCAAATTAGTCTGTTCCTGTCCCAGTGCATGATGGGAACAGGGCAAACCAAACTACCAAGCCAATTCTTATACTGGGAAGGAAACAAGCTTCCGGGGACCGGTTTCTGGCATTTCAGCCGTCGTCGGCCCGGCTTGCTTGAATCCTGATGGTGCAATGAGCAAGGGACTCACATCTGAGTATACCCTTCCACGCTTATGGTGGACAAAATGATTCAGAAAAGGGGGTGGTGATTAACAGAGTGTCTGAATTAAGCAGACCACTCTTACCCAGTCCAAAGATCAGGGCTTGATCCATCACCGTTTTTTAGCTCACTGCACCATCCCAGCTCAGAACCTGGCTACATGCAAATTAGTCTGTTCCTGTCCCAGTGCATGATGGGAACAGGGCAAACCAAACTACCAAGCCAATTCTTATACTGGGAAGGAAACAAGCTTCCGGGGACCGGTTTCTGGCATTTCAGCCGTCGTTGGCCCGGCTTGCTTGAATCCTGATGGTGCAATGAGCAAGGGACTCACATCTGAGTATACCCTTCCACGCTTATGGTGGACAAAATGATTCAGAAAAGGGGGTGGTGATGAACCCGGAAGCTTGTCTCCTTTCTGGTGAAGAATTGGCTTGGTAGTTTGGTCTGCCCTGTTCCCATGATGCACTGTGCCAGGGACAGACTAATTTGCATATAGCCAGGTTCTGAGCTGGGATGGGGCAGTGAGCTAAATAACGGTGATGGATCAAGCCCTGATCTTTGGACTGGGTAAGAGTGGTCTGCTTAATTCAGACACTGTTCATCACCACCCCCTTTTTCTGAATCGTTTTTGGCCACTATAGGTGTGGCAGGGTATACTCAGACATGAGTCCCTTGCTCACTGCTCCATCAGGATTCAAGCAAGCCGGGCCGACGACGGCTGAAATGCCAGAAACCGGTCCCCGGAAGCTTGTCTCCTTTCTGGTGAAGAATTGCCTTGGTAGTTTGGTCTGCCCTGTTCCCATGATGCACTGGGCCAGGGACAGACTAATTTGCATATAGCCAGGTTCTGAGCTGGGATGGGGCAGTGAGCTAAATAACGGTGATGGATCAAGCCCTGATCTTTGGACTGGGTAAGAGTGGTCTGCTTAATTCTGACACTCTGTTCATCACCACCCCCTTTTCTGAATCGTTTTTGGCCACTATAGGTGTGGCAGGGTATACTCAGACATGAGTCCCTTGCTCACTGCTCCATCAGGATTCAAGCAAGCCGGGCCGACGACGGCTGAAATGCCAGAAACCGGTCCCCGGAAGCTTGTCTCCTTTCTGGTGAAGAATTGGCTTGGTAGTTTGGTCTGCCCTGTTCCCATGATGCACTGGGCCAGGGACAGACTAATTTGCATATAGCCAGGTTCTGAGCTGGGATGGGGCAGTGAGCTAAATAACGGTGATGGATCAAGCCCTGATCTTTGGACTGGGTAAGAGTGGTCTGCTTAATTCAGACACTCTGTTCATCACCACCCCCTTTTCTGAACCATCCATTTCATGAGGCACCTTGGGGCACTACACTTAACCTGGTGTTGGCATCTGGTGATCACCCTTCTATGGGGACCATATTTTGCTCTCCTCTTCTCAACCTTGCTCCCGGAAGTTAATGGGGGAGGGTTACTTAGCTTCCTAACATGGCGATCTTCCTATACTACACTTCACTCCTTTCCCTATCCAAGATGGCGACGCCTCTCCTTCCTGTTTTGTCACTTCCTGTTCCTGTAAGTCACTTCCTGTTTAATGTATATATAAGGGATTAGAACCTTTGCTTCTTTGCTTTGCAACACTCCTTATTCCTGCTGTTGTGTCCTCGCTCCTGTTGGTTCCTTGGCTCCTTTTTTGGTGATTCCTTCCTTCCGTTAGCGCTCCTTTTCCCCTTGCGCCTTCTTCTCCAGCTTGACTTAATTTTTCTCCTGGTTCCTTTTGGGCTCCTGGCCTTCCAGTGTTTCCTGGCTCCTTGTCTTCTCCTTTCTTGGAGTCTCATCATCATCTTCGGCGGTTTTTCCCCTCAGGGGTTTTCCTCTTGGGACACCTTCTGGAGGGCACTGGCTGCTTAGGCTTTCATTGTCGGCAGCACCGTGGCTAGCAGAAGGGGTCACCCCTATCTCGGCCAAACCCGGACTTACAAGAACCGAAGCCGGGAACCGTCCCAACGCCTCAAGCCTGGTAAGAAAGACCCTAAACCAGACAGTCTCTTGACTGGTGAGGGAGAGGGTGGCCCTCTTCATCACTAGGATAAGCAAAAAGGCAGTGAAGCCAGCCCAATTGTGTGGGTAGGTGTGTCATCACCCAGTGTGTTCAGATATTTTGAATCTGTGCGCCCAGGGCAAAACCAATCTGCTTCCCTGTCTAGATTTCAGGGGGGAGGTGAGTGGATTAGGTAACCCTAAGTTTGGGTAAGAAGGAAATCTAGGGAGTTGTGTGTCCAGGTGTCAGTCGATTTTCTCGAGCACTTGTGGCCGGTAAGCCTGAATGTGTGGGCAATTTCACAGAAGATGTACCAGTGTAACCACCCCCTCCCTTGGGCATAACCCCCTCCCACAGTGCTTTTGTTTGGATCAATCTTGTGCAAGCGTCCAGGGGTCAAGTACCAGTACGTGACCTCTTCGATAAGTGTTTCAGGGCTGTGTTGCAGGTAGTATCGCGGGCCCAGTAGTATATCCTCCCATTCCCTACTGGTCAAAGGTCTCCCCAACTCCCTTTCCTAAAGAGATTCGTTAGATTTGTAGGCATGTGTAGAGGGTTGGATGAGGAAGGTGTAGAGGGCTGAGATCAATCTTTTGTCAGGCGTCTCCAAAACCAGCCATATTTCGTATGAGGTGAGGTGTCCATGCACCGCTATCTTATTGTCAGAATGTAGGAGCTAGTGACGCATATGCCAGTAGCGCAATCTCTGTCTCAGGAATTCCATAGTCTGTGCACAATTGTGTAAAGGTTATCACCCCTTCTTTGACCATCATGTGTCCTGCCGAACGGCAGGAAGACTGACACCATCTGAGAAAATGCTGCTGCCCGGTAAGAAGTATAGGTTATCGAGTAAGGGCTTTAAGGGAGAGCGAAAAGAGGATAGACCATACCTAGTGCTACAACGGTCCCAAGCCTCCATCGTCACTCTTGTGATTGGGGAGGGATACAGATTTCGGGGTCTGTGCACTTTCTTTATAAAGTGGATCTTCCACATGGAAGTGCCGGCCACCGTGCGATCCTGGAACAGCCAGTATCGCTCCAACTCGTCCCTGTTCCATTCAAGCAGGTATCGTAATTAGGTTGCCTGAAAATACAGTTGGAGGTTTAGTATCCCGAGGCCCCCGGCATTAGGAGATACATATCTAACTGATGTCCTCATTCAATGTAATTTCCCAGCCCAGACAAATTTGCTGCAGCCCTGATTGTAGTTTGGGAATCATCCCTTTCGATGGGGCTAGGGGAAGCGTCTGAAAGAGATATAGGATTTTGGGTAAAATGGTCATCTTGATGGCTGTGACTCTTCCCAGGCATGAAATCTTGTGCGATCTCCATCACGCTAAGTCGGATTTAAGGTGGCTGTGTTGGCATTGGTAGTTAAGGAGTGAGGTTGTTTGGAGAGTGGAGGCCAGTTTGATCCCCAAGTATGGTACCGTCTATGTTGCTCACTGAATAGGGTATTGTGCAGCGAGGCAAGCTTCAAGTGCAGGGGTCATCAATAGATCTAAAGCTTGGTACTTGGCTACATTAACACCTGAGGAGAGACAAAGTGGCTCTAGTTCGGTCTTAAAAGCTGGGCAGTCCTGAGTTGCTAGCATGTCGTCAGCGTATTAGCTAATCTTATGTTATTCCCACCCCCCCCCCCCGAAGGTAGTCCCGATGATATTGGGGTTGGTACGGACTCTTTGAGCCAGGGGCTCCATATATAGGGCGAACAACAGGGGGACTAAGGACACCCCTGCTGAGAAGTTACGTAAAGTTCACACACGACGTAATACTGTATATAAATGGTTTAGACACATCAAGAGTGGCAGTATGATTACTCTTTAGCTATTACTGCTGAGAAGTAGTCAAAACGACTCCTGTGAGACAACCTTATACAATACGTTTGTGGCACTATCTCCTCTTCTTGTCTTTGGGGTTCCTTTGGGACAACCTCATACAATACCTTTGTGGCAGTATCTCCTCTTCTTCTCTTTGGGGTTCCTTTGGTAGTTTATTTTGGGCATCAGAGTACAAAGGGAAATCACTTGAGGTCACACCTTTGTCTTCCCACTGCTGTGCAGCTGCTTGGTCTCCATGGAAGGGCACAATTCCTTTTTCATTGGCCAGTAGCTAAAAATGTGGAATACTCAAAAGGGTGTGTGTGCCGCACTGTGCCCAGCATCTAATGAGCAGTGATCTTGCCTCCTGCCCAACTAGTTGGTAGGTGACTGATTTTCTTGATATGGTCCTTGAGGGATTGAGGTAGTGTCTGCACTAGCCGCAGAGGCTGTCAGCATCCCACAGTGTTCAATCCTTGATCAATCTAGTGGCAAGAGGATCTTCCTTGGGCCTAGACACAAGCCCTCCACCCAAAAAGGTAGGTGCCTACCACTGATAAGCACTACCATTTTGACATCATTCTCTGTGCTTTGGTGGTTCTCGTGGCACTGTTGTAGTACTGTCTGTGTCTGAGGCAAGCCAATCTGACTTCTCACAGTGCCTTGTGCCATCGCTGTACTTGATGGTTGTGGGACAAACAGAATTGAGCTCTCCGGTATGAATCATGACTGAATATTCAACTTCATCCAGCACTTTGCGGCATTGTGGTGCTACTTGATTTTGGGAGATCTAGGACAGACTCAAGCTCTTAGTCACACAGTGGAGCTCTTATGGACTCTTGGGTCTTGCTCATGCAGAGTGGTGCAGATCCCTCAAGGTGCACTGCTGACATCTTCAACTTAATGCGCCTTAGCTCTTTTACAGGCTGTCTTCTTCTGAGCAGTGTTTCCCTCATGGAAGGACCCTTCCAGTGTCCATCCTGAGCAGCTGGTCAGCTCTCTGTTTCAAGTCCAGGCACCATCTCCTGGCTGGATAAAGGGATATCCTCTGGTTTCTGGTCCCTAATTAGGTAAGGGAAGTATGCATAATGTTCTTTAGCCTTGGTTCACAGAAGGTTTCTCATAGCTAGTGAGACTCTGGAGTCCAGTCAAGAAACCTTGGCACCTTTGTCGTAAGCTTCTGCTCCTTCTTTACACCATGTTGCAGACTACGGCTGTGTAATCCATTAGTTCAGTTCTTCAACCGGTTATGGGAAGTTCTGTCTTTTTGCTTATTCCATTGAGACTTGGCCTGACAGTATTGTCTTCATTGAAAGTGTAAGCAGGAAGGCAGCTTGGAGTCTCCAGTTGGGAACAACCAGCAGCATGGGCACAAAAGAAGGGCAGATTGTTCTTTGCTTCTCAGTGGGTTGCTGTCTCCTGTCTTTACCATTCCTTAGTCTGACCCACTACAAAGGGTCAGTGGAATGTCCTGCTGGAGCCTTTCAACATATAGATCATTTGTCTGGGCTCTTGCCAACTCTACATCTTCTGTACCACTTGGTTACTGTGAGAATTCAAAATGGAACCCAGTATGTCGGCTATGTCCACTTCTGCTGCAGCCGCTACATGCATTACCTCCATGTATGCTCACTAGTACACATGTGACATCCATGTCCCACATGCATGGGTAAGGCACCTAGGTGCAGGGGACAGGCAGACCTATCTTAAAAAGGGGAAGTCAGTAGATTGCTCTACCTGTATCGCCACTAGAAGTTATATAGCTTATATAGCTGCCACCACTGTTGATCCTCTAGAGCTTGGTGAGCCAACAGTATTCCTGATTGGGAAAAAGAGGATGCATTTAGTGTATCCCTCTCGATCTTGGAGCCATCCTCTTGCCTCCATCCCTGTTGCAAACAGTACCTCCAGTGAACACACGTGGTCTGTGTCTGCTAAGGTGGAGGTAAGAAACATTCTGCCTGTTTCATGGAGCTGAGACGAATGCTTTCCAGAACCATGCAGTAGGTGTTTATCATTCCAACATTTTTTTAGCATTATTATAGCATGGGCTCCTTCATAGCGCACTTGAAAACCACACTTCTCAAAACTGTTTGTGTCAAATCTTACCAAATCGACATGCATATGTAATCTACTTGGCCGATGTATGTATAGATTTTTTTTTTAAACCCTTGGCCGTGAGAGAAAAAAACATTTTCAAAAGGTACAAGAACGTTTGTGAGTGTGTAGAAACTATGAAGAGCTTTATTTAGCAGAATGTGATACCAGGATCTCTGCCAAAATTCAGAGGTCTCATCTGCCCTCCTCTGGGGAACTGCACATCGAAAATGATGAATTTGTCTGACAAGTAGAGAGAAAACTAGTGCTTAATTCATGCCAGTGTTGCTGGCAGTCTGTCCTAAAACACGTTTTTAGCGCAAGAGTACTTTGTGTCAAACCTGAAGGTCAGACATATGTTGGTGTACTAGCATGGCCATCCATGTGCTGGAGCTGTGCTGTTTTGAGTTTAACCATTTTCATTGTGGTTTCTCTTTACGAGCACCTTGCAAATCACCTCTTGCTATTGACACATAATGTAGTACAGCACTAGGGGCCAGATGTAGGTAAATGTGAAATACCGAATTCTTAATACCGAAATTTACCGATTAGGTATTAAGAATTCGTAATTTCCGATGTAGGTAAAATTTTGGTATTTTTTACTGATTCGGGAAAAACAATACAGAACCCTTAATACTGATCGGTATTACTGAATCTGTATTACCGAATCGGTAAATACCGAATCGGTAATTCAAAATTGCAGCAATTGAGGAATCAGCCAATCCTGTGCATCCACACCACCTCCCAACCAGGAAGTGGCCACACCCATGCAGGTGCACTGAATCAGAATCTTCTGGAGAGGCAGGGAGTGCAGAGGAGAACACAGGAGCAACTGTAAGAACTTTGCCTGACACAAACTGCATAATGGCCAACAAGGAGACTGAAAATGAAGGTGCAGAAAGGAAAAGAAAACTAAAATTTAGAGAAAGGGAGCTGCAGGTCCTGATTGAGGAGGTGGTTAGAGAACACACAAAGCTGTTTGGGAAACAGTCACTGCAAGTGCCAGAATCCGATAAAAGAAAACTATGGACTGGAATACAGGAACATGTGAATGCTATTGGAGTGACCCACCGTGTAATAGAGGTACTGAAAAAAAGGTGGTGCAACGTCAGGAGCCTCACAAAGAAGAAGATCGCTGAAATGAAAAACCCATCCAACCAAACAGGTGGAGGAAGAAATAGGGCACCTGCACTGACTGCACTGAAACAGCTTTTGGAGTCCACCATTGAGCCTGACAGCGTCTGCGGAATTGGGATGCAGACAGCTCAGCCAGAGCTGGCAACAAACAAGGTAAAATGCATGCACACCAAGCTGCGCCCCCCCACTCCCTGACTCCATTCCCCAATGAGGTAGTGTGAATCCCACTCAAGTACATGTATTAATAAACTCCAGCAATGCATTATGGGAGATGTAGTCAGTGTAACACCTATCATAACAGTCATCCCACTGAACACAAAGGCATGTGACATCGGTGATAAGCAAGCAGGGGACAGTCAGATTGGCAGACATGACAATTTATTATTGTTACGAAGTGCTGCCAGACAAGTGAGCTAATGTACAATTTGTGTCCACAGGCGAGACATCGCGCAGGTCTCCAAATGACAAGGCAGGAAAGGCACCCTGGAGGGAGAGAATGGAGGAGACCATTTCAACTGCACGGCACACTACACCACCACCACCGACATCACCACCACCACCGCCGGCATCACCACCACCACTGGCATCACTATCACTACCACCACCTGCATCACCACCACCACCTGCATCACCACCACCACCTGCATCACCAGCCGCGTCACCACCGGCAGTAACAAGACCCAGGAGGCATGCAGTTGCCAGACTCCAAGAGATGGAGTTGTCCTTGGAAGACAGCAGGGGTGGGAAACAGTCAACGGTGCCTGTGGATGGCAATAATGCAGGATCACAGTCCCCCACAGACCGATCACACAAAGGTGCCAGACGCCGCAGGGCTAGGGAACCCAGTCCATCTTTGCAGGGTGAGGAGCATGATGTGTTTACAGGTCTGGAGGCGAACATGTTAAAGGTTCAGCTCCTGCAAGGGAAAGCAATACAATCAGTACAGCTGCAGATGAGACGCGTGACTGCAACCATGCAGAATATAGAGAAGGGCATCTGCTCAATGAACACGACACTGGCTGAGGGCATGAAGGAAATGGCTGAGGGCATGAGGGACATGTCCCAGTCAGTGATGCTGCTGTGCAGCAAGCTGATGAGGACAGGATGGCAGGGGGAGGCAGAAGATGGAGAATCATACAAAGCTGGGAACCGCCTCTCCAGTGCCACTTCTCCGCTCTGCAGGCGCTCCGTGGCCATGCAGGAAGGGATGGCACACTGCAGTCATGATGTGTCAAGGGGGCTTGTGAAAGTTACAACTGCACTTGAAGTGCTCCTAAATACTCAGGCTGCCAATACAGGTGCTGGTGATGTGGGGGACAGTGAGGAGACAACAAGTCGTAGCAGTGTAACGCCCCCTGCAACTGAGACCAGGAGGAGCAGCAGACGTCATGGTGCTGGCAGTGGATCGATTGCCAGTGACGACAGTCTGCAAAGGGAATCCAGCAATGTTGTACGCGGCCGCAGGCGTTAATGCAAGCCACACTTTGTCTACTTAACTCGGTGATTGTAACCACCCTACAAGGATGTCATGGGTTAAAATAGGACAGCCATATTGAGCCCTTCGTGTTGTGGCGTAGTGCCAATATATTAAACTACGTCATTCAAATGCAACAACTGGCTGTGTCTCCTTACGTACTAAAAATAGTTGCGAGTGAACTCAGCCTGTCTTTGTCTCCCATCTGGTGCTGGTGCCACTCCTGCTGCCTTGGTCTCTGGCTGTGCAAATTCATCATCATCATCATCCTCAGAGTTAGTTAATTCAACTTCTGTACCTTTCTTAGTGGCAAGGTTATGCAGCAAAGCACAAGTTGCGATGATCTTGCAGCAGATGATGATGTGTACTGACGTGCACCTCCGCTTTTGTGGAGGCAGCGGAACCTGCTTTTCAATAGTCCAAACGTGCACTCCACAACGTTGCGTGTTGATTTGTGCGCCACATTGTATCGTCTCTCACTTGGGGTCAATGGGTTTAGGTAAGGAGTGAGGATGAATGAGCGCACAGCATAAGCGCTATCACCTAGATGGGGGAGACAGTGCCATTAATAACAGTCACAAACACATTCATTTGCAGTATACATCAGGGTGTATCACAGTGATTTACCTAGCAGGTATCCTTCTCCAAATTCTCCTGCAGCCAGGTGTGTGTAGATTCCACTGTTCTGGAAAATGTATGAGTCGTGGGTGCTCCCAGGAAATTTGGCCACAATGTTGGTGATTAAGTTGGCTGCATCGCGGATTACCTACATATTTATGGAGTGGGTGTATTTTCTGTTTTGGTAGATGTACTCAGTGGCTGCAGGTGGGCAGATTGGAATGTGTGTCCCATCAATGCACCCTATAACATGCGGGAACTGTGCCTTTTGGTAAAAGTCTGTCTTGGTTTTCTGCAGTTTTGCCTGTGTGGTTGGGAAGCTTATGTAGTGATGCATTCTCTGCATCATGGCATCCAGGAACTTGTTAAAGAAACGGGACTGGCAACTCTGTGACACCCCACCTACCTCAGCTATCACCCCCTGGTAACTGCCAGCTGCAAGTAGGTGTAGGCTACAGAGCACCTGCACATGTGGTGGTACAGCGTGCGCCCTTGGTGTTAGATGCTCCAGGAGTGGGTGAAGGTCCCTTATCAGGTCCAGGATGGTTTGGGGGTGTAGCCTGTACCTTTCATGGATCTCTGCCTCAGTCAGTTGGAAGAGTGTGATGCGCTGTCTGTCAACGCACTCCTCCCGTCTCCAGATCCTCACTCCTGCTGCCTGTAGCCATAGCCGCCTTGCAATAACATAGAGGGCCGCCATAGGGATCAAACTGTTGCATTTTGGGGCCGTTTAAATACAGTGCACCTGATTACCACCTGCTTTGAGTCAGTGATAATTACCGACTCTTAAATACCGAATTTTAGGAAATTCGGTATTACCGAATTTTTCTACATCTCTTTTCTCATTTTTACCGTTTCCTATTTACCGATTCGGTATTTGGGTGTTCGGTAAATCCGAATCGGTAAATTAGAAATCGGTAATAAGGAATCAGTATTTACCAATTCCTTTCCTACATTGGGGATTGCTATATACTGGACGGTAACGCTGAAATCTACCGATTTTCGGTATTACCGACCGGTATTTGGGCCACCTACATCGGGCCCTTGGTGCCAGAGTAGTAATCCTTCCAATAAAAATGCCTTGTAACTACTGACTTTCATAGAGCTGCTCTCTGACTGTGAAGTCAACAGGTCACACTGATGCTTGTAATATGCTTGTCACCAAAATAGACATCTGCTAGATAGCAGTATCCCCATATTTGGCACAAGGTATTTTGCAAGGCAGGTAGTGCGGTCTTTTTTGGGGGATAAATTGTTTAGTGAAACTGATGTATATATTGAAATACAGACAGATTCAATTAAGATAAAAGCAAGATATGAAAAAGACATCATGTTGTTTTCTTGTTAGCTCTCTCCATAGTCAGCTTTTGCTGCCTCTTGCGAGTACTCTTCCCACCAGTACCTAAAAGAGTCATAGCAAAAGTGTGCTTTGAGTCACCCCTCTTCAATCATTAGCTTTAATGTATTTTTCATGGTTTGCCTTTGCTTGAATGAGCCGACTGTCAATGCCATGACATTTTGAAGACGGTCTCAAAGAAGGAAAGTTCCAGTTCTGTACTCCTCTTACTTTCTTGGGTAATGCTTTCAATGCCAATTTTAGCGTGCTATCTGGGTGCACTCTCTGGTTATGTGTGCACTGTAAGGGAAAAATAGAAGCCACTTGTTATGTGACAAGTAAATAGTGTATCTGATAGAGACTACTAGCCGCAGATTCCTTAACGTAGAATTATCCCCACGCGTGAGACTGGATCCGGATTTTTTTTTGCCACAGCATCTCTGCGTGCCAGGCGACGGCACCACGTGACTCTGCCCTGACGCGAGGTTACATAAGTCCCACCCCGGCGTGCTGACATCTGTTTCCTTCTTTTCTACGTGCAATGCGGATCTGGAGTGTGTTCCCTTGACCTGTTTTCAGGCCTCTTTTAACGCTTTTGCTTTGGGAACAGTGTGCAATGCCTTCGAGTTTCAAGACGTGCGCTTCCTGTGCGCGTCAGATGTCGGCGACGGATCCTCACCCTTTTTTTATGTGGTATTTGGGTGAGTACCATGACTCTACAGACTGCGAAGCTTGTCGGCATCTCAAGCCGAAGTCCCGGCGGGAGCGCCGGATGAAATTGCTTTCAGCCCGCTTGTCCAGATCGGTCTCGTCCCAGCGTCCATCCCCTACCTCGGAAGGGTCCAGAAACCGCCGATTCTGGCTGTGGCATCGTCCTTCACCAAGGCCCCACGGGCGTTGCTCACCCGCCGGTAAGTCCTGCAGCTTGCCACCGAGGCCCTCTCCTCGTTCTGCAGAGGGCGCAGGTTCCCCTTGGGACGTGTGCCCTTGCCCGTCGCCACCCTATCTGCCGTTTCCTGGCCTTGGGATGACAAGGGCTCAAATGAAGGCCTACGCTACAGCTCTGCAGGCTTCTTTGGGCTCCCCTCCTCCTCCTGAGACGTCCGCGGATCCCTTGTCATGTGCGGGGCCTGTCACGGACTTGCCGGCGGCTTCGCCCCGGCGCCGACGAGTTCAGCTTCAGGTTTTGGAGGTGTGGTGTCATCGAGGTGCGGCCCTACGGGGTTCCCCTCTTTGACCCATGGCACCCCTGCCTCGCTGCATAACCCTGCTGGGTTCCCTGTGGTGTCACAGGAGGTCGCCGGGACTCACGGCTCATCCCCGAGTCCCCCTCGGTCCTCTGGGCAGGCGGCTGTCTTACCGGAGGCCGAGCCGACACCTTTCCGGCACTGACGGCTGGCGGTGCCGCGGGTGGAGGTCGGGACTCGGTGCGCCTCCCCGAGTCCCTCTCCGTCCTCTGCGCAGGCGGCTGCCTCGTCGGAAGTCGAGCCGGTGCCTTTTCGGCGCCGTTCATTGGCCGCTTCGGCTCCGAGCCCGCCCCTTTGTCCCACCCCTGGTGCCGATCGAGGACACACCGGTGCCCATTGCGTACTCCCGGGCAGGGCTGGACTGGGAACCAAAACCGGCCCTGGCAAAGCGCTTGGCCGGCCCCCGCGCCCCCCGGGCGGGAGGGGGGTGAGCGCTTTGCCAGGGCTGCTTTTCAGCCGATTTTGTTACAGGGCCGATTTTGCAGCTATGCTGCAAAACCGGCTCTGCAACAAAAACGGCCCCCAGGGCCCAAAACCGGCCCCCACCCTTGCGGCCGACCGGGGGATTGCCCGGTGCCCACAACGGCCGGTCCGGGCCTGCTCCCGGGTGCTGTCCCGACGTCGGATCGTCGACTCTTCTCCGGATGTTCCTTCCTCTCCGGAGGATTGTCGTCTCCTTACCTCCTCTTCACCGGAGACTGGACGCGGCATTGTTGCCTTTTCCCCGGCGGTTTCTAGGCTGGGTTCTACGCCATCTCTGCATCCACAGCCACTGGACCCGCTCTGCAACACCTTGCAGTTGATTGGCCCGCAGGCTTCTCCGCCTTCTCTGGAGTCCCCTCAGGCCCCTCACTCGTCCATAGGTCTTCCATCCTATAGGGGCTGCCCGTTTCTTCTTCCAGCAGGGCACGGGGATGGGAGGCTTAGTTTGCAGCCTTCGCCCATGGAAGGGTTGCTCTCTCCCCCACGTCGCCCCACGGAGGCGAGAGTAGTTTTTGTCCGGGCCATTTCCACGGTCACCGGCATTTTGCAAATGGGCAACCAAGTCGCTCCACTCCCAACGGACCACTTGTTGGAGGTTCTCCACCAGGGTTCTGGTGAAGGGGAGCTGCTTCTTCCATTCAAAGCTTCGCTCTGCAACTCTCTTCTGGGGGCATCCTGCTACGGGGGATCTGGTGCCTCAGCCGCTCCTCCACCGCCCTGCCCAGCTCGATCCAGTCTGCCTTTTTCCCACCCATCTGCCCAGGGCCCTGTCCTGCAGACTGCTTTTCCTTCCTTGCCTTCAGTGTTGCTCCCTCCATCACGGGAGGCCTGGTGATTGGCCTCCTTTGGCGTAACATTTTCACTTCCACTAGTGCTGCTCTGCGCTTGCTCAACACACTTTGTGTGTTGGCCAGGGCTACCTCCGGCCTATGGGATTTGGTGGAGTCCCTTCTGTCTCGCTCCTCCCAGGAAGGCGTCCGCGCTGATCTGCGGCACCATGTGCTGGATGGTCGGGAGTTAGCTGCATTTATTCTCCGTTCGACCTGGATGTTTCTGATTCTCTCGCACGCGCTATGGCGAGTTCTGTGGCCTTCCAATGCCATGCTTGGTTGCGGGATAGGGTCTTTCCGGAGAATATTCGGGACTGTCTTGTTGGCCTGCCTTTTGATGGGATTCTTTTATTTAACAACCATGCGGACTCTGCTATTCAACGACTCCTTGCGGGGCTCCGTCCTACTCCCCCTCCGTAAGCTTCAGCTTGTCAGTCCTCAGGTGTCTTATGGGAGGCGTTTATCCTACCTTTCTCTTTTGGCCTAGTGTTTCGGTTGGCCCGTCTGTGTGCTGTGTGTGGCTTGGAAAGCCTTCAGGGTCCTTAAGTTGGCCCTCTGTACTTTTGGCTGCTGGTACAGCCCTTCTGCTTTTGTGGTGTGTGATTTTTGGCTGTTAGTAAAGCCGTATGGGTCCTCAGGTTGGACCAATTGTGTATTTTTTGGCTGATTGGTAAGCCGTCTGTGGTGTTCCCACAGGTCCTTTTATGTTCTTGGCCTCTGCTGCGGGTTTCCCTAAGAGGTGTTCCCCTGTTTTGGGGACGTGTCATACCCTAGGTGGGGTACTTGTAGGCTATTGTATAACCCTCTCCTAAGCTGGGTGGGTGTGGATACCTTCTCGGGTTCCTCGCGTTTCCTGGCATCACTGTATACCGCTTGGTCCTCTGCCTTGTATTACAGGGGAGCTAGGATTTCCTGGTGTTCTCCTGTGTTCTGGTTGACGGCTTTAGGTCTGTACTACATATTTCTCCTCTTTATCTTCTGGCCGGTTCCACTTTTCTTCGTGGGTCGGGTTGTGCGACTGGGACAGCCCTTCTCTAGAGCTTGTTCTAGGGTTCCCTTGCCCCTGTCTTCGTCTTGCGCTCGGCTTGTTCTGGGCTCACTACTTCCTAGTATTCCGAGCTGTCTGCTGCGCACGCCTAGTCGTTATGGTCCACCTCCGTGGGCCTCGGCGTGTACCTGTGTGCTCCTGTCTCCTTGCTCTGCTGTAGCTTTGCACGACTGTGTCTTCCTTCTCACGTATGCGCTTCTCGGATGTGGGGCCGTTGCTGCATTGTCCCCTGCCTCGAGGCTGATGCCCGTTCTGCTATCCCCTTCGCTGGGTGTATTCTCCTGAGGCAGGCTCTGCCTCCTTTTCCACCTCTTCTCCTTGGATTTTGCGGGTGGTTCTTTCTTCCTTTCGTACTCCCTTAGTGCCGTCTGTCCCTCCGGGGTTTCTGGTGGACGCCCCTTGCCCCTCGGGTAGGCTTGTGGTATCCTGGCCTTCCCTTCTTCTTTTTCTTGCTTACTTCTGCTTGTTGTGGGCTGGGACGTCCTTCCTGCCCCCATGACACATCACCTGTTGGGGCCCTGTGTTCTTCCAAGCTGATGAGGTTCTCTTTCAGACCCTCCTCTCCTCTGGGTATGGCTAGGGTATCTATTCTACGTTAAGGAATCTGCGACTAGTAGTCTCTATCAGATGTACAAGTTACTTACCTTCGGTAACGATGTATCTGGTAGAGACGATACTAGCTGCAGATTCCTACACGGCTCGCCCTTCCTCCCCATTCAGGGAGGACCTTCAGCTTGGTCTTCTGCACTCGCCTCCCTCTGGGTGGCTTTGTCTTCTGCGAGTGCCCTCTTTCACGTCCTCCCTGGCAGGATACTTCGTTCTGTTTATTGTTTCTCTCCTTCCTTTCTGGTAATTGGACGGTAGGTTCATGTGTTCTTCTGCATCCCTACACCCTTTTTCCAGTGTGGGGCCTACTCGTAATCTTCTCCCTTTTTCATTGCTTGGGGTTTCTGACTCCTCTACACTCCTCTGGGTTGGGGTCTCTTGACTGTGCCTCAGCCCTTAGTTCTTTACAGGGGATACGACACTCCTTGAGGGTGCTGTCTTTGGGTAATTTGTCGTTACTCTTCTGTTCCGGACTTGTTGCCCTTCACTGTTATAGATTGTGGTTGCAGACTTTCTGTTGTCTGCTGTGACATTTTTCACATGTTTTTCAGCCTCCAGGGAGGATATCGCCTTTGCTTTGCAAGGTTGCTTCTCAGAGCGGTGCTCTGTTCTTTCCCTTCCATGACTTTCAGTCAGACCCCCCAGGATATAGCGGCATGGATTAGCAAATTTAGCGGCACAAATATGGAAATTTAGCGGCACAAATATGGAAATTTAGCGGCATTTTGCGGCCCTTTATATTACTCATAATCATTCATTTTCAGCCTTAAATCAATGGAAACTGTTTTAGCAGAGTATTGCACTTGGAATAGGCATGCTTAAAGTGTCTGCAGCTCTACAGAAGCACAGCTCCAGTCCTAACCTTGTGGGAGGGGCCTGTATTTCTCCCTGGGATGTTCTAATGCCCATGTATGCACCCCTATCAGGGCACCGCTGATCCAGATCCAAGAGGCAGGAAACCTCCTCCTCAGGCAGCCTCTTTTTAATTTGTTTTAACTAATGCTATGGGGGCGCTATGGGGGCACTCAACCAAGAGATCAGTTCACACCCAGGGAAAAGTAAACAAGCATTGAAAATGCAATAGGTCTCGCAGCATTAGAGTTAGTGCTTTTAGAATTGTTTATGGGTTTTTTTTGTAAATCTTTAGCATTTTTGTTTCCTGTAGCCAATGCTAAAGAATTTCAAAAAAAAAAAGCCATAAACATTTCTAAAAGCTCTGAAATGCAGTCTGAAATGCTGGATATATATTCAGTACAGATACACTATATTGTTAATGAAGACATAGGATATAATATGTTGTACTGTATACCCACAATTAGATGGGAACGTGCTGTGTGTGTCAGCGATTGAAAGAGACTGCACTCAGAGTTGCTGTGCGCATCAGCGAAAAGATTGCAGAGTAGACACGCAATACTTGTACTAAAGTGTTGTGCGATTGTACTGTAGGCACGCAATTTAAAATCCAGCTAAACGCGTCAGCAGAGTTGCTGTGCGCATCAGCGAGTGAACTGTAAACTAGACACGCAGTTTTAAAATCAAGATGTGCGTATCAGCGAAAAGATTGCAGGGTAGACGACCAAATACTTGTACAAAAGTGCTCTGCGTGTCAGCGAAAGAACGTAAAAGTCTGCACTGGGCACTGCTGTGCGAGTCTGCAAGAAAGCATGGAGCTGCTGTGCGCATCAGTGAGTAAACTGTAAAGTAGGCACGCAATTTAAAATCCAACTGTGCGCGTCAGCGCCGCGGAGTTGCTGTGTGCATCAGCGAGTGAACTGTAACTTATACACACAATTTTAAAATCAAGCTGTGCGTATCAGCGAAAGGATTGCAGGGTAGACATGCAAATACTTGCACAAATGTGCTGTGCGTGCCAGCGAATGAGCATTAAAGTGCACACAGCGTCGCTGTGCGCGTGAGCGATAGAGCATGGAGCTGCTGTGTACATAAAATGGACACAAAGCTGGTGTGCACGTTAGTATTGGCACAAAGCTGTTGTACACGCTGTTGTCCGTCTGTAAAGGCTGCTGGGTGTGTCAGCCAAGGAGAATGAAGCTGGTTTGCGCGTCAAGGTTTCTAGGTGCGCAATCAAAGAGCAACGTCGGGTCAATGCGTTGCACGTTGCGTTCCAATGACGAATTTCTGGAATGCCACAGTTATATGGAGAAGTCCTAAAGTTCACAGAGGAAAGCACAGTGCCAGCACGAGGACGGGCAGTCACGAGCAGGTAGTTAAAGAAATAACATGGAACCACCCGGACAGCGGTAAAGTTAACAAGTGAAAGCGGGATGTAAGTAGGGGGGAGGAGAAGTCTGGGCAGGCAGGATGACTCAGGGGAGGGGGCGGAGCGGGGCAGAGCGGCATGTGGGTGTGAAGAAGCCGGGCCTTTGAAGTGAAGCTAAGCTTCACTTCAAAGGTGTCGGAGGAATGCGGGCGGCTGTGCACGCGCTTTTAAGCTCAATGCACATGCGCATTGAGCTTAAAAGTCACGGGCACTGCAAGGAATCGCCACGATTCCTTGCAAGTTGGATAAAGAGTGGATAAGCCCCCATAGTCTCGCAAGCTCGATGCGCATGCGCATCGACAGGCGAGACCTAAAAAGGAACCTTTGTGTACTGTTCACCATAAGGATAAAATGCTGCCCAATCCAGTTTATGCGCTCTCGGCAAGGGGAGCCAGAAGCAGCCTGCCACACACATAGGTTGTGCTAATGTTTCAGGTGGGACATTGAGACACAGAGAGCACTGTGGCACTGTCATATCCTGGGAACATAATGCAATTACACATTTTAAAAGGGGAGGCATATTACACAACATTTATTTGCGCCGTCCAGGGGCCAAAAAGCATTCAGAGCTCAAAGTGATTCAGGCCCTAACAACCCCCCCCCCCCCCCCCCCCCCCCCCCGGCTCCCTTCATGTGTGCAGCCCGGGCTGACGCAGCTTCCTGGGTATTATTACAGCCGCACCGAGTACTTCACAGGTCTTTCAGAGGCCATTTACATGTTAACAAGGCTTAATTGTTTTTCGCCCCTTCGTAGAGCCCCTGCTGCAGGGGCTCTTACGCCCTGCATATCCATTCTATCTATTGCTGGAAGATTTGGCCCCCAGATGCTTGGAAGCATGCTTAATATCACCTCTAGCCAAGCAGCCAGGAATGGACATATATCTTTGTGTCCATTCATGTCCACGATACTGGAAACGTTTGTAAATGGACAGTTAGCCTATTTATAGAAAATAACAATCTGCTGGACCCTTCTCAAGTGGGTTTTCGAGCCAAAAATAGTACAGCGGCCACCCTTTTGGCTGTATTGGACGATATCAGGTCAGTAGTGGATCAGGACAAATGCGCTGCCCTCATCCTACGTGACCTGTCTGCGGCTTTTGACATCGTCTACTATAGTCGGCTAATCAGAAAACTTCACAAAATTGGATTCCATTCTAAATCTTTACAGTGGTTTGTATCACTCGTAAAGACTAGAACTCAAACAGTCTAACAGTAAAAAAAATAATATTTTGTATTTACTGATCGAAGTGGCATCCTCCTCCTCCTTCTTGGATTTGTAAATAAAAAATAAATGCAAATTGCCTCTGAGTCATTCCATTGGTACGCACGTGCATTCTTCCGTACATCATCAGGCATGCCCATAGAAGTGACAGCCATGCTCACATCTTTGCGCCTTTTTATTTATCTATTTTTTATTCATATATTTGTCCATTTATTGAAGATGCTTCACAACATCCTGCAACATCCTGCAAAAAGCCCGGTGTTGTAAGGCATCTCAAAGGCATTGGCAAAGCCAAAAAGTCCTAATGGCAACACCGTTTGCTTTGCCCATACTTCATTTTATGTTTCAATGTATTATTTTGTTTTCACACGCCCTATAAAATAGGCTAAAATAAGAATACAAACAATAAAAATGTACTC
The DNA here is from genome assembly GCF_964261635.1 of Lissotriton helveticus. NCBI lineage: Eukaryota > Metazoa > Chordata > Amphibia > Caudata > Salamandridae > Lissotriton > Lissotriton helveticus. Next base: position 316,764,101 of record NC_136072.1, on the reverse strand, counting down.
ATAAGCAGCATATTATGTTGCATGCCCAATGCTTCTTAATTGTCTATGCAATGTTTATTAGCTTCCAATTTTGGCTTGAGGCAGCCAGTCTTACCCACGCTTGAAATCATCTTTCATCTTCATCTCGTCCTAAGGCTCTTTGGTGGGAGCGTTCAACTGAAACCTGGATACTGACTCCGACAGTCAGAGTTTTCCCTGCAGCATATTCTACTTTGACATGCATTAAATCAGAACAGTCTCTGACACCCAGTGGCTGCCATATCGCTGTCCTTGCTGTTCAAGTAAGGGATTAGTGGTCTGTTGTGAGTCATGCATTTCACAAAGCATAATCCATGGCTGAAATTAGCACTCATTCATACAGACCCCCCAGGATATAGCGAGCGGCTTTTGTAAAAATGCCGCGATTTCTTCAAAAGTGCCGATTTCGCGGCCACTTTTGAAAAAATCGCGGCATTTTTACAGAAGTGCCGATTTCGCGGGAAATCGCGAAATCCTGGAGGGTCTGTTCAGTAACACAGTGCCTGGCACTGTCCCTAATGGTGCTGTTCCTCACCATTCGCTTCTTCCCTTTCTGTTTCACTGATTCTTTTGCACACTGTTCCCATACTCTTACAGTTTTGTTTGTGATGGCTCCGCGTTGTGGCCCGGAAAAGTTCTCCGAAGAAAACTGATGCCAGCACGCCAGGGTGGGACTTATGTAACCTCGTTGACGTCACATCCGCGGACGACGCCAGGGCGGAGTCACGTGGTGCCATCCCCCGTCACGCAGAAATGCTGTGGCAAAATTTTTTCCAGATCCAGTCTCACGCCTGGAGATAATTCTACGTTAAGGAATCTGCGGCTAGAATCGTCTCTACCAGATACATTGTTACCGAAGGTAAGTAACTTGTACAATTAGAACTGACCATATACACGGTTTAATTTGCCTGTGTACCAGAGTTTTATACCATAAGGGATGTGCAAAGTGTACTAATACCTGTAAATATTTTTTTAATCTGTGTGCGAAGGCAACACAAATATGCAAATAGAGTGGTGGTGTTGGCAGCCATCTGAGGGTGTGTGTTAGCCCATGATGATGTGTGCTAAAAGCTCAGAAGGAAATCTCCATTGAGAAACTCCTGTGTATCCAATGGTAAGTAGTATATTGGGCGGGATGGCGCATCCAACGACTCACGGACAAAGTGATAGTGTGGAAAAGGCGGCTTTGATGAAACAAGTGCTCAAATCTCAAGGCAAACACCTTGGCACTTAGCCTTACATCAAAACTCAGCCTTACTAATACATCTTAATACTATCCATCTTCCTCTCCCCTTCCCTAAGTAACCTTGAACAACCCAAAAAGCAAAAACCTAACTCCCCGCATCCACTACTTGTTGCATTCTTATTGCATTCATAAACACCCCCAGCCCGACTGTGTCTCAAAATTATCCACCTTTTGTAGAATAACTTGAAACTTGTTTAAATAACCTTCACCAGAAGAACCCCTGTTGTTTTCTGCCCCACCATTTGTGACAAAACATGCACATGCCAACCCGCAAATACAATAAACCAGCCAGATCATTGCGTACCTGCATCAAATTCAACTCTCCCCAAATACTGAAAGGTGCACGCTGTCATCCTGGAAAAACTCAGCAGCTTGTTATTGAATGTTCGAATGCTCTAAAAACACAATTCCATGTGCTTTACAAAATGTTTTCATCTCCCTGTTCCCCTTCCGCCGTGCTCTGTAGATAGCACCAGGTATAAGTGCCCCACACCATCTTCTCCATGGCAAAAACTGTCAGTATGAGGGCAGTACCATACAACAACCTCTTTATCTCCAACAAATCCACTGATTCTTTTTAGAAGTGCCAGGCCTTTAAGTTTCTCGATGTCATTTTCCCCCAAGTGGAACAGCAATGCATCTGGACAGGGGCAACCCTTCGCAAACAAATTTACCTTGGGCAACAACACAAACCTCTGCATACCCCCTTCTCGAACCATTTTAGCTGAACTGCAGTATCCTGGAAAACAAGCCTCTTCTTGTCTCTGCATGTCGAGCCACCCATTTGAGGAAGGAATGCCCACATATCTAAACCTCTATATGCTCCCTTCCAGGGCCTGCAAAACAACCTAAAAATCGAAAACTACAATATTAATGCATGTCCTGTACAACCCAACCTCAAGTAGCACTGGTAACAATCTGAGCACAATCTTCTTCCTGCCTGATCTCAACCGCCGTCCAACCCTAACGCCCTGTCTTTGTTAACATCCCAATCCAGAAGGAGTGTGTCCAAAACTCCTGAGTCCATTATCCTACAGCTCTCAAAACCTTCCTCAGAACCCCTACACCTGCAAGGCTGAAATCTTAGTTCCATCTGTGTGCTTGAATACCTCACCCACTCCTTCACCTTGCTGTCGCAGTCTCCTCCACCATGCCCAAAGGGTGAACACTTGTGTGTCAACAAACAAACACATGTGCCCCTGCCCGATTGATCCATACTTGCACTGCACTGTCCCCAAATCTCACATCCTTTTAATCAGACCCCAACCCTTGCTTTAGAACCAACCAATTCAGTAACCCTGAAATCCCCCAAACTGCAACACTAATATTACCAAAAATCTGAGGGGCTCATGTGCGTCCATGACACCTTTTGAGAATGCCCAGCGTCACTGGTTGTCTCACTCTGTCACCAGCACTCTGCTCCCTTGTCCAGCCCTCCAAAATCCTCTTATCTAGTCCACCTGCCGACACCTCCTACCCCCCTAACAACTACTCCCTCCAACCTACCCGCAATGGTGGCGGACGATAGGCCCTTTGTAATCATAGATATAACATCTGTCCTGCAGGCCACCAGTCCGTTGCCACTAGTCCTTCTCATCGCCCCAGAATCCCCAAATTCCTCCCACACGAGCCATATGCTCACCGAGTCAACTCAGACAAAGAACCAAGTGTTAGCTGCATCACCCGATGTTGCCCACTGACCATAAACAAACCAGCATCCTCGTCTACCTCTCCTGGGCCCATGGGACAAGCCCCCAGAACCTCCTTTAATAGAATTGAGAAAGAGCATCAGAAATGTCATTGTCCACTTTATAAGTCACATTTTCCTGCAGACACTCCAGCACAAAAAACCCACAGCAATTTTCATACAATGGGCTCCCATGCAGACTGCTTGTTGACAATGTTAACCACAGCCAAATTGTCCACATTGAAAGAGCAGATTTGTTTGTGAAATGCCTATCCAACAAGCAAACTGCCACTACCATTGGAAAAACTCTAAGAGTAATGCTCCATCACCCATTCTTCCAATCCACTGGCCACTCCTCCGCATTCCAACCTCTCTGCCAAAATATGCCAAACCGTGACCACTAGCTGCATTTCCAAAGAGTTCCAGTGACCACTCCAACTGCTCTTCCAACCCGGCCATGGGGACCCCATTAAATTCACTCAAAAATGTCCTCCAACTTCTCAGGTCCGCCTTCGCACCTGCCTTTAAATCCACCCTGTTGGTTGGCTGAAATGCCCCTCAAATGATATGCCAGTCACCTGTGAAAAGTTGTGCCTTCCCACACCGTGCAACAAGCAAATAAGATGACCCAAGAGCACCTGAATGTCCTTGACCTCAGACATAGACTCCACCAACATCCTGTCTAACAAATCCTGATACTTCTGACTCTTGTTGTCTGGAAATCTAACCTCCATGCGCATAGATTTGAGCTCAAGGCCCAAAAAGGTGAACCAATCAAAAAGTAATCTTCTAGGTAATGCATCAATGTCTCTTTTCCCACAACTGAAGTGAATAACCTTTGCAAAAAGTAACTAAAAACTTCAAACAGTAAATAAGAAAGGAAGCAGCCCAAAGGGCAAAGCCTGGCCACCGATGAAATATCATGCAAACTGCATGCCCAACAACTCAAACCATGGAGGTGAACAGGAAGCAATCTGAATGACAATTTTTACATCACATTTTGCCGTCAACGAACCTGCACCAGACATGTTGAGTAATGCTATGGCCATGTTAACCAAAGTGTAGTGCACTCGGCTAAACGCCTGTGGGGTGAAATCATTGACTGATGAGCCCTCTGGCCACGACAAGTGCTGAATTAAGCAGAACTCACCAGGCTCGTTCTTTGGGACCACCCCATTGGGGAAACCCCGAGATTCTCCAAAGGCCAATCTTGAAATGGACCCTCCATCAGCTTGTTGTGAACCATCTTCTCGTGTCCTCTGATAGACTTCAAATTGTCCGCCCAACGTCGGATCCTGGGCCCTTCATAACACTATAGAAAACTGAAGAAGAACAAGAGAAAAGAAAATGGACTCTCTCCAATGCACTACTTTCTCGCCCAATACCTCTCTCAATATATCCTCTACCACCACTCTGTGACTCACCCCTCAACTCATTCAACTACTATGATCGCCAAAATAAACCTTTCTAGACTCTCCCCTCCCCACTGCCTCTCCTTGACTCACTCAAAACCTTATTTTAGTACTGTGATCTCCCAAGCAGCCCTTTCAAAATTCATCCCTCATGTATCCCAAACCTCATTTTACTAATATGATTTCCCTGACCCCTTTCTAGAGACTCGTCCCTCCTCCATCTCTCCTTTTACTCATCCCACGCCTCATTTTACTACTATTATCTCCCAAATAACACTTTCTAGACTCCATTATCCTATTCAATCCAGCTAACAAACTCACATGTCCACCGCTCAAATGAACACATATTTTCCTATATTAACCTATCATTAATCCTCTTTGGTTTAAAGAGCATCGCGCTACTAGACGAAAAGCTTTTTGACGCCTCCTTGAGGGTCTTATTTCTATGATCTCCCAAATAACACTTCTAGACTCTTCCCTCTTCTATCCCTCCATTATCCTATTCAATCCAACTAACAGACCTGCATGTCCACTGCTCAAATTAACACATATTTACCTATACTCAGCTACCACTAATCTTTTTTAGGTCCCGGAGTAGTGTGCTACAGCTAAAAAGCACTATGACTCCTCGTCGGGGTAGTAGGCGCTATATAAATCCAATTGCAAACAGAAACCATGCTCAAAATTGATCAACAACAATGCCTTCACCCTGTCTGTACCCAACAAACCCAACCAATAACAAAGTCTGTCAACCCAAGGGGCGTGGCTTGAACTCTGCCGAGCATGGACGCCTGAGCCCCGAGCTCCGGGCCGATCTCGGCGTTTATCCTGACTCAGACCTCCCCCGGCGGCGCCGACGACCCAGCGTGGTGCCTAGGGGAAGCGGAGCACCTTGGCGGCAGTTGTGTGCAGGGAGAGGCTCTCGGAAGCAGCAAGCCCGGAGCTACCTGATACCCGGCCTCATTTAGCGAGGAGCCGCTGGGAGGCCCGAACCGCCGCGGACGAGCAGAGACCCGCTCCTGCCCGAAAACGGCTCCCTAGCGAATATAGACACGGACGCCCTGCATTGACGCCCGCGGACAACTGTGGCAGCAGGTTAATGGTTGGTGGCACTGAGAGGTGGGGCCCGGTGAGCTGTGCCACAGCCCCTTCGCGCCCGAGCCGCGGCGCAGTGCGATCGCCAGAGGGGGACGGCGCCTGGAGCGAACCTGACACACGTCGCTCAGTGCAGGGACCGGCGCTGCCCAGAGGCCTGACTGTATGTGATACTGGAGGCGCGGCGCGGCCCATGAACAAGACACGGAGCCTGGCTCGGGAGAGGTTGCTGAGGAACCCGAGGCGGTGTGTGGTGTTCGGCCTGCCGGGGGCAGTGCCGGTGGGCCGCTGGACAGGCGGCTGGTGCGCCCACGGGCCCGGCGGGACTTGGACAGGGGTGCCCCGTTCACTACCCGGTGGTAGCAACGACGGTGGTGCCTTGGTTCCTACGCCACGTAGTTCTGGGCACTGGGCGGCCCCTGGAGGTCCCTTGGTGGCGGGGCTGGCCCGCAGACACGGAGTTGCCTCCACGGCTTGCTGCCTACAGGGGAGAGAGGCTTGGGGTCGCGCCGAGCCCCCCCAGATACGGAGATACCCGGCCGGATTACCCCATACTCGACGAGGCGCTGTGGCTGTTGTGCGCCCCGGTGGATCTTATCGGTGGGCACTGAGGCTGGTGAGTGGTGCCCCCACTGGAGCGGCGGGTACCAGTAGGCCCGCGGTGTCATTTGGAGCGAGGGCTGGTGCCTGGACCTTCTTGCACGGGCGGCCTCCCAGGCCACGGTCCTGGTAAATTGACTAGACGGAACTACTGGGAGCACGGTTCCTATTGCGGCCAGGAGCATATCGGGAAGTTGGCTTTTGGCGCCTGGCACGATTGGCGAGACCCGGGGCTGCACCATGGGGAAACCGCGAAAGGGAACAGGAGCGGCGCCGGCTGACCAGGCTGAGGGCCGGCCGGAGGTGCAAGGTCAGAGCTCGACAGAGGGCCAGAGTGCGGGGCTACAACAGCAGCAGATGGACCAGATCCTCAAGGCCATAGGGGACACTAGAGACGCGCTGCGGCAGGACATTGCGCAGGTATCGACGGGCCTAGGCCTCCTGAAGGCGGACCACGACAAGCTCGCTGATCGGGTCAAGACTGCGGAGCTAGTACTGGAGACACTGGAGCCGGCCCAGAAAGCAGCGGATGCCACGATGGAGGACTTATTGCGTAGAGTGCGCCACCTGGAAAGGAGAGCGGAGGAAGCAGACGGGCGCAATAGGCGCAATAACATCCGAGTGGTGGGTTTGCCGGAAAATATTGAGGGGAGCGACATTGTCTCCTTCCTGGAAAAGTGGCTGCGGGATGTGGTGGTACCTGAGGGCCTGACGCACTTCTACACACTAGAGAGGGCTCACAGGGTCCCGGCGAGGCCCCCGTCCCCGGGCCGCCCCCCCCCCCCCCCCCCCGGCCGGTGGTGGCGCGCCTGCTGCATTTCAGAGACCGGGACATCATCCTACGACAAGCTAGGTCGGCTGGCCCATATAAGGTGGACAACGCATCGGTGTCTCTCTTCCCCGATTACTCCCAGGAGGTCCAACGTAGCCGCTTCTCCTTCTTGGCGGTCAAGAGGGCCCTTCGAGATGAAGGAGTGCAGTACTCCTTACTGTTTCCGGCGCGCTTGAAAGTGATGGTGGACGGAGTAGCGACATTTTGTGATACGCCGGATGACGCTTGGCAGTGGCTGGAACGGTACCGAGCGGGCAAAGACGGCGCTGGTAACTGGGCAGAGGCAGCGGAGGAGCGACCAAAACCACGCAGGAGTAGGCGCAACCGGAAACGAGTACAGAACAGGAGTTCCCCATCCGCATCACAGACGGAGCTGGAGAGGCAGGCTGCCCTGCAGGCGGTGTCGGTTATCTCTGGAGTGGTGACGGAGGCCCCATTGGTAGACTCAGGTTCCCGGCTGGGCTCTGATGAGGCGGATTTTGGAGGCTCTGATGGGGGCTCGGAGAAAGATCCTGGGGAGCTGACTCAGGTTACCCCACAGACGGCCGATGGACTGCTGGACGAATGATCTTTCCAGATGCTGAGCGAAGTACAGTAAGGGGGCATGCTCGGCCTGTGGTGTTGACACTGTGGGGGACGCTGGGGGACCGTTTCCTGGGGCGCTGGGAGGAACGCTTTCTTCTGTATTGAAGGGGACTTGCTGGGGTGTGAGAGGGCCCTGGAGGACTGGGAACACAAATGTGTTGAGGCGCTGCTGGGGTGAGGAGGCTAACATGTACAAGATCGGCCTATCACGGTGTGGTGGGTCTCTTGCTGTCCGGCCTGGCTGGTGTGGGGTCACCCCCTCTACCTCACATAGCTTGTGAGTCTCTGGTGGTTACCAGAGTTTCCCTTGTTGACGGGGGTTGGGTTTGGATGGGTAACAACTGTTTGGTGCCTGTTCTGGGGGAGGGTGGGTTGGGTGTTGGTTGGGACTGTTACACGTTAAAGGGGGTTGTCAGTGTGCCGGTAGGGTTGTGTGGGGTTGGATTCAGCTATAGGCCTACTGATGGCGGCTACACTTGAATTGAAATGTATTACTTGGAATGTGCGGGGGCTCAACTCAATGAGGAAGCGATATAAGGTACATGCATATTTGGTCCGCAGGGGGGTCCAGGTGGCCTTTTTACAGGAGACACATTTAACTCAGGCGGAAGGGCAGGCGCTGCAGCGGCGATGGAGGGGGCAACTCTTCTATACCACGTATTCCGCTTATGCTAGGGGGACGCTGATCTGGGTGCGCGCAGGTGTCCCCTTTCAACCCATGACGACGATGGTAGACTCAGAGGGGAGGTTTGTGGCTGTGTTAGGACGTCTCGATGGCCGGGACGTTACGCTTTGCAGTGTCTATATCCCGAATTCCGATCAGGCTGCGTTCTTCTCGACGCTTTCAGGGAGGCTGGCGTCCCTATTGGTGGACACAGTGTTTATGGGGGGGGGACTTTAATTCGGTGGTGGACGTGGAGATGGGATCGTTCCCATCCTCCACTGGCACAATCGGTGGTGCGCAGGGTGGCCAGGGTGTGGAAGAATTGGCAGGAAAAATGGGACCTCTTAGATGCCTGGCGGACACACCACCCCGCGGATAGGGATTATTCGTTTTACTCTGCACCCCATGACCTTCACGTGCGCCTTGACACTGTTCTTTGTACACCTGGAGCCCAGGAACTCACACGTAGCAGCGAATACCTAGCGAGGACTATCTCGGATCATAATCCTTGCTTGCTCACGGTCCTGTGGTCGAGAGAACGGCAGTCGGTTCCCACATGGAGACTGAACCCGCTGGCGCTGGAGGACCCGGTGTTCAATGCGGAGGTACGGGAGGGCATAGAGCATTACTTTCAGGAGAACGCGGGGTCCGCGACTACCAGGTTGCATGAGTGGGACGCCTTCAAAGTGGTGATACGAGGTGTGTGCCTCTCATCCACAGCGGGGGCGCGTCGGACATTGTTAGGCGATATAGAACTGGAGGAGGCCTCACTGCGGCAGGCGGAGAAGGCCAGTCACGTGGAGGGGGGTAGTAGAGAGGAAGTGCTAGCGGCTCGGGAGCGGGTGGCCACTCATGTTGAGAGGCTTCGCTGCCTTGATTATAGAGAGTACATGGTCCGGGTGCACGCTGAGAGAGATCGGGTAGGTACGTTGTTAGCGTGGCTGGCCAACCCGCACACTAGGGGCACGCCGATACTATCACTGGCTACGCCCGCGGGGGACCTGGTTCATTCGCAGAAAGAGATTAACGACCAGTTTCTGGATTATTACACAGAGCTCTACCAGAGCCGGCTGACGGTGTCTCCGGCTGGGTTGGATACCTTCTTGGAGGAGGCGCAGTTACCGCAGTTAGACTCAGAACAGGGGAACGCGCTGGGCGCTGCTATATCCTTGGGGGAGATTAGAGCAGCGGTTAAACACATGGCCAGAAAAAAGACGCCGGGGGCTGACGGTTTGCCGGTGGAATTTTACGCCTCGTACATTGACCTCCTGGCGCCTCAATTACATCAGGTGTATGGCGAGGCCTGGGAACTGGGCAAGCTGCCACCATCGGCCAGAGAGGCGATCATAGAGCCGTTGTTGAAGAAGGGCGGACTACCTACCACGAGGACGGCTTATCGTCCGCTCTCGATGCTCACTGTGGACTATAAGGTGCTGAGTAGGATCTTGGCCACGCGGCTGTCCGTGCACATGCGTACGCTGGTGCACCCGGATCAGTCGGGCTTCATTCCCACGCGGAACACTTCGACATGCATACGGCGACTGATACGGTTCATGGAAGTTGAGGGGGAGGGTCCACCAGGCGCGGCAGTGCTGTCGGTGGATATCGAAAAAGCATTCGATAGCGTGGAGTGGTCGTATTTGTTTTGCGTGCTTCGTCGGTTCGGGTTAGGGGATGGTTTCGTCCGTTGGACGCAGCTGCTGTATAACTCCGCTACCGCCAGGGTTCGTACGGGCCGCTCAATATCTGCGGCATGCTCGGTGGAAAGAGGCACCCGACAGGGTTGCTCCTGGTCCCCACTCCTCTTTGCGTTGGCGATCGAACCTCTGGCAGCACGAGCCCGGCAGGGACGATGTTATGGGGGGGTGCTCCTGCGCGGCGATCTGCTATATATCTCCCTGTATGCCGACGACCTCTTACCATATCTGGCCGACGTGGAGACCTCGGTACGATGAGCACGGGCCCTCCTCCGGGAGTTTGGCGAGTTGTCGGGGCTGCATGTTAACTGGTCCAAGACTTGTTTATTCCCACTGACGCCACGTTGCGCCCAGCCCACAGTGCTGGAGGGACTGCGTTGGGAATCTGAGTGCTTACCGTACCTTGGTGTCTATATTTACCACACCCACTCGCTCCTATATGAGGGGAATGTGGGCAGATCGCTGAGGGGCATTAGAGGCAGTATGGGGTTTTGGCGTATCCTTCCTCTGTCAGTGGCCGGACGAATAGCGTTGCTAGGTGCATACTGGACTGATGTTATGACATGTTTGAATGAGGTCACGGGGCGTCAAGTTGAAGTAAGCATGGGGGCTTGCCTCTTACTCTGGTTCCCACACACACCAGCCACAAAAATTACAAGTAAATTCTTTGACCTGGGGTTGATTATGGCCAAGAGGGAGCTCACTATGCACTGGAAGTCCAGGGGGGCCCCAGCTTTCTGAGGTGGCGGGGGAGTTTCCAACAATGGGCGAATAGTGAAGGGACTCTTAGACTACAGCTAGCCAGACGCACTTCTAATGACAAAGTGCTGGATGCGGCCAGGGCGTGGGGTGCGCTGGTGGCGGACCTTCAATCAACGGAGGAAGCTAGTGGGGGAGATGAGATGGATGCACCGGCGAGTCAGACGCTGGAGACTAGGGCGGGGAGTGCGGGGGTACACACGGGAGGTGAGGCCAGCTAGGCCCTAGCACCCCGGTGCATGTGATGGTTTACGCACTCTTGTTGAAAGGGAACGAAGGACCGCTAGGATCACATGCTGTGTTTTGCACATTTTCTGGGTCATCGAACTGCTGAGGGCTGCGACTGTGAGTGACCTGGAAGGAGTTGGGTGCTGCTGCACAAAGGTTTATACCACTCTATAGGAGAGACAGTAGGAGGCACACTGACTAGGTGGGGTGGGGGTAGAGGGGGAGGGTGAATCCAAAAGGGACAGAGGATGCGGACTAATGTTGATTTTTGTCCTGACAAGGGCCATGGTGATGAAGACCCGCTTATGATGCATGTTTGTAAGATGTTTGACAAAAACGTAATAAAAATCTGTTAAAAAAAAAAAAGTCTTGTCAACCCAAACCGGTGTATTAGCACTTGCCGATTGAAGTCGGCCTGTCCCGCCTCAATCACTGGCGCCCTGCCAAGCACCTCCTGCACTGCCCTGCTGGCCAGACATGTCCCCTGTTGTCCACACTGGTTGAGCATGTGCTTACCGCTACACTTCGAGCGTTCATGGCAGTACTTGCAATATTCCTACATGCATTTCTCCCTGTTATAGGACTTGCATACTCCAGCATTACCTGCATGCCCTTGTCCCACTGTGCCCACCCCTGCCTGGGTGGAGTGCCCAAAGGCCTTAAAAATCACTGGCCAAACACTCGCTCTATATGTGGATGCGGCTGGCTGCTCCGGCCTTCATGCTCAGAAGGAACAGTATGTTATCAATTTGGCCCCACAATCCAACAGCATCCTCCGCAAGCCAAGCCCTAAACTCCTCGTCATACCTCACTGGCCCTACAATCCAACAGCATCCTCCGCAAGCCAAGCCCTAAACTCCTCGTCATACCTCACCCAGGCCCAACCTCCAAACATTATCTGAGCCTTCCTCCGACATCTATGTATTTGAACAGTGCCACAAACTTCTCTGGAAATGTCTTGCAGTAAACACTGGAGTAAATGAGGTACGGATGCAGAGCCTGAAGTGGCAGGGTCTGGTATGATTTAGTAAAGGCAGCAGGGGAAAAGGAGGAAGGAAGTGGGGACAAACAGGAGAACAAGAAGGTTAAGCATAAGAATCTTCCATACAATGGGATTACAAAATCTCTGGTAGCCATTTAATGCTAGCAACCAAAGAGTGCATTCGGAAAAGGAAGTGTGTTAATATTTTTAAGTTGCTTCACAGAGAAATTCGGGCTAAAGAGGGATCTAAGGAGGAGTATGAGCTATCTAGTTGATTTAGGGTGCCAGTCAATACAGAAAACAGGACAGCCGCATTTCTCATTTACTCCAGTGTTTACTGCAAGACATTCCAGAGAGGTTTGTGGCATGACCCTGGTATAAGTCTACTAGGGTACATTCTACTGCGCCTGGTCATCAGATAGAATTACGAGAACCAGACTAGCGGTAGTGCACCACACACCTTTTATTTTATTTGGTCCTGATGAAGTGCCACCAGGCTAGTTAGGGGCTAAGTAGGCACGAAACATGTTGACCCACCACAGCCCTATAGGAACATTAAATCCGCTTAGGGCACCCACAAGCCTGAGCTACCACAGGAATAAAACATACGACAGTAGGACAGCTCTAGACTTATTTTAATTCACTTCCCTGTGCACTACCCAGTCCTCACACCCACACGCACCCTACAGCTTCTTCAAAAGATCTCCACAAAAGAGCCCCGTTTACGGGAGCCCGTCGGGCATTGCAGCGCCGGCCCGACGAGCGGCTTGGCCCAATGATGAAGCATGACATCCTTGGGGGTGGGTGAGAGCATCACAAAGAAAGACCTCCCTTTTTCCGCCCCTCCCACCAAGAACTGCACACCCCTTTGATAGACCATTCCTTATAAAACCTCAGGTCTACTGACAGGGATTATACAGGGAGCAACTGCATACGTGAGCAATTCTTCTGCCATTGACTTAGCAAATATATCTTAAAAGGAGGAGTAATCATGGATAGTATTCAGCAGTTCACAGGCTCTTTTATACTACCCTTTTTTTGGAATGGAATGAAATGGTGCCCTCGCCAAAAGTGAGGTGAATTCTCAGTTGGTATGACTTGTTGAAATGGGACCAATAAACATTGTGGCTCACCATCAAGGTGCTCCTGTCAAGATCAGATTACTCAACCCTTGTGATGATACAGCCTCCAGAGGTTTAGGTTTTTCAATGTGCTCTTCAGATTTGCTACGTTCCTTTTTACCATAGTCCCTATTAGGAAAATCAGAACATTAATGGAAGTTTTTCAAATTTGATTATAGACAAAAAATAATATATTACCAGCAATAATATTTAGAAAAAGTGGCAGTAGGGTAAAACATGCTTGATGCTCTGACAAACGGGATACACATGTTAATCAATCAATATGAATGTGTATAACAATCAGGTAAAGAAGGCACAGCCCAATGTGTACAATAGAATAATTATAACGGGTCAGTGCAAAAGTCAGCGTTTCGATCCCTTATAGATTCTGGATATATATTGTATAGTCTATTATTACATTTTAAAAAGCTTCTATTAATGTTCTGATTTTCCCAATAGGGCCCATTGTTCCTTGTTGTCTTCATGATACCCCATATTCATAGTGATTCCAGGGTTTTCCCTTGCTTCAGTCCAGCACAGATTTTCCCGCCTTACCCTTAAACTAGTTGCTTGCGTAGAACAACCAAATGTGGCCAAGCCATTCTACATATGCAATATTTTTCTCAGTTTATAGAAGCAAATTTTGACAACACCAATTTCCAAAAAGATTATTGTACATTTGAATGACCTTTTGCATTACATTCCAATATTCCTTCATATTAAGAGCTTTGCCCTGCTTGATAAGATTTTTATAATCCTCCTTAAAATAGAATCTATACTTGCCACCATCCCTTTGATTTGCTTTAGTGACGGTTGTGAGTGTCTTACAGCGCTATATCGGGTGTGAGTGTCTTACTACGCAATTCATCTTCCTTTTATATAAGCATACACACTTCTGATACCATTTGTTGGGACTGTGTATCATCCCATTTTTCAGTTTCATCTCAAGCTTAAGATAATTTGATAAATATATATGCAACCTTAGTAGATAAACCATATGGTTAGTATACAATCCGAATAGCCAAGTAATATTATCTACTCAGAATTGCATGTCTTAATAGACTTGCTAACAACAATGTACTTATGTCTAGAACTGTCTATCCAAAGATAGCCTCCACAATGGTTTCCACTTAAAGTTACCAACAGAATGAACAAGTACACCATGTCTTAATATTCAAGAAATAAGTACGTTATTCATCTCTCATAGGTACAAAAAGGTTAAACTGTTTCCACTGTTCACTCATGCTGACGTGTTTCTTACCTAAGACTTGTTCATGGACAATTGAAGTCCTTTCTCTATTTCTGTTTGTATCCAATAATGGTACTAAGACAGTTTTTTGTAGTCTCATCCTAAGTGGTTGACTTGTAGTCTTGGTACATTAAAACTCTTTATCAAATGTATGTAGTTGTGCATATATACGCTTGGCCTAGTTTTTCCACTTAATTCTACTTTTCCAGTTGTTTAAGTATACCCTGTAGTAGATGCACTTGAATTTCTGTAGCATATTGACGTTTGGCCTGGTATGTCAACATTGTTCTCATACGCACTAGAGTGTGCTCTTTATTTAAGCTCTTTTCTGGATGAAAAACTTTATTTTCATAATAATGTCTTGCCAAGTGGTATTAAATGTATGTTTTCTTTAGGGGATCAGAGGTATTGATCCCTTCTCTATCTTTGACTTTTTTTGTGTTATTTAATCTTTTTGTTGTTTTTTCATTCACAAATAGAAAAGGGTCATGACCAGTCACAGAACGCAAACGTTTGCAGAAAGGGCTTACATAAAGCAGGGATGTCAGACCACAGATGGTAGATCTGTTAGAGATCATCGTGGACTCTTTGTTTGTGATATAGTCTGTTAGTAGCTCTTCTATATCACTTCTGGTGGTGGTGAGGGGCTGGGGGTGTAGTTCTCTTTGTTTGCGGTTCATCATTATTGCAAGGTCTGTTACGGTTAGATTGGGGAGGACAGCCAGAGTGAACTTGATATCGTTGGACAAGGTCTTTATTGGTACTGTGAGGTTGGATATTTTAGAGTGGATGTACATGATCTGAGGGGGTACTCTGCAAATGTTATTTGAAGAATTGTTTTAATGACGGGGTGGATTTGGGAGTGGGCGTTTGCATAAGAAGGATCACACTTAGAAATAACAACCAGCATTGGCAAAGCCAATAGGTTTTGCCTAAGCTAGATCTATTGGCTTTGCCATTCTTTTTTAGACATGTTGCACAGCAGCGAGAGCACTGCTATGCAACATGGCTTAAAATAAAGACAATAATTGTGCTATGCCATTGCTCGTCCTACCGACCCATCTCCCTCCTAAACGTGGAGGTGAAACTGTACGCAGCGATTTTGGCTCGCCGCTTGAGACGGGTCATAACGGGATTGATACACCTTGATCAAACGGGGTTCCTCCCGGAAAGGGCAACCAGATACAACTTACGGCGGACTCATAATTGGCTACGGGAGGTATGTAACAGAACAGATCCTCATTGGTTTCTGTCCCTAGACGCAGAAAAGGCGTTTGACGCTGTACACTGGCCATTTATGGATGGAGTAATGGAGCGACTTGGCTTTGGCCCAAGTTCAGGCATAAAATTAGTCTATTATACACCGACCCCAGAGCGAGAGTTCGGGTCAATGGGACCCTATCAGGGGTCTTTCCTATACGACGGGGCACCAGACAGGTATGCCCCCTGTCTCCCCTGTTGTTCGCTCTTTCTATCGAAGTAATGGTGTGCACAGTTAGGTAGAATGTAGGGATATCTGGTTTTCAGATCGGGCAAGCGGACGATGCGGACGAAAAATTGTCCCTATACGCTGACGACGTCCTGCTCTACATCACGCAACCGGAAGTCACTATTCCGGCATTGTTTTTAGAATTGGATCGTTACGGGGCCCAGTCTGGGTACAAGATCAACTGCCATAAGTCGAAGCTCTATGATCCCCAAGGAGGGGACGAGTGGCCCGCATTGCCCGAGAGACTGCAGACCACTAGAGAAGGATTCACATACCTGGGGATCTTTGTAAGGACTGATGGTGAGCTTTCCTACGAACGAAATATTGGACGTGTCATACGCAATTTTACTGAGGACACTCTCAGATGGCAATCGCTTCCCCTGACGATGCTCGGGTGGGCAGCAATGTTTAAAATTATTTCGCTCCCAAGATTCTTGTATGCCTTTCAGAATGAATACTTCCCCATGCAGTGAGGGTCTTCCGAGACATCCATGTGGAACTGAGGTATTATTTATGGCTGGGGAAGCAACCCAGGGTAGTGCTTTCGACCCTGCAGAGACACCAATATGATGGGGGATTTCCTTACCTGATCTAGAGGCCTACTACTGGGCGGAACACTTGGCTCCCATTAATGAATGGATACATGCACCCGCCACAGACCCCACCTATGTACTGGAAAGGCATACCATGGGCACACGCACCTGTATATACTACCTATACGGAGGGAAGGGGCAGGCTAGGCTGCTACCGGCTACTAAAATCATACTGGGGGCATGGAAAAGGGCGACTAGGGCAATCGGATGGGAGCACAAACCGACGGAACAAACCCCGCTGTGGAACTGCACTTGGCTGAAGGAACTTACCAAGTTGAAAGGGTTCCAGGGCTGGGACGCCATTGGCATCTCTACTCTGGGGGATGTGGCAAAGAAAGGGGCGCTGCACTCCTTTCCTTCATTGCAAAAGGAATATGGGCTCACCGCTCCCAATTTTTTAAATATATGCAATTGTGCCATGCATTGAGGGCGGAGGGGGCACTGACGGAGGCACTCCCCGAATATGCTCTATTGGAAGGCCGCCTTTTGCAGGAACGGATCCCCGGGAAATCAGTGTCCCTGACATATAAAACAATCATGAATAATAGACCAAATAAATTGGAGGGCCTCAGGACCACTTTGGAGGGGGAATTGGGGGACATGGATGACGTGGACTGGGGTATGATACTGATGCATTCTAGGGAGGTGGCGATTAAATCACGCCTCCGTTTGATCCAGTTCAAAATCCTACATAGGACCTATTTTGATAGTGAGACTGCATAAAATGGGGAGAATACCGGATCCCTGTTGTCTGCGATGTGGGCACGACAGAGGGGATTTCCTTCACACGATATGGTCCTGCCCGCACATTCAAACATACTGGGAGGAGGTCCTTACAGAACTGGGAGAGGTGTTAGAGACGACCATTCCATTAGACCCGAAGTTGGTACTCCTGGGAATGACTAATGATGTAGACTTGGCACGCCCATTGTTAATTTTCCTGGTGCTGGCCCTGGTAGTGGCCAAGTGGGACGTAGCCCGGAAGTGGGGAGCGTCGGACATACCACTGCTGGAGGAATGGAGGAGGGGTATGGATTTATATATGGCGGCCGAGAGAACCACATACAAAGCGAGAGGGTGCCCGAAGAAGTTCGGCAGGGTATGGGGCAAATGGCGACACTACCATGGTTTGGATGGAGGGCTTTGACGGGTCGCACAGACTTGAACGTATGGTTGACATTGTGGAGATGGGGATACGGGACCCTGAGTCATTACTGTTGTGGACGTGGGAGATGATAGTGACTGAACAATTGGAAGCTGGAAATAGTGTCCTGAAACTTGGGAGGGGAGGGGGGGGGTGGGGGGTCGGGGACGTGGGAGTGTTGCTTCATAATGACATGCTTGTTGTTTGTTTTCTCTGCTGAAAAAAATCAATAAAAATGTTTTTGTTTTTTTAAATAATTGTGCTGTGCCGTGGTCAATGCTGGCCACATAAAATCGCTATCATTTTATTTTCTTTAAGCCTAAAGATATTGACAAAGCCAATAAATCTTGCATAGGCGAAACCTATTGGCTTTGCGAGTGCTTGTTCTCCCCCACTGCACATAACTAGTCCACAGTTACAAAAATACATATACCACCATATGACTTACTAGAAAACATTTGTTTGTTCACTTGGAATTTACCCTGACACAGCTCATTGCTCACGTCCAGTATCAGGGAGTCCAATAGTGACTTTATAATATACTGCTGCCCCCTCCCCCAGTCACAGCAGACCCTCGGGGATAGCATTGCAGCATTTAATTATTTAATTGTTTTGCTATAACGCTTACCTTAGACAGAGGTGTCAGAGCGCTTTATATTAGAGCGAAGTATATTAGATCAGACATTTTAGGTAACATGGTGGAGGTGACAAAACGTATACCTACTATATTTACGTAGAGTGATCGTTACTTATTTACAACATATACATTCACGATTTTTTAACAGTAGGTGGTACAGGTTTGAGGTTTCTCTACGCCATACAACAACCACTTAAGTCTAGCAGGGCCTATAAAACGCGAGAGTCATTTTGAAGTACAGAAATGCAGGATATTGCTCTTTTTCGTTGCGAGTACAAAGAAAATATCTATATTTTGCCTATGTTAATAGGAATTCCTACAGCCCTACAATGCCTTGGAATTGCGGCCATGTCTATATCAAAGCAAGGTCGTTTTATTTCTACAAACAGACTGCATATATATACTACAGTGTCTGAAACGTGTTGGAGGAATGAAAAACAGTTCTAATAGCATGGGGTCGCACAATGTTATTGTCTGAAATTGGAAACTCGTGTTTTTGCTCAAGAAAACAAACTCACATTTTGTTCCACGGAAAATCCTCTTAACTTCTGGAGGCTAGTCCCGAATGTTGCGCAAATCCCAACAGAAGACATATTTCAGCAATGAACAATCAATTATACCCATGAGGCATGTTACAAATAACGCTTTCCATCACCACCACAGCAACAGAGCACGCAAATGTTAGTGCAGATGTTAAATGGAGAGTACTGATTCCATCGAGAAGAATACTGCAGCGAAGAAGCTGAAAACAGTTGGAAGGATGAGGTGGGTTATAGAGGGCTGCAAACACATACATTCTATGGAGTGCTAGATTCAGGGCCGGCTCTGGTGGCGCCTTGTGCGACAACGTCTGTTGGCGCCCCCACAATGACCACCGCTGCCACTGATTCCCTCACTAGCACCCTTAAACAGTTCCCCTCAAGTCTCCATAACCAGTGTCTCTCAGATTCATTTCGTTTTATAGCACCACTCAAACCAGTGTGAGGTGTCAGAGCGCTTTACATCACACATACATTGCACAGAGACAATCATGTGTGTGTAAACAGTGTATGGGAAATGTTACATCAGACAGGCTACAAGGGGTAGTGAAGGAGTGACATGTCAGCAATACTGGTAGGCAATATAGTTTGAGTCCTTATTCTTTAAAGCAAAAATTCAGAATGTAAAACGTAACACCATTGTTAGGGGTTCTCTTTAATAATAAGAATTGTTTTTTACCCCAATGAATCCTTTTGGCAAGATTAGGATAATGAAAGACTGAGCCAAAAATATATATATATAAAATATACCTTGCAGTTTGGAGCTCTCGTACAGAAGAAGTAACCCTCTGACATATTTACATTACATGCACTTTGTTATCTGCATGGTACACATTCTTAGCAACAGGCATTTTAACCCTCTGCGCTACCTTAGGATGAGTCAAAACTTCCACAAGACAAACATCCGGTCTCTTTCCAGGAAGACTATTAATCACAAGAGTTATCTTGACATTTTGATTGATGTCTGAAAATTGCTGGAGGCCAGGAACGCAGTAGCAGGTGCTTTGAAAATGAGAATAAACTTGCGAAAATGACGCCCCACCCCAAGTCAGCACCCGGTGCGGTGGCACCGATCGCACCGCCCTAGAGTTGGCCCTGGCTAGATTAACTATAAAAAAAAGTATCTCTGCAAGTGGTAGCCAGTGGAAGGACACTGGCTGCAGAGACTGGAAATTGTGCTTGGTCCAAGCTCCATGAATGACAGCACTACAGAAAAATCGAAGTGGAAGCAGCAGAACGCCCTGTCCAATGAGAGGCATGGAAATGAGAGAGACGTGGGAGCCAACCAGTGGTAAGTACCGGTAAGTATGGTGTGGGCTCAAAAACAGTGTTAAAGCTTTTTAGGTCGAGCTAGAGTGCGCATGCGTAGCATGCGTCTAGCTCAACAACTATTGTTTTCAGTTTCCTGGGAATCTAAGTCAGCGTTTGGCCACGCGCTTCTGCTGTCTCAGATTTGTCCTTGTGAGCGCGCTTTTGCTGCTGGCTGCTTGCTGTGTGTGCGCTGTTTCGCTTTCGGTTTTGTCTTTCTCAAGACGTGTAGCGCTGGGTGCTAAAGTGGACACTCGCGTACACATCCCCTCCTTCCCCCCCACCAACCAGTCATCGGGCTCTTTTAACACACACACACGCATACATACACACGCATACACACATGCGCGCACACACAGACACACGCGCACACACATCCCCCTCACACCCCACTCACCAGGTTCTTCTCGCGTGTCTCTCGGCAGCCAGCGGGTCATTCTGGTTAACAGGCGGGGGCCGCGGGGCTCTCCACGAGCACGGGAGCCCCGCTAGCTGAGACGCAAATCTTCCAGCGGGCACAGGAGCGCGGGGTAGGCTCCCGTCTGCTTCCTGTATTTGTCCGGCCCCGCCCCCGTCCCAACAAAGGTTGCCTGGCTTCCTGTTGAAGCCGGGCTTCGGCGGTGAGTTTATTTGTTCACCATGTGAACTGTCCGCAGTAATAGGGCAAGGTGACAGACACCCGCACACCCCAATAAGGTAATATAATTGTAACTGCAGGTGACGCATGCTTTCTTTTTTAGTGTAGGTGCTGTGAAGTTTTTCCGATGATATAACCCGTTTCTATGTAATTTATGACTTTTAATTCATAATATTTCATGCATTTCCTAAGTTTGATTTCAAACAGTGAAAGGGGGGATTTGTATTACATGGTGTTCGCATGTCCTCTTGCGAAGATCTCCACCTTCCTGCACCCAGGTTAGAATGAATAGGCAGTCGCACACAGGCCCCATGCTGTGAGAGGAGCTCCCACTGATCCGCGATTGAGCGGCGGCCTGGCTGCTTCCACTGCACCGTGGTGATGCTAAAGTCAGTGGTCCACCCTGTGGTTGCGTCTCGCGTGACGTGTGCTGTCTTGAAGGAATGGCGGAGGGATTTGCGCCCATACCACCACCCTGTATGTCACCAGCCGTCAATGCACCGGACACGATTTATAAAATACCAACAACAGAGGTATTTGCGCCTAGAGAGATTTTTGGGCCACAAGTCGGAAATGTAATTGAGTGCGGTGTTGGGCGTATGCAGCTAGAAAGATTTTTGAGATCGTTCCATGCCGATTAAAATATTGGATGGAGATTGACCGAGCAGTCAAACTGACCGTCCCTTAAGATTGAAAAGCCATGCGAGTGTCAGGTTCGTGGAATGCTGGTGACTTCATAGATGAGAAATTATTTCATTTCTCATGGTAATTGCAGAGCTGCCAAGCGCTTAGACCTCGGAGAGCAGATTGCGCGATAAAGTTGAAGTCATACATGCCTCCCTCCGGGTGAGGGACACGGACACCCCTGCAGGCGTCGGTGCATACTTGCCTCGTCGCCGCGCACCCTCGGTGGGAACGCGGCCTCGCGTTTCTGCCTTCTCAGGCATCACCAGTCCGCCTTTGCCATTACATACTTTATTTAACGTTTGCAGCGATGTTTTCTTAGCACAGCTGAGCAGTTCAACTAAACTGCTTTCCCATCACTATTTTCTGGTGTTATTTACTGTTTTAAAAAAATTACCTGCTAGAAGCATTTTGAGGTCGTGAACGAACATATTAATATAGAGCTGCTTCGTTAATTAGGGCAATAAGGCACAACAAGGCGAGTTTTTTTGGGTCATCGAGTATTGTAACATGTTTTCTGAAGTGCGTCGAAAAAGTAATATTATGTGCACCCTAACATAGTGACCTGCTGAACTCACCTTGCTCTGTATGGTCGATAGGGCGCTGCTATTTTCAGGACCTTCCTTGTCCAATGGCCGCCCTCCTCTGTCATGAGTGTTGCCACGAGCTGCTGCTGATGACTCTTCCAGCAGACGGTCACACTGTGCCTCGATTGGCAGC
Source organism: Lissotriton helveticus (assembly GCF_964261635.1). Classification (NCBI taxonomy): domain Eukaryota; kingdom Metazoa; phylum Chordata; class Amphibia; order Caudata; family Salamandridae; genus Lissotriton; species Lissotriton helveticus. The sequence goes on along the minus strand of NC_136072.1, from coordinate 316,742,175 downwards.
TCACATGTAGCCATTTAGGGCCCAGGGTGCCGTGCTCTGCTCCCGCTTACTCACACTGACACTCTCCAACACTCACTCTCTCACTAACTAACTCCCACTCACTCACTCACTCACTAACTGACTCTCCCACTCACTCACTCACTGTCACTAACAGACTCTCACTGACCGACTCGCCCACTCTCACTCACTCACTGTCCAGACTCTCACTGACCAACTCACCCACTCTCTCTCACTTCCTAACTGACTCTCCCACTCACTGACTGACTCCCCCACTCACTGACTGACTCCCCCACTCATTCTCACGCACTGACTCACTCACTCACTCACTCTCAACACATATTGCATTACAAATGCAATAGTTGTCACATTTGCAAAAGTTTAAGCTATTGGCATTGTAAATGACAATGCTATTAATGTATCTATTTTCAAAACCAACACATAAATACAAAATTTGTCATTTACAATGCCAATAGCTCAAACTTTCCTAATGCGAGACCTATTGCATTGCAAATGCTTGTTTTTATTTACTTTCACTGATGACGCATGCTTGTTGTAGCCAAAGCCTAAAAAGTGATGGGGTCAAATACTTTTTTTTTAAAACTTTTTTTTTCAGTTTATACATTATAAACAATAATACACAACTGGCATCCAATCAGTGCATGTACGCAGATCGACTACCTCATTAGTGGCACTTAGGACTACAGACGGCATTAGGGAGGGAATGGACTCATGGGAAGGGATACAAAAGCATACTGTAATAGTACTGTGAGAAAGGAACCAGGCATGGCGCTGATACAGGTGAAGAATATCACTGGGGTCCTCCCCCTGTTCCCCATCAGACCCAAACCCAACGGGTGTGTCCAACCCACTGCTCCCACTTTTATTTGTGCCATGTGAGGAGAGGTCCTCTGCTTCCAGTCCTGACGCACACATTACGCGCCAGGCCATTAAATCATCCTGCAGCTTCTCATCCCTCTGAGTGAGTTGCATGTGAGTTTCCTCTGCCAGGGACCACTCCCGTACGTCTCTGAGTCAAGTGGACACCTTGGGGGCCCTCTGTCCCATCCAAGTTATCGCCACCCTGCGCCTGGCTAGCACCAACATTAATTGCAGAAATGTATACGAAGTATGTATTAGCAACAAAGAGTTGGCTCTAATCAGTTAGGCTGAGCACTTATATCTATACAGCAAAAGGAAGTGCCTAAACTGATACAACTAGTCATACGTAATTTAAACTCACTAAGGAAGAAGTTGCGTTTCCGCCCGGGATTTTGCTAGTTAATAGCGGTTTATTTATTCAATTTTTAAGAATTTTTTTTTTAAAGTTTTTACATGTTATGTACAATAGGACACTACACCATTAAACTAAACAATATTATGACACTATAGATGCTCATTCATACTAATCAGACATATCACAGTCGTTCAAAAGTACATACATCCATTCATACACAATCTGGAAAAAGAGAAACAAAGGTTGCTCAATAAATCAATACATCAGATATGATACATAAATACATATCGACCTGGAACAAAGTACACTTGGAATTAAATATAAAATCAATTATTTGATGAAAAACTTGTATATCAATGTGTACAAAACTTAAGTGCAGTATATTGTCAACACTTGGGTTTTAAAGAGCAGAGCAACACTTAATACAAGGGCCTACGCGTTTCGAATCCCAATCGAATTCAAAGGGGGATTCTCCTCAGGGCCAATGGAATATCCCACTGGTCTACAAGGCGACTTGGAAGGTGTAGTGGAGCCGGGGAATCTGTCTAATGCAGCTGGGGATCAGCGAACATGGAATGAATCTTTTTGGCAGGCGCAGACAGAGTCTTTGCGGGGAGACGGTCTCACAAGCTGTGTAGCCAAGAAGTCCGTTGTAAGTATACGGATCCGAGAAGGTCGGGGACAGAGGGTTCCTCGTCTAGTTTAATTGATAAGTCCTGCACTGTGGCAGACACTTGGCTTAGTGGGAAGACGGGAATTTAGACCCGTGAGTTGCCATCACGGAGGGATGTCAATCCTAATGAAAAATGATCGCACGCCGCAATAGAGAGTCGACGTGTCGTTTGGGCGTTTGGACAGAACTTATCTCTCGCACAGTGTGCGAGAGATAAGTATGGCAGTATGAATGAGCATCTATAGTGTCATAATATTGTTTAGTTTAATGGTGTAGTGTCCTATTGTACATAACATGTAAAAACTTTAAAAAAAAAATTCTTAAAAATTGAGTAAATAAACCGCTATTAACTAGCAAAATCCCGGGCGGAAACGCAACTTCTTCCTTAGTGAGTTTAAATTACGTATGACTAGTTGTATCAGTTTAGGCACTTCCTTTTGCTGTATAGAAATGTATACGAAAGTTTCTTTTTCTTGGGCTTCCGGACCAGTGCAAGCAGACAATGTAGGGGTTCGAGTGCCATCCGAAGGCCTGTGGCTGCGATTATTCGCTCCACCACCCCCACCCAGAATTGCCGAACCAGAGGGCAATCCCAGGCTAAGTGCAGGAAGCCCGCATTCTCGGCGTTACATCTAGGGAATCCGTCTCCCCTATCTTCAGAGATACGCTTCAGTGATACTGGGGTTAGGTAGGGGCGGTGTAAAAAGTTGAAGTGCGTCAGTTTAAACCTTGCGTTGCACGAGACCTTGCGCGTGAGGCAACCTATGTGCGTCCACTGTCCCTGGTCCAGCGGGGCGCCGAGATCCGCCTCCCAGGCTTCCCGGGACGTCGCACCGGGGGGGTTGAGTCCTGTTTTATAGTCTTATAGAGGAGTGAAATCAGCCTACGCCCCTTGCCGCAGGAGAGGAGGATGTCCAAGGTGTGTGTCAGTGGTGGCGCGTCTGGGAACTGGGGCCAGGTGACCTTCGCCACCTCCCATAGTCTCCGAAGTTTAGGTGTTGCCCACGTCCAAGGCCAAAGGCCTCTTCTGCCTGCTCATAAGTAAGAAAGGTCTCGTTAGGGTAAAGGTCAGCCAGAACCTCTCAGCCGCCCTCCCTCCAGGAATGAAAGGACATGTGCTGCCCCATATCAATAAAGGGGACCAGTATCCAAATGGGGAGCTCCCTGTGAAAGGGTGCCCTCCTTCCTCCGTAAGACTCTCTCAACAAACCGCTGCCATATAGCGCCCGTGTGTCGCACAACATAAGGAAGTGACGTATCCACCCCCCTACCTTCCATCAGGGCAACCTGCAGCGTCTGGGTATCTACCCTACCCGAGAGGAGGCGTGTCTCCCAATTGTCAGCGTCTGTAAACCAACGGGCCGCATGTTGCTACTGGGCCACATAATAATATAGATCGTAGCGCAGGGCTTCAAGGCCCCCCTCCTCGTAGCTGCGGACCACTGTGTGAAGAGCCACCCTACTGTGCCGGCCCGCCCAGAGCAGAGACATGAGAAGCGTGTTGAAAGTGTGGAAGACATGTAGTGGGAGCGGACACAGTGAGTTCTGGAAGACATATAACGTCCTAGGAAGCATCACCATCTTGGCGACGGCCAGTCGTCCCATCAACGAGAGTGGTAAAGAATTCCAGAACGACACTGACTGCTGTAAGGACATGATTATACAATCCACGTTCTGGGCTAACGCCTGCGCGTCCGTCGGAGTCACCCGTATGCAAAGATAACGGAACCCCTCCCATTCCCAGCGCAGCCCGAGATCTGGTAGGTCTCTCAAGGGCACTGAATCCAACCCCGCCAGTGGAAAGATCAGGGACTTATGGCGGTTGAGTCGTAGCCCCGACACCTCCCCAAAGTGGTCTAAGTGTTGCAGCAGTATCGGCAATGCATCCCGGGAAGCGGTAAAGTAGAACAAAGCATTGTCCGCATACAGGGAAATGACATTGCACGTGTCCCCCACCCTGACACCCCCCGCTCCATGTCCGCTCGGACCCGAACAGCGAGGGGCTCTATGGCTAGGGCAAATAGTAGCGGCGAGAGGGGACACAATTGGCTTGTACCCCGTCCCAGCCGCCATTCCTCGGATCGCGCGCCCCCAAGTTTCACCCTGGCACGAGGGGCCGTGTACAAGATGCGAATCCAGCGATAGAAATTGGCACGGAGGACCTCGAGTAGATAACCCCAACCAACTGTGTCGAACGCCTTGGCGAGGTCAACGGATACCAACACCATCTGCTCTTCCCGACCACGGACCTCATGCAGAATGTGATTCAACCGCCGCAGATTCATAGTCGTATTACGTCCCGGTATAAAACCGCACTGATCCTCGTGGACCAAGTGGGTCATGTACGGCACTAAGCGCATGGCCAGCAGCTTGCACAAGATCTTAACGTCTGTATTGATCATCATGATCGGGCGATACGATGAGGGCTTGTGGGCGTCCCCTCCCGGCCTCAGGATCATACATATTTCCCCCAGCGTCATGCTCGACGGGAGAATCTCGCTCTCAAACGCCTCAAGATAAACCTGCAATAGGAGTTTGGAGAGTGTACCCGCAAAGGCCTGATAAAACTCAGGAGGGAATCCATCACTCTGTGGAAAAGTAAATTTTGCCATGTTGTATGTGCCTACGTGTTCCCCACCTTATGTTATATGTGCATGATCGATATGCATGTATTCCCCTCTGATCGATTAAAGACGCAATTACAGTTGTGTCCATCTCTAGTATGCCAGTTTCCAGTCCTCGTGAATACAACGAATATTAGGCCTATGTAAAGCTACGTTGCCACGTTTTACAGTGTGCACGTTAATTCATTGAATTGTCCCCGTTTCTAGGCCTCAAAAGGGCCCGGACTCAGATTCAGCTCCTGTCTCCTGAACCCTCTCCAAGGAGCGATACAGGCCCCCACCTGCATCCCTGACCCTTAGCTTACTTTATGCCTCGCAGTGCCCGGCTCGGCCTGGCTCTGCCTCCCAGTCTGCCAAGAGTATGTTATGTTTCTAGTTATCAGTCCAGCCCTCCTTCTCTGCATTCCTAAGCTACTGAATCGCATCAATAGTTTCCGTCATGGTCTAGCCTTTCTGTCTCTATGTAAGAGAAATACTGTATTAATATTCATAGAATATTCCTCGCACACGAACTACATGTAGAATAATGCATGCACCAGTCTTAATGTCTGTTAGCCTTTACCCTGATAACTTTTGGATTCTATCAACATGTACTATAAACACCAGATACCAGATATGCCTGAGTACATGTCGCTCTGACACTCCAGACTTTAGTCTCCTCTTCTAGCGCAGAAGTCATAGCCCCCCAGTTCTCCCTAGTAACACGTCATTGCCAGTTTGCGCGCACCACTAGGTTAGAGGTCCCAGCTGCTCAGGTAGCCCCCTCCATGCTCCCGCTCTTTTATGACATATTCTGTTACGTTTACATCACATGTCTATGTATACGCCCTGTACACGCCTTCTTGTTACATCATGTTGCCCTTATCTTTCGCGACTGCTACAAACCCCGCCTACTGCTACGCCTACTGTATTGAATGCAATGTATTTTGTTTAACTATAAATATTGTGCACGGATATTAAAGTTTGCTAGCCAATTCTCAGATCCTGCCCGACAGCTGCCGGGCCCTGCCATCCTATTCCCGTACAGGCTGTCCTGTTCCTGTCCTTTATGCTTGATTAAAGCCTGTCAACTTCAGCTACCTCGAATCTTGACTCTTATTTATTGAGCTACCTGTTTATTGATTATAGTCAAAAATAGATCCGGTAATTAATTATTTATTTACCACATAATGGCGCCCGAATAGGGACTTGCCCTTTCCCCACGCGCCGGAGAAGCCACGCAGGCCCCCTGATCCTCTGCAGCCGTGACGGAACCATACCGTGCACGTGCAGATATTTCTGCTTCAAGTATCCCTCAGGCCCACGGAGGAGACGGAGGTTGCGGTCCAGCGTCCAGACGAGGCGGTGGAGGAACGCGGCGAGTCCCGACCAGAGCCCAAGCCGAGAGTCCAAGGTCCGAGGTATCCAGAGGCCCACCTGTAACTGAATTCCGAAGTTCGTCCGTCCGTCGTCGTAGCAGTCCAGTCCAGTCCAGTCCGAGGCCTTCCGTTCTTGCTGCCCGGTGAGTACCATTGCTGGGGTAGTATCTAGACAGGGTCAATTAATTTGTCTCTGGTCCGTGGGTTTGGGTACACAGATCCAACACGAAGTGTCCACCTAGGTGGATGCGGGTCCTGACGTGTCTCTTTATGAGACCGGTAAGTTTCGTACTGTTTTAGCAGTGCATCTAGTCATTCTAGTAAGTTCTGTTCTCGAGAAATTCATGTGTTCTGTTCTCAGTATTCCAGGTAATATTCTGTCCGAACTGTTGTTTTAAATGTTATTCCATGTGTTTTTCAATGTCGTGGTAGGAGTGATTTGTTTTCAAGTTATTATTGTGTTTATCGTGTATTGTATTGTGTCCAGACTCCAGCTTAAGTTATGCCTCTGTTCTCGAAATTACGTCAGTTAAGAACTAGAAAAGGTCTGCTCGAGGAAGCAGTTCCTGTCCCGCCTAGGGACAGTCCAGGTCATTTTATGTATCATAAGCATGGCATAAGTGCCATATTATATCTAGACTTATGGGTCGAGTATACTAAAGATCTAGAAGAGAAATATAGATGGCCTGTATCAGGTACATGGGATGCCGAGTGCATCATGCGAGTAGAAGAAGTATTATGGAAAAAGAAAGCCAGACAGTCCCAGAAAGATGCCATCGAGTTATGGCGCAAAGAATCTCATAAAAGAACAGAAAAAGAAATCAGAAGGTCAGAATTAAGTAGGGAATCCTCAGAAAGAGCCCAAGAAAGGGAATTAATCGAAGTAGGCGAACGAGTTAAAGCCGAACAGTCAGACAGACAGAGAAATGCCCTCATTAAGGGTATGTATCCTCTTCTTGCCGAGGGCTTGCCAAAAGCAACCCCGGAAGCACCATGTAATTTTCCGCCGCCATTAGTTCCGATTAAGCTACGTCACAAACCGACCGCAGCTGATATTTTTCTCTCGTCCTATTTGGATGACACAGTCCCAGAATATGCAAATCCTGTTCCGCCAGTTCCTGTAAATAATGTAATTCCTGTTCCTCCAGCCACCGGGGCACCTGTTACAGCACCTGTTACGGTACCCCCGGTCCAGCCCATAGTACAAGTTCCCGCTACATCGGTCACTCTGCCAGCACGAAGAGTATCAGTCGACGATTCCAGTTTAGGGGCCGCGGGGGGAGGTCCTCCTGGTACCCCGCCGCCACCCAAACGTGTAACGTTAGTCGAGTTACATGAACGTGCGTTACAGCGTACGCCCAAATATCAGTCCGTTGCAGATATCAGACGAGCTCTTACCGAATGCCGTTATGATCCAGTCCCAGGCGATGATAATATGGTTATATATTCATTGCGTGTAAGACGGGTGACTGAGTATTTGGACACCCTACCGAATATGAAAGAAGATCTAGACAGAATATATCGTTTCATCCGTACAGGAGAAGACCCAGAAAGTATTGGCGAAATCATGTCTCTAAGGAAAGCTGAGACCCAGCTCATGCTATTAAAGTTTCTAGTTAATTGTTTAATAAGGGAACAAGATTATCCGACTAAAGATCCGATCGAAATGAGAGTTCTGACAAAGTGGAGTGATCATATAGCCGAGGGAAGACACAAGACACTCAGTAGTACTCGAGAGTATGTACAAGAAAATCCGTAAGGAAATAATAAGGTTACACGAGAAACGCAAAGCAGCACAAGTAAGCGAGAAAGAAGACAACACTGATACTGAAGAGGTAGAAGACGAGAATACCGCCAGAATAGCGTATGTAGGTAAAACTAGACTTCCAGACCGACATTCACGTCTAGAACACAAGAAAGTTTTTCACCTTCCAGCACTAGAACAAGGGAATCTTGAACAAGTATTTCAAGCTACCGATCACATTCTGAAATCACGTATCGGTTATAGTGAACTTAGTACCATGCATGAACAAGAACTAGCCCGATCAGCAGTCCGATGGACTACTGATTCTACCACTTTTCCAGACGAAATAGTGGCACAAATGTTTCTGAAACTGCCCCCAGCCGAGCAGCGACTGGTGGGTATGTATATGATCCAGCACCTCATTACACTGTATGAGGGACAACATTCTGATCCAGGTCCGTTACATGATATTTTGAACGAGTTACTCCAGTATAGATGGAGAGGTCTAGGTACCGATTTAATTAGCGTCATTCTAGAACAGCGCCACAAATATAGAACGTTTCTGAATCCGCATTTTGTTCATGTCTCACCTCCAGAAAGTAAATCATTTTACATAGATAGACAGCATCCGTTACGAGAAGTACATCCAGTTAGGACCGCGGGTGGTGAAATGCAACGAGTATTTGTTTACACCCCTATTACCAAGATGGAACTCTTAGAAATGAAGAAATTAATTCCTTGTCACGACAAAGATCCAGCAGGGTTCCATCGAGAATTAAAAGACATGCTCCGTATGGGAGAATACACATATCCAGATATCATTAAAATGTTAAAGGTCCTGTTGCCCGCAGGGGTATATGAAAAACTCAAGGAAAAAGAATGGGAGGTGGGAGAGAAAAAGATTGATTGGACAGCTCTAGAAGCTGAAGATAAAATACGAGTACCAGGTACCGGTCTTGGGGACAAATGTAAAGAATTGCCCGAGTTTCTGATACAAGTTTTGCCAAGGTTACTAGCCACGAAAAAGGAAGATTGGGATGCAATCTCCGCATGTAAACAGAAACAGGATGAAGACACTAGTGATTTTTATTCCAGATTTGAAAAATGTTTTATTATTAACAGTGGTTTGAAGACAGGTAGCGAGTCATACCCTCATCTTTTTGTTACTAAACTAGTCGAGAAGTCAAGTCCACAAGTTAAAAATCGAGTATTGAAAGTCGAAAGTACCTGGCAAGCTAATACCCCGTCACAAATGCTCCAGATGCTCCAGTATCACCAGAACAGAATCAGGGAAGAGCAAGAACACGAAAGGAGACGTATGAAAGACACGAAAATGAAAGTATTAGTTGCCCAATCTGTTCCACAAGACAGTCAGAAGAGGGGTCCGAATCAAGCCAGTCATCCTGCAGCTCCCGTTAAAGGGACATGCAATTATTGTAAACAGCCAGGTCATTTCATAAACGAGTGTGCAGTTCTGAAACACAACATAGCTACTGGTAAAACTAAAGAAAGACCACGTCCGCCTAGACAAGAACAAGTTTCACAGACTTCTCAGTCACCACAGAATGCACAACAGACAGTTCCAGCACAGCAGCCTATCGCTGCAACACAGCATGTTACACAGCAGATGTACCAGTATGCCCAAACAGAGTATCCAGAGTATCAACAGTATTCATGAAACAGCCTAGAGAGGGAGGTAGGCTTGCCTCTCATCGAGATACCTGTAGATCAAGAGGGTCCCTATGTACACAGTCAAGTATTAGGGAAAGACAGAAAGTTTCTGATTGATACAGGGGCAAGTAGGACTACTATCAGTCATGACGAGGTTCCAGGGGCTCCGCTCTCAGGCTCTAGAAATGTTTCCCTTGGATTTTCAGGAAAGCCTATTGTTAACGAGATTTCAAAACCAGTTACTCTAGAAGTCGGTCCATTGTCCCGAACTACTGATTTGTTACTCACGAAATCATGTCCAGAAAATTTGTTAGGTATTAAAACATTAAAGGAATTAGGTGCAGTAATTTGCTGCTCCCCAGAAGGAGTCCGTTTGTTTTTGAGAGACTTTAAAGGTCACTATGTATTACGTGATTTTGATCCCAGATTACTGAATGTTCCACAGCATTTATGGGCGCAAGGTCCAACTGATGTAGGTTTTATGCAAATCACACCCCATCGTGTGACCCTCAAGCAAGGTATAGTCTTGCCACGAATCAGACAATACAGATTGCCACCTGAGGCTGTAGCAGCCTTATCCAAAATTATTGACGAGCTTATTGCTCAAGGAGTGGTTGTAGAAACTGACTCCAATGTATGTAATTCTCCTATCATTCCAGTCATGAAACGTACTGATCCAAATGCACCTCCAGTATATCGATTAGTGATTGACCTTCGAGAACTTAATAAATGTATCATACCCCAGTATCCAGTAGTCCCAGATATTTCTTCCCTATTAACAGCCATTGATTCCAAAGCTACATTTTTTACTGTCATAGACCTCAAGAATGCATTTTTCAGTGTTCCCATTCATCCAGACAGCCAGTACCTTTTTGGTTTTTGTTTAAATGGAAGGAGCTATAAATTCACACGAGCTCCTCAAGGTTTCACAGAAAGTCCTAGTATTTACAGTCAAGCACTTAAGAGACAACTAGACAATATTCACATGCCAACTGACACTGCCCTGCTCCAGTATGTCGATGATCTACTGATCACAGCCCGTTCTGAACGTGACTGCGAGCGAGCGTCACTTACAGTTCTGTATTTCCTAGCCGAGATGGGGCACAAGGTGTCCCCTTCGAAGCTTCAGTTCTGTGTCCAGCAAGTGATCTACTTAGGCCACTTACTGTCCAAGTGGGGTAGGCAGTTGACACCAGACCGTATCCAGTTAATAGCGAGTCTTCCACAGCCCAAGACACAGAAGGAGGTACGAGCTTTTATTGGCCTCACTTCTTACTGCAGACAATGGATTCCTCAGTATGCATTTCTAGCTAAGCCACTGATACAGTTAACGACACAGGAGGCAGCCGTATCAACTGTCCTCCCTTGGACCCAGGAACATACACTTGTTTTTAATGAATTAAAGAGAGCCTTATGCCAAGCGCCTGTTCTAGCAACACCGAACTACAGTAAGCCTTTTACACTTTTTGTCACAGAACGTGATGGTACTGCATTATCTGTTCTCACACAAGATCAAGCGGGACAGTACAAGCCCTGTGCTTATTTTTCGAGCACATTAGATCCAGTAGCCCAGGCTCTGCCTGCGTGCCTCAAGTCAGTTGCAGCCACAGCTCTAGCCATCAGACAAAGTGATTCCATAGTGTTAGGACACTCCCTGACAGTACAAGTTCCACATTCCGTGGAAGTTCTTTTAAACCGAACACAGACTCAGCACTTGACCATTGCACGTTTAACAGGTTATGAACTGACACTGTTTCAGCCACACATAGAAATCAGACGCTGCAACATTTTAAATCCTGCTACACTGTTACCGTCAGTTACTTCAAATCCTGCCGCACATGACTGTGTGGAAGTTGTTAACACTATGACTAAGTCAAGACAAGACCTGACAGACATTGCACTACCTAATCCCGACCTGACACTTTATGTGGATGGTTCATGTATGAGAACAAGTACAGGAGATTTAGTAGCCGCGTATGCAGTGACTACTGACACCGAAGTTATAGAAACACATCGTATTAACACCCTGTCTGCTCAAGCAGCAGAGCTAGTTGCTCTGACCCAAGCCTGCATACGTGCCGCCAAGAACCTGAAAGTAAACATATATACAGATTCACGTTACGCATTCGGAGTTGTACACGACTTCGGAGTGCTCTGGCAGGAGAGAGGTTTCATGACTTCTCATGGAACCAAGATTCAGCATGGTCTCCTCATTCAAGCTCTGTTAGACGCAATACATTTACCGACAGCTATCGCTATCATGAAGTGCAAGGCACATACGAAAGTTACTGACATTATTTCCCAAGGTAACGATCTAGCAGATCGAACAGCCAAGCTTACAGCTCAGACACCAGACATTTCAGTTAACACGGCACAGACATCCACTCCAGAACAGACTACTTGTATGACAGTTAAGGACCCTACACAAGATGTCATCGACATACAGTTACATGCCACTTCCGAAGAAATCAAGAAATGGTCCGAACAAGGAGGGGTCCAGACAGATCAGGGATGGGTGACGAAGGGAAAAGCCACATGGTTTCTCCCCGACTCTATGGTTCAAGTCATTATTAATACCGCACATAGTCCAGCACATCTAGGAGAGAAAGCTATGTTAGACAGTATTCAGAACCTTTGGTTCAACAAGCACTTACGAGCTGCAGCCAAGCAGAAAGTCCGTACTTGTATGATATGTTGTCAGTTCAATCCAGGTAAAAGTGTCCCGGTGGAACAAGGTGGATTCCAACCTCCTGACCACCCTTTTGAAGTCCTCCAGATGGATTACATTCAGATGGAGCGATGTCGAGGTTTCAAGTATGTCCTCGTAGTTGTATGCGCTTTGTCCAGGTGGACAGAAGCATATCCAGTTCCAGATTACACAGCAGCGACCACTGCCAGGCAGTTGGTTCGTGAATTCTTTCCCCGCTATGGACTCCCTAGGGTCGTGTATTCTGATAACGGCCAGCCATTCTCATCCGAGTTAATGAAACATGTTTCCCTTTTGTTAAGGTACCAGTGGAAGTTCCATTGTGTGCGCCATCCTGAAGCAGCCGGTCTCGTAGAGAGACACAATCAGACCCTGAAAATCCGTATTGCCAAGACATGTAAAGAGAAAGGTGTAGACTGGCTAGTTGCCCTGCCAGTTGCTTTATTCTTCATGAGGATGGTTGCACATTCCAGATCAGGTCTGTCCCCGTACGAGGTCGTATTCGGCCGCCCCCAAACATGTGGGGTACACCTAGACCCCGCAGTATTACAGATGTTTCCAGTAATATGTTGACAGATTACCTAGCTTCCTTGATGTCTGCCCTACACTCTTGTCGTTCACAGGTTGCCGCCGCATTTCCAGACAATACCGAAGTGAAACCGCATGAGGTCATTCCAGGCGACCTAGTCCTTGTAAGGAACTTTGATCATTCAAGTCCGCTGGAGCCTCGTTGGAAGGAGCCGCGACTTGTTCTCCTGACCACCCGCACGGCCGTGAAGTTGGAAGGCCGCAAGGGGTGGGTCCATCTGTCCCACGTCAAGAAGTTCCATGGAGTTCGAGAAAAAACATTTTCTAAGGACTGTTCCATTTCTAAAGACTGCCTGAAACCAGACTTTGATCTGAATCCTGAACTGAAAGTTCCTCTGTTAGAGAAAACTCCGCAACAGGAGTATAAGTTAAAACTCCGGTCTAGTAAAATAAGTCAGCCAGTTTAATTGTCTAAGTCCCTCTCGGGTGAAACGGTTAGACAGGTATCTGACATGTATGAGATAGACCCCCATAGTGAGAGAGTTAGTCAAAGCTCTATAAGATGTATCGTTTTTCTAAGTTTCTTATTGTTTCTAAGTTTGATGGTTACCTGCACAAGTTATGCATTACATTTATGTTTTCCAAGTTCACATGTAAATATGTTTTCTAATGTTACAGTAGAGCACACATTTAGTGATCTGCCTCCTCACGAGCTATCTTATCGTCTTGCTATGCGTAATAATACATTCATTAGAATGTTACACTATTCACACCAGACCAGCAATGCCACTAATTGTTGGGTGTGTGGTCGACTCCCCCCTTTCCAGACACCGAAAGGAGTTCTGCCACTCTTTCCCTATCCGTTTTCACATAATGGTTCGTGTGGAGCATGGTCCACGTTAACGTCATCCTCTAATGATATGTCCCTTCTGAATAGAACATGTTTTCCAGACAAGCAAGGTCTCTCCCATAGAACAGGGTTAGATCTAGAAAATGAAGTATATGATTTAGGTAACTATTCTTCGAATTTTATGGTCCTGAATGTTCAGTCCGATACTACTCCAGACTTACCTGCTATTTCAGTACTACCAGTCAAAGGCGAATTATGTGTCCGAAAGAATGGTTCCGCACATGTAGGACATAGTGATTGTACTACTACTGTCGAGTATAGTGACAGTGGGAAATCTATTTTCAAAGCCTCACGTCATTCTTATTTTGTTTGTGGTCAGACCGCATATGTTCGCCTGCCCCTCGATTGGGATGGAACATGTTACATTGCTTTCCTACTGCCACCAGTTTTTCTAGCCCCATCTGATTATCACAGAAACACACATCTAGTACACGTCAGACATAGAAGGGAGATCGAGTCCCCAATTGTCGATCAAACTGAAACTACTTTAGAACAGTATCAAGACCTTAATAAAGGTTTCTTCTTCTTTATAGGCCCTGTCCAGAATAGTAAGTTAATACGTAGGTTAACCAGAACCCTTGAAGCAGTAGTGAATGAGACTACTTCCGCTCTAGGTAACTTAACCGAAGAGCAATCTGCTATGAGATTTGTCGTGCTCCAAAATCGTCTCGTTCTTGACGTCATACTGGCCGATAGAGGAGGAGCATGTAGAGTCATCGGATCTAGTTGCTGCATTTTCATTCCTAATAACGCGCCGTCTGTTTATTCAGCTATAACCAGACTTCATAAAATTGCCCATCAGTTACACCAGAATCCAGGCACCTGGACATGGTCCGGTTGGCTCTGGAGTATTATATCTGCCTGGGGATGGAAAGTATTGTCACTCCTAGGTATTGCAGTAATGATCATATTCAGTTGCTGCCTCTGTATACAATGTGGCCCTGCGATTTGCGGCATTTGTGCTACCTCTTGTATTCCTAGTCCTAAATCCCGTTCCAAGACAATTCGAGACGAGCAAATGATGCTATATGAAATGATAGATGGTATCATGAATATTGATGTTTGCTGATGGAAACGTAGGGCACAAGGAGGGAATGTGGAAAAGTAAATTTTGCCATGTTGTATGTGCCTACGTGTTCCCCACCTTATGTTATATGTGCATGATCGATATGCATGTATTCCCCTCTGATCGATTTAAAGACGCAATTACAGTTGTGTCCATCTCTAGTATGCCAGTTTCCAGTCCTCGTGAATACAACGAATATTAGGCCTATGTAAAGCTACGTTGCCACGTTTTACAGTGTGCACGTTAATTCATTGAATTGTCCCCGTTTCTAGGCCTCAAAAGGGCCCGGACTCAGATTCAGCTCCTGTCTCCTGAACCCTCTCCAAGGAGCGATACAGGCCCCCACCTGCATCCCTGACCCTTAGCTTACTTTATGCCTCGCAGTGCCCGGCTCGGCCTGGCTCTGCCTCCCAGTCTGCCAAGAGTATGTTATGTTTCTAGTTATCAGTCCAGCCCTCCTTCTCTGCATTCCTAAGCTACTGAATCGCATCAATAGTTTCCGTCATGGTCTAGCCTTTCTGTCTCTATGTAAGAGAAATACTGTATTAATATTCATAGAATATTCCTCGCACACGAACTACATGTAGAATAATGCATGCACCAGTCTTAATGTCTGTTAGCCTTTACCCTGATAACTTTTGTATTCTATCAACATGTACTATAAACACCAGATACCAGATATGCCTGAGTACATGTCGCTCTGACACTCCAGACTTTAGTCTCCTCTTCTAGCGCAGAAGTCATAGCCCCCCAGTTCTCCCTAGTAACACGTCATTGCCAGTTTGCGCTCACCACTAGGTTAGAGGTCCCAGCTGCTCAGGTAGCCCCCTCCATGCTCCCGCCCTTTTATGACATATTCTGTTACGTTTACATCACATGTCTATGTATACGCCCTGTACACGCCTTCTTGTTACATCATGTTGCCCTTATCTTTCGCGACTGCTACAAACCCCGCCTACTGCTACGCCTACTGTATTGAATGCAATGTATTTTGTTTAACTATAAATATTGTGCACGGATATTAAAGTTTGCTAGCCAATTCTCAGATCCTGCCCGACAGCTGCCGGGCCCTGCCATCCTATTCCCGTACAGGCTGTCCTGTTCCTGTCCTTTATGCTTGATTAAAGCCTGTCAACTTCAGCTACCTCGAATCTTGACTCTTATTTATTGAGCTACCTGTTTATTGATTATAGTCAAAAATAGATCCGGTAATTAATTATTTATTTACCAAAACTCCCCGGGGACTTTGCTCTGGGCAGGCGCTGCAGAGCGGCACGCACCTCACCCAGAGTTAGAGCTTCGTCTGGGTCCTCATGCGCCGACTTAGGGAGAGACCGCAGGGTCAATTCCCGAAGGTAAGGGAGATAAGACGTCTCAGTAACAGTGGGGTCCGCAGCGTACACCCGCTGGAGATGAGACCGAAGGACCCGCAGCAGTCCCACCTCAGAATAGACCAAGCCCCCCGTAGGCCCTCACAGGGCCACGAATCTCTCCGGGGCCCTCTCCCATCGAAGAATCCAGGCCAAAAGTTGACCAGATTTATCTCCCTCCCGATGGAGATGCTGCCTATATTGTGTAAGGGTATATTTATCGAGCCTATCCAAAATATCGTGGATGCGTGTCTGAGTGTCATGCTCCCCCTCTCTTGTCACAGTGTCTTGGGCCTCCGAGGTCTGTAATTCTAAGAGGCAGCTTTCCGCCTCCTGTAGCTCACGTTGGAGCTGCTTCCGGACCCCATAGGTTATGCTCATGCACACCCCCCTCACCACCGCTTTTAGGGCGTCCCATTTCGGGCGTCCCATTTCGTGGCCAGTGAGAGGTCCCTCCCCCCAGTTAAGATCCACGTAGTCAGCAATGGCAGTTTCTATGTGGTGTTTCCCCACCTGTTCCTCAAGAATCTCGGTCTGTAACCTCCAGGTCCGGGGCCAACACACCGGGACCCCCAATTTACCATGCACGCCACAGGGGAGTGATCAGAAAGGAAACGCACCTGATGGGTAACCTCAAGGAACATGGTGGCCTCCGGGTTTGCGACTAAGACCCTGTCCAGACGACTATGTATATTGTGAGTGGAGGAAAAACAGGTGTATACTTTCTGAGTCGGTGTCTCTGGCACCAGATATCCTGAGCCCCTATATTCCCCATGACCTCCCGGAGTTTCGCTGTCATTCGTGGCTACGTACCCGCACGGGGTGGGAACCTATCAAGAATGGGGTCCAGGACGCAATTAAAGTCCCGAAACCAAAGCAGCCGTACCTCTAGTTAAATTAGTAAATGGAGCGCGTGCCCTGACAAGGAGTCTCTATCAAGAATAGCAGACCGCTGGCGGTCGTGATTTGGGATTACTAAGTAGCCCGACACCACTTGAAACAAGTCACACACGGTCCCTCTTAATTTGAAAAATACGGACATCAGTCTATTTTGTCGTATGTAAGACTTGATGAAAATATCGATGATGGATGCAAAGAGTGGCATTTAAAGAATATTTGAAATAAGACTTCGCCATATTTAAAGAATATTTGAACTAAGACTTCGCCATATTGAAAGTTAGATAGCTACTTTAGTGGCATCAAATCATATATACAGAATAATTGAGACTCTGAGCTGTCTGCGTATAAGATGTTTTAAATTTTATGTGGGATTTTATCGTTATATCCTGAAGAAGGTGTTGGCTTCTAAACATTGTGCCCACCGAAACGCGTCGATGCCCCTTTTTCTGAGTTGAAGTACTTACCTCATGCTAATAGGACTCATCAATTCCTTTGGCTTCTGTATCCCACTTATGTACTGTAATGAGTTTTTATTATGTATAATTTTGTGAATGAAAAAATCTTTTAAATTGCAATTGTATCTGATGACAAGTAAGGATAAGCTTTTTTGACAAATTTTATTAAATAAACTGTCGTTTTTTAATCCATTTTTCCTTTCTGCTCCTGTATGAATGAGTTGTTGTGGTTAGAAAGTGTTTCTATTATATAAGGTTGCACCCAAAAGGGAATCTTTTTTTTTTTTCTTGACATTTGCTTCCAGTTCCGGGACCAGTATCTCCTACAGAGACTGAAAAAAAATCAGGGTTATCGGTGTTCAGGGCATAGGTGTACAGTATAGCTACATCCCTGCAATCCAGTTTAGCCCTAAGGAGCAGATACCTCCCATGGATGTCAGCCTCCAGATACTGGACAGCAAACGGGATTCCGGAGGCCACCCACACTAGAACTCCCCTGGCATACGTAGAAAATGAAGAGTGGAAAACCTGTCCCCGACATTTTTTCTCCAGTTGTTGAGCCCCCTCATCCGTGAGGTGAGTTTCCTGGAGGCACGCTATCGAGACCTTGTGCCTACAAAGGGAGGACAGGATCCTATATCCCTTGGTGCACATACCCAGCCCTCTCACGTTCCAACTCAGGAATTTATGCCCCATGTAAGGTGAAGTAACCAATGATGCCGCAGTCCACGTCCCACGTGGTCACCCCAATCCCGTGCCCGAAATGCAATACATACGATGCCTGGAAAAAACCAACAACCCCCGAACACCCTCCCACGAGCAATTCACTGACAACAACAAAACATGCAGAAATCCGTTCCAATGCTGGTGCCAGGACGTGCACAGCCAACCCATGAGCCCAACCGGGCCAAACTATGCAACAAGTGGAGAAGAGAGCCCCCTTCCACCAAGTCCAGCGCCCGACCCATGCCAGCCACCCCAAGTCATTATGCAGAGTCTCGGGCCAACTACTATGACCCCCCCAACTCAATGCAGCTGCTCCAATACATATCTCGCTGCCTCGAATATCCCAGGGGTAGGCCCCCAGAGCCCCCAGGAAAGTGCACTGACGGTTATCCATCCCCAACCAGGTACCACAGGATCCCACCTCTCTATGCGCTATCCCCCCCTCTGGCTATGCGTGCTGGTTTGACTAGCCGGAACCCCCCAAGGGTAGCAGTCCCAAGTCCCGAACAGGCAGGCCTTCCCCCCACCACAGCAGTACGAGTAAGGAAACAAAGGAAGGATATCATCCTCAAGGCGGGACAAAGGAGGTTGTAAGTGAGCCCCTGACAGTCTCAGGAACAGTATCAGTAGTTGGCTGTAGGGTTTCTGGCACCAGTTCCCCATCCTGAGGCGCTACTACAGAGAGCGCAGTTGGGTCATCAGTCTCCGAAGACTCCAGAAGGAGGGCACCGTCGTCTCCCACCGTGAGTCGCTGTCTCTCTTCCTGGGTGGCATCCGCCGATCGATTCCTGCGCCTGTTTCCTCGGCGGTCTGGACCCCCAAGCGCTCCGGGCTCCCCCACCCGGCGGGAGAGCATCTCCCCGAATCTCAAGCAACTCCAACACCTCCTCCGGGGCATCAAAGTAATGCGCCTTTCCCTGGAATAGGACCTTAAGCTTGGCAGGGTAGAGTAAGATGTATTGCATGCTGAGGTCTCGGAGTTTCTGCTTAACAGCGAGGAATGACTTCCTCTGCTCCTACACCTGGCGGGTGTAGTCCGGGTAGATAGATACCTTGGCGTTGTCAAAGGTGAGGTTCGCCATTTCTCTGGCCGCTTTCAGGATACAGTCCCTATCCCGAGAATTCAAGATTTTAGCGATAAGGGCCCTCGGGGGAGCGCCCAGCCGCCGCGGCGGGACCAGCGCACTTCGGGCCCACTCTATCACGAAGACCTCAGACAGACCCGTGGGGCAGAGTTTCGTGCATATCCAGGTCTCCAAGAATTGTTCCGCATTGCCCCCTTCTGAGCGTTCTGGAATACCCAGGACCCTGATGTTACTGCGGCGTGCTCTCCCTTCCGCCTCCTCCGTTCTGCACTTCAGTTCCCCTGTCGCGGAGGTGAGCTGCGAAACCGTTTTCATCAGGGAAGCTACCTCTCCCTGCAGCTGGACGATGTCCCCCTCCGCAGTGGAAACCTTATCCGCTACTCTCTTCAGGTACGCCTGCAACTGGTTCACATCAATCGAGACCCTCTCTATCTGCTTCTCCAGGGCAGTGCGGGATCCCTGTATCGCCTGCAGGAGCTCCGCCCAGAGGGCTCGTCAGCCACCTCACTCTCCCCATCCAGACCTGTCTGACGCGTAATCCACTGCGAGGGGAGGCGTTGCAGGGTATACTGCGTTATGGTGTTGGGCTGAGAGGTGCGGGGCAGTCTGTCCTTACCCTTAGGCCGTGCTGACCTGTGGGGGTCACTCCGGGATCCGCAAAGTTCAGCGTCTCAGGTCTACTCCTCACAATACGCCCGCCCAGCCGGCGAGCCAGGGGAGGCACTGCAGGGGTCCCTCTGGGGAAGAGCCCGGGCTCGACCACGGCGCGCCGCCCTCACTCCCCTCCGACTCAGTCAGCGCAGAAGAAGGGAGAACACAGACTCCGCGGGGCCTCCGCCGCCCCCAGCGTCATGCCACAGTCCTCGGAGCCTAAGGGCAAAGCAGGAGTCTGCAGTGGGCACCACCTCCACAGCCGACAAGTTCGCAAGAGCCGCCACCAGGTGAATGCCAGCCCCGGCCCACGCGTCTCACCTCTTGTTATGCAGGCCGCATCCCCAGTCATGCGTATGTATGGCCCCGGGTGTCTGTCTGTTATGCGGGCCGCCTCCAGACAGGGCTGCGCCACTACACACTCTCCGCCGTATCTCAGGTGGGCCCCAGGAGCACTCGAAGGGGGATCACCCGCACCGGGCTGTCGATGTCTGATCACTGGGCACCACTCGGTCCTTCGCGCGAGCCTCCATCCACACGTGGGGGCCTGAGGCAATACAGAGGCTCAGCCTTCCGCGGCAGGCCTAAGGCGACTGTGGGCACTCCCCCCAGCAACAGCGAGACACCCAGTCCGGTCTTCCAAATGCGTGACAGTCTCAGGGAGCGGACCTCACCCGTGCCGATGCAGGCCGCATCCCCAGCCTCGCGTAGGTATCAGCACGGGCTTCTGGCCGCCAGCCAGTCAGCCTCCCGATAGGACGCTGCCACCGCCCACACTTGGCCGCACCACTGGAGGAACCACAGGAGCTCTCGAGGAGCGGATGACTTGCTCAAGGCAGTCGAGGCTCCGCTGCCGTCTCCAGGCCCCTCGCAGCACCCCACACAATCCAACCTTCACTTCTGGGGGACAGAGGCGATGCGGAGGTTCAGCTCCCCGCGGGAGGCCCCGGATGACAGCGGGTGCCTCCCCCGCAGCGGCAAGGTGCCCAGGTCAGTCCATCGGACACTCGACAGGCGCCACCACCGAGGCTCCCTCACACAGGTATAGGCTGCATCCCCGGCCTCATGTAGTTCCGGCCCAGCAGCCTTCCAGGCCCAGCGCTGCAATGTCAGTTTCCAGGCCGCAGACCAGCCTTGCCTCTCTACTGGGTGTTCCCCCCCCCCGTTTGTAGGGTTCCGTGCAGACCCACGGGTCTGGTCCGATCTCTGCAACAAGGATTTGATCAGGATTTATGCGGCTGGCCGGTCGGGAGCCGAAGGAGCTCACGTCCTGTCGGCCATGCTGCTTGGCCACGCACCCCGATGGGGTCAAATACTTAAATTAATCTCAACCACTGGTAATTACAAGGGCCGCATTGAGTCCATCACTTTTTTTGCCCACCATGCCACCTCAGAGAGAACCCAGCTAGCTATGTGCAAATCAACCTTGGTCTTAGTGCAATAGGAACAGTCCAGCCTGACATGGCACTCCAGGTCCATTATGAATCAGAACACTGGCAACCAAAGACCTTTTTAGGCCTATTTGGGCCTTCTCTTTAGGGTTCAGCTTGGTTCCAGTGGCTAATGGGCTGGCCAAATTGAGGAGGGGGGGGGTATGTCTCGTCTCAGATGAGTTCAGAACAGCTGTGGCCCATACAAGTAAGAGCAGTGGGGGAGATTTTGACGGACGATGACAAGGGGAAATACATTTTTTATTTAATTTCCCCTCGTCATAGTTAGTCGAAATCCCCCTCCGGCACCCACGGCTCTTACCTGCACTGCCGCGGCTGCTTCTGAATATTCTTAGACTGTATACTAGTTGAATAGTGCTGGGGAGAATGAGGGTGTGGTGAGAGGTATTGGAGGGGGCTTAAAGATGTTGGTGATGATAAATATTGTTAGGGATTGGTCTGATTTCAGGTTGGAGGAGGTGTAGTGTAGATTGGGTGATCTTAATTTTTGAGGAAGAAGTTTTTGGCCTGGCTGCAAATATGTGACTGCACTGCATCTGGTACCTATGTATTAAGGATTGAGGAGTTCTGATTGATAAGGATGGCGTTTGGGCTAAGAGCAGATTCTGTGTTGGCAAGGCAAGGTTTTATTTTTGATGTTCAAGAGCATTTTGAAGTGAGAACCAAAGAGAAATGTGTCTGAGGCCTAGATCAAAATCTTCCTTTATCAGAGATAACTATGGCAAGGTCTGTTTTTGGTTGGGTGCAGCAGTGGCACCTGGTAAAGCTTGAAAATGGTAGGGTAGACAGGGAGGGGAGTTAAAAAATGGGGTAAAATGGCTAATTTTCACACCAATTTCGGTAATAAAATTCCGAATAAGCAATAGTTATCACAGCCATTTCCACATGAACCTAAAAAAATATTTTACAAAATTTCTGGTTGGTCAAGCAAGCCGGTCTTCCATAGGGTTGTATCCACAAGAGAAGACTTTGTGATTTGGCTCTCCCTCAGGACACGTTGATGATAATTGGATAGACCAGGGCTGCTCAAGGTGTTAATGATATTGTACATCTAGGTCAGAGCAGCCCATTGAACCAGTTTATGGGAGAGATTAAATTAATTTCAGGTTGGTCCTACAGTTCTAATGCATAGGTATTCCATAGAAAATATTTTGGTCAGTTTTCACAATTTCGAAGCCAAACACTCTCAATCTAATGTATTCTGGATATTCTATTATTGGTTAACAGGCGGTAGACTCAAGTGCTAGGCTTGAATGCTTTGTCAAATTAAATCCGACACAAGTACCTTATTCCGCGGTGACACAAAGCCAGATAACAGGTAAATTGCCGATTGTGTCAGCAGGTGCTTAACCCACTGAACTTTTTACAGGTTACACGAGTGAGATGCGAAGGTCAAGGCTGTCTAAAAAGATGTGAGATTAGGAATTTAGGCATTTTCAGTAAGAGCATCAGGGTTTTATTTCAGACTTTGCAAATTACAGAATTAACTGAAAGGTGCACATCAGATCAGTGAACCTGTCTATGGACTTAAAATGTTTCAGCCCTGAGAGAGGAGCACACGTTTTTTTTTATCAGCGGTGCTAAATAATTACATGCTTATGCTTTATTAATAGCTTCCTACATAATGGAGCTTGATCCTGCTAATTTGCCCACTTTGGACGTTCATTGATAGCTTGAAGTCCTTAGAAATTCCAAGGTTTCTTACTACCTTAGATACTTAAGGCGGTGTTCTTGGATCGTGAGACCAGGTGGCGAGTGGGTCATAATTTTTCCATTCGCCTCATGTGAGTCTTTCCGTTTTGGAAGCATTCAATTTGAAATGACTCCATGTCATTGAATGCTCAACGGCTCTGAGGCAACTGAAAATTTGTAAGTTTCCAATGTCTTTTGGGGCTTTACAGTTTAAGGAGTATTTGTGTGTCATCTGCATAGTTATAGCATGTGAGGTGAAATTCATTGATCAGTGCCAGTTATGACTTCATGTAGATATTGAAAAGCATGAGGAAGACCAGGATCCCAATGGTTATCTGGAGCTAGGAGACTGAGAGTTATAGAGCTCATAGAAAGTTCTATTGCCCCCAGTACCAGAGCAGCATACGGACGGGCATGGGAGGCTTTTTTTTAAAGATCCCTTTTTCAAAATAA
Organism: Lissotriton helveticus; assembly: GCF_964261635.1. Lineage (NCBI taxonomy): Eukaryota > Metazoa > Chordata > Amphibia > Caudata > Salamandridae > Lissotriton > Lissotriton helveticus. The sequence continues at coordinate 316,718,877 of NC_136072.1, read as the reverse complement.
TTGTTAAACAACTTTATTTATTTGTTCTTTTTATTTGTAAAACTTTACAAACTTATATAAAAAAACAAGGTGGAAAAATGTAAAGATGGGAAGGATGAGGAAGAAAAGTTCAGTGGAATTCCAATACAAATAAAAAACAAGCAAAATAAATGCCAGCACAAAAGGTAACAACGCCACATCGGTACATAGGGCAATGCAATACAATTAGTAGGCAAAACATGAAGAGGGCTATCAAGTCAGTAAGTCAACATGTTGAGATAACATTGGTGGAGGGATTGGTTATGGTCACACGTCAGTCCTCGTGCTCCAGTTCTCCATCGAATGACGACAAGTCGTCCATATGGGCTCGCAGGAGAGTGGATGCAGAGGTGGTGGGTTTTACCTTTGTCCTGTCTCTCTAGACATACATCTTAAAAGGGTGACCAAATGCACTCAAGTTTAGACATCTTGTCTGCAACTAGTGCAGTCATTCGCTCTATAGCATAAATGTGCCTTTTCTTAGTCCACCACAAAGCCAAACTAGGCGGTAGAGGGGCCTTCCAGGTGTTAGCTATTGTAAGCCTAGCTGCTAATAAGAAGGAGGTGAGTAATCTGCCCCAAAAGCAGAATCCTCCCCAGTCTCTCCCAATACCAGCACCAAGGTGTCCATTGGTAGGGTTACTGAACAAATCTAGGAGATCAGTAGAAGCACCTCTCCCAAAAGCATTTGACATGTATACATTTCCACCACATATGCATATAAGTTGCCTCTAGAATCACAGCCCCGTCAACAGAGGTCGGAATTTAAGCCATGGCATGCAACCGGACTGGAATGAAGTACCATTGTGTAAGACGTTTATAAGAATTGGCCTTGTGTTGGAGACGGAGGTCTTGGCATCCCGTCCCCACAGCCTCTGCAAGACAACGTAAAAAATAGTAGTGCCCAAATCTTGTTCCTACCATGAATGATATAGATGTCGTTGAGGCTGGAAGAGATCACAGAAGATCAAGTACAGGCGGATAATGCCCTTCCTGGGGGACCCCTGTGCAAAAGAAGATCAAGTACAGGCGGATAATGCCCTTCCTGGGGGACCCCTGTGCAAAACGTTTTTCAAAGGGCATCTTAGTTCTACCACCCATAGCCTTCATTGTGGGTGAGTCGGCCCAGTGTAGCCGTTGGTTAGGCCGGAATTCTTCCAACGAGGTCAAGTGGAAGCGCTGCCTACAAGTTTGCCGTCTATAAGGGTTCCATCGTGATAAAGGTCACCCAATAAAGGGGGTACCTCTCCTCCCCAATCCGCAAAGCAAGCCGAGATTGTCTGTCACAAAGTCTGGGTTCTGTACTATGGGGGAGAGTGGTGAAGGGTATGTAGTAGGTGCCCGACTACGGTTTATTCTGTCCCAGTGCCTGAAAGAGTTGCAGTGGCATATAGGGGTGTTTGAGTAGATAAGAAGTGTTCTCGGGCCTCACCAACATATTATGTTGTAGAGAAAGGGCAGAGGAACCCTGTTCTAAAAGCTCCCAATGCTTGGTATTGGGGGTTGTGCCAGTCTGAGGCAGATTGCAATTGGGCCACGTAGATCTAATATTCTACAGTATTGGATTCCCAACCCACCATCCAGCGTTCTCTTATAAAGTGTTGTTTTATATATATGAGGTGTAGAGTACTGCCACACAAACTGCAGAATCTGCAGCAGCGGCCCGTGGAGGGAGTATGGTGGGGCAGGGAGGCGGTGCAGGGGAGGGGCAAGGTGGACAGTGGTACACACCGGAATATGGACCATTGCAGGTAAGTAAACAATTTAAAAAATAAAACGAATTTCGTAGCGCACCATGCATTGCAAAATGCGATGGCGCGCGCTACGAAATTCGTTTTATTTTTTAAATTGTTTACTTACCTGCAATTGTCCATATTCCGGTGTTTACCACTGTCCACCTTGCCCCTCCCCCGCACCGCCTCCCTGCCCCACCGAACTCCCTCCACGGGCCGCGGCTGAGAAGCTGCCTTTGGGTTTGTTGAATAGTCTCACGCCAAATCCCCAGAGGCATAGTGTGCGTAACATACATTAGGTGTGGCAAGTAATTCATCTTCACAGTGTTGATTCGACCTAGCCATGATATCTCCATCTTGCCCCAGCGGTACAGATCTTTTAATAGAGTGGCTAACATCGGTGGAATATTATGGTCGTAGAGCTTACGAACGGAGTTGGTCAGCTGGATCCCGAGATAACACATAGACGTAGCCTCCAAGCAGAGCCAAAGGAGGAGAGTGGGGGAAGTCTGAGTGGGGTCAGCCTTCCGATGCCAGTGGATTTTGTGTAATTGATAAGGAAACCTGAAGTTTCTTCAAAGCATCTTAGTTCGTCCACCAAATGCGGGACCAACAATTCGGGGTGTGTAAGAAAGCAAAGCACGTCATTAGCAAAAAGTGCAAACTTATAGTGTTCGCCATCTACCTCGCGCACACGAATATCAGGATTCGTCTAGATATGGTGAACCATGGCTCCATTGTGCAAGCAAAAGTCAAGGTTGACCGAGGGCACACCTGTCTGGTGCCCCTGCCGAACGGTATCAGAGAACGAAGGGTGTCATTAACTCTAATTCTGGCAATTGGGGTAACTTATTTGGCCTACAAATATGACGTCTTATGGGATCCCAGCCCCAAATTATCTAAAACGACATGCAAGAACCCCGAATCCTCTTGATCAAACGCCTTCTCCGCATCAAGCCAGAGGAGGAGACTGGTGGTTAGGGAACGTTCAGTCACTTCAATCACATTTACCGCCAGGCGCACATTATCGCGAGCTTGCCTATTACAAATGAGGCCAGACTGGCAACCAGACAGCAATAGCAGCCAAACAGAATATAGACTGGAGACTAGGAAGTAGGTAAGAAGTTTTACATCAAAGTTGAACAATGCAATAGGTCTCTAAGAAGAGCAAGCCAACAGGTCCTTACCTGGTTACAACAATAGAGTTACTGTGAATTCTCTCATAGTTGGTGTGACTGTCTTGGTGGCACGGAATGATTTGTAGACCTTAGAAAGAGGGTCTGCTAGCAATTCTCAATTAGCTTTATAAAAGGACACTGAGAACCCATCCAGCCCAGGAGCCTTATTGGCTTTCAAACGGTGTATAGCAGATTGCACCTCAGCAGGGGTTATGAGTTTCTCCAATTCTTAAAAAAATAAAATATATATATTACTATTATTTTTGTGAAAAAAACATCAAACAACTCAGCAGGAACATCTTAATCAGTGTCCATCGATTACAAGATGTACGATTAATAAGAATACAAAGTTAACTGTATTATAATGACCCTTCACAGCCCCTGTGGTACTCCCCACCCGTGTTGTATATCTCTCAGATCCCTCAGCTAAGTATGGACCTAGAATAACAAACTCCTCTCCTAAGCACAAGTTTGTGTTTTCCAGTGCATCTATGTCATCCTCTTCCATCTCTAGATTGTAGTAGCTCAGCCATGGTTGCCAGACTTTCCTAAACTTCCGCAGACATCCCCTCGCTTTATACACTGTCTTTTTGGCTCCTCATGTACATATCCATGCTGGTCCGTCATTCCTTCAGAGTGGGAAGCTCTGATTTCCCCTAATATTTGGCTATGTCGCGTTTTGCCACTACAAGTCCTAAGTTGCTAAGTAAAAGTTGATATCTAGGAATGTCAACATCCGTATGGATGCCCAACATAACATACTTAGGGTCCATCAGGATTTGTGCCTGCAGTATATTATTTAGTTCTTGCACTATCCATGTCCAGTAGCTATGTATTTGGTGGCAATTCCATAGAGTGTGGACGAAGGATCCGCATTCTAATCTGCATCGCTGACACTGCAGCGTCTCCGCCCTGCCCATCGCATATAATTTAGCCCTGTCATAGAACACCCTCTGTAAGATTTTAAACGGAACTGGTCGTAGTCTGAGCTTAATCGCCACCTCTCTAGGGTGCATTGGGGCGACTCCCAGTCTGTGTCTTCCAATGGGCTTACGAGGTTCTCCCACTTGCCCATGAGTGTTAATAACTTATCAGGCATGTTGTTTATTAGGATTGTATATGTCCAGGAGACTACTTTCTCCGGCATCTCTTCCTGTAATAACCAGCCTTCTAATAGGCATGTTTCGGGAGATCCGCAGTATCAGGTTTTTGCGCCTGCCAAGCATGTCTGAGTTGAATATATTCATTTCATTAATCTTTATTTCGGCAATTTGCCATAAAAGATGAGCATAAAATAAATACAGACAAGAATCAGACATCAGTGTTACATCAATAGAGGGACAGTACACCTCAACCTCTACTATAAAAACAATCAAATGAACCAGTACTGATTAATTAAAACAGTCTATGATATTACCATTTAATAAATGAGGAGAATTTAACAGTATAGCTAAAATCTTACATAAAATGACCAATACAGGAAATTTGTACACTAACTAATACGTAAACTGAATCAGGGATGAAGTACCCTAGGAATTAGAAGCAATCTCTTGTGCCATGCTGCTTCGAGAAATTTGGCCATTGTAAAAACAGTTACTTTTGAAAGGTCAGTTTTAAGAATTCTAAAGGCCTCAGAGCATTTAGCAAACCCTAGATTTTTACATAAAGGAATTATCCAGAACCTTCTAGCCGCAATGTAGGCAGGACAAAAGAAGACTAAATGCAGTTCATCTTCAAGCCTACAATTGCAGCCAGGGCAGTTTTTCAGGGAGTGCTGCTTCCATTTGCTGGTAAATGCTCTTAGCGGGAGGGTACTGTACCGCCATTGCAGATATAATTTCCTGGCCAGATTCGGAAAGATGTCATCAAGAACTGACTCAAATTTATAGAAATCTTTCACCCCAAGAAAAGTGTTAGCCAAAGAATCTGGGCGTGTACCCTGTGTGTGAGATGCAAGGTTACATGCATGAAAAGTTGCCACCAGATGTTTGTGGGACAATCCCTGACAGGCCACTTCAGGATCACTCCACAGGGTCGGAAGGCCCAGCCGAGCAAACTCAGTTTTTAGATATTTAAACCACGGGATGTTCTCTATAGCAGAAAGAGCAAGAATTTCCTGCAATTCCTGCCTATAGTTGGCTAACTCAGGAGTGGACCATAATCTTCTCCAGAAGGTTAGGGGCTTTACACCCACTACTTCATCCAAAGGTTTCAGACCCAGATCCAACCTGTAGGAGAGTAGGGTCTGCTATCCTATGGTCACCCCAAATTTTTGCTTTTTGCTTCACTGCTTTTAGACTACTGAGGCTGTGGGCCTGCTAATCAGACCCCCAGCCTGCTGTTCTCTCTCTAAATTATTAATACATGTGCTATAGGTACATACCACAATTGGAAATGGACTCCTTGTCAGCCCCTGTACCATGCACTATAGGTGCCCAGGGCATAGGTGCCACCAAGGCCTACCAGGGGCTGCAGCATATCTTTTGCCACCCCTGGCTGGTTCTTAAATTGACACAACTGGCTGATCACTCAGCTGGGGCAAGGTGGTGTAATCACCTCTTGCTTAGATATAGTATACCTATATCTAAACCTATATCTGGACACATATAAACCTGTGAGCCACTCCTATGGAAGGCCTCATCAATCCTGGAGGCAGAGTGCGTGGTTTAATGTGAGATGGAGCTCTAGCATGAGCTGAGCCTGTCTGCAGCCGTCGGGAACAAATCCCTAAGCTGTTTCAGGATAATGCCATACCATATACTCTTAAGTGCATTATAATCCTCGCGGTTATATAGCAACTCTGGTTTGGCTTTATCAAAACATGTCGTGTAAGGTGTCATACGATTCGGAATACTATCCCCTCGCCAGTTCTGGCGACGGGGATAGCATTCCACCCCTCTAGAGGGGTAAGACATGTTACTTTACTTAAATGCGGTTAATTTCTAAAAGGGCCTCAGATCCACAAAATGGATGCTTCTGCCACAGACACGAGTCTGACCCCCTGAAGCTGACCGAAACTCAGCCCAAGGGGCCTGGACAAAGGGTTTCCTGTCGCCGGGCGGTGTTACAACCCCCCAGACAGGAGATAGTGGATTGTAGCAGGGAGGTTTGAAAGAAACCAGACACTGCCTGGGGAGCACAAGGCTGCCCCTTGCATACTCCGGCCAAACCGGTTCTGGGGCAATCCAGCCCCCGTCCCAGCGCGGCCAGGATCAAAGGAAGGGGGTGTATCCACCCACTTCCTGGGTCTCACCCATAGGAGGGGACCTAGCAGGTAATCCAGCCCCCCAGATTCGAATAAGAGTGGGAGCAGTGCCAATGCACTTCAGATTATCCTGATGAAACATAGGAAACGAAACTCTGGACCCTTCGACATCCTACTCAACGTAGAAGACTGAAGAATCTCCCTTGTGGTCAAGGAGTGACCACCCTGTGCAAACAGGCACCATACAGCCCTCGACGTCTACTTTGTTGCAGTTCCCGCCGGAACTCGAGCGACAGAGATCGACGAGATCAAGCTTGCCTGCCTTCTAACAGACCGATCCACAGTCCCTGGAGGCGACCGGAAGCGTGGGGCACGCCATCTTGGAAAGACCACGAGACGCTGACCGTGCAGCCCACGAGTGACCCCCGAAGCTGTATAACGGGGTTTGAGAAGCCCCAACCCTGAGCCACTCTTGCACCGAAGTTCAGCCCCCTACACTCGACGAGTGCTGCGTGGGGCCCTTCTGCTTCTTTTGGCTCACCGCGTTGGCCAGTCCCTTGCCAGCTGGCTTGTGGCCCCTGTGCCAACGAAACTTGAAATTCGACTTGTGATTCTGGTTGCTCCAGATTTGCACCAGCTCCCCTGAAAAGGAGCCCCCACTCTGACCCTCCTGGTCCGAGTGAGAAGCAATCTTCCAGTTCCGCGTGGATTGCTTTTGCCAAGTATTGTTTGCTCCAATCTTGAAGCCAACAGCGCCGACGGCGAGAGCCTGCGTGGGACAGATCGTGACCTGCTCCTGGACTTCGTAGATGCCCCAGAGCCCACGTGACAGCGGAGAGAAGCTCCTCGACAACCACCTGATTGCGCCCGACATTGCCTGGTTCCGTCCTGGTTCCACCCTGGTCACTGCTGAGTGACCCAGACTCTGTCCCCTCTGCTTTCAGGTACTTTGCGACTCGAGTCCACCCTTGGACTCCACCGGACACTTCTCCTTCACCTCGCCTGCAGCCCTTTCAGCTCCAAGCACCAAGAGCCTGCGTGACGAAACCCGACTCAACTTCGACCCTGTGCACCCACTTCCTGTGGGTGAGGTAACATTGCAACGCTGGTGTTCCCACACTGGTACACACCTCTAGGGTCTGTGTCTTAAGTTTTGTTCCTCTAGGTTCAGCGGAAGTGTCCTTAAACTCTAACTTTGTAACTTTTACGCACCATTGGTTAACATTGATGCATGCGTGCACTTTCTGCACTGCACCCGAATCCAGCGGGCTTTTCCCGACTTCAGCATTGCTTGTCCCGACTGCTCCCAGCGATTCCCTAGGCCCTAGGCCTAACCACTGATCGAATGGTCTCTCTTATACCATTTTTTTAGTATATGGTTTGAGTGGCCCCTTGGCCTCATCCAAAATTGTGCAACTTTGTATGTTATACTGTGCTTTTGATTTAACGCTTGTGCCCCTTTACTCATAAAGAATACTGGGGATTGTTTTTAGTAATAAATACATATATTTTTATAATATATACTTGTGTGGTGTCCTTTCATTTGATATTACAGGATTGTATGTGGTAAAACAGCTCGCTTAACACGACCTCTTCAGTTAAGCCTTTAGGCTGCTTAGTCCATGCTACCCCTAGGATAGCTTGTCTAATAAGGTTGACTTACAACCAGACACCATAAGGGTTGTTTGGACTGATACAAGGTGGTTCCAGAATTGGAAACATCATATATCAGGCCAACTTCTCACATTGGTGAGCAGCGGTGCGGATTTGAGCTTGCTGTTTGTTTTACCATTGCAATCTTTTTATCAAATTGAAAGATCACATCAAGTACCTCTAGGTACATATAAAAATCAAAAGCTTAGCATATTTAAGTTCTACTGAACTTAGTAGTTGTAGAGTAAAGGGATTAGCACACCCTGACTACAACTCACTAGCAAGGTACAGTAGGGAAACACTTAGTGTAGGTAGGTGCATCACTTACACCACACTAGAGTCATGTCTGACACAGGAAAAGCCTCAGGGTCTGTTCCTGTGACAGTTGACCGTACCCAGGCAACTTCCAGCTATGACAAACTAACCCACAAAGACTTGGTTGCCTTGTGCATCTCAAGAGGGTTAAAAAGGGGCAGAAGTCCCACCAGTCCTTCCCTGATAGCCATTCTAGAACAGGATGACTTGGAAAAGGCAAATGCAGTTCCCTTAGAATCAGGAGATGGAGTGGACCCCACAGCCACTGAGACCACCCCAGAGGAGGAAGAAGAGGAGGTAGAAGAGGAGGAGGACTCAGAGGTAGATGACCCTGAAGATCAGGATCAAGGGGTTAACCAGGTTGTAGTTGCCAGGCTTAACCAGGCTAACTTAAACCTACTGGGAAATGGAGAGGGCCAGCACCTCCCCAGGTCCCACCAGAGCATTCTCCCAGGCAACAGAAGAGTGAGGTCTCCATCAGGGGACTCTCATATTTCTAGTGCCTCAAGAGAATCTCAGAGAGGTATGACTGCCTCACAAAAGATAGAGCATAAGGCCAGGATGAGAGCTGTCAAACTCCAAATAGAGATGTAGGAGGTAGCCCTGGCTTAAGCTAGACTTGCCTTGGCAAGAGAGCAGAAATTGTGTGGCTTAGATGTCACTGGTGGCAGCAATATTCCTAGAGAAAAAGACAGGAGCTATGATAATAGAAACCTGACAAAAATTGTGGCCCCCTACAAGGAAGGGGATGACATCCACAAATGGATGACTGCTCTTGAGAGAGCCTGCATGGTACAGCAGGTTCCTCAGGATCAGTGGGCTGCAATTTTATGGTACTCCTTTTCAGAGAAAGGGAGGGACAGGCTCCTCACAGTTAGACCTGAGGATGCCAAAAACTACTCTGTCTTGAAGAGTGCTCTTATTGAAGGGTTTGGCCTAACCACTGAGCAATACAGGTTGTTGTTCAGAGACACCCAAAAAGCACAGACTCAAGACTGGACTGATTTTGTAGATTGTGCCACTAAGGCTCTGGAGGGTTGGTTGCAGGGAAGTAAAGTTTCAGACTATACAGGATTGTACAATCTTATCATGAGAGAACAGATCCTTAATAACTGTACAAACCAGCTGTTGCATCAATACCTTATTGACTCTGATCTGACCTCTCCCCAAGAATTGGGAAAGAAGGCAGACAAATGGGTCAAAACAAGGATTAAGCAGAAACCCCAGAACCAAGGTGATGACCAGAAGAAAACAGACCAGAAGGGTGGAAATCAGAAAGATAAAGAAAAGGACCAGAAGTCTCCAGGCCCCCAAAATAGTAATAAGGAGGGTGGTTCCCAAAATGGAAACAAGAAGAAGAAGAAGAATGGCCCAAAGATACCTTGGTGTAATACCTGCAAATCAGTTTCACACTGGGGCAGTGAATGCACCAAGACAAATCCAGTCACCACCACTGCAGCTCCTAAAGCACCTGCACCCCCTAGTTCAGTAAGCAGTGGTGGAACACAGCCAAAGGGTGTAGTAGGGTTAACCCTGGGTACTGAAGTAGGATCTGGCCTAGTCAGAATCCCTACTCAGGCAGTTCTCCTATATGATGTGGACTTAGCTTTGTCCACTACAGTGAGTCCCAGTAACCTGGGCAAATATAGGCAGACACCTTTAATCAATGAGAAACTGGCTCAGGCCTACAAGGACACATGTGCCAGTGTCACAATGGTGACACCTGACTTTGTGGACCCTGGACAGATTGTACTAGGTGAAAGTTACCTAGTGACCAATGCAAGCAACTCCACTACTTCCCATAGTGTGGCAGTTGTGAACTTCTCCTGGGGAGGGGTAAATGGCCTAAAGAAAGTTGTTGTGAGTGCAGACCTCCCAGTAGACTGTCTGTTAGGCAATGATCTTGAAAGCTCAGTTTGGTCAGAAGTGGAGTACAGGACTCATGCAGAAATGCTAGGGATTTCAGCTCATGTCCTTGCAGTGACAAGGTCTCAGGCTAAGAAGTGCCTTCCTGAACCAGTGGTGGATCTGGAAACAATAGACCAACCACAACCCAAGAGAAGGGGCAAGAGAGGAAAGGCTGAGCCTTCCACCTTGCCCCAGGTTGAGGATCAGGTTTCACAGGAAATTGATACTGCAGTCCAAGAGGAGACTGTCTCTGAGGAACTTGAACCTGACCAGGTTGAGTTTCTGGGGACAGGGGGACCCTCAAGGGCAGACCTGAGGCAGGCTCAATTAGATTGCCCTTCACTTGAACCCCTCAGACAGCAGGCTGCTGCTGAGGCTGCTGGGGATGCCCAAGGTACCCATACTGTGTATTGGGATGATGGACTCCTTTACTCAGAGGCTAGAGACCCCAAGCCTGGTACAACCAGGAGGTTGGTCATACCTCTGAAGTTTAGGGGCTTCCTTCTTACCTTGGCCCATGATATTCCCCTTGCAGGACACTTAGGCCAGAACAAAACGTGGGACAGGCTTGTTTCACACTTTCACTGGCCTCACATGTCAGAAAATGTCAAGGAGTTTTGTCGCGCCTGTGTCACTTGCCAAGCCAATGGTAAGTCAGGTGGCACAACAAAGGCCCCCCTCATACCACTACCTGTGGTGGGGGTACCCTTTGAGAGAGTTGGAATAGATATGGTGGGTCCCATGGATCCTCAAACAGCATCTGGGAACAGATTTATACTGGTGGTAGTGGATCATGCCACCAGGTATCCAGAAGCTATTCCCCTGAGGACCACCACAGCACCTGTGGTGGCAAAAGCCCTAATTGCAGTTTTCTCAAGAGTGGGCTTCCCAAAGGAGGTATTATCAGACAGAGGTACTAACTTCATGTCTAGTTATTTGAAAGCAATGTGGAAGGAATGTGGAGTAAACTACAAGTTTACCACACCCTATCACCCACAGTGCAATGGGCTTGTGGAGAGATTCAACAAGACCCTCAAGGAAATGATAAAAGGTTTACCAGAGAAGCTTAGGCGGAGATGGGACATCCTTTTACCCTGCTTGCTCTTTGCTTACAGAGAGGTCCCACAGAAGGGGGTTGGCTACAGCCCTTTTGAACTTTTGTTTGGCCACCCTGTGAGGGGTCCACTATGTTTGGTGAAGGAAGGATGGGAGTTACCTCTCAAAAAGCCTAAGCTAGATGTAGTGGACTATGTACTTGGTCTCCGCTCCAGGATGGCTGAGTACATGGAGAGAGCATCCAAAAACCTGGAGGCAAGTCAAGAATTACAGAAAGCTTGGCATGACCAAAAGGCTGTTCTGGTTGAGTTCCAGCCAGGGCAGAAGGTGTGGGTGTTGGAGCCAGTGGCCCCAGCAGCACTCCAGGACAAATGGACTGGACCCTACCCTATCATTGAGAAAAAGGGAGAAGTCACCTACCTGGTTGACTTTGGAACCCCTAGGAGCCCCCACAGGGTGGTCAATGTGAATCGTTTGAAAGCATTTGTGGACAGGGAGGACATGAGCTTGCTCATGGCCACAGATGGTGAACAGGAGGAAGAGAGTGACCCTCTCCCAGACCTGCTTTCCCAGAACCCTGATGATGGTTCAGTTGATGGAGTAGCCTTGGCAGGCAGCCTCACTGATCAGCAATAGATGGACTGCAGACAGGTTTTGCAAGCCCACCGACACTTGTTTTCACTCACACCCAGCCAGACAAACTGGTGCACCCATGAGGTGGACACTGGTGACAGTCTGCCTGTCAAGAATAAGATCTACAGGCAACCTGACCATGTCAGGGATTGTATCAAGGCTGATGTGCAAAAGATGTTGGAGCTTGGAGTGATTGAGCCATCAGAGAGCCCATGGGCCAGCCCAGTAGTCCTTGTGCCAAAACCTCATACCCAAGATGGAAAGAGAGAAATGAGGTTTTGTGTGGACTACAGAGGTCTCCATGCTGTCACTAGGACAGATGCACATCCCATTCCAAGAGCAGATGAGCTCATTGACAGATTGGCTTCTGCCAAGTTTCTGAGCACATTTGATTTGACAGCTGGCTACTGGCAAATCAGACTAGCTGAGGAGTCAAAAGCCAAGACAGCATTCTCTACCCCCAGTGGACATTATCAGTTTGTGGTGATGCCCTTTGGTTTGAAGAATGCACCTGCCACCTTCCAAAGGTTGGTGAATCAAGTCCTTGCTGGGTTGGATGACTTTTGTGCAGCATATCTAGATGATATTGCAGTCTTTAGCTCCACCTGGGAGGATCACCTGATCCACCTGAAGAAGGTTCTGGAGGCCCTGCAAAAGGCAGGCCTGACTATCAAGGCTACCAAGTGCCAGATAGGGCAGAGTAAGGTTGTGTACCTGGGCCACCTAGTAGGTGGAGGTCAGGTTCAACCACTGGAGAGCAAAATCCAGACCATACAGGACTGGGCTCCTCCAGTTACCCAGACACAAGTCAGAGCCTTCTTGGGCCTGACTGGGTATTACAGAAAGTTTGTGGAAAACTATGGGTCCATAGTGACACCATTAAATGACTTGACATCCAAGAAGATGCCAAAAAAGGTTCAGTGGACAGTTAGCTGTCAGAAGGCATTTGATGACCTGAAGAAGGCCATGTGCTCTGCACCTATCCTGAAGAGTCCTGACTACTCCAAACAGTTCATTGTACAGACAGATGCTTCTGAGTTGGGGGTGGGAGCTGTGCTCTCACAACTTAATCAAGATGGTCAAGACCAGCCCATTGCTTTTATTAGCAGAAGGCTGACCCCCAGGGAGAAACGTTGGTCAGCCATTGAGAGGGAGGCCTTTGCTGTGGTTTGGGCCCTGAAGAAGTTGAGGTCCTACTTGTTTGGAACTCACTTCCTAGTTCAGACAGACCATAAGCCCCTCCTGTGGCTCAATCAGATGAAGGGTGAAAATCCCAAACTGCTCAGGTGGTCCATTTCCCTACAGGGGATGGACTTTACAGTGGAGCACCGCCCAAGGACTGACCATGGTAATGCAGATGGTCTCTCCAGGTACTTCCACTTAGAACATGAAGCCTTATCTGGTCAAGGTTAGTTTAATGTCCCTGCGTTTGGGGGGGGTTGTGTAGGAGAGTAGGGTCTGCTATCCTATGGTCACCCCAACGTTTTGCTTTTTGCTTCACTGGTTTTAGACTACTGAGGCTGTGGGCCTGCTAATCAGACCCCCAGCCTGCTGTTCTCTCTCTAAATTATTGATACATGTGCTATAGGTACATACCACAATTGGAAATGGACTCCTTGTCAGCCACTGTACCATGCACTATAGGTGCCCAGGGCATAGGTGCCACCAAGGCCTACCAGGGGCTGCAGCATATCTTTTGCCACCCCTGGCTGGTTCTTAAATTGACACAACTGGCTGATCACTCAGCTGGGGCAAGGTGGTGTAATCACCTCTTGCTTAGATATAGTATACCTATATCTAAACCTATATCTGGACACATATAAACCTGTGAGCCACTCCTATGGAAGGCCTCATCAATCCTGGAGGCAGAGTGCGTGGTTTAATGTGAGATGGAGCTCTAGCATGAGCTGAGCCTGTCTGCAGCCGTCGGGAACAAATCCCTAAGCTGTTTCAGGATAATGCCATACCATATACTCTTAAGTGCATTATAATCCTCGCGGTTATATAGCAACTCTGGTTTGGCTTTATCAAAACATGTCGTGTAAGGTGTCATACGATTTGGAATACTATCCCCTCGCCAGTTCTGCCGACGGGGATAGCATTCCACCCCTCTGGAGGGGTAAGACATGTTACTTTACTTAAATGCGGTTAATTTCTAAAAGGGCCTCAGATCCACAAAATGGATGCTTCTGCCACAGACACGAGTCTGACCCCCGGAAGCTGACCGAAACGCAGCCCAAGGGGCCTGGACAAAGGGTTTCCTGTCGCAGGGCGGTGTTACAACCCCCCAGACAGGAGATAGTGGATTGTAGCAGGGAGGTTTGAAAGAAACCAGACACTGCCTGGGAGCACAAGGCTGCCCCTTGCATAATCCGGCCAAACCGGTTCTGGGGCACTCCAGCCCCCGTCCCAGCGCGGCCAGGATCAAAGGAAGGGGGTGTATCCACCCACTTCCTTGGTCCCACCCATAGGAGGGGACCTAGCAGGTAATCCAGCCCCCCAGATTCGAATAAGAGTGGTAGCAGTGCCAATGCACTTCAGATTATCCTGATGAAACATAAGAAACGAAACTCTGGACCCTTCGACATCCTACTCAACGTAGAAGACTGAAGAATCTCCCTTGTGGTCAAGGAGTGACCACCCTGTGCAAACAGGCACCATCCAGCCCTCGACGTCTACTTTGTTGCAGTTCCCGCCGGAACTCGAGCGACAGAGATCGACGAGATCAAGCTTGCCTGCCTTCTAACAGCCCGATCCACAGTCCCTGCAGAGCTGAGACCCGTGGAGGCGACCGGAAGCGTGGGGCACGCCATCTTGGAAAGACCACGAGACGCTGACGGTGCAGCCCACGAGTGACCCTCGAAGCTGTATAACGGGGTTTGAGAAGCCCCAACCCTGAGCCACTCTTGCACCGAAGTTTAGCCCCCTACACTCGACGAGTGCTGCGTGGGGCCCTTCTGCTTCTTTTGGCTCACCGCGTTGGCCAGTCCCTTGCCAGCTGGCTTGTGGCCCCTGTGCCGACGAAACTTGAAATTCGACTTGTGATTCTGGTTGCTCCAGATTTGCACCAGCTCCCCTGAAAAGGAGCCCCCACTCTGACCCTCCTGGTCCGAGTGAGAAGCAATCTTCCAGTTCCGCATGGATTGCTTTTGCCAAGTGTTGTTTGCTCCAATCTTGAAGCCAACAGCGCCGACGGCGAGAGCCTGCGTGGGACAGATCGTGACCTGCTCCTGGACTTCGTAGATGCCCCAGAGCCCACGTGACAGCGGAGAGAAGCTCCTCGACAACCACCTGATTGCGCACGACATTGCCTGGTTCCGTCCTGGTTCCACCCTGGTCACTGCTGAGTGACCCAGACTCTGTCCCCTCTGCTTTCAGGTACTTTTCGACTCGAGTCCACCCTTGGACTCCACCAGACACTTCTCCTTCACCTCGCCTGCAGCCCTTTCAGCTCCAAGCACCAAGAGCCTGCGTGACGAAACCCGACTCAACTTCGACCCTGTGCACCCACTTCCTGTGGGTGAGATAACATTGCAATGCCGGTGTTCCCACACTGGTACACACCTCTAGGGTCTGTGTCTTAAGTTTTGTTCCTCTAGGTTCAGCGGAAGTGTCCTTAAACTCTAACTTTGTAACTTTTACGCACCATTGGTTAACATTGATGCATGCGTGCACTTCTGCACTGCCCCCGAATCCCGCGGGCTTTTCCCGACTTCAGCATTGCTTGTCCCGACTGCTCCCAGCGATTCCCTAGGCCCTAGGCCTAACCACTGATCGAATGGTCTCTCTTATACCATTTTTTTAGTATATGGTTTGAGTGGCCCCTTGGCCTCATCCAAAATTGTGCAACTTTGTATGTTATACTGTGCTTTTGATTTAACGCTTGTGCCCCTTTATTCATAAAGAATATTGGGGATTGTTTTTAGTAATAAATACATATATTTTTATAATATATACTTGTGTGGTGTCCTTTCATTTGATATTACAGGATTGTATGTGGTAAAACAGCTCGCTTAACACGACCTCTTAAGTTAAGCCTTTAGGCTGCTTAGTCCATGCTAACCCTAGGATAGGTGGTCTAATAAGGTTGACTTACAACCAGACACCATAAGAGTTGTTTGGACTGATACAAGGCGGTTCCAGAATTGGAAACATCATATATCAGGCCAACTTCTCACACAACCTGAGGGGCAGAAGAGGGGTACTAGCCGGTAACTTTAGGAGTTGTCTAAGAAACTTGTTTTCTACAGTAACCAACTCTTTTTTCCAGGCATATCCCCAAAGTTCACTTCCATAAAGGATCGCACCTCTGGCCTGGAGTCTATAAATCTCCAACGGGGGGGCTAGCGGTCTAACAGATGATTTATTAGAGTTGACTAGCCTAATTATTCCCCCTGCTATTTGAGCCAATCTGAGCTGGGACTTAACTTGATGATCGCCCCATTCCAATTTATCATTCATGGTCACACCCAGATACTCAAACGTAAAGACTCTTTCTAGCCTGTTCAGGCCTATGGATGGGTTGGGGTGTGTTTTTTTGGGGGGATTAAAAATCATGTACTTGGTCTTCAGGGCATTTATTTCGAGACCATGCTCTCCACAGAATGCCTCAAACCCCTCCAGAATACTCTGAATCCCCATTGGGGATTTAGACAGCAGCAGGGTGTCGTCCGCAAACATAAATGCGGGCACCCTGCTGCCGCCCAGCCTAGGTGCATCTGTGTTAGGGACATTATTTAGGTAATCGATTACCCCGTTGACAAAGGGGCAAAACAGGGTCGGTGCAAGAACACAACCCTGCCTTACCCCTCTGCCACCGGGAAATCTTTTTGAGAGGCTACCCATCCTCCCGCACCGCACCTGTGCATAATTATGTGTGTGAAGACGAACAATGATGTCTAAAAGAGCGGCGGGAATGCCAAGTTTGGCGAGTACCGTCCATAGTTTACTCCGCGGGACCAAATCAAAGGCTGCACGGAGGTCGACAAAGACGGTGTACAACGTACCCCCCTCCACCCGCACCGTCTTCCAAAAGATGAGGGCCAGACGAAAAATTTGATCCATAGTTGATACCTTACTCCTAAACCCAGCCTGGAACGTGCTTAAAATTGAATGGTCCGTCATCCATTCCTGCATGCGGTCAAGTATCAGCCTCGCGAAGGTTTTTTGTGAAACATCAATGAGGCTGATTGGCCTGTAGTTGGCTGGGAGCAGAGGGGAGCCCTTCTTGAAGATCGGTACAATCTCTGCTCCCAGCCAAGTACTAGGGACCGCCATTCCCCCAAGGATTGCATTAAAAACTTCCAACAGATAGGGGGCCCAGACCCTAGGTTGGTGCTTAAATAAATCTCCCGGGATTTTATCTAGCCCGGGGGCTTTGCCCGATGGCAGTTTAGATATTACATTAAAAACCTCCCCCAGTGAGAATTGCATTGGCTCAACGCCCACCAAAGTTAAAGATTACGCGGTTAACCCGCCGGGGGGTAGAGGGTGTTCAGACGATAACCCATCTTGGAGCTTGGGCAGGCCAGGGCTGTCCTCTTCATAGAGGCTGCGGAAGTGGTCCTCCCACACCGAAGCCGCTATATTGGCCTCCACAGCTTGAGTCGGCTCGGCAGACCCTGTTCTCACTATCTGCCAGAATTTACGAGCATCTCTAGTCTGGAGGGAGGCCAACATGTTTTCCCAATTGGAATAATTCCATTCCACCTTTGCATGGTGGATAGCTTGCTTCAGTTCCGCCCTCCTAGTCTTAATTATCTCTATGTCCCTAGGGTGCTTCAATACTGCGAGGAGGTTGGCCTTTGCCTTCCTACAAGCTGAGTTGAACCAGGAGGATTTTTGCCCCCTGCGGAGCCCTTTCCGCACTATTGGGTTTAAAAGTTCCACAAGGGTATCCACCAAATCCATATGGAGGGTGCCCAACTTGGGAAACAGTTCTTCTGAAGAGGATTGAATAATAAGGGCCCGACACGTTCAAGTGTGGGGAGGATCCGTGCATAGAGCTCGGAAATGTGGGCGGGGTTATCCAAGAACTTGGCCCATCTCACTCTGCGCCTATCATTAGTTAAAATTAATTTAGGATCTGAGGATACCTCTGCCGGCTGAACATCCGTGGGACCACTGGGCGAAACCAGCAAAAGAATCAGCGCATTACGATCGCTGTCAGTTCTTTGGACTACCGCAAAGTCAGAGACCTTGTTCCAGTCCGATGTCTGAACAAGGATGTAGTCCAAATGAAACTCCTGCCCTGATTTATTAAAGGTGGGTTTTGAAGGGATGTCACTCTTGATTCGGCCATTACAAGCCCGCAGAGAATTACTGAGAGTGAGTGCCAGAATTTGTGTTGCTAGGGGAGACCATGGCTTGGCTGGGGGGCAACTAATTGCGGAATTCCCCACTGATCATCCTCCTCCAGAAGTGCTCCCTCCATAGTCAGGGTTAACGGCTCATACTGACAATTAAAATCTCCCCCAACAGGATCCTAGCACCCTTAGGTATTATGGGCAAAAATAAGGAGAGCTCATCAAAGGTGGGTGAGGGCTTCGATATACCCATCAGTCTGGAGTATACATTTATCAGCGCGAGTTGAGTATGGTTCGGCCATTCCAACAGCACGCACTGAACGTCCAGTGAATTAGTTTTAAGGGCCCTAGCCTTGCATCCCAAATGGGATGCCACCCATATGCAGAGGCCCCCCGAGGGCCGTCCTTTCCCCTCCCATTTAGCTGGAATTGAAAAGGTTGCATAGCCTGATCGCCATTTGTCCTCCCGTGCCCATGTCTCCTGAAACAGGCATACATCCTGTGTGTCAATAAAAGACCCCCACTCGGGGGAGTCTAATTTACCCTGAAGTCCGGCCAAATTCCAGGAGAGAATAGACAAACAGGATATACGCTCGCCGGAGGGCATAGCAGGGGAATCAAGTATAGTAACCACAGTGGTGTCTGCCAACTCGGGGAGAGGTTCGATAGATTGAATTTCCGCACCGATCACACCCTCACCAATGGCATTTGTTTGGCCACCCATGCCCTGGTCAAACTGTAATCTTCAATCACAGTCGTCCATACCTGAGAACACATCAAATCTATTTACTGACTCCAGAGGTGTAAAAGGTCTCAGGTGATCCATTCTCCTATTGGACTTTGTATTAAGCCTGAGGGGTACCATATTCCACCCGAAGGGGTCAACAGTGAGTAAAGGGTGTGGAACTTGTAACGGGTATCTAGTATTGTAGGATGTTGAAGGGATAATCTGATTGGGTGCCTGGCCACCAATGTAGTTGGGAGGGAACACTAGGGATCTGGGGTAAAAGTAAGTCAAGGGACGAGGAACGATGGAATTGCTGCCACCACCCAGGGGCCAATTTAATATATAGTTGACCGCTCGAGGGTCTCTAAAATTTACAACAACTAGATCTCCCTCGATATCCTTGACCCTACCACCCAGCCAAGAGAGACGCCGGACATGAACAATATCACCATCGATGTTATGTGTTAGTGGTCTAAATTGGCTGAGCCAGTGCATAATTTTATTTTTCAACTGGTGAAACCCTTCCCTCTTATTATCTGGCAAACTAGGGACCCCTGTCAGAACAACCACATACGGGACAGCTTCAGGGGGTAATTCTACTTGGGGGCCTTTACGGGAGGGTGACCTGGTATATCTGGTGGTACCCCATGTGGTCTCCTGTGTGTTTCCTACAGATGATTTTCCAGGTCCCCTCGGAACTGCACTAACTGGTTTAGGAGCTAAGTTGTTATTCTGCTTAGAGGGTGGAGCCCTCTGTTGCTTGGGGTTTGTTAGTTTGATAGATTGGGCAGTACCTTTAGAAGCACTGGGAATGCACGATGTCACCAAGGCTGGGGGTGGGACAACCCCACTCACCAGTACCTTGGATGATCCCTCATGATTACTAATTGCAGTCTCAATGTTCTAAAGCCTTTTCTCAACCCTCCTCAGCCTCTCTATGATGGGTAAGATGAAAGACCTTATTAGGTGTTCCATATTATCCAGTGAAGCGGCAGTAGATACGTCCATTAGGGAGGGGTCACCAGGGATGTCGATTTGAACAGTAGTATTCACAGCCTGTACAGCTGGTGCCAGTGGTGGTGGAGATGCCGAATTTGGCATTTTAACTTGGGCGGCCATTAGGGCCCCATTAGGGCAGAGGCAGTTCTGGTACTAGACTTTGAAGGTTTACCAAAATCAGTATGACTGATCTTGGGCTTTTGTGGGTCCCCCCACTTCCGTCTTCTTTTGGCAGGTGGTGGGCCATGGACCTTGACAGGCACTGTTTTTTTCAGTTTATTTTGAGCAGGTTTAACCTGGGCCAAAGTCCGGGTAATCGAGTCAGCATCTATCAAAATCGGGCTGGAGAGAGGAGTGTCACTTATGGGCTGGTCTATGGGGACCAAAGGTGTTGGAGTGCATTCACGTAACAAGAGTGGAAAACTCTCCAAGCATAGAAGGTCTTCGTTGCTGGCAGTACATCCTACAGCAAGGGAAAGGGCGTTGAGCGGGGGATCTGTGGAAGCCCTGCTCTTCATACATTCCACAGAGCGACGGCGCTCTGCCAGTGACTTTTCCCTATCTGGATCAGTGAGAGCCTTTGTAAAATAATTGTCAAGTGTGCCGTTATTGTTACCCCCAGTCTTCTCAGGGAGTGTTTTGTCAGGACTTTGGGCCATTGCGGGTGGACGGACCAACAGAATGTGGCAACAAATGCGATCGAAGAGGGTAGGCCCTGCCCGGCCTCACTCGGTCTCTGAGGGCCTCAGAGGGCCCGCCCTTTGCCCGGACTTCGCCCCGGTCTTCGTCCCGCGCGCATCCCGCGAACGCGGGGATTAGTGCAGTTAAATAGGAAGAGGCGGGGCGGGTAAGAGGCTCCAGCTGCGGCGATAGCCTGGCCGCTTGGGATGCTGGGCCTCGCAGTCCCGGCCTCGTCCTCGATGACCAGCAGTAAGGCACTTGGCGCTCCTCCGCCTCCCACTAGCGCCTCGGATAGCGCTGCTGCCGATGCTCCTTTTCAGGGTACAAGCAGATTCCAGGGATTGAGGGAATAAAGGCACTGTTCCTCACGGCTTGGGAGCGGCTCCCGCGAAGCGGGGGCCGCGAGCCGTTTTCAGGCAGTGCAGAGAGGCGGGGCGGGGAAGAGGCTCCAGCTGCTGCGCTAGCCTGGCCGCTTGGGATGCTGGGCCTCGCAGTCACGGCCCCGTTCTCGATGACAAGCAGTAATGCACTTGGCGCTCCTCCGCCTCCCACTAGCGCCTCGGATATCGCTGCTGCCGATGCTCCTTTTCAGGGTACAAACAGATTCCAGGGATTGAGGGAATAAAGGCACTGTTCCTCACGGCATGCGAGCGGCACTTATATATTTATAGTGCTGTGCATCTGTCAAGCTATATTCTGTTTGTAGATCTGTTAATGTCATCAGGGTGCCCTGTTGTGTTATGTCCCCCAGAGTGGTGATTCCAACAACGTCCCATCCTTTAAATCCCTGTAATTTTGCAAGTTCAGGCAGCCGTTTTCCCTTCTTATAGGGGTGTTAACTTATTTAGTCTTTTATTCCCATTTCATCACACGTTCAGCCTCCCTCCATGCCTCAATCACCCTCTGTGTTGCTGGCAGCAGCCTTCTCACCCCATGGCCCCCGTATATGTAGTGTAGATGTGAGCGTTTGTGAAATTGGAGTCTCTCTAGGACGTATGTGGGGTGATCCTAGGTTGCATGCCCCCATTCGTTGATGACTACGAGGTGTGTCGCTCTATAGTATGCCCGTACATCCAGTAATGCGATCCCCCCCCCATTATATTGGCTGTGTTGCAACGTTTGCAGCGCCACTCGGGGGTGGCCTCTGTACCATAGCAAAGTACACAATTCAGTATTTATTGTCCTGGTCCTGAAGATTCCTTCCGGTATTTTACAATACGTGTTCTGGAAAATGTACAGTAGCTTGGGTACTGTGATGTTATGTTATGTTAAAATTACTTTTACCGCGCACGGAGTAGTGTGGCTCACTGGTTAGAGGTGGCAGACCCGGGAGCAGAAGTCGGCCCGGGACCAGGGTTCAATTCCCGACGCGGCAGGGTCGTGGACTTGGGTCAGCAGACTCGATAATTCTCGCTTCGGTGCTTACTCTAATCAGGGGTTCCACTCGGCAACTCTGGGCATTAGCTTGCCTAATCTCCACAACGGCCCCATCAATTCCGGGGATGCCTGGCTCCACCTTGGGGACTCCCAGCAGGGACCATCCCACAGGGAAAGCCAGGACGGGTTCCCCAGAGTTATACAGCGCCAGGAAACCTACGGACGGGTAGCAGTGCGCTTTACAAGCTCAAATACATACATACATACATACATACGGTCACCAAACGGTTTTATGGCGCTCACATAGTAGCTCTTCCGAGTAGTGTCAGGGGGAGACGCCGTCATCCAGCCAGGTCGGCTAGGATGCGTTGAATGTTATGGGTGAGACAGTTAGTCACAGTTTTTGAAATATAGAGCCCTAAGTATTTGAAGCCCTTTTCAGCTATGGGGAGACATACAATATAGGCCGCGTGTTAATGTGGCCTCCTATTGGGTATATGATTGACTTTCCCCAGTTGATCCTATACTCCACCCGTTTACCGTATTCTTTGACTACATGCAAGATGATTGGGAGTGTGGTGTCCAGATTGGTTATTTACAATAGGATGTCGTCTGCGTAGAGCGAGATTAGTTAATCTAACAGTCAGCCCTCGGAGTCCTGGAATCCTGTTCGATCTGGGTGCTTTATAATCAGACATGCTAAGGGTTCCAGAACAAGCGCAAAGAGTAAGGGGTCAGCGGGCAGCCCTGTCTAGTCCCCCGCTGGATGGGAAACTCGACCGATTTAACGCCATTGACTCGTACTCTAGCCCTGGGATTTGTGTATAGGAGATCGACCCACGTCCGGAAATTGTGTCCAAAGCCCAATTTTACGAGGACCTATCGCATGAAAGGCCAGTGTACTGTATTGAATGCCTTTTCTGCGTCGAGTGATAAAAGCAGATGGAGAACCTCACTTCCTTTGGCCGTGTCTAGCCAATTTGCCAACCTACGGAGGTTGAGGCGTGTGGCGCACTTGGGCATGGAGCCCAACTAGTCTTTCTGCACCAGGGCCGTAATGACCATCAGGAGGTGCGCGGCCAGTATGGAGGCCAATATCTTAGTTTCAACATTGAGAAGCGAAATTGGGCGATAAGAGCCACAACATTCTGGGTGTTTGCTCCGTTTTGGAATGACCACTTCTGTGGCCTGACAGTTCCGGAGGGAGTGCGCCCTCATCCTTTGCCACTAAAAACATGTTTAGGAGGCGTGGAGCCAAGATAGCACTATTTTGTTTGAAAAATTCCCCTGGGAGTCTGTTCGGCCCCAGAGTTTTCCCCAACTTCTGCTTAGCAATGGCAGAATTGATTTCTTCTAGGGTGATCTCCTCGTCTAAAGCCGCTGTGTCCTCAGCCTGCAAGATGGGCATGTGTATTACTGTGAGATAGTCGTCTATGCTGTTCTCGCCTGTCGGGCAGCGTATAGGTCAGTGTAGTAATTTGCAAATGCTGCCGCAATTGCGGGTGCTGTCTTGTGTTGTGTTCCTGCCTCTTCAATTTGATTGACCCAGTTTGCTTCTCTTTCCTTCTGGCTTAACCAGTCTAGAAGCTTCCCCCCTGTGTCTCTGACTCATATAGTCTATGGTGGGTGGTCAAAATTTGGGTGTGGGCGTCTCCCTCTACTAAAGCCCTTAGCTCCCTCTGTGTGACCTCCAACTGTCTAAGCATCTCTGCCTCGTTGTCCGGGGATATTTCCTGTTCTAGTTCCAACAATTTACCTTCTTAGTCTCGTATTTGCAACGTTTCCTCTCTATGCTTACAGGCAATTACGTCTTGTAGTCTCCCCCTGAGGACTGCCTTGTATGCCTCCCAAAGGGTGGCCTCCAAGGGTACGGGCCTTCGTTATCTTGGAAAAATAATTTGGTCTAGATGGCGACAGTCTCTGCTACCCTTTTATCACATAGCTCCCAGGTAATCAGTCTCCAGTCCGATTTGGGCCTCTGATCTCTACCCCCTACCCTTAACTGTAGTGGTGAGTGATTGGAGATACCTCTTGCTAGATATTCTCCATCTTCGATAATTTGGATCTCCCCTGCCGGGGCAAAAAGGTAGTCAATTTGGGAAATAGTCTTATGCGCCCCTGAAAAATACGAGTAACTAAGATCAAGTGGGTGATGTCACCGCCAGAGGTCGGTCAGTCTTAAGAAGTGCACAATGTCCGCTAGTGGGGTAGTTGCCTGAGTGCCTGTCGTTGCGCGAGATCTGTATAAGCACAAGTTCATCACATCATTAAAGTCACCCCCTGTTATGTGGGTTGAGGAATCTGAGTCCAATAGTATCTTGGCTACTGCCTGTAGAGTCTGGGGCTGCAGTCGCGGCAGGGCATAGACACTAACCAGGGTAAACTCTCTCTGTCCCCATGTACTCCGAACCTGCGTACGTGCCCCCTGGGTCAACCCAGGTCTTAACTACTTGAAAGGGTTGGGTTTTCCTAATAAGGATGGCTACTCCACGGGCTCCAGGGGAAAATCCTGCATTTGCCAGTGTACCGTAAGCCCCTCTCCCAATAAATGCGCATCGGGAGCCTCGGAGATGAGTTTCTTGCAGGAGGACTACATCTGGCTTGAGCCACCTAATATATCTGTTCACTAGGCCCCTCTTAATCTTACTACCTAATCCGTTGACGTTCCACGTCAGCACTGTATATGGTGTATCATGCATTAGGTTTGTGGTTTATGTGGTTTGTGCAAGGAGTGTTCCCTAACTTGCCAGTCCCCGTCCGGGTGCTCCTGACTCTATAATTTAAGACATCCTGCTGTTGCTTATAATGAAAACCCTTCAAATCGAAAAACCCCAAACTCCCCTCCCATCCCCTCCCTGATCCTCACCCCACATCCTCATGTACCCTACGTCTAACCCATCAACTGTCAACATAACAACAAGTGTAAGTGTCCTCTGAGGAGTCTGTCTAACCTTCCCTACACCCCCCATCCCTAAATAATAAACAGGAAAGCAAAATTATATCCTAGTCCAGGAAAGTAATTCATTCAGTCTCTCCTGGATGCCAATAAGTCTAGGAGGGGGTGCCTCCTTGCAGTTGATGTACTGCCGGCATGTTATTCCCTCACACCCTTAATTCTCATTTCTTCGCCAGTTTTGTTTGGATGTACTTGACTTTCGGGTGCCATTTTCCGGTGCTGTTGCCCCAGCTCCTTCTACATTGTGAATGTCCTGAAGCAGGAGTGGTCGCCGTCGGTGTCCTCCAGGGATTCTTGATCAGAGTGATCAGCATGAATACTATCTCCTTGGGTCGAGCCTCTGTTGGCGGCCCGAGCCCCCCCGCCTCTTCCTCCGAGGGTCCCCCTCTCTGCCGATATCGAGGCCCAGGCTGCCTAGTCCCTGGGCGCTTCAGGTTTCTTGCAGTAAGTCGCCTCCTCGGTCTTGTTCTCCGCAGTCAAGGCTCCAATCTTGTTTGCGAGTCCCCGGGTAGTGTCATATTGCCACTGATCTCTGGTCTAGGCCTTGGGTGTTCCTCAATCCACACCAAGCGTTTTCAGGTGTGTGGAAAAACTGGGTCGAGTCTTGGAAGATGACCTTGAGCTTGATGGGGAAGAGAAGCATATATTGAATGTGCAGAGCTCGGAGTTTAACTTTTACGGAGTCAAATGACCTTCGCATCTTCTGCACCTCCCTTGAGTAGTCGGGGAAGATCATGACTCTATTGTTGGCCAATTTGAGTTCTCCCATTCTCCGCGATTCCCTCAGAATTATGTCATGTTCTTGATAATTTAGGAATCACGTGATTAGTGGGTGCGGAGGGGTCCCAGGCGGGGGTCTCACCTCCGGCATCCTGTGAG
Source organism: Lissotriton helveticus (assembly GCF_964261635.1). Taxonomy (NCBI): domain Eukaryota; kingdom Metazoa; phylum Chordata; class Amphibia; order Caudata; family Salamandridae; genus Lissotriton; species Lissotriton helveticus. Next base: position 316,693,254 of record NC_136072.1, on the reverse strand, counting down.
CTTGTTCAATGAGGAAACAGGTGAAAAATGAGCTCCTGGAAGTACTTCTCTCAGCCATGTCATCAGAAAGGCAATTGGATCATTGCTCTCCTGTCCTTCCAGTATCCCGATAAAGCAGAGAATATTTCTCCGGGCCCTGTTCTCCGCGTCATCAACCTTCCACATCACCTCTCTCATGGTGGCAGCGTTGTCTTACACCCCCAGCATGTGATGAAAATCGAATGCCTGCTGGCAAATGTCCTCTTCCCTCGCTACGCAACAGACATATCTCCCAGGCAACTGTGTCAATGTTTAGGGGACCTCCTGGCTTGTGTGATGCTCCTTGGTCAGTAGGGGCCACTTACCGGCATGCACCAGTTTCCCAGTCTCTAGAGGTGCTTCCAACAGGCCCCCTCTGCATTTCCTGGCAAAATCTCCAGCTCTGCACCACCCCGCAGGCCTGGTCAGTACTTAACACTGACTCTTGCCTGTGGATCAGCAGTACTCCTGTCCTCGTTGCCGTCCGACATGGCGGGGCTCCAGGGTAGTCTGCCAGTTAAGGAGGAAGAGACCAAACATAAGTGGTTATGGTCGGCCCACTCCCCCCGAGGAATCCATATGCGACCGATCCAGGAACACTGGCGGAGGAGACCCGGCGTGTCACTACATAACTTCTATAGCAGTATATAGCCACCGGGGTTATTTACTTCCCTGATGCGCCGGTGGGAGCGTCCCTTCAGTCTGCCAACTTCACAACTGGTCCCTGTGGCAATAAGCGTGATTAGTCGAGTGATATAGGTAACTGCAGGGCCATCTCTGCTTATGTCCCGGACCTGGCACCACTCCCAGGCACTCAGCACTTCGGCCTACCTGCACCGATCCGCCTAGCAAGTGGCTACGTGTCGTCCCAATGTGCGCCCGTTGCCCATCCGTTAATACAGCCCCGTTTTTTCTTTTTTTGTCCCCTTCTGCAGCTGAGGACAGGGGGAGCAGACAGAGACAAAAGGGCCTCTTTAAGACACTTAGGCCCTCTGGGCAGCAGCGGGGTGGATCTTATCACCGCAGGCCGAGGGGGAGAGTAGAGAGGTCTTGCAGGGCCAGAGCAGTCGGTGGGTGCCCCCACCTCTTCTCTAGGCAGGAGGGCAACCATCCTGTGTCTGCATCCCGTTTCCGCCGGCCTCCTCGACTGGCAACTGTGCACGATGGACGGAATTCTGACAATGCAAACATTCTCCCCCGTCGGCTCTGCATAGGCCAGCAGGGAACTACCAAGGACAGGAGTCACCAGCGGACAGGTACAGCAGAGACCTCAGCTTGGCGCATGGGTGGGCCTCCCTCTGTTGCTGTAGGGTCACTGCCAATCTGTGCTGCGTTGTTATTGGGTTTGGTCAGCCATCTTGGTGGCCGAGACCCATCTCCTTGTTGATCCTGGTTTCAGAGGGAAGGACGCCGCAGCAGCTGTAGAGGCAGCTTCCTCTGCGGGGCTTGGGGTTAAGGCACACTCTGCAGGCAAATCAGTGTGTCGTGAGTGGTAGGAAGACAGGACTATGTCGGGCCAGCGGAGCCCCGGCAAATGCGGCTAGTCAGCCATGCTGCTGGCCACGCCCTGAGTTTCTCCAACTCTTGAACTAGTGCAGGGTCTACATCAGGGAAATAAAAGTCACGTAAGTGTTGGGTCTGAGACGATGCTGATGGGAGGGTGAGCTTGATAAAGGATTGTGTAATATGTCTGAAAGAGACCCAGCTTATCCGACGTATCCGTGTACGAAACCCCAGTATCGCTGAGATGCGATTTCGGCCTTGCTTCTGTCTCCTTTTATACGCTTGCAGCCGGTGTGCTTTATCTCCCCTCTCATAGTATTTCTGACTAATATACAATTGTTTCTGCTTCACATCTGTCATGTAAAGCTGTTCAAATTCGCCTCTAATCTGTCTCAGTTCCCTATGCACCTTATTAGAGCTGGTTGCTTTATGTTGGGACTCAAGCTGAGACAGACAAGTTTCTAAGTCCGTCTTCTGGATGCGAGCCACGCGGGCAAAGGTAGATGTGAGGTTGATGAGCTCCCCTCGGAGTACCGCCTTTCCGGTATTCCACAGGGTCGCCCATGACACCTCCCCACTGTCATAAATCTCCAAGGACTCGCAAACTGAGTCACGATGCGCTGGGTCTCGAAATGCCGATTCACTGACATACCACTGCAGGGTTATTCTCTGAGGGAGTGTAGATGCATCCAAGACTGAAAGTGAAGCAGTAACTAAAATGAAATCAATCCGCTTGTGAGTTTTGTGTATGTGTGAATAGTAAGCATAGTCCTGTTCCCTTGAATGGAGTTCCCTGCAGATATCCAGTAGAGCAAGATCATGCATGCCTTGTGTTAAGTTTGAGGGGATCAAATAGGTTTTATACCGGGCCAAAGAACAATCTCATGTGGAATTCAAGACTGTATTAAAGTCACCGCCTAAGATCAGCTCACCTTGGGCAAAGCTTGCCGACAGTGGAAAGAGAGAACCTTAAAACTCCTCTTTTTTTCATTGGGACATAAATGGAAACAAAGGTAACTGCCCAAGAGCCTAGATGAGCCTGCACCCCAATATTCTTCCCTCTCCATCAACATGGGATGAGTCTACGGCTATAGACAGGCCACGCCTAAATACAAGGGCAACTACCTTAGCTATGGTGGGACCTGGTGCGTGAAACTGAAGTGGGTACCAGTAGGAGTGAAGCCTCTTGGTGTCTGACCGTAGATGAGTCTCCTGAAACATGGCCACACCCACCTCTTTAGTATGGAGCCATTTCAGGAGCACTGTCTGCATCATTGGAGAGTTAAGACCCTGAGTGTTTAAGGAAGCTACAAGGAGGTGATGTGGTGGTGGAACACTAGGAAGTGAAAGCTCATCGCCTGTGGGGGCCATGATTGTTCTACAGGGATGAGAATCCCAGTAAGATGTAAACCCACCAAGTGGAATCCCATGTCTAAACTAATTGAGCCCTGAAAGATCGTGCGAGCCTTGGACCTGTGTGTAAGGGAAAGGGCTAGATCTGTAATTCAGGATAGAACAACTGCAAAGGAAACAACACAAAAAATTAAACACAATTTGGCAGCCAGGTAATAATCAGCAGCTGTAACAAGAGGGGCAGCTCACGGCGATATCCCGGAGCCCCCGCCAGACCACAGCATTCTCCTAAGGAATGATAACCGATTTGTTTGGGGATGACGGAAATCGATGAATCGTGCCAGAAGGATGAACAGGTGCGTCGGTAGGAGCAAACAAGTCCACAGCTATGACCTTTATGGGCCTGCCGCCAACCACAGAGGCAACAATCCCCCAGAGGATATGTCAGCCAGTATCAGGGTCTGGGTGGCCTACATGTTGGTCACACCAACGGGTGATATTCTTAAACGCTTTGCGGACCGCCTTGGAACTTGATTGCTGCCATTTATTCGAATGTTGGGAGCCGGGGTGCACTGACAAGAGCGCTACCAGCTTTAGCAGATGAATCCATACGCAGCATGGTACGTGCTTCAGCAGGGGAACGCACGGATACCCACTTGTTGTCGATGGTGAAGAGTAAGCGCAGTGGAAAGCCCCAGAGATATTGTATTTTCTTGTCACGTATGTAAGACAAAACATCACAGAAGTCACAGAATTTTGCCAGAGTCTGAATAGAGAGGACTTGAAAGAGGGGGATGTTATCACCCCTGAAGGCGGAGGAGGCCATCTTTTGAGCTGCTCTCAAAATGTACTCCATGATCCTGTAGAAGTGGACTCTGGTGAGCACTTCAGGCGCCAAATGGTTCCGCTATTGGTACATAGACAAAACCCGATGAGTACTATCGAGGTGAGATCCCAGCCCTTGAGTCTTGAAGAAAATGTTAGAACAACTCCCGGACATAGCTGTCAAGCTTGGCGTTGGACACCGAGGCGCTCACACCCCTAATCTGCATATTATTGCGTCTGGAACGATTCTCATAGTCCTCAAGGGCTTCTCCCTGAAGTAGCTGTTGGGTTTCGAGCACCTACACTCTCTCTATCGGATCATCTTGCCCCCGATCTTGCTGTGCCACCATACCTCCACAAGGTCTATGCAAGTTTCAATCCCCTTCTCTGTTTGGTCAAGCTCCTCAAGCGCCCTGGTGACATTGCAGGTCATGGCCACAATGTCCCACTTCGTCTCCTGAAGGAAAGACTGGATATCACCCTTTGTTGCCAGGGAACATAGATTCGGGGCGCCACCCTCTGGAAGCATCTCATCAGTAATTCCCACTGCATGAGCACCTCTGGATGTTTTTGTGGTTGCCAGCATGTCATTAATAGAGGAAGAGAAGGCCTTTGGGGGCTCTTGGCGTGTGTAGGCCATGTCAGAGGGGTCCTCCGCTCCAGCTGACCCACTGGGTGGGAAACAATTCTTATATAGCGCCCCTCTAGCAATCCCCCCGAGCCTCCCAGCTGATGCAGCAGACAATAACGGTAGGTCATAGTTCGCCCAGGCAAAGAAAAGGCCCAGCAGCACCCGGTTCTTGTGACCTTGTAACGCTGTGGAGAAGGAGACAGGGAAGCCATGTCATCTCGCTCGTGTCGGTGGGAGACTGAAAAGAAAGAAGCAGACGACAAGGCAACAAGTAAGGGGGTTAATTGGTCAGTCAAGGTGTCAGAAGAGGGGTCCATAGGCAGCTCATCGTCACACTCCCCCACCCTAGCCTGTTCACGATCGGGGAACAGGGGAAGACAGAAAAGAAAGTCCGCGTTACCATTATCCGTGCCCCTGCGATGGCGAACCTCAAAAGAGAAGGGTTGCAAGAACAAGAACCTACGAAGGACCCGCTGGTTGTTTCCTTTGTTGCGGTTCATCCAGAGGAGGGGGGCGTGATCCGTGTACAAGAAGATATGGGAACCCTCAAGGTAGTACCTCAATTTGTCTACTGCCCACTTTATAGCGAGACACTCTTTCTCAGTTATGGGATAAGCCCGTTCCCTGGGGAATAGCTTCCTACTCAAGAAGAGGATGGGATGTTCAATGCCCTTGGGGGATACCTGAGAAAGAACAGCCCCCAACCCATTCTCGGATGCGTCTGTTTGTAGCAGGGAGGGTTTGGAAAAATAAGGGGAACGGAGAATGGACCCGGATGTAATGGCTTTCTTGAGAAGTTGGAATGCCCGTAGGGCCATAGGGGATGGAGAGAGGAGTTCTTTGGGCCGCACGTTCTTCCTAAGGAGGTCAGTGAGAGGGGAGGATAATTCAGAGTATTGACGTATGAAACGGCGGTAGTACCCCAGGAGGCCAAGGAAAGCCCGAACTTCCTTTTTGTAGTAGGGAAAGGCGCTTGAGATATGGCCTTCACCTTTTCCTCCTGGGGTTCGATGTTGCCATTGCCTAAGAGATACCCCAAATACTTCACTTTTTGGAAACCAGCTTTTGTTTTTTTCGCGTTAATGTGTAACCCAGCGTTTTTGAGAGCCTGAAGGACCAGTTGGCAAGGATGGAGGTGGGTTTCCCATGTGGGACTATAGATGACAATGTCATCTAGATACGCTGATGAATAGGCCTGATGGTCAGTTAGAACATTGTTCATAAGACGCTGAAATGTAGTAGGTGCCCCATGGAGCCCGAAAGGCAATACAGTAAATTCAAACAAGCCAGAAGGTGTTGCAAAGGCTGTTTTTTCCAAGTCTTGAGGTCTTAGGGGCACCTGCCAGTACCCTTTTGTGAGGTCGAGTGTCGTAATAAATTGTGCATCCCCCAATCGCTCTATTAATTCATCCACTCGAGGGACGGGATAGGAGTCACACTTAGAAATAGTGTAGACAGCCCTAAAGTCTATGCAAAATCGGACGGAACCGTCCGGTTTTGGCACCAAAACGATTGGGGAGCACCAATCTTTTTGCGGTTGTCGTATGGCTCCTAGGGCAATCATATTCTTTTTTTTTTTTTGTTGTAACTTTTTATTATTTGAAACACAAAGAAACAAAACATAGAACATACAATCAAGGCATTACAGTAATAATACAGCCATTAGGTCTGCGCTCAAGGAGGACGGGAGAAACATGACAGCAGGAGAAAAGAATCTTTGAATACAGATGAGGGGAGGGAAGCAGAGGCAGAAATGCATATGAACAGCACAATATATCACAGCTAGAAGGAATGTAGTCAGGGCGACTGGGAAGGACTAGGAATAGCAGTGAGTGGGGGCGCACAAATATCTCCACGGTATGAGTTCCAAGGGTTCCAAATCTTCCCCCATTTTTTGGGCCTGCCTCTTGCCATATAAACTGTTTTCTCCCTGAACATGCACCAGTTCAGACTCTCTTTCCAAGCAGTCACTGTAGGAGGCCTTGGGGATCCCCACAACTGAGCAATATCCCTCTTCGCAACCATATTGGCCAGAGTCACCCACCTAAGCTGTGACACGTCATAGTCATTCGGACCCCATACATTCAACAAACATTGTCGGGCTTCCGGCATCATCACCACACCCGTAACTTCATCCATAATCTCAGGTATACGTTTCCAAAATCGCACCACCTCAAGGCATTCCCATATAATATGGAGATAGGTGCCAAGGAGACCACACCCGCGTCGACACATGCCATCCGTGGAGTAGCCCATATGGATCAGACGGGGACCGGTGACATAGATTCTGTGGAGGATCTTGAGTTGGACCAGACGGAGGCGGGCCGGAATCGCCACCTCCTTGGGAGAGGAGATCGCGGACTACCAGTCCTCGTCGTCCAGTTCGATACCATCAGCAATTCAGGCCTCACGGAGGCGATCGAGCAGACTCGATCGGTCATTAATCATTTTCTTATAGAATAGTGAGATAGTACTATCTGGCACATAACCGTCTAGTATACGGTCTTCGAGAGGGGAGGAATCCGGAATATCACTACCCACTGGCAACACAGAGTTCAGAGCATGGCGTACCTGGATATAACGAAATTTTTCCCTGTCGCTCAACTTATACTCAATTTGCAGATCCGAGAAGGCCTTCACCCTGCCTTTATCCCAGAAATCACGCACGTTACCAATACCGATCATGTCCCACTTATCAAATCCCTTCGTCTTCTTCCATAGGCCACCCAGCTTCGCAGAGGCATAGAGCGGTGTCGCACCAGTTAATTTATCACTCCAGCCCATAGCCGTCATTGCGCTATGCCATACCCGCACGGCTATAGCGGTAGGTCCCGTGAGTCGTGAACGAGAGGGTCCCGAATAAAGTGCTCTGTAGTAATCACCACCCGGGAGCAGCCACTTATCCATTTCAAATGCTGGATTCAACGCCGGGCCATACATCCCGTGGTTGATGGCAGCAAGGTGGGAAGCCCAATAATACCTGCGAATATCCGGGAGTGCTATACCGCCATCATACCAGGGAAGTGTCAATTTCGGAAGAGCTATGCCTGAACGTCCGTCCCATATTAGTTGCCTCTGCAACGATTCTACCTCCCGAAAATATTTCGACGGGATGACATCAAAACTATTCTGGAGGGCATAGAGGAACCGCGGCAAGGACATCATTTTGAAAAGGGGCGCACGCCCTAGGGGAGATAACGGTAATTTACCCCAACGCGCTACATCGGAGCGTAACCGTTGAAGTGGGGGAGTAAATTACGTTCATAGCGGACCGCCGGATCCATCGAGATAAACACACCCAAGTACCTAAAGCCAGACTGTGACAACTGGATGGGACAGCCCCGTGGCAAACGAGGGACATCACCCGCAAGTACATAAATGTAGGACTTCGACCAATTGATGATTAGGCCCGAGTTCTTCCCGAAGGAGTTAAGTACGTCAAACAATACGTTGAGCGATTTTTGGGGAGATGTAAGGTACAATAGAATATCATCCGCGTATAAGGAAATGCGATCCTCAAATTCCGGCGTCCAGCGTATACCCTTCATTGAAGGTTCCCACCGCAGCCAAGCGGCGAGAGGCTCCAACGCCAAAGTAAAGAGGAGCGGAGACAACGGACAACCCTGCTGCGTGCCCCTCCCAAGAGTAAAAGGCACGGAGACGCGACCATTAACCACCACCTGTGCCAGTGGCGTTTAATACAGGAGTTTGACCCAACCAATGAAACCTGCGCCGAATCCAAATTTGGCGAGTACCGCCCAGAGATAAGACCACTCGATTGCATCAAAGGCCATCGTGGCGTCCAGGGACGCCAAGATGGCCGGTTCACGCAGCGTCGGGGCCCTCGCGAGAACACCATGTAGACGTCGCAAATTTAATGCCGTGTTACGGTGCGGGATAAAACCCGAATGATCCGGATGAATCAGGTCGCTAATAACCGTAATTAGACGATTAGCAAGCAGTTTGGCGAGGATCTTGGGCTCCGCATTTAGGAGCGATATGGGTCTGTAAGACGAGCAGCGATCTCGTGGTTTACCCTCCTTGTGGATCACCACAATGGTCGCAAGACGCTGATCTCTAGGGAGGGAGCCATTATCTCTCGCCGCCAAAAACATATCACGGAGATAGGGAGCTAGAGTATCAGGGCGTAACTTATACAATTCAACACGAAGGCCATTGGGACCCAGAGCCTTGCCAGAACGAAGGGAGCGTAGCGCGAGAGCCACCTCATCCACGGAAGGCGTGGCATCCAAACAGTCCCGATCCGATTCCGACAAACATGGCAGTGCTATATCCCGAAGCAACAACTGCGAATCCTCCTCAGGCCTGTTGGACACCGAGGTATAGACCTCTCGAAAATAATCAGCAAAGCATTCAACAATTTCGACAGGGTCAGTTACACTCACACCACCACATGTCTCAATCACCGGGACCACTCGATTCGCTCTCTCCCTTCTGTCCAGCCAGGCAATCAATTTCCCTGCTTCATCACCCACATCATAGAGCCGTCCCTGCTGTTTCCGACTCATCGTCTTTGCCGCATCAGTAACCAAAGTTTTATATTCTAATTGTTTAAGGCGGAGGACATGTAATGCTTCTCGAGACACCTCCCGCTCCAATGCAGTCTCCAGGTCTGTGATTTCAGTTTTGAGCTGAACAATTGCCTCATTCTTACATTTCTTGGCACACCCCACCAAAGACAATGCCTGTCGCCTGATCACAGTCTTAAAAGCTTCCCACAACGAGACAGGCGAGGATACAGAACCAGCACTCTCAGTAAAATACAAATCAAATGATTTAATCAATTCAGTGCGAGTCTTAGGGTTAAGAAGATGCCAGGGGTTCATCGGAGCCACCCTCCCTTCGGCCCCGATGCTAAGATTAAAATGAAACCAAATAGGGGAATGGTCCGATATACCCCGGGCCAAGTGTCTAATCTCTCCAACCGAGGGGGACAGTGCCGCCGGTATCAGGATATAATCCAATCTAGAAAGCCTACCATGAGCTCCCGAATGGAAAGTAAACTGTGTTTGCTCTGGATGCATTAGTCTCCAACAGTCTATGAGTCCCAATGTTTCCAGGAAGTCACCCAACCAGGATTGCGCAGCAGGAAGATCTCGGGGGGGGGGGATAGCGGTCTATCCTGCCAGAAATGACGGAGTTAAAATCACCACCCAGTATCAAAACACCCTCCGGGAGGTCCAGAACCATCCGCCCCAGGTCCGTAAATGTCGTGGATTGTAAGCCCGGGGGACATAAGCCGACACCAACGAGATTGGTTTCCCCTCCCACCGCCCGACAAGTGCAACATATCGACCCCTAGCATCAAGGATCACATCATCAACCTCGAGGGGGAGGGAAACCCGAAGCAAGATAGCCACTCCTCTAGAACTAGATGTAAATCCAGAATGGGCAGCAAGACGATAACCCCGTCTATTAAGAGCGTGACAAGGGTTTCCTATCAAGTGTGTCTCCTGTAGCAAAACGACATCAGGCGAAAGGCGCCGCAACAGCTGCATAACCACCCCTCTCTTTATGCGATCACCCAACCCATTCACATTCCAGCATAATACCCTCAACCCTCTACCCCCATCCAGATTCACAACGAACTCCCATCGCAAAACGAGCATCACACCAATGTCAAAAATAATGAAAGTACCTTGCCTTGAAAAAGAAAAAACAAACAATCCCAGAACATGTCCCTCCCTCCCCCCAAGGTTCCCAACACAACTCCCCCCCCACCCTGCACCCCTGCACCGACTCAAAAGCCACCCCAATTTGCAGTGTGCCTGTCGCCCTAACAATTACAAACAAAGAACTAATCTACACAAAGAAAAACCTCAGAGGAGGAAAGGGTCCCGCCATCCCCGCAACCTCCCAAGATACGAATGGAATGATCAAAAAAGTCAGTGAGCCTCAGCTGGTCACGTTGAGTAGTGTTCCGGACACAGGCGCCATAATCATTCTTGGTCCATCAGTCCCCCTTCAGCACCACCAGCATGTTCCTGGCCAGCACGGCAAGTCGGCAAAGTGTCCAACCAATCACTTGCTTCCTCAGGCCTGACAAAGAAGAATGTTCGATTGTCATATTCAACACGCAGTCGGGCCGGGAATAACATAGCATATTTTAGTTCCACGTCTCTTAGTCGCCGTTTCACACCTTGAAATCCCATACGTTGTTTCTGGACCGATTGAGAAAAGTCCTGATAAAAGTTCACAGCAGCGTTCTCAAACTGCGTAGGGCCACTTGTCCGTGCCGCCTGCAAAATGGCGTCGCGATCTCTAAAGTTGAAGATCCGTGCAATAATTGGATGGGGGGGAAAACCGGGCTTCGCCTGTCCCCCTGGCACTCTGTGCGCAGGTTCGATGGCAAAGAATTTGCTCAGGCCCTTGGGTGCGAGATGATTAAGAATGAGGTCCTCCACTCGAAGATCAGTGGCGAGTGAACTAGAATCTTCCGGGACCCCAATAATACGCACGTTATTGCGCCGTGCACGGCCTTCAAAATCCTCCAAGCGACGAGCAAAAAAGTCATGAGCAGAACTAAGGTTGCGCACTTCTGTTTGCAAGTCGGACACATCCGTGGTAAGGCTGGATGTCTTTAGGTCCAATGACTTCACTTTCTCATCCGTCTTGGCCAGATCAGTTCGAATGAGGTTAACATCAATAGCCACCGTGTCTAACTTCAGAGCCAAGGCTTCATACTGTTGGCCAATGGAAGACTGAATACCAGCAATGGCGCCCATCACGTCCTGTAACGTTAAGTCCGCCAATACAGCAGGATCGTCGACAGCCTCCTCACGAGTCTTAGGTGCGCCACCAGGGGATCCTTTAGAGAGTGTATAGCGATCCATGACATTCGTCTGGGTTGAACCTCCACGGATAGTGGTCTTGACTTTCCGTTTCTCACCCTCAGGCTTGCCCGTCATGGCGAGTCGGGTGCCCCGGAGGGAGGCTTGGGATCTGGTCCAAATGGCTCCTTAAAAGTTCACACACAAGAATACAGGAGGCAAAGTTGAGCCAATGGAGTCCACAGCCAAACAGTCGCCAGCTTGGAGCTCAATGAGCTGGTAACGAAGCTCGTCCGATCAACAGACACACCGCAGATATGAGGGTGTGCGCCGGAGAAACGAAACCGAAAGTGAAGTGAGGCTGTGATCTGATCCCCCCAAGCCGTTGTTGTTAAATTACGACCTGGGCTCTGCTACAACTCAAGGTCCGGGCTGTTCCATGGAGAAGGCCGTAAATTTCAAGACGGCAAAACTCGGGGACCCTGCTTCCGATTCTGACCTAAAAACCTGCTAGTACATCAGCCGGGTTGTGTCTTCAATGATCTTCCATCAAATCAGGATATTATCCAGGATAAATGCGGGAGGCAGCGAGGGTCCTCGGGAGCCCTGTGCTCACGCGGCCATCTCGGTTGCGCGCGAAGCTCCTCCTCAGCAATCATATTCTTAACCTCTTGTTCTATGGCCTGCCTCTTAGCAGCTCGAACACAATAAGGTTTCTGTTTGACAATTTTTCCCAGTTGTGTGGGGATGGCATGTTCGGCCATGGTGGTACGGCCGGGGAGGTCAGAAAATAATGAGGCATATGGAGACAGAGCGATGTATAAGTCCTCTTTTTGCTTTTCTGTTAGCTCTTGATTAACAACAAGGCAAGGCAAGGTATTCTTGGGGTCGGTCACAGGATCTGTTACATGGAGGTCCTTAGGAAGAGGACCCAGCCATTTTTTTAGGAGATTGATGTGGTACAACTGGGTGCGTTTAGGGGTATTCTGAATCTGGTAGGACATAAGCCCGACCTTCTGTATGATCATAAAAGGACCCTGCCAACTGGACCTTGTCTTTGTAATACTAGCGGGTGTAAGAATTAGGACCCAATCTCCTACTTTTAGGTGTTGCCATTTTTTTCCTTTGTTATAAAAGATTTGTTGTTTGGTTTGGGCCTTCTCTAGATTCCCATCAGCAAACTCCCTTAATGGTTTCAGTCGTGAGCGTAGGCTTTGGGTATATTCTAAGAAGGACCTGGTTTCCTCTTCTTTCTCTTGTTCCCAAAATTCCTTGGTGATTTCCAGTAAACTTCGGGGTTCTCTACCATACAAAAGCTGGAAAGGAGAACAGCCCAGACTGGATTGGGTCTGGCTTTGTATCACATAGAGAGCCAATGGGAGGAGGTTATCCCAGTCTTTCCCTTTCACATCTAGTCATTTTTTCAAGCGTTAGTTTAAGGGTGGAATTATACGTTCACATAAACCATCTGTTTGAGGGTGGTATACAGATGTCTTGATGTGTGAGATGTCAAGGGACTTGCAGACCTCTCGCATTATCTTGGAAACAAAAGGGGTTCCTTGATCCGTGAGGATCTCCCGTGGGGTTCCGACTCAGGAAAACCATTTCAGGAGTCGGTCACTGATGTTTTGGCTGGTAGGAGTACGTAGGGGAAAGGCCTCAGGATAGCGTGTGGCATAGTCCATGACTACTAGTGCATAGAGGTTCCCTCTTTTAGTTCTAGGAACCGGACTGATAAGGTCCATGCCAATTCTTTCAAAAGGAACCCCTACGATAAGGAGAGGCTGTAATGGTACTGGTGGTGGTTTATAGGGATTCCTTTTTTGACAGATCTCACATTCCTGACAAAACTTTGTGACATGGGCAAATATACCTGGCCAATAGAAATGGTGCAATATCATATCAATGGTTTTCTGGGCACCCCTATTTCCAGCTAACAGGTGAGAATGTGCAAAAAAGAGAACCTGTTCCCTGAAGGCCTTAGGAACCACGAGCTGAGGGTTAATGCCTTCCTTTGCAATTCTATAGAGAAGTTCTTTCTTTATAAGAAACAGGGGATATACCTGCTTCTGGGATAGGGGAGTCAGTCTTGCTTGCTTCCAGGCATATTGAAGTGTAGGATCATTGCTCTGGCTACAACGGAAACCTCTATCAGAGAGCCAGGGGACTTGAGTAAGAAAAGAGGATTGTGTTGTGCCTTGTTCGATGGAGGGAAGGGTGTTGTGTAACAGAGTTAGGAATGATGGGTTGTCCTGTCCTAATATTAATTCTTCAGGAAGGAAAGGGAGTACCCCAAGTCTTGCCCTAAGAATCACCCCGCCCGGGAGGGAGATGGGTATGGTGATCAGGGATACGGTTTTATATCTCCACGTACGAGTGGGCATTTCGTGCTCGGTAGGAGGAAAAGGAAGGGGTACTAGCGATTGACGAATAACTGACTGTTTACAGCCAGTATCCAATAAGGCTTTTACAGTAACCCCACCTACCCTGACACTTGCATAAAAACTCGGTCCCATTTCTTCCGTGTATAGGATGGATTTCAAGATGTAGTTCACGTCCATGGGCTCTTACGATGATTTTTTTCTTGGGCATGTTCTAGCAATATGGCCCCAATCACCGCACTCGAAACACTGAGGTCCTCTAGTGGGTATGGGGTCAGGTCGGTTTTTCCTAGTCTTCAGAGGTTCTAGTGGAAGCTTTCCCGTTTTTTTCTCTGGTTTATTAGAGGTGGGGAAAGGACGATAGGCTCTTTCAGTGTCCCACAATTGAGGGAGGGGTTGCGCTCAGTAAAAGGACGTTGCCATATCAACTGCTTGTACAGCAGTCAAGTGAGTATGTTGCTTGAGCCAGCGCTGTATTGGGTAGGGCAATGCCTCTAGGTATTGCTCAAGATAGATGCGTGACATGATCTCTTCTTTAGTACTGGTCTGAGGTCTTAGCCACTTCTCGACGGCTGCTTTCAATTTAAAATAAAGGGCCTTCGGGTTGTCGGTGGCTGTCCCACTCTCCTTACGAAATCTAACCCTGTATGCCTCTGCGTCCATTCCTAGATGGTCCAAGATTATTTGCTTTATTTCCAGGTATGGTGTATGACCATTGGCATTTGCCACCTGATAGGCGGCCTGTGCTTTTCCGTTGAGGAGGGGTGCCAAAAACAACAGCCACATGGCTTCCGGCCATCCTGAAGCACAAGCTGCTCTTTCAAAATTCAGAAAAAATGTGTCAGGATCTTCTCCTGATGCATACTTCTGTAGGGAGACATTGGGGGCCTACCCCAGCATGGGTTTGGAGTTGGGTGGTTAGTTCTAGGCAGTCATCCGCCACTTTTTGTAATTGTTCAGCCTGGTTAGCTAGGGTGTCCCTAAATAGTTCCCTGTCTGCATGGGCATTGGTCACCTGTTTCTCAACAGCCCACTCTAGTTTCCCCTGGCCGCAAATGAGTTGTTGTATAAGATTTTCCATGTCCTTTAGGAGTGGAGACGTACAAGATGCCACTTCTGACACCACGTGTAACTCGGTGGAGAAGGAGACAGGGAAGCCGTAATTAAGTTTAAGCAGTGAGGGGTTTATTGATTGAGTTCAATAATAAGAAAATCAGCGGTTGAGTCCAAAATAAGAAAATCAGCAAATGAAAGGAATAAAGTCTATTCAAAAGCTCTTCTCTCTCTTCCTTCAGAGAGTAGGAGTGTGGTTGCTGGGACTCTGCTCCTTTAAATTCAGTCCATATGGTCCTCCATTCCTCTGTGAAAATGCTTTAGAAGCCACGACTCTCCTGAGCCGTGGCTGGTTCTTGCACTCTGCCGGAAGGGGTCCGGCTATCTCTTTTCTTTGTCTCAGGTTGGCTCCTCTTCGGCTCGTTGCGCTCCCGTTTTCGGCTCGTTGGGCTCATGCTTCAGGTCCGCTGGCGATTTTCGGTCCTCCGAGTCCCGGGGAAACAAAGAAGGTCTCCGGTCTTCTCTCGATCCTCCAGAACGCCGGTGCTTCATGTGAAGGGGGCAATGACCAACAACCCAGCTCGTCTGCTTCCTGTTCTTTGAAGGGTAGGAAGTCAGCTGATGGGATCACGTGTTCCTCCTCGGAACTCGGTGCTGGAAATTTAAAGGGCCATGGCATCTTGCTCGTGTCGGTGGGAGACTGAAAAGAAAGAAGCGGACAAGGCAACAAGTAAGGGGGTAATTGGTCAGTCAAGGTGTCAGAAGAGGGGTCCATAGGCAGCTCATCGTCACAGACCTCCAATGGCCAACTCAGGCACTTAACTCTGGCCACCTGCTAGGAGCAGCTTTATGATCATGCAGGCGGGCGTCTACAAAATACGGCTCAATGGTGCGGCCATGGGGGCTCGCTCACTGCCGTGGTTAACCAGTTGCTTGTAAATCCCAGGCCAGCGGCAGACTGCCCTCACTCCTGCTGAGACCTGCAACAAGCTGTGGCAGGCATATGCAGGAGTCCGGGCTCTGGAACATAAACAAGAGACACCTTCATGGGTCCTCGTCCAGGCCACGCCCACTAAAGCTCCTTTTATTTAAGCAAGAAAACAGGTTATTACCCCACATCTCTTCAACATCTTGAATGTATAAACATCCAATAAAGTGCAGTACACACTGGACAATACACCACACTGGACATGCTGCCCCCCTCCCATGTCCTGGACCCAAAATAATAGGAAATCAGCAATACACTTTTAATGATATGATCTAGTTGCAATCTCCAGAGTAAGGGAAGCACAAAGACCCCCTCTGTAGTCCTAGTCAATTTTATTGTATGGTTAGTAAAAAAATCTTTACAAACGGTAAAAAGCATAAAATATGCAACATAAAAAATAAAACCATATGATTAAAGCATTGCGAAGTACCAGCGTAGAAAATTCAGACAGGCCTTAGTTTTCTAATAAGTAGAAAACAAACTGAGCACATAGCAAAGTGAACCTTTGTTCATAGGGTTAGGGCAGTAAGCATGAGATGCAGAACGCATACCCTATGTATAGCAAGTCTGAAAAGGTGAACAGAAGGGTACAGCTAATCTACTTTAAAAGTGGTTAAAAACAGCAGACAGTGCAAAAAATTAATCCAGCTTTTACACAAAGATTTTACAAACGGTGTGCAAGGTGCCCAGAACACAGGCCTAAGTGTAGAGCAGCAGGTTAACAGCCAGCTAAACTAGAATAGGTAGCAACATTCTCTTGTTTGAAGAATAGCCTAGTGCGGTCAGACTGTACTTTTTGGAGCGGATCAGTGCAAAGAGTGGTAATAAATATTTGTTAGAATTGGGGGTCTCTAGTTGGCAGAGGTAGGTACCTTTGACCAAGTAGGGACCCTTGCTTGTAGTAAGGGAAAGGGGGGTAACACTCCTGGATAACCCCTGCTCACCTCCTTGGTAGCTTGGCACAAGCAGAAAGACTTATATCAGAGGCAGTGTGCATAGCATCTGTGAACACATACAGTAATACAGTGATAAACACTACAAATGGACACTACACCAGTTAAGAAAAATAAGTAATCTTTACTAGACTTAACCCAAGACCAAACAACAAAAATCCGCAATACTGTAATCATAAATAAGTCTTTAAAATGGTAGAAATAGCTTAGTTCAATGTAGATGGTAAATGCGACACTTTACTCTCAAAGTACCTCGGATACGTCACGCAGTACAAGCAAAAGGGTCACAGGGAATGTGATGCGTTGGTTCCTTGCTTCGGGAGAGGTGATGCGTCAGTTCTTTACTGCAGCGCAGGGGAGGTGATGCGTTGGTTCCTTACCGTAGAGGAGGTGATGCATCGGTTTCTTACTGCGTTCCTGTTATGATGCAACAAGATGGCACCTCGATGCGATGCGACAATCCGGTGCCATGCAACAAAATGGTATCGTTGATGCAATACAACAACATTGGATGCGATGCGTGCACCCCCAACGGCCGTGCGCCGAACTCTGTAACTTCCGAGCCGCGACAGGCCCTGCGACACGCTTCTCCGATGATGCGACGGCGACACGCTTCTCCGGTGATGCGACACACTACGTCGAAAATGCGCCGGCGAACAGCTGTGGCGGCGACACGCTTCTTCGGCGATGCGCTGGCAACACACTTCTCCTCGTTGTGTAGCGCTTCCAACTCCCAGCGACACACAGTCTTCTCAGGGGGACCCAATCAACAGTAGGCACCTTTCTGCAGGTATAATTCCTAGCAAGGGAATTCAGGGGAGCTGGTGGTGAAGTCTTTTTATCCCTGAGACTTCAGGCAGGAGGCAAGCACACTTCAAGCCCTTGGAGATTCTTCTTCAAGATGATGAAAAGTTCACAATAGTCCTCTTCTCCTTGGCAAATAAAGTAACCACTGCAGGCCAACCCCAGAAATAGTACAGAACAGGGGCAGTCTCCTCCTTCAGCTTTCTTTTTTCTTCTCCTTGGCAAAGGTTTGTCTTGATTCCCAGAAGTGATATAAAGTTCTGAGGTCTGTGGTCCAATATTTATACTACAAAATCATTTGTCCTCTGAAGGCAGAGGGTGCCTGTGCCCAGCCAAAACCAGTTCTCTGCAGCTTCCTGGCAGGAGATGGAAACAGCATTGTTGAAAGCAGACCAGGCCCAGGTAGCTGAAAGGAAATCTCCTCCCCCTACTCTCTATTCTATGAGGGCTCAGGTCAGTGAAAGGAAATCTCCACCCCCACTCCCTATTCAATGCAGCTCCTATTCAGCCCATCTGTGACCCATCAGACTGCTGGAGCCAAAGCCCTCTCCAGCCCACTGTCACTCACAAACCAGACATGAAATACACAAACCTAGCAGAGGCATGCTGGATGGTTAGGCAAGAAAATACCTACTTTCTAAAAGTGATATTTTCAAACACAGAATGTAAAATTCACCCACTAAAAGATGTATTTTAATATTCTGAGTTCAGGCATACTAAACCTTGTTTTCCTATCAAGTTCCTAGGGTCAGTTATGATTATAGGATGTTATAATCAAACTGCCCATTCTGGCCTATGGGAACAGTTAGCCTTGCCCATGGGGGTACCCTGGGCCTACCTTAGAGGTGACCAACATGTAGAAAAGGGAAGGTTTAGGGACTGGCAAGTGTGTGCACTTGCCAAGTCTACATGGCAGTCCCAGACTGCACACAGGCTCTGCAATGGCATGCCTGAGCTACACTTTACAAGCTGCTTCAGTGGGTGGCACAATCAGTGCTGCAAGCCCACTAGCAGCATTTGAGCTACAGGCCCTGGGCACACGTTGCATTGTACTAGGGTCTGACAAGTCAATCAAATAAGCCAATCATGGAGTCACTAATCCAATACAGCACTTTACAATAGGGGGCACTTGCACTTTGGCACTGAATATCAGTGGCAAAGTGCCCAAGTATCTAGATCAGCTAATCTACTTTAAAAGTGGTTACAAAACAGCAGACAGTGCAAAAAATGAATCCAGCTTTTACACAAAGATTTTACAAACGGTGTGCAAGGTGCCCAGAACACAGGCCTAAGTGTAGAGCAGCAGGTCAAAAGCCAGCTAAACTAGAATAGATAGCGAACTCCTCTTGTTTGAAGACAAGCCTAGTGCGGTCAAGACTGTACTTTTTGGAGCGGATCAGTGCAGAGTGGTAATAAATATTTGTTAGACTTGGGGGTCTCTAGTTGGCAGAGGTAGGTACCTTTGACCAAGTAGGGGCCCTTGCTTGTAGTAAGGGAAAGGGGGATACACTCCTGGATAACCCCTGCTCACCCCCTTGGTAGCTTGCCACGAGCAGACAGGCTTATCTCAGAGGCAGTGTGCAAAGCATTTGTGAACACATACAGTAATACAGTGAAAACACTACAAATGGACACATTATACCAGTTTAGAAAAATAAGTAATCCTTACTAGACTTAACACAAGAACAAACGGCAAAAATCCACAATATTGTAATCAAAAATAAGCCTTTAAAATTGTAGAAATAGCTTAGTTCAATGTAGATGGTAAATGCAACACTTTACTCTCAAAGTACCTTGGATGCGTCACACAATACAAACAAAAGGGTCGCATGGAAGGTGATGCATCAGTTCCTTGCTTGGGGGGAGGTGATGCGTTGGTTCCTTACTGCAGTGCAGGGGAGCGATGTGTCAGTTCCTTACTGGAGAGAAGGTGATGTGTCGGTTTCTTACTGCGTTCCAGTTACAATTCGACAAGATGGTGCCTCGATGTGATGCAACAATCCGGTGCGATGCGACAAAATGGTATCTTTGATGCGATGCCACAACGTTGGATGCGATGCGTGTACCCCCAACAGCCGTGCGCCAAACTCAACTTCTGAGCCGCGACAGGCCCTGCAAAACGCTTCTCCGGTGATGCGACGGCAACCTCTGCGGCGGCGACACGCTTCTCTGGTGATGCGACGGTGAACTGGTGCGGCGGCGACACGCTTCTGCGGCGATGCGACGGCAACTGCTGCTGCAGCGACACGATTCTCCTCATTGCTTTGCGCTCCCAGCGACACACAGTCTTCTCAGGGGGGCCCAAACAACAGTAGGCACCTTTCTGCAGGTAGAATTCCCAGCAAGGGAATTCAGGGGAGTTGGTGGTGAACTCTTGTATCCCTGAGACTTCAGGCAGCCGGCAAGCACACTTCAAGCCCTTGGAGATTCTTCTTTAAGATGATGAAAAGTTCACAAAAGTCCTCTTCTCGTTTCCTGGGTAAATAACGTAACCACTGCAGGCCAACCCCAGAAATAGCACAGCACGGGGGCAGTCTCCTCCTTCAGCTTTTTTGGTTCTTCTCCTTGGCGAAGGTTTGTCTTGATTCCCAGAAGTAATCTAAAGTTCTGGGGTCTGGGCCCCAATATTTATACTGCAAAATCCTTTGTCCTCTGAAGGCAGAGGGTGCCTGTACCCAACCAAAACCAGTTCTGTGCAGCTTCCTGGCAGTAGGTGGAGACAGCATTGTTGAAAGCAGACCTGACCCAGGTAGCTGAAAGGAAATCTCCTCCCCCTATTCTCTAATCGTTGAGGGCTCAGGTCAGTGAAAGGAAATCTCCGCCCCCTACTCTCTATTCAATGCAGGTCCTATTCAGCCCATCCCTGACCCATCTGACTGCTGGAGCCAAAGCCCTCTCCAGCCCCCTGTCACTCACAAACCAGACATGGAATACACAAACCTAGCAGAGGCATGCTGGATGGTTAGGCAAGAAAATACCTACTTTCTAAAAGTGGTATTTTCAAACACAGAATGTAAAATCACCCACACTAAAAGATGTATTTTGACATTCTGAGTTCAGGTATTCTAAACTTTATTTTCCTATCTTGTACCTAGGGTCAGATATGATTATAGGATGTTATAGTCAAACTGCCCATTCTGGCCTATGGGGACAGATAGCCTTGAAATAGTGAAAACACGAAATTGGCTGTAATTCACTATCAGGACATGCCACACACATCATGGCATGTTCTACCTTTCACATACAATGCACCCTGCCCATGGGGGTACCCTGGGTCTACCTTAGGGGTGACCAACATGTTGAAAAGGGAAGGTTTAGGGACTGACCAGTGTGTGCACTTGCCAAGTCGACATGACAGTCCCAGACGGCACACAGGCTCTGCAATGGCAGGCCTGAGCCACACTTTACAAGCTGCTTCTGTGGGTGGTACAATCAGTGCTGCAAGCCCACTAGCAGCATTTGATCTACAGGCCGTGGGCACACATGGTGCACTGCACTAGGATCTGACAAGTAAATCAAATAAGCCAATCATGGAGTCACTAATCCAAAACAGCACTTTACAATAGGGAGCAATTTCACTTTGACACTGAATAGCAGTGGCACAGTGCCCAAGCATCTAGACCAGCAAAAACATAGCAAACATACAGGAGGAAACAGTGAAAAAATGGAAGGAAGACCCACGCCAATGGGGCCAGGTCTAACAATATTCTAAAAGCGTGCATTCCATTTACTTCAATTTTTTCCCCCATTTGTTTGGTCAACCCTTGTTCTTATAGACCACCTTTTTGGCCACTCTCTTAGACTTGGTGCCATCCCCCCCCCTCCGTTTCCCCCCTACCAATGCCGTGCAATATAATGCCTGATTTTCGCCCGACCCAGAGACATTCAGGTCCCGTCCATGTGATTCAGGCCAGTGACTTCCCAGATGTTGAGCAAGTACCACCTAGCTGTAAGGGGCATTTCACTGCCTGGGAGGAATTTTGTAAGCAGTGGTGGAGGTACGAGAGGGCAAGATAAAGAGAGTATTTGGTGCGTTTTTATCATGAAGAATATCGATGGGCATAGTTGCAGCTACTACCATAGCCGGGAAGCTGGCGGCAATCTGTTTTTGTATGGGTAATGTTTCTGGGGATATAAATCCACTGCGGGAAAAATGGGAACAGAGGCTGTTAAAAGGATGGACAAAAGAGAAAAAATGAGTAGGTAATCAAAGGGAACCAGTTGCAATGCAGATGTTGGTGCGTTTAGTTAGGGTTTGAGCAAGGTTTGTTTTTTCAGCATAAGAAATTATTATTCAAGCTGTGCATGTTATGGTTGTTTTTTGAGGGCCTTTAGAGTATCAGAGTTATTGGGACAGAACAAGGAAGATGTGATAGAGGTAAGTAATATAGAAGTGGTTGGGGATTAAGTTGAAATTGTGTTTGAGAAAATCCAAAACTGATCAGAAAGGAAAGGAGGGATGTAGAAAACTGACTCTGTATATGGTATACCACTAGGTGGTTATTCTGTGCACAGAGTCTAGAGATTCCCCCAGACGTGTACAGGGCTCAGTGCAAACCCACGTTGCTCTGTTAGTGGTTGTGTGGGCGAGCAGCCTTAGGCCTAACACTGATGAGTGTAAGACATTTATTGCACAACATTGACCAATAAGGGACACACGACTCAAAAAGGAGATCCACACTAATTTAATAAAAATAAACTTTGCTTGAGTGTTATTTTAAGACCAAGATCTTTGCAGTAAGAGTTCAATATTATCCTATTGAGGAAAACAATAATGCGGTTCTACAGATAAGTCACTGACTTACAGTTCCAGTCTACAGGACCATGGGTCAGCAAGCCACAAGTTCAGGTGAGTACCAAAACTGCATCACCAGTTGCACAGTAGGGCAGCCAGGTGCAGAGGTCAAAATCAGAGTTTGGCCTAATGCATTTCAATAGAGACTGCGGGTGCTCGAAGCCACACTGCTTGCAGGTAGGTAAATCAGTTGCAGGGGCCAAGTGTTAGGGGTCAGAGCAAGCACAAGGGGGAGGGGAGCCACAAAGCAGCACCAAACATACAGCACCAGCAGCACTGGGGAGGCCGGGTGAAGGGTGCAAATTTAGCATCAGGCATCTAATGCTCTTCAATGGAGAACTTGCTTCAGACATACAGGCTGCAGGCTTTGCACCGAAGGTTGCAGGAGGAAGACCAGCAACAGCAGGGTTTGTAGGGCACAGTCGGTTCAGCTGACCAAGGCCCAGGGGCTTTAAGTGCAGGGGTGCCTTTAGACGTTGGATTCTTCTTACCAGAGCTGGCTGCGGTCAGGGGGATACTATGGATTCAGACTGCAGGTGTAGTTGTGGAATGCTGGAGGGGTTAGCCAAACCTGGAATTGAGGTCAGGATCGCTGGGGAATCTGTTCTGGGTTGGTTGTCCACCTCGATACGGGCTGGAGGCGTTGGGTGCAGAGTGAGCAAGACTCGTGGATCCGGAGGGCACCGGAGTTCTTTCTGTAGGTCTCTTGGGGACACAGCCGCTGTCCTCAGGAGTCTCGGGTCTTTGTCGAAGGCCAGGCAGGCCTCCTTGGATTCTGGAAGTCGCTGGCTGCAGGACAGGCATTGTCTTCTTCGCAGGGTGTTTGAAGCTGGAGACAGACTGGTATGACTGGGGTCAAGTCAGTAGTCATCTTAAGGCTTCGCTGCGTGGCGTCTTCTTCGTCCTTCTTCTTAGCTCTGCAGGGAACTAGTTTCCAGGTCGGAGGAGCCACATCAATACTATTTTTAGGGGCGTTTTAGGGAAGCAGCAAGTAGGACCAGGGGGCACCTTACCTGGGGCGAATACACCCTCAATGAGGGTGGCATAGACCTAGCCCTGATTGGAGGAGTCTCCCCATCTTCAAGATGGTGTGCACTGAAAGATGTACTGCATCTCGCCTGCCCCCACCTTAGGGATGGAGTTGGCAGAGGTGGGCATACCTCCTATTCTCCTAAGTTTTCCTGCCCAAAGTGGAGGTGTAAACCAGTGGCTGCTATCTGCTGTTAGCAGCGGGGGCCGTATTACCAAGGTGGCAGGCCTTTGAGGAATCCCTCTCGAGCACTGTGCCCAGGCGTGACACTTCCGCTCAAGATGTGCATTGTTTCTGGTCCCAGAGAGCAGAAGCTCTTTTTTAGGGGTCCAGAAATATGTCTGGTGGTGGCTGGCTGCCTACAGCCAGTCTGTGACCAAACTAGGGTTGGTAGGTTTTCAAGGGGCACCTCTGAGGTACCCTCTGGGTACATGCAACAATAAATCTAACACTGATAGTAATGTGGGTTTATTGAGAGGAGTAGTTTGGTACCAAACATGCATTTGTTAAGGGAAGCCATCATGGTGCTGTGGAACTCGAGTTGTCGTTTCCAACCCATTTACTCTCTATGGCTTTCCTGGCACTCACAATATTAAGGAATAGATCTTAATATTTTAGGGCCATATCTGCTCATGCAGATATGCCCACACCTGTGATATAGTGAACCCTGCCTTAGGGCTGGTAAGGCCTGCTAGAAGGAAGACTGATCGATATCTTAGGCAGTGCTAGTTGGCATGGCACCCAGGGAGTGTGCCATGTCGACTTTGTCATTCTGTCTGCACCAGGCCATGCACACTTCAGTGGCAGTCTGCATGGCCTAGGTGAGTACTCCCTAGGGGACCCTTTTCAGTCCCAATGCCCTTGGACCCAGGTACCATTTACTATGGACTTACAGGGCACCTGAAGGGCCAATTCTGGAATAGTTTTTTAGGGAAGACTCCCTGGCACAGGGGATCTGGTTGGCAGGGACCCTGTGCACTACAATCGAAACCCCATCAATTATCAGGCAAAAAGTGAGGGCTAACCTTATAAAAAGAGGCACATTCTCACAGGGTCAAAGTGCTTTTTAATCCTATAAGAGGATTGATGTCCAGTTGGGGCTTGGCGGTTGTGGGGGGCGCAAATAGGCTGGGTTTTTGGCAATATAGATGAGAAGAGATTGTTGTCAGCTCCACTTTTGGGAGTAATGAGAAACGTCTTGCAGGATATGGGAGAGAATCCAAGAGAATTTGGGATGCATTCATTCAGCATTTGTGCAGCAACGGAAGCAAATAGGTTGGGCTATACCCTGAAATATATTAGAAAGCTGGGCACATGGTCATCAGATTTTTGCTTACGTTGCATTAGGCAGTTGGTGGAGGTATATAATTTTTTGGTAATAACATTATATTTTTATTTTAGGTTGTGTTGCATGACCCTACTTGAATCTTATTCTATGGAGTTTTGGCCATTATTTTGTTAGCTATGTATTGAAACAAACAGAAAAACGCCAGTTTGAAACAAATTTGGAATTTTGCACAGAAGACAAAAATTGATTGAGGGGGTAAAATGAGACAGTTACTGCCATGTTTATCCAATCCGGTAAATGTGAGACAGTGCCCAGATGTATTGTTCATGCATTTGAGAGAGAAGAATTTAGATGTCAGATTTTGGCATTACTGAAAGAGATGGAAAAATTTGGATTTCATTTATAGGATGTGGTCTGGGACAAACATGCTTTGGACAGCACTAAGTGCGCGGACATTTTGGCGAGAGCGGTGCAGTATAATGCAGTGGAGAAGGTGAGGCACAAGGTCAATAGGGAGATGCAATGCTTTTATAAAGCTAAGGATAATGGGTAGTTGGAACGTACAAACATTAAAAATGAGGACCTTATATTTAATCATCAGGATGGGGTCCATTTGTCCTTTATTGGGATTGAGCTACATTTGTTGGAATAGGGAGCATTTGTCAAAAAAAGTTGGTGAGGCACACATGTTGTGGAAAAAACATAGGCTGTTCGTGCGACAGCCTGTAGGGGAAAAAGACAAGCGCCTTTCTGGCTGTTAGGGTGATAGCCATTACCACATCAGACTTTGCTTTGGTTTCTGCAACTTAAGGAGAGGGGCAGAATAAAACTCCTTAACTGTTTTATTCTGAAGGCAGAAAGGCAGTATTTCGCGCTAGCCCAGAAGGTTTGGAGCCCTGCAGGGCACACTTTAGCAGAGGGAATGCAGGGGAGCGATGCTTAGGCCATGTGCGAAGGAAGGCGAATGGAGGGGAAAGAGTAGGATGTGGATGTTTGGATGGTTGTTGGGGGGATTGTTCATGTTGGGGGGAGGATTAAGGGCTGGGGCTAGTTATCAACTGCATTAGAGAGGCAGGATTTCTTGGAAATATTGTATTGTGGAAATGAGCCTTTTTAGGGGCCCACCGCTGCAGGGGTTCACCCTTCTCTGTCCACGGGCCCTTTAACTAACAAAGTAGAGATTGGCACTGAAGCGGGAATATCAAATAACAAGTTTATTAATCACTCATGAGTGGGACTACATCAACAAAGCCCTCAGGCACTGTAGGAGGTAGTCCATGGAATACAGAAACCATGGGTCTTATATACTGGGTTTGTTGCTGAGCAGGCATAGAGACTCAAATAGAAGGTACAGGCATACACGGGAATAGCTATCGACTAATATGGTCAGACAAATATCACTTAGTCACCAAAGTGGGAGGGGAGACAGAACTGCTTACATCAGTTGAAATAGCCTGACAGTTACATTCTAAAACAGGTGCATTCTAGCAGCTAAAGGCCTTTCTGAGCTTACACATTGCTTGAGCTTAGAATAGGAGTTAACTACAGTTGATGATTCAAGCAGAATAGAAAGGCAAGCAACAGTGAAGATGGAAGAATCTCATGGCTAACAAAATGGATGCCACAACCAAAATGGCTTCAGTTTATGCTAACAGCAATTATCTATGATTTCCACAGAGGCCCTTTTAGCATTAGCTGAAGACATCGCTATGCAGTAGAAGGAGCATGGAAGATATCATGGACGTCAATCATCATTAACTCACTAATTTCTTGGTCTGTTACTAGTCGGATATTTACATTCTGAACAGTTTGTTTAGCTGGTATACATGAGGTACAAGTACATAGGGAACAGAACATCGGGCCACGAGGAGCCGCAGTTGGCTGCTCCTCCTCAAAAATGGGACGTCCAAAGGGGTGAATTGCTAAAAAAAAAGGTACTTGGGGAATTGAAGCCACTGTACAACCAGCCAGAGAGGTGCCTTCTACCTGTGTTCCCTATGAGCCTCACAGGCAGGCTCTTATCGTTCATCAAGTATTTACTTCTCCCATGGTGGAGCTGCATAACTTGCAACCGAGAGAAACAATCACGCCCGAGGCAAAGGAAAAGTCCTCTTTAAGGATAGGGCAATCACCCTCAACGATCCTGTCCAGTGTCTCAGGCAGTGCACTAGTATTCTTCACTCAAATCTAACAGGAACCAGAGGCACAGCACCTGTACCCTAAACTCTAGTCCTTCCCTAACTCCTGTGTTGCTCTGCTGGCACACTGCTTTTTTGTCAGGGCCGCAGTTTGTACTGTTCGTCATTAGATTTACCAAAGTGGTTGCGGAGTTTATTTTTCCTGAAAAATTGTGCCAGTTCGGTGTTTAGTACAAAGGGGTCATTCACTGGTGTCGGGACAAATCCTAAACCTTTAGAGAGTACCGTTTCTTCATCATCAGAGAGGGTGTAGTCGCTAAGGTTACCAATGTTTGTTACTCTCTGCTTGTCGACGGGCCGTTCCCTCTCCCTCTTTCTCTGCTCCTTGTTCCCATCACGACTGGAGTTTGATCTTCCCATTGTACCCTTGTGTTCTGACTTTTTTGTCTTCTTTTTCCCCTGCCCCTGCCTCTGTATAAAAAAGGCTGCGGGCCCTGAGGAAATCCGAATCCTGGCGGGTAATAAGGTTACTGCCAGAATCCAAACTGGTACAAAAGGGGGTGGTGATGGACGGAGCATCTGAATCAATCAAACACTCACACCCAGCCAAAAGATCTGGGATTAATCCATCACCGTTCTTTAGCCCACTCTGCCACCCCAGTTCAGACATGGCTATATGCAAATCAGTCTGACCCTGTGCCTCATGGGAACAGTCCAGCCCGAACTGCCAAGCCATGTCTTCCCTAGACCGGAAACAAGCTTCCGAGGACCGGTTTCTGGCATTCCAGCCGTCTTCAGCCCGGCTTGCTTGAATCCAGTGGCAAAGTGAGCAAGGGACTCACGTCTGAGCATACCCTGCCACACTTACGGCGGCCAAAAGCGGTACAAAAGGGGGTGGTGATGGACGGAGCATCTGAATCAATCAAACACTCACACCCAGTCAAAAGATCTGGGTTTAATCCATCACCGTTCTTTAGCCCACTCTGCCACCCCAGTTCAAACATGGCTATATGCAAATCAGTCTGACCCTGTGCCTCATGGGAACAGTCGAGCCCGAACTGCCAAGCCATGTCTTCCCTGGACCGGAAACAAGCTTCCGAGGACCGGTTTCTGGCATTCCAGCTGTCTTCAGCCCGGCTTGCTTGAATCCAGCGGCAAAGTGAGCAAGGGACTCACGTCTGAGCATACCCTGCTACACTTAAGGCGGCCAAAAGCGGTACAAAAGGGGGTGGTGATGGACGGAGCATCTGAATCAATCAAACACTCACACCCAGTCAAAAGATCTGGGTTTTATCCATCACCGTTCTCTAGCCCACTCTGCCACCCCAGTTCAGACATGGCTATATGGAAATCAGTCTAACCCTGTGCCTCATGGGAACAGTCGAGCCCGAACTGCCAAGCCATGTCTTCCCTGGACCGGAAACAAGCTTCCGAGGACCGGTTTCTGGCATTCCAGCCGTCTTCAGCCCGGCTTGCTTGAATCCAGTGGCAAAGTGAGCAAGGGACTCACGTCTGAGCATACCCTGCCACACTTATGGCGGCCAAAAGCGGTACAAAGGGGGGTGGTGATGGACGGTTCATCTGAATCAATCAAACACTCACACCCAGTCAAAAGATCTGGGTTTAATCCATCACCGTTCTTTAGCCCACTCTGCCACCCCAGTTCAGACATGGCTATATGCAAATCAGTCTGACCCTGTGCCTCATGGGAACAGTCCAGGCCGAACTGCCAAGCCATGTCTTCCCTGGACCGGAAACAAGCTTCCGAGGACCGGTTTCTGGCATTCCAGCCGTCTTCAGCCCGGCTTGCTTGAATCCAGCGGCAAAGTGAGCAAGGGACTCACGTCTGAGCATACCCTGCCACACTTATGGCGGCCAAAAGCGGTACAAAAGGGGGTGGTGAACTGGTGATGTCTGAACTGGGGTGGCAGAGTGGGCTAAAGAATGGTGATGGATCAAACCCAGATCTTTTGACTGGGTGTGAGTGTTTGATTGGTTCTGATGCTCCGTCCATCACCACCCCCTTTTGTACCGCTTGTACCGATACGGTGTGTGACTTTGCCTACCTGCCGGGGAACCGAGGATTGGACATTCGGCTGCTGACTCCTGTCTTTGCTCCCAAGCCAGCTGCTCGCCGGACCCGCTCAGCGGCTCCTTTTGTGGGAGTTGCTCATAGCAAGGGGCTGAGACTCGGGAGACTGTTGGGGTGTGCGTTGTAGTGCAGCAGGGCTGCGAGCGGTGAAAGCAGGGACTCCATCTCCCAGGAGTCCCTGCAGCCTGACCCGAAACACCTGGGCCGCTCTCCCTGCTTGCCCTATCCCCCAACCACCGCTCCCTCTACTTTAACAGGCCCTCTCAACTGCCGCGCTGAGCGTCCCGGGAGAAGCCCGGGACAAGGGCGGGACCGTCTGCGGCCGTCTGCGGCCGTCCGTGGTCGGGCGAGGTTGGGTTGGGCCACCCCCCTTGGTCCTCCTCTCTTACTAAGTGAGTTATTGTGGAATCACCAAATACCTGTTACCTTTCTTGCTACTCGTTTGTTGCTATCATGCCTTTGCGCTCCAGAAAGGAACGAACTGTTCAACTACAGACTACTAAGGGGGTGGTTACTGGTCCCCTGGACGCTTTTATTATTAAGGCGACAGGAATTTTGGAGAAGGAGATAGCTTTTGCCGAAAAAAGGCTCTCACTTGACCTCATTAGTGGGAAACGTTCCTCGTTAGGCCCCCTTGCCACAGTGCCTAGTCCCGAAGGTTCGGCATCAGTCACTATCCCATCTTTGGTTCCTGTATTGGTGGATGTACATTGCGAGGGGGAGGGTTTGTCTTGGATTCCCTCCGACAGCGATTCGAATTCTAGTGAGTCACCCAGGAGTATGGTGGGGGGGAGTGTACACTTGGCAAGTCAATCTCAATTAGACTCATCATCAAACGGGGACTCGCCCAGAAACTTACCCTGTAAAAGAAAACGAAGTAAGGGCCGCCAGAGGGGAGGTATTTCAAAAATATCTAAAACAACTAGCATATCCCAGCCAATAACTATTCCTGAAACCTCCACCTGTTCACAGTCTCCCCTGCCTGTAAGTGACACCTTACCCTCCCCCCAAGTACAACCTGGGTCTTCGGATTCTTATCCTGCGAGCTATAGTGGTGATGAGGGCCTATTGGGCAAAATGGAAGTATTATTCAAAACACTTATGCTGCCTCTACTGGAAAGAACTAGACTCATGAATTCAAAATTGGACACTCTTGAGAATCTCGTCAATACTAACACTGGTTTGTTAAAAAGTTAGTCAATGTCCAATTAGCATCGTCTAACTCTATCTGCTCTAGTAATTCTAAACTCCAGGGAGTAGTTGTTACCAGTAAGCAGCCCCTTTCAGCATCTGCCAAGCCAACCACTATCCGGCCAGCTCCAAATAATCCTGCAGGCATGGACCTCGGGGGTAGGAAACCACATAATGCTACTACTCCCGCACTGGCCTCAAGTATACAGGTTTTAAAACCTAAGAAGGCCAGTTCTAAATCTAATCCCCCGCCTCAGCCAAGTACCTCTATGCCTACACCTACTACTCGGCCTCAGGACCATCTGAGGGGGGGTTCCATACCATCTACGCATTCTAAAATAAGCTCTAGAGCAGTGCGGAGTGCAACTACTAATTCTATCATTCCCCCTCTGAAGGCTAATAAACGGGGACCCCTTGCACAGACTTACCTATTGAAGCTACCCCTTATACGATTTTCCTAACAGGTGTCTCACCCATTAGGGAGGGCCAAACCGAATCATATGGGGATCTAAAAAACAAAGTTGTTTTTTGGTTAAATAAAAATCGTCCCCTTCCACCGTCCTCCGCTACAGATATATTGAATGTGAGAAGAATTGACTGGGTGGGACATTGTGCGAAGGATTTAGAAGGGGATTGTATTATTATACATTTTAGGGATCCTTGGGTGGTGGACTTCATACGTAGGGAAGCAAGGTTTGGGAGGGTGGGTGATGTGCAGTCTCTGGGTCTTGGCTATTTTTACCCCAAAAGATATAGTGTGCCCTTCTCCAACTCCCTGATGCCGAATAGACTAGCTGGGAGATCCCAAGCTGTTGGGTTCCCATATTCCCCTTCTTACCCTCGCTTGTTTAACCGTTTCGAACCTCTTTCTGGCCTGGAGGGCATTGATTGACTCTATTCTGCACCTGATAGAGGGAGTGAATCTGACAATTATGTTAGTGGGGGGGATGAAGTACGTAATGTGGCAATGAGTAAGGAGGGAGAAAACCTAGAGAAGGGGATGGAGATAGCCTTTGTGAGTTACAAAGATGGTAACCGGCCGGCTGATTGTCAACCCAGTATTGATAGGAATTTAAGTCTGGAGCAGTGCGTTATGGATCGCGTTGCTCCCGCCAGTCAGGTTGTGCTGCTTAAAATGGCTTCATGGAATATTGCAGGGCTAAAGGGGCGTATAGGTTCAGAGGATTGGACAGATTTTATTGACACCTTTGACATCCTAATCTTCCAAGAGAGTTGGGCTCCTGATCCAATATATCGGGTAGGGTTTCTAAATTTTTACAAACCCGCGATTCAGGGTCCCAAAGGTAGAGCTTCAGGGGGCCTAGTGATCTGGATTAGGCAGTCTATTGGCTATAATCCAACAGATATTGTAGTGGATAACCCGGATCTCTTGGGAATTAAGTTACGTAAGAAAAATCATCAGGACATAGTAGTTATTAATATCTATGCCCGAGGCCGCCCCGGTGGGCGTTGTCCGGTTATTGTAGACGAACTGGACTCCTACCTCGATCTGAGGAGAAACCACCGCAATGGAGCGCACACCGCTAGCCCCTCCTCCGGATCGCCCCTCGGGATTCTGGTGCTTGTAGTTCAATAGTGGATCACCCAGGTGGGTGCAAGTCGGTACTTGTTGGACTGATGAATCTCTAGACCCGATACATGTCCCGGGTTTTTGGGTATCGCCCGAGACATGGCTCGGGTTTCGGGATAACTTCCCTCATCAGTAGAGAAATGGTTAGGGGTGGAGGAGAAGGCCGCCAAACAACCGTCAATGGCCTCGAGGCCCGAACCGGCACGCAGGGCAGCATCCAGGAGCCCGTCGGCTCAAAGCTCAAGGGAGCCAATTAATAGAAACAACCGCAATGGAGCGCACACCGCTAGCCCCTCCTCCGGATCGCCCCTCGGGATTCTGGTGCTTGTAGTTCAATAGTGGATCACCCAGGTGGGTGCAAGTCGGTACTTGTTGGACTGATGAATCTCTAGACCCGATACATGTCCCGGGTTTTTGGGTATCGCCCGAGACATGGCTCGGGTTTCGGGATAACTTCCCTCATCAGTAGAGAAATGGTTAGGGGTGGAGGAGAAGGCCGCCAAACAACCGTCAATGGCCTCGATGCCCGAACCGGCACGCAGGGCAGCATCCAGGAGCCCGTCGGCTCAAAGCTCAAGGGAGCCAATTAATA
This sequence comes from Lissotriton helveticus, assembly GCF_964261635.1. Classification (NCBI taxonomy): domain Eukaryota; kingdom Metazoa; phylum Chordata; class Amphibia; order Caudata; family Salamandridae; genus Lissotriton; species Lissotriton helveticus. The sequence continues at coordinate 316,661,237 of NC_136072.1, read as the reverse complement.
GAAACCACCGCAATGGAGCGCACACCGCTAGCCCCTCCTCCGGATCGCCCCTCGGGATTCTGGTGCTTGTAGTTCAATAGTGGATCACCCAGGTGGGTGCAAGTCGGTACTTGTTGGACTGATGAATTTTGGGAACAACGAGTACCTACTCGCACCAACTTTGGTGAACCACTTATGAACTTGACTTTTATTCTTCGAACTACACGCACTTCAAATACCAGAGTGCTTAGGGGCGATCCGGAGGAGGGGCTAGCGGAGTGCGATCCATTGCAGAATTCTACTTATCCCTCCCTTGAGCGCCAAGCTGACGAGCTTCTGGAGACGCCCTGCGAGCCAGAGAGGCATCGAGGCCTGTGACGGTTACTTGGCGGCCTTCTCATCCACCCCATACTTGTTCTCTACTGATGAGGGAAACTATCCCGAAACCCGAGCCATGTCTTGGGTCTAGAGATTTTGGGAACAACGAGTACCTACTCGCACCAACTTTGGTGAACCACTTATGAACTTGACTTTTATTCTTCGAACTACACGCACTTCAAATACCAGAGTGCTTAGGGGCGACCCGGAGGAGGGGCTAGCGGAGTGCGATCCATTGCAGAATTCTACTTATCGCTCCCTTGAGCGCCAAGCTGACGAGCTTCTGGAGACGCCCTGCGAGCCAGAGAGGCATCGAGGCCTGTGACGGTTACTTGGCGGCCTTCTCATCCACCCCATACTTGTTCTCTACTGATGAGGGAAACTATCCCGAAACCCGAGCCATGTCTTGGGTCTAGAGATTTTGGGAACAACGAGTACCTACTCGCACCAACTTTGGTGAACCACTTATGAACTTGACTTTTATTCTTCGAACTACACGCACTTCAAATACCAGAGTGCTTAGGGGCGACCCGGAGGAGGGGCTAGCGGAGTGCGATCCATTACAGAATTCTACTTATCGCTCCCTTGAGCGCCAAGCTGACGAGCTTCTGGAGACGCCCTGCGAGCCAGAGAGGCATCGAGGCCTGTGACGGTTACTTGGCGGCCTTCTCATCCACCCCATACTTGTTCTCTACTGATGAGGGAAACTATCCCGAAACCCGAGCCATGTCTTGGGTCTAGAGATTTTGGGAACAACGAGTACCTACTCGCACCAACTTTGGTGAACCACTTATGAACTTGACTTTTATTCTTCGAACTACACGCACTTCAAATACCAGAGTGCTTAGGGGCGACCCGGAGGAGGGGCTAGCGGAGTGCGATCCATTGCAGAATTCTACTTATCGCTCCCTTGAGCGCCAAGCTGACGAGCTTCTGGAGACGCCCTGCGAGCCAGAGAGGCATCGAGGCCTGTGACGGTTACTTGGCGGCCTTCTCATCCACCCCATACTTGTTCTCTACTGATGAGGGAAAATATCCCGAAACCCGAGCCATGTCTTGGGTCTAGAGATTTTGGGAACAACGAGTACCTACTCGCACCAACTTTGGTGAACCACTTATGAACTTGACTTTTATTCTTCGAACTACACGCACTTCAAATACCAGAGTGCTTAGGGGCGACCCGGAGGAGGGGCTAGCGGAGTGCGATCCATTGCAGAATTCTTCCTACCTCGATCTGATTGGGAGAGACAAATTAATTCTCGTAGCAGGGGATCTAAACTGCACCTTCGAACCCTTGTTTAGCGAGGGTGAGGACCTGGGGTCCGAGGAAGATGCAGTGTGGAATATTCGGACGTTGACCCTGAATAATATTAAGAAGGGTACTGAGGCCGCTCTTCACTGGTCAGGGATGTGTTTGGAGTGGGGTCTGAGAGCGGCTAACGGTCATTCGGCTTCCGACAAGGCTGGTCATCCCACCTTTGATAATGGGGTTAGTAAAAGCAGAATAGATTATATCCTGCTTAAAATGGAATATTGGTCCCTCCTGGTTGACATGGAAGTTGTGGTTCGCACAGAAAGTGACCACAACCCATTGTTTTTAAGTTTGAAGCTCCCAGGCAACCCCGTTAGGCCCCTATTAGCTCCGTTCTTAACGGCAGAGGCCGTCCTGACTAATGATAGAAGAAGGGTCAAATGGTGTAGGGTTGTGGAGGATGTTACCCTGTTAGATGGCATATCGAAGGAAGCTTCGACGACTTTGAGTGCCATTCTGAATCTATCGCCCACTTTGGATGCTGTTCATCAGATCAGTGATCTTCATGAACAGTGTTTCATTAAACTCAAGGCGCTCCTGACTCTACCGCCAAAACGAGGGAAAGAGATGGTAACGGTTGCCGGAAAAAATGGTATAATAAGAACTGCAGGGCTGCACATAGTAACCTAATTAAAGCCATTAAATCTGGTGGAGAAGCGTGGCTCAGTGGTTAGAGGCGGCAGACCCGGAAGCTGAGATCGGCCATGGACCAGGGTTCGATTCCCCGCCTCAGTGGGTCTCGGGCTCAAAAATTCCACGGACTCGACAATTCTCGCTCCGGTGCCTACTCGACTCACGGGGTCACACTCTGCGACTCTGGGCAATAGCTTGCTTAATCTCCACTACGGCCCCTTGCGGCGGGATGCCTGGCTTTCACCTTGTGGATACCCTGACGGGGTATCTCACAGGGGAATACCAGGACGGGTTCCCTAAGCAAGCGCTTAGATACCGGGTCGGTGATTTGCGCTATATATATACATTTACATTTACATTTACATTTACATTTAGGGACTCCTGTGATATTAAAACGGCACGTCAAATGTATAAAAAAGCCCAGTGGTAGGCGAAGAGAGAGTGGGACGAGTGCCATTGGTCCGATCTTTTTGAGGCCTGCGTATCCTCAAACCAGGTAAAGTTCTGGGAAATTGTGAAATGGTGTAGGAACCCCGATTCTCAAACCCCAGTAAACTATGTGTCTGCGGAAGAATGGGTGGACTTTTTCTCCTGTCAGTTTAAGGATCCTGATCTAGAACCTCTTAATGGGCAAGAGAAGCAGGTACTTCTGCACCCTGTTCACAGTCATTCGCTAGTCTTTACGACTATTGATACCAAGTCTGCTCTCCGTCTGGTCCAATTGGGGAAAGCCCCAGGGATGGACTCTATTCCGGCAGACTTATTTAAAACAAACCTCCAACTATGGGTTCCCTATATACCCTTGATCGCCAATGCTATCGCTAAGGGGGCAAGGATCCCAGAGTCCTGGAAAGGGGCGGAAATTCTTCCCATTTTTAAAAAAGGGGACCGTTCGGCAACGGGCAATTACCGCCCTATAAGTTTAATCGACTCCCTACAAAAAATTATTGCCAGGATGGTCCTTGCCAGAGTCCAAGGGTGGATGGAGATGGAAAGTATTCTCTCCCCATTGCAGGCGGGCTTTAGACCAGGCACCGGCACCATCGACCAGGTTTTCAGATTTACTCTGATATACTGGAAGGTGGTGCTGTTGGGCGGTGGATACATCTATGCCGCCTTTGTAGACCTAAAGTCGGCCTTCGATCTTGTGCCAAGGGCTAAACTGTGGGCGGTCTTGAGAAACTTGGGATTACCGCTAGACCTCCTAGACCTTGTGGTTAGATTACACAAGCACAATTTTGCCAGGGTAAGGTGGGGAGGCCAAGGGCAGGTGACGGATAGCTTCCCCGTAACACGAGGTGTCCGTCAGGGGTGTATCTTGGCACCTACCCTTTTTTTATTGTTCATTGATCAGGTGGTGAAGTTTTTTGCTGATAACCCCACCGATGCTCCTTCCTTAGGTGGGTCTAAGTTTCCAATGCTCATCTTCGCAGATGACACTCTACTCCTCTCAAAGACACGTAGAGGGCTGCAAACTACACTTAATAGGTTTGAGGAGTTCTGAAAATTAAACGATCTGCAAATAAACGTGAGCAAGACCAAATTCATGGTCCTAACCAAAAATCGTCCTATTAAAAGTTTTGTTAGCATGAATGGTGTCAGTCTTGAACAAGTGGAGGTTATGACATACCTTGGAGTGACCATAGACTATTGCCTTCGCTGGAAACCCCAGATTGATGCGCTCCATCTAAAATTTGCACACCTTATGGGCTGCTTAAAATGTCGCTAACCAAACGGGTTACACCAGCACTTAGGATCTACGAAGCCAAAATCAGTTCTGCCATTTTGTACGGGGCTGACCTATGGGGCTACAAGGACCTATCATCATTGGTAAAAGTTCAAAATAAATTAATGCGGAATTTGGTAGGTCTTCCCCAATCTACACCAATCAAACCACTCTTGTTGGATATGGGTTGTAAACCCATCAACGAGATGGCTCGATATCGGCTAGTAGCATTGTGGAGACGGATCTGGACGTTACCGGATCTAAGTCTCTTTGCCAGCGAATTGGCGGAAGTGAGATCAGCATTGGGTTCTAGCAATATTCCCTGGCTACGTGAGGTGAAACAAATTTTGGAAGACATGGGTCTTAACCAACTGTGGGTTTCTCGGGGGTCCACTATTTTCCCGCCGAAGCAAGTTTTTAAAGCACTTTATTGGGCATCTGTTAAACCTCCATCTGTTGTGCAATCTGATGCTACCAGCCTGTCGGGTAGATTTTTGGTCCACAAATTGGATCCTTTTCTGGAGAACTATTGGGACGTTATCATAAAAACTCTAGACAAAAAACTATACCATCAGTTTCGAGTCGGGTCCCTGCCAGTAAGGTCCTTTACCAAAAATTGGTCTGCTCATTCTAATGATTTGTGCCCCTGGTGTGCTGACCTTAAGGAGAGTGTGGGTCATTTCCTCTTTGCATGTCCCGCCTATCATGCCCCTAGAATGAAATGGATTAGGCCTATCTGTCATCGAATGAAAATTAGAGGGAGCACTGAGGCTTTGTGGACGCTACGTACCAACACCTCAGAGATGGTGGTAATAGGTGTGGCCAAGTACTTGGGGTGGGTGTGGATCATCAGAGCCAGACACTTGCAGTCACTTTGATCCTTAATTTTAGCTGGGTATTTCATACATTGGGTCTTTAATATACTGTTTAATCTTTTTTTAATGATGAAATGTTTTAAGTATATATGGTGTTCTTAATTCGTTTTATGTATCTTTTATCCCTTTTTGTACAACTGTCTTTTATGATGCAAAAATCGAAATAAAGACGTATGAAACCTGAAACCTGATTAAGAAAGCACTGTAGTGCCTTGGTAAATGTTGAAAGTGCTTCCAAGTTCAGATAACATGATATGTATCTGCATGTGGGTCTTTCATGCCAGCTTTTCTTATAAATACACTATGCTTAAAAGTAGAGTATCTAATGCCTTGATATTCATGTACTCAGTAGATTCAAGATTCAAAAGTACTTTATTCGGTTAAAAAGGGAAAATAACCATAAAAGTAGCATGTAAGGTGCAATTTACAAAAGGTCGAGTAAGTATTTTTCCTTTAAAATCACAAAATAAGAAAAACAACAAAATTAAATCCATATCAGCAATATTAAATTCATATACACAATAAAAAAGATCAATCCATTTGCATTGATTTACGACATTTAAAAGCCAATTTTAAAAATTCTGCAATAGAGGCAACCATAAAAACAGTATCCATTTTCTGGCACTCTGTAAACGCTAGGCGGCATCTGTAAATATTTAGATCTTTAAGAATAGGAATGATAAGTTTCTTTCGGAGGAAGGTATAAAATTTACAAAAAAATAAAATATGTATATCCGATTGTTGGGAAACATCATCGCATGGACAGAAACATAAGTCCTTCAGCCAACAATTCATCACGGGGAATGATAATGTCCTAAAAACTATATTCAATCTAAATCGGGTCAAAAGGTACCGTTCATGATTGGACATATACAGTGAAAGATATGGCTGCAAATTCTCTCCACATATAATATCCTGGTGGGCAGAGACAGTCTTTTTTCTTGCCTCCGTTATATTTCTCTTTTCCTTGAGGTAGGTCATACACAAATATTTCAAATCGCTTCTGGATATACATTCCATTGATTGTGGATCCTCAAAGTATTGGGGGCAACTTATTTTTTCAAGAAAGTCTCTGACATAGCCTATCCATTTGTAATCCCTGATATTGTCCAATACCATGATGTCCTTAAAAATGGCACGATTAACCACACATTCTTCATTTGTCCAGACCCTATGCCAAAGAAGAACTGGCTGAATTCTAATAATGTCGGTGACATAAGATATTCCCAATTCAACATGGCATATCATTGTTGCAGTACTTTGGGGTACAGACAATATGTGACATAAAAACTTATTTTCCAGGATTTGAATTTGGGTGATGTTTGAATAACCCCATAATCCTGCCCCGTAGATGGCTACAGATATACAAGTTGCATTATAAACGGTTAAAATCTCTTTTATGGGTTTTTTACCTAATTTCTTCATAAAACATTTTAGGGCCATAATGGTCTTAGAGAATAACAGAGATCTGGCATGAATTGCTGTGGTCCATGAGCCGCTTTCATGAAACAGTATCCCTAGATAAGGGAAGGTGGGGGTCCTTTCTAAGGGATTGGAGTTCACAAAGATTTGCTTCACATGCTTGTTTGTTCTGGACCCGCAGTACATAGATAAAGTTTTGGAACAATTGATTCTCAAATCTAAGTCAAGCATAAAGGTGTTAAAGGCTGTAACCAAACTTTGTAAAGCCATTGGGGTTCGCGCCATTAGGACAGCATCATCGGCGTACATCAGTGCAGGGACAGGCCTACCTCTCACCATAGGCATGTCCCTGCCCTCCTGCACGAGATGCTTTTCCATTCCATTTATGTACAACAAAAATAGGAAGGGGGCTAAGACGCACCCTTGGCGCACACCCCGACCAATCCCAAATTGTCTACTGCACTCACCATTTTTCCCAAATCTGACACTGGCAGTGGCCCCAGAATACAGCTCTCTCAGAAAACATATAATGGCATTGTCTACTCCCAAGTCAGCCATAATTGACCATAACTTAATGTGTGACACACAGTCAAAGGCTGATGATAGGTCAACAAATGTGAGGTATAGACGTTGTTTTTTGACCTTTATATACTTCTGCTGCAAGGTAAAGAGATTCAAGCCTTGCTCTATAGTCCCTAGGCCCTTTTGAAACCCAAATTGAAAGTCACTTAACACCCCAGTTTCATTGGCCCAGCTTTGTAGTTTAGCTAAAATCACTCTTCCCAAAATTTTTATAGAAGAGTCCAATAGGGAGATTGGCCTATAGCATGTACAACTTAGCCTGTCCCCTTTCTTGAATATTGGGACTATTGTTGATGTAAACCAGGTGGGTATTGGGCTGTTTGCCAAGACGGCATTAAAGAGCTGAACTAACAGTGGCCCCCATAATTCGATGTTAGCCTTATAGAGGTCAGCTGGTATACCGTCTGGTCCTGCTGCTTTGCCCCCCTTGGTCGCCTTTAAGCTTGCTATAACTTCGGGAAGGGTTACAGTCAGGGTTCTAGACGTGTCTAGATTTGGCAGCCCCATCTCCTGGCCTACTTCCGAGGTTAGTTCCACAGCCATATAAAGGGAGGAAAAATGGGCCACCCACTCATCTTCTGAGATGGCAATTTCCATGCGTGCTTTTTGTTCATATAGGAGGGGGGTGTTAATAACCCTCCAAAAAGCAGCCGGGTCCTTCGATTTTGATGCATCGCATAGGTTGTCCCATGCCTCCCTTTTTATCGAGGTCTTCCTCTCCCTTAATGCTAGGTTATAGTCCTTTCTTGCAATTCTAATTTGGTTTACGTCCTTTGGTCTATTATGAATTGCATATCTAAGCTTTGTTAAGGCTCTAGTGCACTTCCTATCAAACCATTTCCTATTGGGCTTTAGGGAATTTTTCCTATTAACCCACAGTGCTTCCTTAATTTTACTAGAAATAATGCTAAAATGGGTTATTATTTCACATTTCTCTGCATGTTCATCTAAACAGATGGAGAAGCTACTCATGCAGTTAGTCAGTATTTTTTGCAGAAAATCATCTGGGACCAGTCTGCTCCATTTAAGGTTGTAACCATTTTGAGCACCCACCCTTACATCCTGGACCATTTGGTTCTGACATTCTCTAATGTCAGCTACGGTAAATAAATTTTCCATTTTTAATACCTGTGGCAGATGATCACTCAATGGTAAATCCATGATGTTTGCTCTAATCAATCTGTTTGCAGAGCTAAGTGTGCATAAGCTAAAATCAATAATGGTTGAGGCCCCCCGCCCAACAAAGGTTGGGGCAAACATCGTTGTGTGGTGTGCTAATTCATTTACAAAGCCGAGGTTAAAGTTAAAAATCATTTCATTCAGTAAGTCGCCTAGTAGGGTGTGTTCAAAATGCGTCAAATTGACGTCTTGTTCCAGCATTAGACCACAAATACCCTTTTGGCCCTTTTTGCAGAGAGTACAATTAAAATCACCCCCCCATAATAACATAACTTCCGCCCAGTACTCAGTATTTATTGAGGCATTCAACCTAACCACATATCATTACTGCAAGCTGTGTATATCTGCAACTTTGAAGATTGCTTTGCCTCCCCTTACACTTTTCTCCTTAAGGTTTCTCCAGTAGGACGACCAAGACTGACTGCTTACTCTTAGAAAGCACCTCCTAACACCAAACTAGTGTACAAAAGCAACTTTGGTTTTGAGACACATTCCTCTCAGATTGTTCTCACCAATCAAACACAGGAGCAACACAACCTCACTTTCATTACATTATAGACCACCCTTACCACACTCAGTCAACACATCTCTGATAATCCATATGCTGGCTTTCAATGGACATCCCTATAAATAGAACACAAAAGAGCAACCCTGCCCCAAGATATTGTGGTCCATAGAAGGATCCCGTCTATATCGAAGGGGTGATTTATCCAGTAGCCAGCACTACACATAACAAGAGGCAAATCATTCTCACAGAGGATATATTTGATTGAAATATATATATTGTTTATTATTTTTCTGTGGTTTTTTTTGGGGTATCAAAAGGTACAAAAATTATTACATTTTTTGGATCCACATTATATTTATAACATTGCAGACATATAACGAAGAGGAGGTTAAAAGGGAAAAGTTAATCCCACAACTATAACAAGGCCTACCCAGGAACATACCACACTACATCCATACTTACAGACTCATTCATTCCATCTCAATCTATCTGATATTCTTTCATTCAACTTTCATTTACTCATAGATTCTTGGTGCTAGCAACATGAAGATGTTAAGTTTGTTGCATAGATCAAAGTTTTTGTTCCAGGAGTCAAGGTGCCGTTTTCCTGGAAGCACGAGCCGACGCGCGTTTCGGTGAATGGCCCAAATGGCCACACCTTCGTCAGGGCTAGGGGTTGTTAACTGGGGAGGGAACAGGCATAAAATTTGCTATGTATCAGGACATAGGGGTTGCTTGCACGTTATGAATTCCTACTTTGCAACGATATACTATATCAGGGTCCTGAAGTTTTGAGGAAAGATAATGGTGACCAGGCAGGACGTCAGCCAAAAGGGATTTTTCCTTTCAAATTCCGTTTATATAGAATCAAGCAATCCTGGAGAGAATTCAATCTGCTCTCCCAGGGAATAATGTGTTGCTTTTGAGCTTCCGGCGGCCGTGTAGATATCAGTCGGCACCGATCCCTGGAGAGATTTCAGTCTGCTCTTCGGGGATATAGGATTGCTTTTAGGAATCCAAGGGCCGTGTTGTTAGCAGTCGGCACAGATCCCGGGTAGGGTTTCAGAAAAGTTCTCCCGGGATGGTATTTCACGATTCGGAGTCCCCGTGCCGCCGTTTTAGCTGTCGAAAGGGGTTCCGTCAAATCCTAATGCTTCTTATTTCAGTGGGGTTCCATCGATTCCGGGTCGGCTGTCCAAACGCAATGCAAATTTTTTTTTTTTTTTTTTATTTCAATGGACATCCAACTGCCCTTTAAGGCTAACAATAAAACCACATACCATAGTTCCAATCTCAGCGGCAAATAGACATACTCAAACATTGCATCTTAGATAAAACGCCATCACCGTAGTGCACACAATAAAGGCAACTAAAGAATGTAGGTGGCAGATTACTGCCAAATCAACAGCACTGTCATGCCCCCATACCAACATACTACTTGGAAGCATATAGAAAAAAGTTGCATAACCACAGCTTTCACTCATACAACATGACATCTTATGGCACAGAGCTGAGTTGCTATGCTTATATAAAAGACACTATACTGAGCAATGAACAGCCGATCCCAGCCCCTACTCCATTGAGAGAGAAAGTTCTACGGTACACTCATTGATGCACATAGAATACCACCAAGATCTTGCAAGACTGAACTCTAATTACTTTCACATAACTTTAATCTTAACATGGTAAATACTCTCTATTACCGCACACAATTCAACACCAACAAAACGCACACCGTCATACAGTTATTCCTCCAATCCGATTGATTGCTTTCCCAGACGAAAGGGCACCTTGAGAGAGGATTTGCTGTGGTCACATAACAGTGGTGGTTGGCATTATACAAATCCAAGTAGCTTAACAAACTTAAATTTTTGTATTAAGGGGAAAATGCAGGAGGCATAAAATAATCAGAAAAAGAGAGTAAAACTTCCCCAAAGACTATATTGCATGATGTTCCATATGCTATATGGCAGTGTGAAGCCTATTCTGGTTATCAGGCCCAGACTCTGTTGCACTGCAAGTAGTTGTTGTAAAATATACTCACAGGGACTGTGAGGTATTAATATTTTTTACTTACATTGGCTTCTCGATTGAAATATCAGACAATTTTTTTTAACTCTCGAGGAGTGCCTGAATTTGGATTGGAATATATTTTGAATGTGGTGCATTATTGTATAACTTAGACCTCATATAGAGCACGTCGGTCCAATGTTGTGATAGAAAAGAAACATCTTTCATGACAACTTAGTAATGTCACTTGCTGAAGCCCATGTCCTGATGGATAGAAAACTAGCTACTAGTTTGAAATGTGATTACCGGTGATTTGAGTATACAAAATTGTAGGCACCAACAAGAGCACTGGCAGCGTGATTGGCACTTGATTACATCTACAATAACCAAATGTGGCCTTATTGTTAATGGAGAAAAGGAACAACATTTCACTTCATCTCCCTCACAAACAAAAACACATAGACAGCCCTGAATATGATTCCCACAGGAAGAAGCAAATGTAGGCTCTTATGTAGCAGTGCATTTACCCATAGACACAGAATAGGAAAACCTCTTCCATAAATCAGGCCCTAAATACTTTCAACCACTGAGTCTTATAGATGACTACAGTTAGAGACCAAAAACAGTGCACAGTATGGAAGAAGACAGCAGGAAAGAAATATACCAAAGACTAAAAAAACAAGCATTTGCAAAGCAATCAGTTTCGCCTTTCGGACCTTCTATGTATTTAGCTTTGCAGCTCATTAGCCTGGGTGCTGAAACATCTACTGTTCTCTAACATGGAGGGAAAGTAAGCACCAAACTGCGTAACATGCCAGGTATGGGAACACATGGAGAGAAATATTGCCTTTCAGCTGGAAATGGTATAGTCGAAAGCTCTGTTTTAATATAAAATCAGGGTCTTCGGTGGTCATATCACTGAAAATACAAGATTTGAAAAAAAATATTATCTACGGGTACTTGTGGAAGACAATTTCAATGGACTGGAACCTAGAGAATGCTAAAGTGATTCTGGTATTTTACTGACCTCTACTGGTCGTTTTCTATCAAGACAGTTGAATACAGGCAGTTGAACAAGCAGAAAGCAATTCTGGTATTTTGCTGACATCTACTGGTCATTTTCTGTCAAGATAGTTATATAGAGGCAGTTGAACAGAAAAAAAAGTTTCTAAGCGGAAGCAGACAAGTCCTAGAGCTGATCTCCAGAGCCCACAAAGTACATACACATATAAGTATATACTAAAGTATAAACAAGAGAGTCTCAAATGCTCGACCTAAAAAGGGGACAGGAGTTCTGACTTGCTATGTTCACGTGGCTGCTTTCTCACACCAGCCCTGTGGTAGGGTTAATGCTAAAGGATCACAAGGTCTTATTTACCAGTAAGATGTAGTCATAGCTTTGATCAACTGAATGTAAAACATGTTCCTTTCTCTTTTGGACAGGTGAACAACAACGGAATATTGTCCTTCCTGCGTGAAGTCTCCCAGTTTACACCTGTAGCCTTCCCTATATCTAAGGACCGCCGTGTAGTGGCCGCCTTCTGGGCTGATGTGGATAATCGGCGGTCTGGGGAGGTTTACTACAGAGAGAGCAAGGGCCCCGCAATCCTTCAGAAGGCAACAGAGGACATCCGACAATATTTTCCAGAGTTCCCGGGGTTTTCAGCCCAGTGGGTGTTCATTGCCACTTGGTTTGGCGTCACCTTCTTTGGCGGAAGTACTGTATCTCCGGTGAGTGGTTGGGTCTTTAATTTCTCATGTAGCCCATCTCCTTTGAGCTCTTTCTACTCCTTACACACACTGCAACAGATTCACCCATCAGGTAACCTCCACTCACCTTTTGTAGGAAAGTCTCTTCTTAATATACATCCTATCTCTCTAAACCCCTCTCTTGATATTTATTTATTATGCATCTTGTAACGCGCAAACAAAACCCAACTTCCACCTCTCATTGCATCCCACGCCTCTTCTCTCCAATCTCCATTTAGGTCCTTAGGTCGCCTCTCCACCTCTCTTCCCTCTCTTTCCTTCTCCACTTCCAATCCTCTTTCCTTTTTGAGGGTCTAGCCTGCGAGAGCATGCGCTAGCGCATGTGACTCGCTTGCGAGACACTCTTGTATCCAAAAAGGGCTGGGAGCCCGCTCGTCACTTACCAGTTGTCTGCTTCTGCAGTGCAGTGTAAACTTCCATTGTGGAGCAAGGACCAAGCACAATTTGATTCAACTTAATCTGTGCCCGTCCGCAGCTCTTCCCTCTCTCACTCCCCCTGCCTGCTCCCCCTCTTGCATTTTTTATTCTCCCATCCCTTAATTACCCTCTTTCCGGTGTCGCTTGCTCCCTCCTGCGCTTCCATTGTTGCCTGCCCGTGCCTCTCTGACCCTCATGGGGCTTTCCTTGTTCCTTCCATGCCTCCTTCCTCCTACTGATTGTCATCTTGCTTGTCCTCTCCTCTCGTTTTTATTTTCTGCTGCAGTCACAAATATGAGAAAACCAAACCGTGTTTAGTACCAGGAGTTTCTCCTTCTTTTTTTCATTCCGCCTTCTAATTCAGCCGCATTACATTTGATTTAACTTGTTTTTTTTAATACAGCTATACTAAATCTAAGTTCTTTAATGTTAGAAAAGTTCTGTTTTTGCATTAAACTCTCAGAATAACTGAGCACTTCCCAGTATGGCGGGTATAATGTACAGGCTGATTTGTTTCCTTTTATTTACACTTGAGGACGGCAAATTCTGAAAGTTGCTTTATCTGGTCTTCTTGGAGTTGCACGCAAGATAGATCGGAGTTTAGGCCAATCTAGCAGTGCCCAAAATGGAAGTAGCTGTCACTTCTATATGTAATAGGTAGGTTGCATTCACCTACTCACTCAATATGGCCACTGTACGTAACATTCTTGACTTACATTCTAAATTCGCTAATGATGCAATGTCTGAGTCTCGCGAGCAGCAGTATTAACAACAGGCTTCTGAATGCATGGCGGCCACTGTCTCTCCCAGGTCGCCCTCGGCGCAGCAGCTGCTCAGCGAGAGCAGCGAGTCTCCTAGTCCTGGCCTCCGTTCTTTGAGGGTGAGAAGAGCGATTGGTGGGGATGGGAAATACGAATGTCAGATGGTGTAGTGTAGTGTATTTGAACTTCTGTAGAGTGTTCTTGAGCTTTCAATTTACCAAGTATTACTTCCTATATCTTTTTACTGTTTTTCTATTGAAGGAAGTGCCTTCTACTACAGCTCACAGAATGTACAGGTTTGGAAAATTAAAGCATTTATAAATTTGTTGTGGGGCGTATATGAAGGGATATGGCTACCCTGACAGGAAGATGAGCTTGTTAGGAAATACACCACTTCTGGCGGAGGAGCAGACGCTTTTCACCTTTCTTAGAGAAATGTATTGTCCATTTGTACATGTTCTGATTTTATGATAGGACTATGAGCTGGAATTTGAATGTTTTCACCTTGTTTATCTTGCTTTGTATGTGTGTATGTGGTATCTCTTAAGTGCAAACCTAGCCAAAGGGCAGCAAGTGCTGCAAATGGTCAAAGTCAAGCATAAAGTCAATGAGTGATAGTGAAAGATAGCTGATTTGTGGGCTGTTTAATGTATTGCGATATAGTTTTTTTTAAAAGGTGAGTCTCCAACTCTTTCCTAAATTAGACTAGCATTGAGGAAGTCAAATACAAGTATATTGTTCCAGATCCTGAGGGCATCTATGGAGAATACCAGTTTCCTTCTATTTTAAAAAGTCTGTAGTCTAATGATTTCCTGGATGCATGTGTGCTAATAACCACCAGAGATGGTGAGTTTGTCTGCAAGATAATCGTGTTTGCTTGTTGTAATAGCTTTGTAAATGATGCCCCTGATTTTGAAGGTGGTGCAGGTCGGCAAGGAAAGCCACAGAGTTCCATCTGGAGGGGGGATGTTGTGATCATATTGCTTCAGGCCCTGGCTAAGGTGTGCTGCAGTATGTTATGATGTCGCTTTATGAAAGAAACTGTTTATCTTTTCTTAGAAGAGAGAGCTGGTACCAGGCTGTTTTTAGGTTGCAGCAAACCAGACAGTTGTGCTGTCTGGTTTGCTTAAAGACATCTTGGGGATTTTCAGAAAATTCACCTAGCAATACATTTTGCCCGTTGCTTACCATTGGCTTTTTAGAACCACATTTTATTGATTTCTGCTGACAACGTGCTCCACGAGCCAAGTTACAAACAGACGAGCAAGATTATAGATTTGGCATTTTGTAAAACAATGTAGCATCTGGTAACCAAACAGTAAACCTGCTGCAATTGAAGTACACATACTGGTGTCCAGGAACTTTAATAAAGTGTTGCTGACACGTCCCCAATGCATATTCCCATCTCCCACCCATATACCGTGTATGTGCTCTGTTATACCATTTGCTCTTTGGTTTGTAATTCACATTTTCTGGCTTCCTATTTGCTAGCTTTATTTGCTATAGGCTGTCCAGCTCAAGTTCATCCCTCCCATTACCCAAACATTGTTTACGGTATTCTTCCACAGACTCACTTTCTGTAAACCGTCTTTTAAATCTTGTTCTTCCCTTGTCACAGTTGCTATGCATTCAAAGACAGAGGTCAAATGCCAGACTTTGTCTTCCAAGGAGCTTGTTGTTTATTTTTATTTTTCTGACTTCAAAGGGAGAGGTTTTATGTGACATTCATGCTGGCTAAGGAGAAGTGTCGAAGGAAGGGTTTATGTTGTTGTTTTTTTCTAGCACACATCAAAATTTAAATGTCTGTAAATGAACTAGGTGATGACATTTCCACACAGTGTTTGTGTGCTGTATATAATGTTTTATCAGTGTGTGAGTTCAAATGTAATGGTCTTTTCATTTGAAGATGTGTTGTCTGTGATGATAGTACACAACCATACCATGCATGCTCCACGTTACCCTTCTACACTCTGCACCACATCACTCCACACCTCTGCACTCTACTTTTCACCACTCCACACCACACCCTGTCAGTGCACTCTTCTCTACACCACTCCAATCTACTATATGCCAATGCACTCTCCCCCACACTACTGCCATGCATCACTGCACTTAACACCACTCCGCGCCATTCCACTCTGTGCATCCCTACTCTGCAACACTGCCCTCTATACCACTGCACACTACGCCACTCTATTCTGTACCACTCCACTGTACAACAGTTGACACTATGCCAATCCCCGCTATGCCAATCTACTCTGTACCACTGCACTCTACTCTGAAACATCTACTCTGCGCCACTGCACTTAGCGCCACTCCAGCCTTCTCTGAACCACTTTAAGCCACTGCACTCTACACCACTTTACTCAAAACTAATGCACTCAACCCCACTATACTCTACACTGCTGCACTCTGTAACTACACGCAACGCCACACTATTCTACACTATACTCTATGCCACTCTACTCTGCTGCGCCACTGTATGCTATGCCATTCTACTTTGTGCTACTGCACTTTATGCCAATGCACTCCAAGCCACTATGCTATACACCACTGCACTCTACAACAGTATACTCTGCAACACTGCACTCTTCTACTCTACTGTATGCCGCTCTACGCCACTGTACTCTGCATCGCTATACTATACACCACTGCACTCTATGCCATTCCACTCTAAGCCACTCTGCACTACTGTACTGTGAGAGGTTGAGCCCCTAGGACCCCCCCTTACTTGTACATCGCCACACCGTCCGCACGATGTACTCCCTCAGCATCAGGAAACCTGTGAAAGAAAGGGAAAATGGTTAAACCACCCCTTACTACAGTCACCCAGACAATGAAAGGCAACTGTTTCTTTAAATGGAGAGGCCGGTGCAAGGAAGGAGATTACCAATCCTGTGTACGGTTGTGGGAGGAAAAAGGAGCAGAACTACCAGTAGAGGAGACCAACGAGGAGAACTCCAACAGCGGGAGAGTAGGGACCGGAGCAGCCTGAAGAGAGAAACGGTTCTCTGGATACCACGAAGCAGAGGAAGTTAGCGGCCACCCTGGTGTCCGGTTGAGGAGACGTCCAGAAGGAGAGATCAGAAGGACCCCTCGTCTGCAGTTAGTCCTGGTCATGTGAGTAGTGGATCACCCTAGAGAACGCTGTACATCTGCCGGAAACTCTGGAGAGTTGCGTCGTAGCGTGTGAGTACACAGGGCTGACATGGCTGGGGTTATTTACAAAGGGGGGGGGGGGATTGGGAGAGGATGTTACACATAGGGGCTCTTGGTTTAGGGGCTACTCTGTTGTGGTATTTCCCTGATTTCCCTAACAAGCCTGGCATTGAAAGGCACCACATCTCCCAGAAGGCACTGGGGGTTAATATAAAAAAAAACCTGAGAAACCTTTCCTTTCGTTTTAAAATAAGGGCAGCTGATTGAGGAAATCCCTGGATCCCCTAAGCCTACCTTTACGTTTCCCCTGAACTTCCAGGACTCTTGAGAGTTACTGAATCGTCTTTTCATATCCTAAATAAGGGGGATATAAGAGAGGGCAGACAGGTCATCTGTTCCTCTCTCCCCCACTCCTGTGAATCTCTGTCTATATTTTGTTTTATTCCTATTTATCATACTTTGTCACTCACCGTTTCCAGCCTGAACACCTATGAATATGGTGAAGGGAGATTTTTGATTTTTCCCTGAATAGATACTTACTGCTGCATATCTTTTATCCAAGATTCCGGGGGCTCCCTCCACCTTTGAAGACCTAGAACCAGACAAAGAATAAGATACAAAGAAAAACTGACCATCTTTTCAGCAATAATCCTGACAACTTTGTATATATGTTTTCATGTGCAACAAACTAAAAATAAATACACCATTACGAAACAAACCAAGTCTCCTCTTATACATCCATCCCAGTCTCCTACAATGTGTGTCAGAAGTTTGATCAGGAAGTATGGAGGCTGTCGTTAATAGGATGGCCGAAAGCCATGAGGAACTGTAACGTGTCATGGAGAAGTTCCTCAACACAGCAGCTGAGGATCGTAAATTCATACATAAGGCCCTGACCACTCAATCAACCACCCATGAGACGACCCTTGGTCAGTTGGCCGATACCCTGCGTCAATAAAGAGGACACACTGCATTGTCATCAGTGCTCCTACAGATTGAAATTAATAAACTTTTACATGCTCCACAGAGCATATCTCACCCACTCCCACATTAGGCAATACTTTGGGGTGGAATCCGCAGCATGCCCGAGATGTGGAGAGAGGGAAGCCCACATAATGCACATGTTCTGGGATTGCCCCACACTGAAAGCGTTCTGAAAGGAGATAAGGCACACATTAGGCGACCTCATTGACAAGGAGGTACCACAAATCCCAGACTACTACTTGTTAGTATGGTTCCTGCACACCGCAAAAAACAAGACAACTGGGAAATTCCAGCACCTCGCCTATGCTCTGGCTAAGAGGGAGATGGCTAGGAATTGGGAAACACCAGGGGTACCACCGATAGGCACATGGATAAAGGAATTGGAAAAGTGGGCGGGCGGAAGGTAGACTCTTACTTTGAGAAGCTGGACGAGAATAGGTAAAATAGACCGGGAGAGGGCATGGGAATGCCTTGTAGGTGAATTAGCAGCTGACAGGCAGGGATACAGCGGAGCAGACTCCCCGCAACTGACAGCGTAGGACCAGGAGAGGAGGAGGCGAACAGGCAGGTCAGGAATAATCAGTACTTCAGAGCCCTGAAACACAACACGACCTATAAAGACCAAGCAGCAACCAGCTATACTCTAACTTTAATTCAATTGCAACTTGAGGGGGGTGTTCAGTTACAGGGGATTTTGCCTAACGTCAGCAGAGAGCAACTATATTCAATGTATTCATAATGTATAATGTGAATGTGAATCATGTTAGCTGAAGATGGATTGAAAACCCAATAAAATCTGGTTGGAAAAAAACTCAATGGTCCTACAGAAATATGTTAGTGGAGATTTTGATAGAGTGGCACAGGCCACTGCTTTGCCTTTCACATCGATGGGGCCAATATCTAAGTCCTTTATTAACTGTGGACAACCTCCCGACAACCTCGCCAGCATCGGACTTAAACAACTCGTCAACCCACCGGCCCAAGGAGCAGGACACACCCTCAACCCCATCCTCGCAGCAGGAAACAGCATTTAATTCAGACACACAACGCAGCCGCCATTGACCGACCACCACTGCGCACACTTCGCCATCAACAAACCCAAGGCACCCAAACCAGCCCCACTCCCATCACGAAAGAACTGGAGCAAGGTTACCAACGAGCAACTTAACTTCACCCTCACCCAAGACAATCACACCTGGGTACCGGACGCAAACGAAGCAGCCAGAGAACTCCACACCTGGATCTCCAACTGCGCAGATGAGCTTGCCCCTCTACACAACCCCGACAGACAACTCCCCAGGAAAGCCGCCTGGTTCACTATCACTCTCCAATAAGCCAGACACACCTGCAGACGCCTGGAGAAGAAATGGAGAAACACCAAGACAACTGAAAACCACACCACCTACAACAGGGGTGTGGAATTTATTAAAATATCCTCTTGTCCATGGGGCAGCATGCTTCATAAATCTGCTTGTCCTGTATCAAAATCCACTTGTCCCTTTGGTGCCATGTAGTGCGTCAACAAATTAAGGCAGCAATCTCATATCAGAGCTCTGATAAAGCCTATCTGATTATGCCAGAGTTTATACCATAGTAATGTTTGAATCTTTGAATATATTTTGCCATGTTTCCGCAGATCTACATACTGGGAATGAAGGCAGTGGTAAGCAATAGCTCTGGGAATAAAATGCCATTTTGAGTCTGTGCAAACCTACTAACTTGCATGTTTTAAGGGTTTTCAACAACTCTTCTCTAATCTTTTCCCATACTGAGAAATGTTAGAAATGTACTTCCTGACAATGGTAGATGTAAACCTTCTTCCAGAGTTGGGAAAAAAGTAGTTGGCGGGAAAGTGAACTAGCAAACAGATTTTCACATGAAAAAATCTACACGTGCATATTTGCTCATGCTAAAATGCAGTTCACAAATATATTTTCTAGGAGTACTATTTCTTGTCCTACTTCTGTAAATTCTTGGGAATTCACGAAAGCCGGATAGCTGCACTTAATGCAAGGACATACTATGGGTGCACTTTTGAGACTTTCTTCAATAATTGGGCCCCTAATTTGGTCTGGTGTTGACCGTGACCTTTTGTGTTTATTAAAATTCTGTCTCTCTCTTTCTGTATCGGCTGGCTTCACTGTTAGTGACAGCACTCTGATATTTTACAAGGAGCATATCGCCACACAAAGTAGTTTTGTTCAGTGCTAGTAACTACTGTGGCAGTGTGTGCTTTTTTGAGACCAAACAATTTTTACTTTTGCCAATGTTTGTTACAATGGTGAGGGCCCGGCAACTCCCACACCAATAAGGTTTTACAAAAACCCTGCCAAACCAAGTAACACATTGACAAAACTAAAAAGCTGACCACCAATTCAGACATACTGGCTTTACCAATGCTTATTTATTTTTGTTTTCCATAATCTTACTGAAACTGGTTACACTGATTTTCCATTATGAATATAATTGGGAAATACTAGCATGCATCAACAAGTGTTACTAAATGATGCTGCAAAGAAATGGTACCTGACATTTTACAGCAGTTTAGCAAAATATTTTTCAGATTTCATTTATTTATGAACATTTCATTTTGAAAGCAAAGAATCATCAATCTTGCTTTCAAGCGTCTGCAAATATTTGCATCAAATCAGAGAGCATTATACATAGCCTCATATTGCTAAACTTAGAAAATGTGTGTACACATTTTTATACTTGAACCACTGTCAGTAGTGCAGTCAGAGCTTACAACATTTACTTCAAGCGCTCACCCTAATAATAAAGGCTTTCAATTCAAGAACCATAAATACAAGTTTGAACAGCATTAACATATGGACAAAAATATCACCTTAACTGCAGACAGTGACCTTCCCTGATCCACAATGTGGTACTGCAAACTGGCAGCCAAAGGGTTTGTGCTGTGGGGGTTGGGGCTACTTGTCCCAACGGCAAAATACACATGAAAACTTGTAGCCCTTGACCCCAAACAATATGTACTGGGTGTCGGGCTATAGGAATTCCACATCCCTGCTACAAGGACACCATTACGGACTACCACAACCAGATCAGAGCCACCAAGAAGAACTTCATCCTCAACAAAATCCTGGCCAACTCCACCGACTCCAAGGAACTTTTCAGTGTCATTCAAGAATTCACCAACCCAAGCCACAGATATCACCCCATCCCCAGACCTCTGTAACAAGCTTGGAACCTATTTCCAGCTCAAGATCAAAAACCTCTACGACAACTTCATCGTCCATACACCAGGTGCCACAGACGGCCCCCGCCCCCCAGAAACACCAGCCAGCCCACCATCTCCTAGTGGACACCGTTCATGGCCGAAGACACCGCCTCGACCATGAAAAACATCCACTCGGGGGGGCCCCCACTGACTCCTGCCCCCTCACATCTACCACAGAGCCACGGCCGCCATCACACCCGAACTTCAACGCGCCATCAACACCACCTTCAAAGCAGGCATCTTCCCAGACGACAGGAAGCACGCAGAAGTCAGACCCCTGCTCAAGAACCCCACAGCTGACCCCTCCGACCTCAACAACTATCGACCCGTCTCGCTCCTCCCCTTTGCAGCCAAAGTTGCAGAGAAAACAGTCAACAGAAAACTGACACGATTTATTGAAGAGAACGCAGTCCTCGACCCCTCCCAATCCGGATTCCACAGCACAGAGCCTACTTGCCGCCACAGACGACATCCGCACCCTCCTGGACCAAGGTCACTCCGCAGCCCTCATCCTACTTGACCTATCAGCGGCCTTCAACACTGTCTCCCACCGCACACTTGTCACCAGGCTACGCGATGGAGGCATACAGGGAACAGCCCTGGACTGGATCCAATCATTCCTCACCGGAAGAAGCCAAAGGATCAGACTTCCACCCTTCCTCTCCGACCCCAGGTATATCACTTGTGGAGTCCCGCAGGGTTCATCACTGTGCCCCACCCTCTTCAACATCTACATGGCCCCCCTCACAGCCATCGTCCGACAACACAGCCTCAACATCGTATCCTATGCCGACGACACCCAGCTTATCCTCTCCCTCACCAAAGACCCCACCACTGCCAAACTCAAATTCCAGAAAGGAATGCAAGACGTCGCAGTCTGGATGACCAACAGCTGCCTGATGCTCAACGCCGAGAAGACAGAAGCCCTCATCCTCAGTATCACCCCTTCTGCATGGGACAGCACCTGGTGGCCAACCGCCCTCGGAAACCCACCTACCCCCAAGAACCTTGGCATCGTACGCGACTCATCACTCACCATGAACCGAAAGGTCAACACCGTCACCTCCAGCTGCTTCAACATCCTCCTGCAAGACCTTTAAGTGGATCCCCCCTGAGTCAAGGAAGACAGTCACCCACGCACTCATCACCAGCAGACTGGACTATGGAAACACACTCTACGCCGGCATCAACAAGTCCCTACTCCGAAAACTCCAGACAATACAGAACACCGCCGCCAGACTCGTCCTCGGCATCCCCCGACACAAACACATCAAGCAACACCTACGAAGTCTCCACTGGCTCCCCGTGGAGAAAAGAGTCATGTTCAAAATCCTCACTCACGCCTACAAATACCTACACAACAACAGACCCAAATACTTCAACAACAGAATCAACTTCCACATACCCAAAATAAACCTCCGATCTTCCAACCTCGCACTGGCCGAAACCCTGCGCATCCACAGAGCCAGAGCAGGCGCAAGATCCTTCTCTCACATTGCAGCCAAGACCTGGAACGAGATACCGGTAGACCTCAGACGTGCCCCCTCCCTGAGCACTTTCAGGAAGACCCTCAAGACCTGGTTCTTCGGCTAAACAGATCTGCCCAACACCCACAATAACTTTGGACCGAGCAGTAGAAATAGACAGTGCCTACAGTCATTGTACTCAGGAACTACAGAAAAGGAAGGAAAAACTAAGTTGGAGACGATCAAGAGGAATTTATGGAAATAGGGATGACCCTTGTTTTATATAGCTATCCTCCCGGGAAAAAGCCTCCCTACCACTATGACCTATCAGTAAATGATGTTCGGGTTACTGCCCTGGTAGACACCAGGTGTTTACAAAGCATAATGCAACCCCAAGTACTTTCAAACGAAATCCCTGGAACAAATGAAACCATGAACATTCAGTTTGTTCACGGAGATAGTAAATGATACCCCTTAACTGAAGTACGTGTACAACACCGAGATCTACCAGTAGTACTCCTTAAAGTGGGTCTTATACTGAGGCTACCGGAACCTCTTATTGTAGGTAGTGATTATCCTCACCTCAACTCGTTGGTACAGGAAACCAGGAAAGAGGGAGACGAATGGTGGAGCACTGCTCCCTTCTCTCAGGTGGACAACCATGAGTGGCCGCCCGCTAAACGGTGGAAAAGTAGAAAACAGTGGCAAGAAGAAAACAAGACAAGCCCCTCTGTGTTTTTTCTACAATATCTAAGGACTTTATTTGGGATACCGGCCGCAAATGTCAAAGCGGCACAGAGGGAAGCCTCGACCTTTCGCGAGGCCTGGCGAAATGTGTCTGATCAAGACGACCCAGCTAATGAAGGTCCACAGTTTTATGTACACATTGGGTTGTTATATAGAAAAAGGGGCTCTAAGGATCCTGCACAGTTATTAATACCCACCCCTTTTCAGGATAAAGTCCTGGTCCTGTCTCATTACCATCTTTAGAAGGGACATTTTGGTAAAGACAAAATAGAGCAAGCTATCCTAGATGGATTCTACTGGCCAGGTATCTTTCAACAAGAAAAAAATATTGCAAAGAATGTCCTATTTGCCAAAACAATAGTGGGTATAAACCCCCTAGAGTTCCCATGATGCGCTTGCCAATAGTAGAGGAAACCTTTATCCAGGTGGGGATGAATATAATAGGTCCTCTGTTACCTTCCAGGAGTGGTTGTTGGTACATGTTAGTACTTGTTAATTAGGCAACCCACTTTCCGGAGGACGTTGCTTTACTACTTAACCCCAATTCCATGCATGTAGCCAAAGATATGATTGATGTATCTGCAAGGGTAGGCTTCCCAAAGGAAATGTTGATGGATCAAGGCACCCCCTTTGTCTCAATGTTATGCGACAAGTGGGTCACATGCTGGGGGTCACCCTTATACGCATGGCAGCCTATTTGAATTTGAATGTAATTTATAAAGCGTGAAACTCATGCCCAAGGGCCTCTTGGCGCTATACGGAGAGGTTATAGGTGCAGAACTGTTGGAGAGAAAGCATTCTTGCTGGGAATCGAGTACCTCTTAGTCTTGTGGAAAAAGCAAGGTCTTCAAAGCCTTTCTGAAGTTTTTAGTGTCGGTGGTAGACTATTCCAGAGCACAGCAGTGGTCCTGAAAAAGCTCTTTTCACTCCAGGTGGTCTTCCTTAATGTGGAGACGGTCAGAATCTACGCAGAACCTTAATGGAGAGGCCTCCTTTGGACATACCACGTGAGCTTATCCTTGAAACGACCTGGTCCCAATCCATACAGTGATTTGTAGGCCAAACAGAGGGCCTTGAACTTTCACAGTTGTCTGACTGGTAGCCATTGGAGTTTGCTGACTGCTTCTTTAGCAGATTCATATTTTGGTATTTTGAAAAGAAAGCGTGCAGCTGCATTCTGCATAGTCTGAAGCCTCTTCATGGGACCTACTGCAAGGTTAAGATAGAGACTGTTGCAGTAGTCAATGTTATGTTATGTTACTTTGTATTTATATAGCGCACGGCTACTCCGACAGAGTGTCCCGGCGCTTTCCACAAACAACTCAGTGCGTAATAACATAACACGAAACAATACAGAAAAGAAAGACCCCCAAAAAACAACTAAGCATTAAAAAGCCATGTCTTTAAGCTTTTCCTAAATTGAAACAAATTAGGAATACTGCGTAACGCCAGTGGTAAGGAATTCCACAACTGAGGTGCCTTGAAACCAAAGGACCGGCCCCCAGTGCGGGCCTTGTGCACGCGAGGAACCACGGAGTAATCCTTGGGAGTACCCGGGCGATAATCACATTTTTCAGTAGTTCAGGAGGTAGGAATTGTTCAATCTTTCTTACCAGCCTCAGGGGGCAGAATGGGGCAGAGCCAATTTTGTTTACCTGATCTTTGAGCTTCAAATCATTATCAAACAGGAAACCGTGATTTTTTTACTTTATTGGTGGGTTCAGGGAGTGGGCTCAACTCGGCTCAACTCGGGTGGCCACTAAGCGGTCATCCAGAATGAGGGATTTTTGCAGAAAACTATGACCTCAGTCTTTGTGGCATTCAATTTAAGACAGTTACTGTCCATCCAATTGCTCACATTGCTCATGCGAGTCCTAAAGGCAGGGCTTCTCTTCACTTCGGATTTTGTTAGTGACACCATGATTTGAGTGTCGTCGGTGTATGATGCCAGGGAAAAACCAGAATGTTTTATAAGAGTCGCCAATGGTGTAACATAAAGATTAAATAGTGTTGGGCTTGGGGCCAAGACCTGAGAGACTCCACAGGGTAGGGAAAACGGCCTTGATGTAAAATTACCCAGCAACACAATTTGTTGTCTGTTGGCCAGAAAAGATTGAAGAAGCTCTATTGCTGTTGCCTCTGTCCCCTAGCTCCGCATACAGTCAACCAGATTCTCATGGTTGACCTATCAAATGCCGTGGAGAGATCCAGCAGGATCAAAGCTGCTGTTCCCCCATTATCCAGCGTTTCTCAGATATCTTCAGTGGCTACTATCGGGGCGGATTCTGTACTCCAATTTTTCCTGAACCCATGCTGTGTGTCATCCAGAAAGGAATTTTCTTCTGTATATTCTGAGAGCTGTTTGTTCATCACTTTCTCCACCAGTTTGGCGGCAAAGGGGAGTCTTGATATGGGGTGATAGTTATTCATATCCAATGCATTCAAGTTGTCCTTTTTTAGCAAGGGCTGAACAGAGGCACGCTTCCATTTCATAGGGAAGATTCCCTCGATAAACATTTTATTAAACATTTGTCCCAAGTTTAACCATAGTAAGAGGTTTTCAACACTCTGTTCCAGGTTGTCAGCTGGTTGCCAGGAACCTACAGTAAGGACATCTTTCAATTTGACTGGCTGTATCTTGTACCAGGTTCTACTGGAGGTTTGTTGGACTGTATCTCTATACCTGGCGACTTTATCTACCAGTTAACTGCTCAATATTCTGACCAGGTGAGAGGAAGAGATGGAAGTAAATTAATGTTTGGAGGGCTTGAAAAAATCCCATCTAGCATATGTCCAGCCTTCTCCGTTGGACCTTTAGAAATTAAAGATAGCCGTAGTGCATTCATTGCATCAATCAGTTTTGAGGAGTCTAGGTTAGTTTCATTTTCCAGATGGAAATCACTTAATATAGAGAAGTTAGCATTAAGAATATGTGATTCAAGAGGCATGCTAAGCTCATCAGCGAAGCCACTTCTAGGTCCCGGAGGACGATAAATTAGCATTCCCTTAAACAGCTGTGAATCCTGCAATTGTATCAAGAATGCTATAGCCTCGAATCCAGAGGTGGATAATGGCTTAAAGGTAGTTTTAAAATGAGAACGAAAGAAGACAGCTAGACCCCACCCTTTGTTTTACCTGTCTTAACCGATAAACAACGTATCCTAGTGGAGGGGCTGTGACAATTTCTTGGCCCAAGCCACAGTCTGTCCACGTTTCAGTCAGAAAAGCAACATATACTTGAAGCGCCTGGACCAGGTCAGAGAACTCAAAATGGTGCTTCACTAGAGACCTGGTATTTAGTAACATACACAAGATGTTTGCAGGGGGAATGGGGAAGGTTTGGGGAACAAATGTTAGGGCTGATGTCAGGGGGGCCTTCGCCATTAGGTCTAATGCCAGTAGAGCCTCCTGAGAGTACTTAATGATCCCTACAGAATCTGGAGACAACCGGCCACCTGCTGGGCACAGTCCAGGTGCGAACGGGCGCAGATGGGCATGTCTTTGTCGTGCCGGCGGTGTGCCCGCTACACGCATCCGTTGTGCGTCGGTGCCATCCTCCGTTTATATGGGCGGAGGCAGAGGGCTCAGGGAGAAGACTAGACTATCTCTCTCCCAAGATGGTGACTGGCATTGGCCCTGCGGAAGTGGGTGAAAGCCTAAAGACCAGCCCGCCCTCCACTCAATCAGCAAGATTGCTGCGGTGGACGAGGAAGGAAGGAAGGGAGGAAAGTAACAGAGCTTAGAGGCGGTGAGTAGCAAATACTTATTAAAAGCAAAAGCGGGAAACATGAGTTTCAGGGAGTAAAAACCAGTGATTAAAAGTCCTGTTGCTAAAATAAATGGATCTTGTGCAATTAAGACTTTTTTAGTAGTCTACATAGGCAAGTAAAGGCTTCTTTAGAACAAACTATCAAGCAAGTACCAGTCTGCAGCCTATCACTCCCAACCAGCCGGTCTTGCCAAGAGATACACCTCTTCGTTGAAAAATACTCTTTAAAAGCTATTGGATCTTGAGAAAAGACACTGAAATGTGCTGCACCGTGCTTAACTCACGCCGGCACGGCTTAAACACTTTTATCCGACATCCCACTTCGAATGCCCCCGCTGTCACGTGCCGGACGCCCCTTTTATTCACATGTTCTGGACTTGCCCGGTGATACAAACCCTATGGACAATGGTACACAACACACTACGAACAGTCGCAGGCCTAACTGATTTCCACACCTGGGAGGCATGCGCCCTAGGCATCTTTAAACGCCAGAAACGCAAGAAAGTAGAGACCAAATTTGCTCTGCTGGCCATCCTACTAGCAAAACGCAGTGTGGCAATGCACTGGCGTGCAGCAGAGGGCCCACCAATAGCAGCATGGTGGGGGCGGTGAAGAAATGGACCGCGGCCGAAGAAGACTTCATCCATCAGGAGAAAGCCCGAGGCATACATAAACACCCTATTTCACTAGAATGGGCGATGCTCCTACACGACTTTAAGCAAACACACACTGATAGCGCGGAACCCCTTCAGGACACCCAAGCAATGCCTGGACCAAGCGTATCCTAATCCGCCCACACATTTCCCCCTTGTAGCTGCACCAATTCATCCCCGGACCACCCACTGGGAAATACACCATCTATCAGGATAGGAAGGAGTACACACAGATGATTGCATGACTCGAAGCACCACTACATCCGCCCTCACCATAAGCGTCCTCATGCCCCCTGTTCCCCTCCCCCAACCTCTCACTCCCCTGGTTCTGAAACCCCAAGTTCAGTAGAGAATATGGATTATCATTGGTTGACACCCTATGTGGGGGTCTATGGACTAGAGACCGTCATACGGGTCGGAAAATTACGTGACACATTACCTCGTTGCTATCTGTTACAACAATGTTAATATCAATTGTAATACTGCAACAGACGAGTAAGGTATGACTAATGTATGACATGTATGAATGAAAATCCAATAAAAAAATTTATGAAGAAAAAAAACATCTTGAGAAAAGACACTGAGAGGACATGCTACCTCTGGCTTGTTTGCCGTAAGAAGCAAAGTTCAAAAGAGTCTGGGTTATTCTCCCTTTGAGCACTGTTATAGACGCCAACCCCGTTCTCTATTAGATATGACAAAGGAGGGATGGCAGAGTGAGGGAGTCGGGAGCAAACCCTTGCCTGAATACGTAGCCAGATTGAAAACTCATTTGAGCCAGGTTAGGAGCATAGTTAAGACCAACCTGAAACAAGCGCAAATAACACAAAAAGGACAGTATGATAAAAAGTCCAAAGAGAGAGCGAGAGAGTTTAAAGTGGGAGACCATATTCTGAAAATGATCTCCATATCCGATCACAAATTATTAGGACAGTGGCAAAGACCTCACAAAGTTCTAGCACAGGTAACTCCTGTCACCTATCAAATAGAAGTTGACTCCTATAGGAAAGCATTACACATATATCATATTAATCTCCTAAAGAATGGGAAGGCACAATTACAGTGTTGAGGGGAATAACCTCAGAAGCGGCTCCCCTTTATCTACAGAGCATAGACCCAGATCTACCCCCTCTCCTTAGACACGAGTTGATACAATGGTTGTACTCCGGTTCCTGGGTGTTTTCCTTTTTCTCTGGTAGGGCTACAGTTTTTGAACATACTATACGCACCCCTCCTGGGAAAACAATGAGATTAAAACCCTATCGTAAACCAGAAGCTCATAGAGAGATTAGAAACAAAGAAGTAAAACAAATGCTTCAAATTGGTGTTATTGAGCCCTCTACCAGTGAGTGGAATTCCCTGAAAGTGTTTGTGCCAAAACCCAACTGATCTGTCCGATTTTGCATCGATTTTAGAGAAATAAACAAGACCTCCCAATTTTTATACCTATATCCTTCCTAGGATAGATGAGATGATAGAATGCCAGGGAGAAGCACAGTACATTAGTAACCTTGACCTATGTAAAGAATCCTGGCAGGTGCCCCTCCCAACTCAAGAGAAGGAAAAAATTGCATGTTCAACTCCAGAAGGATTGCATCATTTTAGAGATTTATCCATTAGGTTACGTGGAGCTCCTGCCACTTTTCAGCGCCTTATAAATACAATCCTTCAGCCCCACACCCAGTACTCGGCAGCTTATATCGATCATATTGTCATATGTAGCAATATCTGGAGTCAACATCTGGAACATTTACAGGCAGTCCTACATACATTGGACTCCAACAGCTTAAAGGTCAACCCGAACAAGAGCTTGTTAGCTATAAAAACAGTGAAATATCTGAGATACTTTCTGGGAGGAAGACATATCAGACTGCAGGCGGAAAAGGTCACCACCATTTCCAGGATTCCCATGCTCAGCATAAAGAGGAAATTACAAGCCTTTTTAGGCCTCACTGGTTGTTCTAGGTACTTCATACCTTGTTTCTCACAGTTAGCCGCATTGACACTAAAACACTAAAGTTTAAATGAGAACTGCGAGAAGACTTGAAGTCAAATATGAATACATCCTTGGTAGGCCTACAGGCGGATATCCAGAGCAAACTCGCCTCCCTCAAACAAGATGTAGACTCTGTGGACGCCCACACTATAGACCTCGAAACTAAAACACAAGACCTAGTACATCACTCAACCAAGGCGGAGTCCGCAGCAAAACGTTTTCAAATGCCCCTTCATAAATCTCTGTTAAAATGCGAGGATCTAGAGAACAGATCTCAAAGAGAGAACATCCGTATTCGCAATCTGCAAGAAGGCGCTGAGGGACTGGACCTGGGGGCATTTATACTTAGACTGTTCTCAGAATTGTTGTGTTCTACTGGCCTAAAAGTCAAAATAGACATTGTACATATAGTGGGGCCACCAAACATAGGAGGCAATAAGAGACCAAGAGATGTATTGATAAAGCTACACTCTTTCAAAATAAAAGATGCAATCCTCCAGTACTAGTGGATTCGTACATATCCGCCCAAGCAGGTGTTCTTCTCTTCGGAGAGGACAGTACCACATAGTTATTGTTCACGTGTTCAAACATATTTGGGGGTTATTTATTTATTTCTTTTTCTTTTTCTGCAACTTGGAGGGTACATGGACACCTACACTTTACCAATCTACACAGGAACAATGAGCTGAGGGAATATCACCCACAGGTTTAAAGAGAGATGCAAGAGGGGGTTCACAAATCTCTAGAGGGTCTCAAAGCGCTACACATGGAGATCTTGCCAGACTTTAGGTCACAATGGTAGTCACCCCATTAACATGCAATGGTAAAGGGCTTAATTTCCCAGCCAAGAGGCACAGATTATGGAAATATCTACTAGACCAAAGGTATAATGTAGTAGCTCTGCAAGAGAAACACTTGAAAAGTTCCGAAGACCACAGACCACATCAAAGGGCCTACCCGATAATCTATAGATCGTCAGCACCATCAACAATTAATGGGGTTGCCCTACTATTTCACTCATCTTTGAAGTTTCAACCAGAGGGATATAAATCAGAAGTTAGGGTAGTCATGGTCAAGCGATGAATCCATGGTTGAATGTGCACTGTATATGCTCCCGATAGTAACCATGCATAATTTTTTTGCTCTATGTTGTCATTGCTAGGTGGCTTTGCGGAAGGGGATACGGAGTTGATGGGTGATTTCAATCTCACTTGGGACCCAAGCATAGATAGTACACACCCCCACAGGGCCACTACTGGTAGCTTCATGAGAGCGCTGAAACGTGAATTCAAAGACCTGGGCCTCGTAGATACTTGGCACACCATGCACCCCACAGGGAGAGACTATACTTTCTTCTCACACACCCACTGCACATACTCCTGATTAGACTATATTTTTGTAAATCAGGCATTAATGAGAGAGCTAACCTCTGCCTGTGTCCACTTGATTACGATATTTGATCAACTACAATTACTGTGACATGGGATGCAACCCCAGCGAAACACCGCCACTGGTTCTTTCCGGGGTCCTTAGTTCACACTCAGCTGATGGGAGATGATTTACGAAAAACAATTATTTATTTTTTTAAACTGAATGCACCCCAAGATACTACCCCAACAAAAAATGGGGATGCCTTTAATGCGGCGCTTAGGGGTCATTGTATTGCTAAGACCGCTTCCCTCAACAAACAGAGAACGAAAAAGCGGTTAGAATTAGAGAAGGAGCTAAGAGAAGCATAAGAGGCACATAAAGAAAATCCAACACCATCACTATAAAAAAAAAGTAACGACACTTAGGGGTAAACATAATTCTATTTACAATAATAGAGCTGAGCATACAATCCTGAGGCTCGAATGCACTACATATGAACAGGAAATAAAGTAGGGTCCATCTGGCTAGACAATTGAGGGTTGAGCGGGAGAAAGAATACATAGGAGACATCCTGTCCAGCACGGGAGAGAGAGTGGTCAAAGATCACGCAAAGGCACAAATATTTGGCCACTTCTATTGGCAGTTATACAAAGAGGAGACCCCAGCCGAGAAAACCCAACTAGACTGTTTAGAAGGGGTGGATCTTCCACTGGTGACCCAAGCCCAGAATGAACAATTAGGAGGACCCATCACTGAAGAAGGGATTCGCACTGCCATAACAGAGCTCAAACTTCATAAATCCCCAGGGCCAGATGAGCTGACAGCCCGGTTTCACAAGACCTTCATTTTGCAGCTAATCACACATATGGCTGAGGCAGTAGGGGTGTCTCCCAATATGAGCGAGGACCTGATCTCAGTCTTCCCGAAACCAGGGAAAGATCATAAAAAAACTGAATCCTAGTGACCGATAGAGCTCCTTAACCTAGATGCCAAATTATATACAAAGGTCATAGCCTCTAGGCTGGATAGCTTACTTCCAGACCTTGTCCACCCAGCTCAATCTGGCTTCATAGTGGGTAGGCAGACTCATGATAATCTACGAAGGGTGATCCACCTGGGTGAAAAAGCTATATAAAAATCAATACCAGCAGCCACTTTGGCGCTAGATACAGAAAAGGCCTTTGACCAGGTAGATTTGTCCTTCTTATTCCACCTTACGAAAAGTTGGCTTCTGTGACCGATTTGTGGATATGGTTAAGGCCAACTACATAAGGCCCTGCGCCTGAGTCCTAGTTAATGGAGTGAGCTCTGATGTCTTTCAGTTTGAGAGAGGAACTCGACAAGGGTGCCCCCCTTCTCCACTATTGTTTGCCCTTTCTATTGAGCCTCTTGCTGCTAAGATTGATCATTACCCACTATTCGGGACATTGACTTTGGTGGAGAAGAACGCAAAATTTTCTCTTTGACAGTGATGTACTGATCACGATTACAGATCCTATGAATACATTGAGAGCCCTACATTTTGAAATGGCATCTGACTTTCATATGAATGAAGCCGAATTCTTTCTCCTTAATGTGAATCTACCAAAATCTGCAATGGAGCGGATTGTAGAAAACACCACTTTGCAGTGGGCGAAGAAGGAGATCACTTATCTTGGCATTACAATTACACCTAAACTCTCCAATCTTTTTAAAGCCACTACCCCCACTTCTTCAACAATTGAAAAACAACAGTCGATGATGGGCTCCCCTGTACCTCTCATGGCTGGGCTGTATACACGCCATAAAAATGAACTTGCTTTCTCGCCTATTGTACTCATTTGGGGGACTACCAATTGATTTATATCACAGATTCTTGCCCACCTTACGCTCTATGTTCATAAGATTTATATGGCAAGGTAAAGGGCTCATCTCTCATATAAACAGCTTCGTTTGCCCAAAACTCTAGGGGGGATTAAGATTGCCAGACCTACACCTATAACATGAAGCCTCACAATTACCGGTGATTCAAGAATGGTCCGCAAGAGTCTCGAATAAACACTTGGCTATACATGGACCAGGCAGTGGCAGGGAGATGTATTTGGGATCTACAAAAGTTTGCGTAAAAAAACCTAAAACAAAGCAGAGTTATGCCATCCCTCAACCGCAGTGATAAACGCCTTCAAATCCTTCAAAAAATCTCTTTTGTCTGAACCAATCTTAGTCAGTCCTAATTATGGAAAGCTTTTTATAGTCCAAACTAATGCTTCAAATGCCGGACTGGGGGCCATGCTAGCCCGACAGCATAAACAGGTAGAAGAGCGCCTCATAACAGACGTCTTTCGGAAACTGTTCCCAAGGGAAAGGCATTTTGCAGCCATTGAGAAAGAAGCCCTACCAATTCAGTGGGCCATTAACACTTTGCAATTGTATTTAGAGGGCCAAGAGAGTTTACCCTCTTCACTGGCCATGCCCCATTGGAATGGATGGCATGTAACAAAAGTGATAATGACCGCATTCTTCAGTGGGTTTTTGCCCTACAGCCTTTTTACTTAAAAACCTTCCATCAAAAAGAAATCCATCAAACCAATCCAGACTATGTGTCATGATATCCCCACAAGGTATTTCTTCGTATCAAGAAAGTAGGGGAAGGGAGATGTGAGAGGTTGAGCCCCTGGCCCCCACTTACCTGTACATCGCCACACTGACCTCACAATGGACTCCCTCGCTGTCAGGAAACCTGTAAAAGAAAGGGAAAAGTGGGTAAACTGCCCCATACCACAGTCACCCAGACAATGGAAGGTGACTGTTTCTTTAAACAGAGAGGCGGTTTCAAGGAAGGCGATAACCAATCCTGCGGAGGACAGCAGGAGGAAAATGGAGCAGAAATACCATAAGAGGGGACCAATGAGGAGACCGACGACAGCGGGAGAGTAGTAGCCAGAGGAGAGAGGAATGCTTCTATGGATACCATGAAGCAGAGGAAGATAGCAGCCTCCCAGGCGTCCGGTGGAGGAGACATTGAGCAGTGTAGATCAGAAGGACCCATCCTTGGCAGTGAGGAAGATGATTCCTTGGGTAAGTGGGTGCAGCACAGACCACTGACAACTGGATTGTGTGAAAAAGTTTGCTTTATATTAAGACAGGTGCACATTACAACATAACCTGGGCCTTTGCCTTACAAAACGATAGCCTCACTATACATAAAACTCCCTAAGATGAACTACCCCCACCCCTAAAAGAGCCCTCGCCTCAATAACCCCTTCAAATTTGAATAACATACTTGCATCAGAGCTGCTCAACAGAAAGTGGGACCTCTAAAAACCGTTCCCATTTTCCTACCTCAACTACCCTTTGAACCTCATTGAACTTCCTACCTAACATTTTTAACTACCTATGTCGTCCAGGCGTGAACTTCCTACCCGCTGGCAAACAATAAACTTGCCACTGACAAACAATAAACTTGTGTAAATTCTGGCCCTGGCCCTGCCCCCCCTCTCCCCTGGCCAACCTGGTCAGTAGCGGTCCAATACAGGCATAGCCCTTTCTCACACAACCCCCAAAACTTTGGCTAGCGCCAACTTCAATTGGCGCAGGTAAAGCTCCATCCCCATAAAAGACAAGTGAACTCCATCCCCTCTAAAGGACTCCACATCCTCAAATCAGAATGTTGGATCTTGCCAATGCCGTTATCCCTGCCCTCATTTCTTTATTCAGTTTCCTCCTGGTTTTGTCAATAGCCGATGGTTTGATAGCCCCCGCCACACTGTCCTGGAGATAAACTCTGTCTACATAGTGTGGCAAGCTGCCCACAACTTGTGAGTCTACCTAAGGTCCAATTTCATCGCCTTTTTAAAGCCAAACCCTTATAGCCACTAGATCATTTTCCCCTAAAAGAATGATGAGCACATCCGGACATTCCAAGAGATCGAGTATAAGTCAGAGTTAAAATCAAGGTTGGCCCCGTGAAAGCTCGCCCTAGCATGTCGTTCTGCCCATTTAACGAACGAGTGGTCCATGATCCAGACTGTCATCCCTGCCTCCGAGGGGTCGGCCACCGAATCTGAAAAAGAAATAAAGATGACAACCCGCTCTTACAACCCTTCAGCTCCTTCTCCTCTGATGTATGACCTAAAGTAACCCAATTTCCACCTCCCCAGGTATTTTATCCTGTTGGACCCCCAACCCCGTCTGCTAGCCTCTGTCGCAGCCCTAATCCTGAAAGAATGCGTCCCAAACTGGCTGGAATCTAGGCCCTCCATTTTTAATGCCTTGAGCAATACTGCTATTAATTTAAAGGCCGTTACTGGTTTCCCCTCCCTGTGTATGAAGACTCTTCCAGAGCTAGACGCCCCACCCCAGAGTTTTTCCACTTATCACAATGGGCAAACCGCTGCCACTGGGTAGGCTTTCAAGAACACTTCTTACCCCACCGCTCTCTGGTCAGTTTTGGATTTGTATAGCCATACCCGGACCACGCTATCTAAGAAAAACACCTCCTCCCAGTGTAAGCCCCTGCTTCCCTTGCCCCTCAGAAGTTCTGAAACCCAAAACGCCCCAAAAAACAGCCAATACGTGATGGCCGAAAACATCCAAGTCTCCCTGTCATTAGTGCACAGCATTGGAAGAGCCTGAATCACTTGCACTAGGATGTCCAAAGTCATGGGCCTCCTTTTTGGCCCAGGAGGGCCTGATTCCCTCGCCCAACCCTCCAAGAGTCTTTCAAAACTCCCCCACTGATGGGGGGTACTCCCTCCAAAGTTTTCCCATAAAGGATATGCCCGCCAGCTTCCCTGCTATCGTCACCCTGGACTGCCCCTTCTCAATGAGCCCAAGTATAAATTGGATGACATCTTTCACCCTGCCTCCTCCGCTCCCCACCCTTGAAGATCTCCCTCCAAGCCTGGAGGTAAGCCCTACTCATTGACGGGGCTAAAGATATGGCTACAAAAAGTAGCATCCTTTCTCGCCTACAGACCATAGTTCCAGGGCCATGCAAGTCTTCTCCTGATCCACGTCTGTAGTCAGCCCATGGAATCTCTCCCATTTGTGAGAGAGACGAAGCATCAGCAATGTCATTGTGCACACCGGGAATGTGCCAGGCTCTGAATTGAATGTCAAATCTAAGGCAATGCAGTACAAAAATGTCCAGCAGCTGCCATAGTTGTGGCTCCCTGGCACACTGCCTGTTCACCACCTGCACCACTGACACGTTGTCGACCCTGAAAAGTACTAGTTTATGAGCCAGCTGATCGCCCCATATCATGACAGCCACCTCCAGGGGGGAAAAATCCAAGAAAGCGATGCTGTGCTTGCCCTCCCTCCATGCTGGAGGCCATTGCTCTGCGCACCAGTTTTCCTGCCAGTACATGCCAAACCTGCATGCACCAGCAGCATCAGAGAAGATCTGTACGCCCCAGTCCGTGTCCACCCACTAAGTCAGAGGAATGCCATTAAAGTTGTGTAGGAAAACTTTTCACATGCGCAGATCCTCCCGCTCCCCCGCTGTCAGTTGTACATGGGGGTGAGACAAGGGGAGGTCCGAAAGGGACAAACCTATACGCCTGCAAAACGTCCTCCCTGCTCTTACTACCCTACAGGCAAAGTTCAAATGGCCCAGGAGCATTTGCACTTTCTTCACCGTAACTTTCTTTTTTGCCAGCATTGTGTTCAGCAGGTTCACCATCTTGGTTTGTTTGTCCTCTGGCAACCGGGCCTCCCCGGCTACATAGTCAATTTCAGTACCCAGAAAGGCCAACCTCAATTGTGGACCCCATTTTTTTTCCCCACGGACTGGGGCACCCCCAAGTCAGAGAAGCAAGCAATCAACGGGTGTCTGCCCGAGCATTTTGAACATTTGTGGCGGTATTTGCAGAGCTCTCTAGTACATAAGCCCCTGTTGTAATCCTAGCATGCTCCCATTTGAGTCCCCTGGGTCTTGATGCTCCCTCCCACCCCGACTTGGGTGAGGCGACCTAGAAAGGGCATGTATACTATTTGCAATCCACTTGCTGTAAATATGGTCTTACCAGATTTCGCTGGCCCCATGGTGTGCTGCCATAAATCCATATCTAGTTTGTCTCATTGAGCGTCCGAGTCCACCACTAGCCATGCCCGGAATTCTTTATCGTATTGGGCCCAAGCATTGCCATCGAAATGCAGATGGACCTTCCTAATAAATCCATGTACTTGAATATGGCTATCGCCCTTTCTGGAAATCTTTCACAGTACACGCTGGCATATATAAGGAAAGCTGCGGTCCATTTTTGGTCACCAGGACCCACAGGCATTTGGATAGCTCTAACTCCTCTTCCTTAGAGCCCTCTTTAGACCTGAGTTCCCTGTGATGTAATTTTAGAATCTCTACATACTCCCCTTTCCAGATGTTCTCCTTCGTCAATGGCATTAAATGCGCTCCCAAAGGTTTAGCTGTGCCCATGTATAGTAGCCTCTTGAATTTCACGTCTATGCTCTCTTTTTTGTCCCCAGAGGAGTCCTTCTGGTCATCCTTGCCCTCTTGCCCTACCCTTGTCTCCCGGTTGCCTTCTGTCTTTGCTGGGTTGGACACTTCCTGAGCCGTGCGCACCGGGGGTCCTCTGTCCCCACTCCAGTGTCCCACACGTATCTGTAAGCGGGCCTCCCCGCTGGCGTGGGGCTCCCTAGCTTCGACCCCTATGGATACCATGGTTATGTGGGCCTCCCTGCCTGTTAAAGGCTCTGTGTCCCCGATCTCCACGAGACCTACTGAATACAGGCCTCCCCACCGATCTTAGCCACTCCCTCCCTGGATCCCTTCCTCCCCTCTGCCCCTGCATGTACCCCCTGCTTCGACTTCTTACCTTGTGCCAATGTCAGTGAACGCTTCTTGGCCCGACATTTCGCCATCAACTGTGGACCATGGTTTTCCGCATCCGCCAGGCACTGCTGGGTTCGTTCGTCCTGAAAAACACTAGGAGTATATATGTTAGTGGACGCCCGCTGCTCCCTCCTCCCACCAATGTGCCTCTAACTCCTCCCTCAGCTCCACCTCTTCCAAACTATCTTCGTCATCATCTAGCAGCACGTGTGTCCCCTCACCTGCACTATCTCCCTGTGATGGAACCTTACACGGGGGGCTGCCCTGGCCCCTTTCAACCTTTTACCACTATGGTGTATGTATGCCCTTGATCCAAGGTGGTGGAGCTGTACCCACTTTTGGCAGGGATCTTGGGGTCCATTGTCGCATGCCAGCCAGCCGTTCAGGGCTTCGCTGACTCTTCTCCTCGGGGCCCCCGAGCCGCACGGGTCCCACCTGGGTCAGGCCCCCCTATACATGTGCCACTCTGCATAAAAGGAACATGGTCCGGTGTGCTGGTCAGGCCAAACCAAACGCCTGGTGGGGCCCCTGTCTCTTGTCATGCCGCTCTGCCCGGGGGAGCGCTAGCCCCCCTCCTAGGGATTCGCCCCTGAACCCTGCCAGACCCCCCAACCCCTGCTCCCCATTATGTCCCCTGTAGCCCCATGACCCCAGACGTGCCATAGACCCTGCTTGGAGGCTTCACCACCCAATGTCTGTCCGGCGACAGCACCCCGCCCCAACCCTCTTCCACTCCACCACCCAAGTCCTCCCCATCACTCAATACCAAGGCATCTACTCCACTTGACAGCCCATTAGGACCCCCAAGTACTGGGGGCCCCTGGTCTTACCTCTTCCGAGCCCTCTTCCGGACCCCTTCGCCCAAAACCACAGATCAAACCCTCTTTGGCTCCCAGTGGAGCTCTGCCAAGCCACAAGTCCCTCGGCAGACCACTCCCTGACCCGCCCCCACCTTTTGGCTCGCAATTGCCAGCTCTCGCTCTTCCCCCCACGCCTCTGCCTCCATCCACTGCCTGAATACTTACCTTAAGTCCACCACCAGACTGGGGTCTCCAGGGCCCTCAATGCCCTGAGCTGGCTTATCTTTTCTCCAAGCCTCACCACCTCCCTATGAGAGGGATAGCCCATTGTCCTTTCCCCCTGGTGCATGTTGCTGCGCGGGGCCTTCGGCTCTCAGACCTCAGCCCCGCCCCCAGATACTACTCGTGAGGTCTCGCCGAGCACATGCGAGACCTCATGCTGCATGACTCCGCCCACCCCGGTGCCATAGGTGAGGCCTCCGCTGTGTCCTTGGAGGCCTTCCGCCCTGCTGCTGGCTGCCTTGCTGTAGAGGCGTTCAATCCCTTGCGGGGGGCCTCAGCCGCCATCTGCTTCATTTTTTAGTGGCTCGCTGCCCATGCGGAGCCGCGCATACCTCCTCACCCCGCCCCTCACCCATGCCATCTAATGTCACACTGGTGTGAAGGGCCGCTTTCCGCACTCTCGGGCGGTCCCTCCCCCTTACCTGCTGAGAGGCCAGAGGCCTGCGCTCTGTCGTGCAGGCCAACACTCCTGCCGTAACCCCCCGGCAGGCTTCCCCTGGGGTGCGCCCTCGCACCGGCCCGGTCCTTCAGGAGATCCAGCCTTCCTGCAACCCTATCGTCCTCCACAGGTAAGAGGACAAGAAAATTACCCCGCCCGCCCTAACTACCTCTCACTAACCCTGTCTAACTACCACTACAAAAAGCTAGCGGGGAGTGCCAGCCATTGCATCACCACGTTAAAATGGCGGCTGGCACTCAAAATGGAGGGCTATAAATGCTGGGCTATAGAATAGCCCAAATATAGCCCAACCGCTCTTCCTCAAAACCCTCGGGGGGCAGACCTCCCTTCGGTTGGCTGCCCCCCATGTCCCCATTGTCAGAAGAGTGGTGGATCATCTCGGAGGTCGCTGTACAGCTGCCGCACCTCTGGAGAGTTGTGGCTTAACATGTGAGTACACAGGACCGAAATCGCTGGCATTATTTACAAGGAGGGGTTGGGAGAGAACATTACACATGGGGTGTTGGTGTAGTGGCTACTCTGTTGTGTCATTTGTTGTATTCACCTAACGCGTCTAGCATTGAATGACACTACATCTCCCAGAAGGAACTGGGGGTTGATATAGAAAAGTAGACAAATTGTTTACTTTTCTTGTTAGGCCGATTGAGAAACCCTCTGGATCCCGTGCGCCTATCTTTACATTTCCCATGAACTCCCAAGACTGAGTGATACAGAGCCATCTTTTCATACCCCAAATAAGGGGGGGGATAATTTAATTTATAAGACAGGACAGAGAGGTTATCTTTTCCTCTCTCCCTCACTCCTGTAAATCTGTCTGTTTTCTTTTATTCTTACTTATCATACTTTGTCACTCACCATTTCCAGCCTGAGCACATATGGATATTGTGAAGGAAGATTATTGATTTTCCCCTAAATAGATAATCACAGGTGTATTTATTTTTGTCTGAGTTTGTGGGGGCTCCCTCCAACTTTGGAGAATTAGAAGGAGACAAGGAAGAAGATACAAAGAAAAACTCACCTTCATATCAGAAATACTCTTCATAACTTCACATATGTTTTCAAGCGCAACAAACTTAAAATAAATACACCATTGCAAAACAAACCAAGCCTCCCCACGTATACATCTGTTCCAGTCTCCTACATGGACTCTGCAACATTTTACTCTATACCACTGCACTCTACACCACTTCACTCTACTCTTGGACAATCTACTTTACGCCACTGCAGTCTACGCCATTTTATTCCACTAGGCACCACTCCACTCTACTGACTCTGCCAATCTCCTTTGGACCACTACACTGTACACCACTTTACTCTACACCACTGCACTCTAGAAAACTCTGCAGCACTGCACCCTCTGCTACTGAATGTTATGCCACTCTACTTTATGCCACTGAGTTCTGTGCCAATTTACTTTTCTACTACACTCTATAATGCGCCACTCTACTGCACTCTACGCCACTCTAATCCAGTGTGCACCAATGCACTTTACACCACTTCATCTACGCATCTCTACTCTGCACCACTCTACTCTGACCGTGCACTCTACTCTGCTATGCACCACTGCACTCAACACTACTCCAGTCTAAGTCACTGCACTCTGTCCCACTGCACCTTATGCCACTCTACTCCAGTCTGCACCACTCCACTTAACTGCAGCCAATGCTGCACCAGTCTACCCTACTCCACTACTCTATGCTACTGCACTCTAACCTGCACCTCTCCACTTCATTCTACTCTTTAACAATCGACTCTACGCCACTCTTCTCCACTCTGGGCCACTCTATGCCACTGCACTCTACACCACTTTACTCTACACCACTGCACTCTAGAACACTCTGCAGCACTGCACCCTCTGCTACTGAATGTTATGCCACTGAGTTCTGTGCCAATTTACTTTTCTACTACACTCTATAATGCGCCACTCTACTGCACTCTACGCCACTCTAATCCAGTGTGCACCAATGCACTTTACACCACTTCATCTACGCATCTCTACTCTGCACCACTCTACTCTGACCGTGCACTCTACTCTGCTATGCACCACTGCACTCAACACTACTCCAGTCTAAGTCACTGCACTCTGTCCCACTGCACTTTATGCCACTCTACTCCAGTCTGCACCACTCCACTTAACTGCAGTCAATGCTGCACCAGTCTACTCTACTCCACTACTCTATGCTACTGCACTCTAACCTGCACCTCTCCACTTCATTCTACTCTTTAACAATCGACTCTACGCCACTCTTCTCCACTCTGGGCCACTCTATGCCACTGCACTCTACACTATGCAACTCTACTCTAAGCAACTGCAGGCAATGCCAGTTCACTCTACAACACTTTACTCAAAACCAATGCATCCTGTGCCACATTACCTAAGCCACCCACTTTGTACCACTGCACTTTACGCCACTATACAGCCTTCTCCTCTATGCCACTGCACTCTACAGCTCTCTATTCTACTTTGCACCACTGTATTGCACGTCACTGCTCTATGCATCACTCTACGACCATGCACTCTGTCACTCAATTCTACATGACTGCACTCTATGCCATTGCAGTCTACTGTGCAACACTCAACTCTACTACACTGTACACCACTGCACTCTACACCACTCTGCTCTACACTTCTGCACTCCATCCTGCACTACTTCACTCTACCCTAAACTCTACTGTACACCTCTACACTGTACACTACTCCACTCTACCCTGCACCACTCCTCTCTACTCCACTCTACTCCGTGCCACTCCACTCTACGCCAATGCACTCTGCACCACTGCAATCTACTTCTGCACTGCTCTATTCTAGCTAGTGCACTGCTTGCTACTCAGCGTCACTGCACTCTATTGCAATGCACTCTACACCACTTTACTCAAAACCAATGTTCTCACTGCACTCTACGCCAATCTACTCTGTTCCACTGTACAGTACACCACTTCACTCTTAGCCAGTCTAGTACACTCCACTATGCAATGCTCTATTCCATTAAACTCTGCTCCAGTGACACACTACTATGCCACTCCACTCTATAGCATTCTACTCCACTCAATTCCATTCTATGATACTACTCCACCCCATGATGCTCTACGCAGCTCCCTCTATGCCACCTCATGTCACTTTACTCCACTCTAATTATGGCACACTACTCTAGTCTAGCCTGACAATCTACTCTGTTACACGCCACTCTACACTAGACCACTTTATGCAACAACACTCTACGCAACTTCCTTTATGCTACTCCACTCTCCACACTGCTCTTTGCCACTCCACTCTACAACACTTTACTGAACTCCGATACTGTACTCCACTCTACACCACTCTGCTCTACACCCTTCTACTCTACGACACTCTGCTCCCTCCACAACACTGTACACCACTCCATAACACTACACATGACTTCACTTTACAACACTCCATTCAACTCTCCTTTACCCCACTAACCTTTAGCCATGCTGAGCAGCAGGCATTCTGCTGTACAACATTGCTAAAACATATTGGCAGTGCCAATAGCTCTTGCATAGGCAAGACCCATTGGCTTTGCCAATGCTTGTTAATTTGATGCAAGAGGGAAATGTTTCGCTAGACTTGAAGAATGAGTAGTGGGAAGATGTCCTGCTTACCAAACTTCTTTTGGTTGGGTTTCTCTACTTTTGATAATTGTGTGGTAATATCTTACAATGGAACTGGAAAGGGCACGTGTAGTTGCCTCCTATTGCTGATGGCGTGCCTTTGGATTTTAGAGACCAGCTAACCAGAATGCTTATAACGAGAAGTTTTCCATGTTAGCACCTCTGTTGTGTACCTCTTGTTTGCCAGATGCTTGTTCATTTAGAAGTGCTCAGTAAATTCCACTCAGCTTGATAGACCTTCTCCTTCCTTTTTTGATATACATAGATGAAAACCACCTGCATAAAGGATCAGTCTTTAGTCAGATTGATACTTTCACTGTTGGTTATTGTAAAATGCAGCAAAAGTACAACGATACAAAATACTCATAAAACAAGGATTCTGATAACGGGTCGGAAATCATGTGATATAATCATTTGTATTGACTGTGGTAGGAGAGTTTTCATATCTTTTGTTTAGCTGTAGTGTGAGCTCCTCACATTTGATGGATAAGGACCAGTAGTACATTCTGAATGCAATGCAAACATTAGTAAGTTTCAACAACAAATGCAGAGGATACAGATACACTTATATTTTTACTATAGTCTATTCCTTACCTTCTCAGCCCCGAATTTAAAGAACTTCTACAGAAGGGACATCTTCAAACTATAATTAAAATAGAAGTAAAGTGGTGTAAGCATGTTCTGGTCATAATGGCTAATATTCCACAGTAGGCTATACAGTTACAGTTTGTTCTCCTTTTAAAGGGAGCAGTTATGTTAAAAACAAATGTACAGATGTGAATTCCTTAAATCGGAGGGCAGTAGTCCTCTAGTGCAACTAATTTGGTTATATTCCCCTTAATTTACCACTTAACTGAAACAGAACCCAAATGCAAGTGATCATTCCTTTCACAACACGACATCTTCCATAAATACTTTTGTATAAATAAACATAATCAAAACAATTGCACTAATAGTTTTCTACTTTGACTACATCACATCCTTTTATTGCTTCTTTCTCTTTTCTTTGATGC
Organism: Lissotriton helveticus; assembly: GCF_964261635.1. NCBI lineage: Eukaryota > Metazoa > Chordata > Amphibia > Caudata > Salamandridae > Lissotriton > Lissotriton helveticus. The sequence goes on along the minus strand of NC_136072.1, from coordinate 316,617,282 downwards.
AAACAAGAACAAACAGCCCAGTTCTTCAAGTGTTCTTGTCTTAATTCCACATTTGATGGATATGTGCTTCTCTGTGTACTTTCCCACTCTGGCTGGGGTCTTACCTGTGTCCTACTATTTGTTATTTGCAACTATCAACACCCCTTTAGGTCAAAAGTCTGAAAAAGATCCAACTCCATAAAAAGACTATAGTAGAATAATATGAATAAACTGCACATAACAATTGTATTCACTGACTGTTCATTTTTAACAACTACAAAAACCTCACCCAGTATCACCTCCTTTTATTCTAACATATCGGATAATGGTTGGTCTATGTATTGAATACACTCTAAACTTTAGCATCATTAGGAAAATCTTCATTCTATGGCAAGACATTGAAGCTCTTATAATGTTACTTCAAAGATTTGACAACTCTTCCACAGGGGTTTCTTATACAGCTTTAAAAAAAATCTCAATCACACAGTAACCGGGCCAATCCACCGGTTTGAGAATATTCCCTAAAAGTGTGCCAGCTTTAATTGCTTTAGATACCATTGACTATCGTGTATAATGAGCCCCAAAATGTGCCTCCTATGTATCTTCTGTGGTCTCATCCACTTCACACACAGTGCACAGTGGAAGAAGCTACCACTTGAAATGGAGGATTCAAATTAGTAACCTTCATTCACCAGTCAGTGTCAACAGCCTGTCAGATTTTTGAAGACATCGGACCATACACAACTTCAGTTGGGTCAGAAAAGCCAGAATGAGAAACACTTGTGGTTTTGTCTTAGTCCTTCTTTAAATCACAAAAGTGACTGAAAGGGATTCTTCGAGATTCAGACATCTAAAATTCTTCTGCAAGATACTAAATAAAATAACATGACCATATTCTCTGATGACTCCTTTAAATTGAGTAGGCTGTTATTTGACCCCTGTCTAGAATAGGTAAATGTCTCAATTAACATCACATGAAGTGGAATATTTAAGTTGAGGGGGGCCTTCTATTTCTCTCCCCTCAGTAATCCGCAGCTCAAATAATGCCTCCATTTACCTAGACATGCCAAAATAGCTATCTAGAGGGAATCACAGCCCGGTATGACTTCTTCAGCTGGACCGCCTGACAGAAATTTAGCACATGTACTAAGGATGCCAAAAAGGAAATGAAAATGTAGCACCCATTCCAAATTCTAGTACAACCACTTTAGCACATACTGGCTTGTAGCTCCTGTGGCTGCCTGAGGTCATTCAATCCATCATAATGCTTTCAGCTTGTTTTAAAAGCTCTCAGATGCTCCACTATGCCTAAAATCTTCTAGGTTACTTACTGTAACACACTATCTCCTTTGGGTTAGATAGCACTTTTGGATGCTGGGGAATGAGAGCAGTAGAAGTTGTGGTAAGTGCCTGAAGGTCCTTATACCAAGCTCGTGTCATCAATAGTCGTATGAACAATGTCAACTCTCCTTCTGTCTTGGGGGTTTAGGAGTCATCTCTAATGGAGGAGAAGCATAACAAATAGTGGGTTCCAGTTGTGAAAGATCACATCTGTTACTAGTGTTTGTGAATCAGGCTTTCAACTCAAAAAGTGGGTCGTCTATTTCTTCAGATTGATTGCAAAATATGTAACACAGATACCCTGCAGGGTCCAAACCACATTCAGATTCCACTTCCAGTCAGTTTAATTCACATAATGATGAAAACGCTAATCTGCCACCTCATTGATCATACCTGCCAGTTATTTGCCACCTTATGCTCCTGCCAAAACTGTACAAAAACCTTTAGCTAGTTCTGCCATTTTCTTGGACCTTATCCCTCCAATCCTCAGGTGATTGATCTATTGAACTGCTGAGGTGCTGTCCATCTTGAGTGACACAAAACTGTACCTTGTCTTTAGCCATCACAGCAAAAGGTCCTGCCAACAACTCTAAACAGTTGATATGTATCTCCAATACCTCCCAAACGTGACTGACATGCATCAGACTATCACTGCAGTTGGTGCCATGCAGGAAATATCCCACCTGTTTCAGACATTCATACGTTATACAGCATTCCATTTTTTTTGTGGAGTTTTATATAGGTCAAACTAAACTTGAAGGTATCAGAGTACTTTACATGAGCACCAGTTACGTTACAGACAGACACATTCATATTTGTTAGGTACAGGGAGATTAAGTGATCTCCCCAGAATCACAGAATGTTGAGCGTCCCTGCGGAGACTCGAACACGGTTCCTCAGCTCCGAGGTCGACCGCCCTAGAAATTAGGCACATTTTCTTCCCAAATTCTAACTTGTTTTTTGGGTGAGCACAGAACTAAATCCACATTTGTTAAACTGTGGCATAGATGATAAATCTTTGTCCTCTGTAGGGGCCTATAATCCAACATTCCCAGAAATATTGACGGGATTGAGGAGGACAGCTTTTCTCCAACCTTGGTGAACTTCCTCAAGGAAATGACTGAGAATGAGGGTCCTCCAAATCTCCCTTCTACCTCAATCCTCTGAGAAATCCAGAAACTGAGAGGTCTGAACTGAAGTCAGAATTGACTTGTCCCAATTCATTGCTAATCCAAGATCCTGCTAGAAGGCCACTGCCATAGTGATGCATTGATTAATTAAGTCCTTCTCTTGCGCCATGACAGTCATGATGTCCAGATACACTATCATCCGAATACCTCATGTTCTCAAAAAGGCAGATGCTAGTATCAGTTTTGATAAAAACAGCACAAGATGGAAAAGAGTCTGAATGGCAGGCTGGAAACTTTCCCACGCTTGTTCTTCAACTTGAAGTGAAAAAGCAGGCAGTGCTGTGATCAAAATGGAACAGTGAGGTATGCATACTTCAAGTCCGAAAACGTCACCCAGTTCTTCAACAACTCGTAGGAGGTTCACTGCCTCTATTTTGAAAATCTGTACACAACCCATTGATTCAGTTGCTTTAATTTGACTAGTCTCATATCCTTCGGGCCTGTTTTTGAGGATACTAAAATACATTGTCCCATAATTTCCTGATCCTCAATGGCTGCAGTTACAATTGCCCTCCCTTTCCACCAGCTTTTTTACTTCATCCATCTCAAGTGCCATCGCTCCTAAACATTTGATTGGCACAGTTAAATGCGTCTGCACTGGGAAACTGATTGGTCAGCCAGACTGCGGGACCCATGTGGTTTGTAGTATCTTTTCCCACTTTGTTACCTAGCAAGCTAATCTGCTCATTATGCAGCAAGACACATGTCTTGTTCATCTATATACAACAACATAAATATACATATACATATCTGAAAGAGACAATTAGTTATGGATTCATCACCTTAGAATTAGCCCCTGGCGTCAGACGTCATAAATTCTTAGTTTGTTTTTTTACAACCGTTAAGCATAATACTAAAATAAAAAATATATTAAAAAGCAATTTAAAATAATTTATCAGAAAAAGTGAATCATTATGTCTCTGTTTATGCAGACTTCTCCAACTCATTTGCCACCTTATTTACAGATTCTATGTCCGCCTTTCTTAAAAGTGAGTCAATCAGAGTTAAAAGTTTTGCACCTCGGCTAATTAAGATATTTGATGTTCCCCCCATCCAGCGGGTTATGGTCTGCCTGCATGTACGAATATTAAGTTCATTTAAAATTGGTTTTAAAAGCGTCCTTCTAGCTTCTATGACTGTGGGACAGACACACATCACGTGGCATAAAGATTTGTTGTAATAACCACATAAACGAAGATTTGCGTTTTGGTGTTTCCCTTTCCATGACGGTCTTAAATCTTTGGTTTCATGGTTCCCAAGCCGATACAGCATATACCTCTTTTTTAGTGTCAATCTAAAGTGTGCAGATAGGCAAGCTTGTGGTTTAAAAATTACATTAGAATTTATCACAGTCAGACTGGATCCGAATAATTTTTCCCTCAGCAGTATCCCTGTGTGTTGATAGGGGGCGTTGGTCGACTCTGCGTTAGTTGTTGGCATCATGGTCGCCAGAATGATGTCTTGGTGTCTACCTAGGCGCCACCCTCGCGCGCTGACTTCAGTTCTTTCTTATTCCGCACCAGCCAGCGCCGATCCGGAGAGAGGGGTACCTCGAGTCACTTTTTGATTCTGTTTTTGCGACTTTTGTCGAATTTTTCTGGTCCTTCAACTCCTTGTGCGACTCCAGTCACAAATTAATGTCGGTCACGGACCCGCACCTCGCTTGCCTTTGGTGCTGGGAACGCGACCATGACCCAAAGTCGTGCTCCGCCTGCCAGGCCATGAATCCGAAGTCTTTGCAGGAGCGGTCCTGAAAGCTTCTCGAGGCCTGACAGTCCGCTCCGCGCTGTTCGAGGTCCTGGTCTGTGGAAATGTGCCTTTTAATGGACACACCGGTGCAGGGTTCACCCTTATCTTGTCCACGGGTCCATAGACCAACGGAATAGAGATTGGCAGTGAAGCTGGAATTCAAAGAACAATTTTTATTAATTACTCATGAGCGGGACTACGTCCATGCAACACCCTCAAGTGTTCCAGGAGGTTGTACATTGAATACACAGACCATGCTGCTTATATACTGAGTTTGTTGCAGAGTAAGCATGTAGATACAAATAGAAGGTACAGGCCTATACAGAAATAGTTACAGCCAGACATGGGCAGATGAGTAATCACTTAGTCAGCAAAGTGGGAGGGGGAACAGAACTGCTTACAGCAGCAACAAATAGTCATCAGTTACATCTTTAACCAGGTGCATTTCAGCAGCTACAGGCCTTTTCTCAGCACGTGCTTTGCTTTGGCTCAGTATAGAAGGAGTTAACTAAAGTTGATGACTCAAGCAGAGTAGAAGGGCAAGCAGCAGTGAAGACGGAAGAATTACATAGCTAAAAAAAAGGATGCCACAGACAAGATGGCTTCAGCTTGTGCTAACAGAAATTATTTTCGATTTCCACAGGTCTAGAGGGAGGTTGCTAGACCGGTCGCGGAGACACCACCACCACTTGTCATCGAAATCCTCGTCTTCGGGTAAGTTGAAGCAAGAGAAGAAGGTGAAGAAAGTTTGTCGCTCTTCACGTTCTCCCTGTCCGTCGGCCGACGCGACGTTGGAAGCGGAGGGTAGTCGTCCGGCTCCGCCCGCGGAGCCTGTTGGGTCAACTCCGGCCTTCCCTCCCTTTCTGGGAGCCGGAGTGAGCTCTGCCCAGCTTTGCAACTTTTATGAAGCCTTGAATTCCATCTTTGGGCAGCCCAACTCCGCCGGTGCGCCCTCAGGCCCTGCGGACTCGGTTTTGGGCTCTTGGCCTTCGATGCCAGTGGCTTTGATGATGCAGGGCCCCGAAGAATCCAGGCCTGGATTTGAATCGGCACCGGTCAACCTTGTGACACCTCCTCTGGTGCTAAATCTAGTGACGACACCCCCGCCCCCTCCAATGCTGGTTGGGTCCCCAGCCGACGTCGACCCCCGCCTCCCCCTCGATGTAGACACGGAGCTGGACTGACATTGTCCGACGTTGGGACGAGCGCTGACCAGTACTTTTGTAGCCCTGTTCTCCCCTGATGTTTCCTACCTCTCTGAGTGACTACCATGAGAGGGTGAGGAGGACTGGGAGGGGTCTGTGTACCCTCTTGCAGACCAGTTAAAGGAACCGGACTGGAGTGAGGAGTTGGGTGATGCAAGTGTTCTGGACACCTCCCCAGACCGTGGCATGCTTTCTCCCCCTACCGTAAGGTGCATCTTACGCAGTGGTGTTGCGTAGGGCGGTAGAGGCCTTAAATCTCTAGCTTTCTATGGTGGCGGTCAGAACTAACCTCCTGAACAAGGTGCTTCAGCTGGCAGCGGCCTCTTCGGAGCGCCTGCTGTCGTTCCATGAGGCCCTCACGGACATCCTTTTGGGCACTTCGTCCAAGTCCAACACAGGGGCTACTGTGGATAGGATGATTGCCTGACGTTACCGCCCGGCCTTGGGCGAACCCATTTTCCTCTCTCATCACCCCACCCCCGAGAGCTTGGTTGTCCAGGCCTTGACTTCCAAGGGCGCATTCCCTAAGCACCACCTGATAGGGAATCCAAGAAGCTGGACCACCTTGGGAAGAAGATGTTTTCTTCCCCCAGCTAGGGACTGCGGTTGGTGTACACTGCATGTCTCTTGGGCCATTACTCCCACTCGGTGTGGGACACTGTTGCCACAGTGACCGGAGGAGGCCCAGGCCGTACTCTCCCGTGCAGTTGCCGAAGGGAGAGACGCTGGGAAGTTCGCCATCCGATGTGGGCTGGACACCGCCGACTCACTAGGCAGAATGATTTCCACGTCGGTAGCCCTTAGAGACTACGCCTGATTAAGGTCTACTGGCTTTTCAGGTGATGTCCAAGCTACGCTTTTAAACATGCCTTTTGATGCTGTCACTTGTTTGGCGACAAGGCGGACAACGCACTTAAGCGATTTAGGGACTCCAGGGCTATAGCCAGGACCTTGGGCCTTGCATCCACCTCCCGCCCAGCGCAGTCTGCCTTTCGCACCTTTCGTAGCTACAAAAGGGGTGACCCACCATGTCGCGCCCTGAGCCACAGGCCTGCGCAAGCGGTCCAGCCCCTGCGCGGCCGGGGACGTGGGACCCACCGTCATGAGTCAGGGGGCCAGCGGGTGGGCCAGTCCAACAGCGCTCCGTCTGCAGCAGCCTCCAAGCCCTCCTAGTCTGACCTTTCAGGGTCACCTTTTGCCAGTGGTCTGCAGGATTTGCCATCACCTACCCCACCAGCTCAACATCACGGCAGACAGGTGGGTTTTGCAGATAGTCCGAAGGGGCTACTCCCTCCCCTTCAAAACTACTCCTCCATCCATGCTACCTCAGGACCATCACATGTCGGAGGATCACTTGGCCCAACAGGAAGTTACAGGTCTTTTGGCCAAGGGAGCCACTGAACGTGTTCCTACCCCAGAAGTAGGTTGTGGTTGTTATCTCAACTACTTTCTGGTACCCAAGAAGGACAAGGGCCTGCGTACAATCTGGGTTCTCCGGAACGTCAACCACTTCCTCCGGAAGGAGAAGTTCAAAATGTTGACCGTGGCTCAGGTTCTGTCTGCTCTCGACCCTGGAGACTGGATGGTAGCATTGGACTTGCAGGATGCCTATTTTCACATCCACATCCTGCCAGCCCATCGGAGTTACCTACAGTTCACGGTAGGCCACGAGCACTTTCAGTTTACTGTGCTTCCCTGCGGCCTTTCCAGCGCCCCTCGGGTGCTCACGAAAGTGATGGCGGGGGTGGAAGCTCATCTGCGCAGACCAGGAGTTCCATTCTTCCCCTATTTCGACGACTGGCTGTTGAAAGCGGGCTCGCCCCAGGCTGTCGTCTCCCACCTCCAGACTACGGCGACCTCTTGCATTCAATGGGGTTCACCATCAATGTGCCAAAGTCCCACCTGATTCCCTCTCCGAAGCTCCTTTTCATCGGAGCGGTTCTGGACACAGCACAGTTTCAGGTTAATCCTCCCGAGCTGCGAGTCCGGGATATTCGGGCTAGGATTCCGATCTTTCAGCCTCTATCCCGGGTTTTGGTCAGAATGACCCTGAGGCTACTGGGCCTCATGGCCTCCTGCATCCTGCTGGTGTAATATGTCTAGCTCTCCTTCTCTGCATTCCTAAGCTACTGAATCGCATCAATAGTTTCCGTCATAGTCTAGCCTTTACGTCTCCATGTAAGAGAAATACTGTATTAATGGTCAGTTAATATTCCTCAACACACACTACATGTAGAATAATTCATGCACCAGTCTTAGTGTCTGTTAGCCTTTGCCCTGATAACTTTTGGATTCTATCAACATGTTCTCTAAACATCAGATACTAGATAGTGTTTAGGTACATGTCGCTCTGACTCTCCAGACTTTCGTCTCTCCTTCTAGCTCAGAAGTCATAGCCCCCAGCTTCTCCCTAGTAACACGTCATCATCAGCTTGCGCGCACCACTAGGTTAGAGGTCCCGGCTCCTTAGGTAGCCCCCTCCATGTTTCCGCCCCATTTATGACATATTCTGTTACGTCTACATCACATGTCTATGTATACGCCTCCTGTTACACCCACTTTCATCCTTATCTTTCGCGACTGTTGCTAACTCCACCCACTGTCACACCTACTGTATGTACTGTAATGCAATTGTTTTAGTATATATACTTGTGTACTGTTATTAAAAGGGAGCGCGCTCATTCTAGATCCTGCCCGACAGCTGTCGGGGCCCCCCTGTTGGCTAGCCATCCCAGATCTTGCCCGTGCAGGTTGTCCTGTTCCTGTCCTTTATGCTGTATTAAACCTGCAAACTCCTACTACCTCGAATCTTGACTCTTATTTATTGAGCTATCTGTTATTATATATCCAGTCAAAAATAGAGGTATTATTTATTTATTTACCACATAATGGCGCCCGAATAGGGACTTGCCCTTTCCCCACGCGCCGGAGAAGCCACGCAAGCCCCCTGATCCTCTGCAGTCGTGACGGAACCATCCTGCGCAGTGGCAGATATTTCTGCTTCAAGTATCCCTCAGGCCCACGGAGGAGACGGAGGTTGCGGTCCAGCATCCAGACGAGGCGGTGGAGGAACGCGGCGAGTCCCGACCAGAGCCGAAGCCGAGAGTCCAAGGTCCGAGGTATCCGGAGGCCCACCCGTAACTGAAGTCCGAAGTTCGTCCGGCCGGCGTCGTAGCAGTCCAGTCCAGTCCGAGGCCTTCCGTTCTTGCTGCCCGGTGAGTACCGTTGCTGGGGTAGTATGTAGACAGGGTCAATTGCATTGTCTCTGGTCCGTGGGTTTGGGGTACACAGATCCAACACGAAGTGTCCACTTAGGTGGATGCGGGTCCTGACGTGTCTCTTTATGAGACCGGTAAGTTTCGTACTGTTTTAGCAGTGCATCTAGTTTCTGTTCTAGTCTGTTCTGTTCTCGAGAAATTCATGTATTCTGTTTTCAGTATTCCAGGTAGTATTTTGTCAAAACTGTTAATTTAAATGTCATTCATGTATTTCAATGTCGTGGTATGAAAGTGGTGTAATTATTGTGTTCATTGTGTATTGTATTGTGTCTAGGCTCCAGCCCAGTCATGCCTTTGTTTTCTAAATTACGTCAGTTAAGAACTAGAAAAGGTCTGTTAGAAGAAGCAGTTCCTGTCCCGCCTAGGGACAGTCCAGGTCATTTTATGTATCAGAAGCATGGCATAAGCGCCATATTATATCTAGATTTATGGGTGGAGTACACCAAGAACTTAGAGGAAAAGTACAGATGGCCCGTATCGGGTACATGGGATGCCGACTGCATCATGCGAGTAGAAGAAGTATTATGGAAAAAGAAAGCCAGACAGTCACAGAAAGATGCCATTGAGTTATGGCGCAAAGAATCTCATAAAAGAACCGAAAAAGAAATCAGAAAGTCAGAATTAAGTAGAGAATCCTCAGAAAGAGCCCAAGAAAGGGAACTAATCGAGATAGGTGAACGAGTTAAAACCGAACAGTCAGACAGACAGAGGAATGCCCTTATTAAGGGTATGTACCCTCTTCTTGCAGAGGGCTTGCCAAAAGCAACCCCGGAAGCATCCAGTAATCTTCCGCCACCTTTAGTCCCGACCAAGTTACGTCACAAACCGACCGCAGCTGATATTTTTCTCTCGTCCTATTTGGACGACACAGTCCCAGAATATGCAAATCCTGTTCCACCAACTCCTGTAAATAATGTAAATCCTGCTCCTCCAGTCACCGGGGCACCTCTTGCAGTACCTGCTACGGTACCCCCGGTCCAGCCCGTAGTACAAATTCCCGCCACATCAGCCACTCTGCCAGCACGAAGAGTATCAGTCGACGATTCCAGTTTAGGGGCCGCAGGAGGAGGTCCTCCTGGTACCCCGCCGCCAAGTAGACGTTTAGGAGCAGTCGAGTTACATGAACGTGCGTTACAGCGTACGCCCAAATATAAGTCCGTTGCAGAAATCAGGCGAGCTCTTACTGAATGCGGTTATGATCCAGTTCCAGGCGAGGATAGTATGGTTCTATATTCCATACGTATAAGACAGGTGTCCGAGTATTTGGTTACCCTACCGAATATGAAAGAAGATCTAGACAGAATGTATCGTTTCATTCGTACAGGCAAGATCCAGAAAGTATTGGTGAAGTCATGTCTCTCAGAAAAGCTGAGATCCAGTTGATGTTATTAAAGTTTCTGATCAATTGTTTAATACGGGAACAAGATTCCCCGACTAAAGATCCGACCGAAATGAAAGTCCTGACAAGGTGGAGTGATAATATAGCCGAGGGTAAGCACAAGACCCTCAATAGTATAGAGAGTATGTACAAGAAAATACATAAAGAAATAATAAGGTTACACGAACAACGCAGAGAAGCACAAATAAGCGAGAAAGAAAATGACTCTTCTACTGAAGAGGTAGACGACGAGAATACCGCCAGAATAGCGTATGTAGGTAAATCTAGATTTCCAGACCGACGGTTACGCCGAGAACACAAGAAAGTCTTTCATCTTCCAGCACCAGAACAAGGTTCCCTAGAACAAGTATTTCAAGCTACCGATCAAATTCTGAAATCACGAATCGGTTATAGTGAATTAAGTACCATGCATGAACAAGAACTAGCCCGATCAGCAGTCCGATGGATTACTGATTCTACCACTTTTCCAGACGAAATAGTGGCACAAATGTTTCTGAAACTGCCCCCAGCCGAGCAGCGACTGGTGGGTATGTATATGATCCAGCACCTCATTACTCTATATGAGGGTCAACATTCCGATCCAGGTCCGTTACATGATGTCCTGAACGAGTTACTCCAGTATAGATGGAAAGGTTTAGGTACCGATTTAATTAGTGTCATTCTAGAACAACGCCATAAATATAGAACATTTCTGAACCCGCATTTTGTTCATGTCTCACCCCCAGAAAGTAAACCGTTTTACATAGACAGACAGAATCCGTTACGAGAAGTACACCCAGTTAGGACAGCGGGTGGTGAAATGCAACGAGTATTTGTTTACACCCCAGTTACCAAGATGGAACTCTTAGAAATGAAGAAATTAATTCCCTGTCACGACAAAGATCCAGCAGGGTTCCACCGAGAATTAAAGGACATGCTCCGTATGGGAGAATACACGTATCCAGATATTATTAAAATGCTAAAAGTCCTGTTGCCTGCGGGCATATACGAAAAACTCAAGGAAAAGGATTGGGAGGTGGGAGAGAAAAAGATCGATTGGACAGCTCTAGAAGCTGAAGAAAATACACGTGTACCAGGTACCGGTCTTGGAGACAAATGTAAAGAATTACCAGAACTATTAATACAAGTTTTGCCTAGATTGTTAGCCACTAAAAAGGAAGACTGGGATGCAATCTCAGCCTGTAAACAGAAACAAGACGAAGACACTAGTGATTTTTATTCTAGATTCGAGAAATGCTTTAGCATTAACAGTGGTCTCAAGACAAGTAGTGAGTCATACCCTCATCTTTTTGTTACTAAACTAGTCGAGAATTCGAGTCCACAAGTTAAGAATCGAGTTTTGAAAGTCGAAAGTACCTGGCAAGCTAATACTCCGTCCCAAATGTTACAGATGCTCCAGTATCACCAGAATAGAATCAGAGAAGAGCAAGATCATGAAAGGAAACGTATGAAAGACACGAAAATGAAAGTACTAGTTGCACAATCTGTTCCTCAAGACAGTCAGAAGAGGGGTCCCAATCAAGCCAGTCATCCTGCAGCTCCCGTTAAAGGGACATGCAATTATTGTAAACAGCCAGGTCATTTTATAAACGAGTGTGCAGTTCTGAAACACAACATAGCCACTGGTAAAACTAAAGAAAGACCACGTCCGCCTAGGCAAGAACAAGTTTCACAGACTTCTCAGCCACAGAATGCACAACAGACAGTTCCAGCACCGCAGCCTATCGCTGCAACACAGCATGTTACACAGCAGATGTACCAGTATGCACAGACAGAGTATCCAGAGTATCAAGCGTATTCATGAAACAGCCTAGAGAGGGAGGTAGGCTTGCCTCTCATCGAGATTCCTGTAGATCAAGAAGGTCCCTATGTTCACAGTCAAGTATTAGGGAAAGACAGAAAGTTTCTGATTGATACAGGGGCAAGTAGGACTACCATTAGTCACGACGAGGTTCCAGGGGCTCCGCTCTCAGGCTCTAGAAATGTTTCCCTTGGATTTTCAGGAAAGCCTATTGTTAACGAGATTTCCAAACCAGTTACTCTAGAAGTAGGTCCATTGTCCCGAACTACTGATCTACTGCTTACGAAGTCATGTCCAGAAAATTTGTTAGGCATTAAGACACTGAAGGAATTAGGTGCAGTTATTTGCTGTTCCCCAGAGGGGATACGTTTGTTTTTACGTGACTTCAAGGGTCACTATGTTTTACGTGATTTTGATCCCAGATTATTGAATGTCCCCCAGCATCTATGGGCGCAAGGTCCAACTGATGTTGGCTTCATGCAAATCACACCCCATCGTGTGACTCTCAAGCAAGGTGTAGTGTTACCACGAATCAGACAGTACAGATTGCCACCTGAGGCTGTAGCAGCCTTATCCAAAATTATTGACGAGCTCATGGCTCAAGGAGTAGTTGTAGAAACTGACTCCAATGTATGTAATTCTCCTATCATTCCAGTCATGAAACGTACTGATCCAAATGCACCCCCAGTATATCGATTAGTGATTGACCTTCGAGAACTCAATAAATGTATCATTCCCCAGTACCCAGTTGTTCCAGATATTTCTTCCCTATTGACAGCCATTGATTCTGAAGCCACATTTTTTACAGTCATAGACCTCAAGAACGCATTTTTCAGTGTCCCCATTCATCCAGACAGCCAGTACCTTTTCGGTTTTTGTTTAAATGGAAGGAGCTATAAATTCACACGAGCTCCTCAAGGTTTCACAGAAAGTCCTAGTATTTACAGTCAAGCACTTAAGAGACAACTAGACAACATTCACATGCCAACTGACACTGCCCTGCTCCAATATGTCGATGATCTACTGATCACAGCCCGTTCTGAACGTGCTTGCGAGCGAGCATCACTCACAGTTCTGTATTTTCTAGCTGAGATGGGGCACAAGGTGTCCCCTTCGAAGCTTCAATTCTGTGTCCAGCAAGTGATCTACTTAGGCCACTTACTGTCCAAGTGGGGTAGGCAGTTGACACCTGACCGTATCCAGTTAATAGCGAGTCTTCCACAGCCCAAGACACAGAAGGAGGTACGTGCTTTTATCGGCCTTACTTCTTATTGCAGACAATGGATTCCTCAGTATGCATTTCTAGCCAAGCCACTGATACAGTTAACGACACAGGAGGCAGCCGTATCGACTGTCCTCCCTTGGACATCTGAACATACACTTAGTTTTAATGAGCTAAAGAAAGCCTTATGCCAAGCTCCTGTCCTAGCTACACCGAACTACAATAAGCCTTTTACACTTTTTGTCACAGAACGTGATGGTACAGCATTATCTGTTCTTACACAAGATCAAGCAGGACAATACAAGCCCTGTGCTTATTTTTCGAGCACATTAGATCCAGTAGCCCAGGCTCTGCCTGCGTGCCTCAAGTCAGTTGCAGCCACAGCACTAGCTATCAGACAAAGTGATTCTATAGTATTAGGACATTTCTTGACAGTACAAGTTCCACACTCCGTGGAAGTTCTTTTAAATCGAACACAGACCCAGCACTTGACAATTGCACGTTTGACAGGTTATGAACTGACACTGTTCCAGCCTCACATAGAAATCAGACGCTGCAATGTTCTGAATCCTGCTACACTGTTACCGTCAGTTTCCTCAGACCCTGCCACACATGACTGTGTGGAAGTAGTTAACACCATGACCAAGCCAAGACAAGACCTGACAGATATTCCATTACCAGATCCTGACCTGACACTTTATGTGGATGGTTCATGTATGAGAACAAGTACAGGAGAACTAGTAGCCGCGTATGCAGTGACCACTGACACTAAAGTTATTGAGACACACCGTATTGACACCCTGTCTGCTCAAGCAGCAGAGCTAGTTGCTCTGACACAAGCCTGCATACACGCCAAGAACCTGAAAGTTAATATTTACACAGATTCACGCTACGCATTTGGAGTTGTACACGACTTCGGAGTGCTCTGGCAGGAGAGAGGTTTCATGACTTCTCATGGAACCAAGATTCAGCATGGTCTCCTTATTCAAGCTCTGTTAGATGCAATATATTTACCGACATCTATTGCTATCATGAAGTGCAAAGCACATACGAAAGTCACTGACATTATTTCCCAAGGTAATGATCTAGCAGATCGAACAGCCAAGCTTACAGCACAGACACCAGACATACCAGGTAAACAAGACACCGACATCCACTCTAGAACAGACTACTTGTATGACAGTTAAGGACCCTACTCAAGATATCATAGATATCCAGTTACATGCCACTCCCGATGAAATCAAGAAATGGTCCGAACAAGGAGGGGTCCAGACAGATCAAGGATGGTTGACGAAGGGAAAAGCCACATGGTTTCTCCCCGACTCAATGGTTCAAGTCATTATCAATACCGCACATAGTCCTGCACATTTAGGAGAAAAAGCCATGTTAGACAGTATCCAGAACATTTGGTTTAACAAGCATTTACGAGCTGCAGCCAAGCAGAAAGTCCGTACCTGTATGATATGTTGTCAGTTTAATCCAGGTAAAAGTGTCCCGGTGGAACAAGGTGGATTCCAGCCCCCTGACCACCCTTTTGAAGTCCTCCAAATGGATTATATTCAGATGGAGCGATGTCGAGGTTTCAAGTATGTCCTTGTAGTTGTATGTGCCTTGTCCAGGTGGACAGAAGCATATCCTGTCCCAGATTACACAGCCGCGACCACTGCCAAGCAGTTGGTTTGTGAATTCTTCCCCCGTTATGGACTCCCTAGGGTCGTATATTCTGATAACGGCCAGCCATTCTCATCTGAACTGATGAAACACGTTTCCCTTTTGTTAGGGTACCAGTGGAAGTTCCATTGTGTACGCCATCCTGAAGCAGCCGGTCTCGTAGAGAGACATAATCAAACCCTGAAAATCCGTATTGCCAAAGTCTGTCGAGAAAAAGGTGTAGACTGGTTAGTTGCTCTGCCAGTCGCTCTGTTTTATATGCGCATGGTCGCACATTCCAGATCAGGTTTGTCCCCTTATGAGGTCGTATTCGGCCGCCCCCCAAATATGTGGGGTACACCTAGACCTCGAAGTATTACAGATGTTTCAAGTAATATGCTGACAGATTACCTAGCTTCCTTGATGTCTGCCCTACACTCTTGTCGTTCACAGGTTGCCGCCGCATTTCCAGACAATACCGAGGTGGCATCACATGAAATCGTTCCCGGAAATCTGGTTCTTGTAAGGAACTTTGATCGTTCAAGTCCGCTGGAGCCCCGCTGGAAGGAGCCCAAGCAAGTCCTCCTGGCCACCCGTACTGCCGTCAAGCTGGAAGGCAGGAAGGGCTGGGTGCATTTGTCGCATGTAAAGAAGTTTTATGGACTAAAGACTGTTTCCAAGAACAATTCCGAGGATTTTAAAGACTGCCAAAATACTATTCTTAAGGACTGTCCCGCAAATGACATTGATACCAAGCCTCCCCTGTTAGAGAAAACTCCACAGCAGGAGTATAAAAGTAAGCTACGGTCTAGTAAAATAAGTCAGCCAGTTTAATTGTCTAAGTCCTCCCCTAGGTGAAACGGTTAGACCGGTTTCTGACATGTATAAAATAGACCCCCATAGAAAGAGAGTTAGTGAGAACTCTAAAAGTTGCATTATTATTTTATGTTTTCTGCTATATCTCAGCCTTATGATTACCTGCATAAGTTATGCATTGTATTTATATTTTCCAGTTTCTCATGTAAATAAGTCTTCTAATACTACAGTAGAGCATACGTTTAGTGATCTGCCTCCTCATGAACTATCTTATCGTCTTGCTATGCGAAATAATTCCTTTATCCGCATGTTACATTATTCACACCAGACCAGCAATGCCACTAATTGTTGGGTGTGTGGTCGACTCCCCCCTTTCCAGACACCGAAGGGAGTTCTGCCACTGTTTCCTTATCCATTTTCACATAATGGCTCATGTGGAGCCTGGTCCATGTTAACGTCATCCTCAACTGATATGTCCCTTCTGAACAGTACATGTTCTCCAGACAAGCAAGGTCTTCCCCACAGAACCGGGTTAGATCTAGAAAATGAAGTTTACAATTTGGGTAATTATTCTTCGAATTTCATGGTCCTGAATGTTCAGTCTGATCCTACTCCAGACTTACCTGCTATTTCAGTACTACCAGTCAAAGGCGAATTATGTGTCAGAAATAATGGTTCCGTACATGTAGGACATAGTGATTGTACTACTATTGTCGAGTATAGTGACAGTGGGAAATCTATTTTCAAAGCTTCACGTCATTCTTATTTTGTTTGTGGTCAGACCGCATATGTTCGTCTGCCCCTCGATTGGGAGGGAACCTGTTACATTGCCTTCCTACTGCCACCAGTTTTTCTAGCCCCACCTGACTATCATAGGAACTCCCACCTAGTACATACTAGACATAAGAGAGACCTCCCGATTGTCGATTATACTGAAACTGCTCTAGAACAATACATAGATATCAATAAAGGTGTCTTTCCCTACTTAGGTACTGTCGTGAATAGTAAACTGATACGTAGATTAACCAGAACACTTGAAGCAGTAGTGATTGAGACTACCTCTGCTCTAGGTAACTTAACCGAAGAGCAATCCTTTATGAGAATTGTCGTGCTCCAGAATCGTCTCGTCCTTGACGTCATACTGGCCGATAGGGGCGGGGCATGTAGAGTCATCGGATCTAGTTGCTGCATTTTCATTCCAAATAACGCGCCGTCTGTTTATTCAGCTATAACCAGACTTCATAAAATTGCCCATCAGTTACACCAGGATCCAGGCACCTGGACATGGTCCGGTTGGTTCTGGAGTATAATTTCTGCCTGGGGATGGAAAATATTGTCATTTCTAGGTATTGCAGTAGCGATCATATTCAGTTGCTGCCTCTGTATACAATGTGGCCCTGCGATTTGCGGCATTTGTGCTACCTCTTGTATTCCTAGTCCCAAGTCCCGTCCTAAATCCCGTTCCAAGAAAATTCGAGACGAGCAAATGATACTGTATGAAATGATAGATGGTATCATGAATATTGATGTTTCCTGATGGAAACGTAGTGACAAGGAGGGAATGTGGAAAAGTAAAATTTTGCCATGTTCTGTGTCCCTACGTGTTCCCCATCTTATGCTATATGTGCACGATTAATATGCATATGTATTCCCCATGATCGATTAAAGACGCAATTACAGTTGTGTCCATCTCTAGTATGCCAGTTTCCAGTTCTCGTGAAAGCTACGAGTATCAGGCCTATGTAAAGTTACGTTGCCACGTTTCTCAGTGTGCACGTTATTTCATTGAAAAGTCCCCGTTTCTAGGCCTAAAAAGGGCCCGGACTCAGATTCAGCTCCTGTCTTCTGAACCCTCGCTGAGGAGCGATACAGCCCCCACCTGTATCCCTGACCCTTCACTTACTTCCTGCCTCACAGTGCCCGGCTCGGCCTGGCTCTGCCTGTCAGTCTGCCAAGAGTATGTTATGATTCTAGTTATCAGTCTAGCTCTCCTTCTCTGCATTCCTAAGCTACTGAATCGCATCAATAGTTTCCGTCATAGTCTAGCCTTTACGTCTCCATGTAAGAGAAATACTGTATTAATGGTCATTTAATATTCCTCAACACACACTACATGTAGAATAATTCATGCACCAGTCTTAGTGTCTGTTAGCCTTTGCCCTGATAACTTTTGGATTCTATCAACATGTTCTCTAAACATCAGATACTAGATAGTGTTTAGGTACATGTCGCTCTGACTCTCCAGACTTTCGTCTCTCCTTCTAGCTCAGAAGTCATAGCCCCCAGCTTCTCCCTAGTAACACGTCATCATCAGCTTGCGCGCACCACTAGGTTAGAGGTCCCGGCTCCTTAGGTAGCCCCCTCCATGTTTCCGCCCCATTTATGACATATTCTGTTACGTCTACATCACATGTCTATGTATACGCCTCCTGTTACACCCACTTTCATCCTTATCTTTCGCGACTGTTGCTAACTCCACCCACTGTCACACCTACTGTATGTACTGTAATGCAATTGTTTTAGTATATATACTTGTGTACTGTTATTAAAAGGGAGCGCGCTCATTCTAGATCCTGCCCGACAGCTGTCGGGGCCCCCCTGTTGGCTAGCCATCCCAGATCTTGCCCGTGCAGGTTGTCCTGTTCCTGTCCTTTATGCTGTATTAAACCTGCAAACTCCTACTACCTCGAATCTTGACTCTTATTTATTGAGCTATCTGTTATTATATATCCAGTCAAAAATAGAGGTATTATTTATTTATTTACCACATAATGGCGCCCGAATAGGGACTTGCCCTTTCCCCACGCGCCGGAGAAGCCACGCAAGCCCCCTGATCCTCTGCAGTCGTGATGGAACCATCCTGCGCAGTGGCAGATATTTCTGCTTCAAGTATCCCTCAGGCCCACGGAGGAGACGGAGGTTGCGGTCCAGCATCCAGACGAGGCGGTGGAGGAACGCGGCGAGTCCCGACCAGAGCCCAAGCCGAGAGTCCAAGGTCCGAGGTATCCGGAGGCCCACCCGTAACTGAAGTCCGAAGTTCGTCCGTCCGGCGTCGTAGCAGTCCAGTCCAGTCCGAGGCCTTCCGTTCTTGCTGCCCGGTGAGTACCGTTGCTGGGGTAGTATCTAGACAGGGTCAATTGCATTGTCTCTGGTCCGTGGGTTTGGGGTACACAGATCCAACACGAAGTGTCCACTTAGGTGGATGCGGGTCCTGACGTGACTCTTTATGAGACCGGTAAGTTTCGTATTGTTTTAGCAGTGCATCTAGTTTCTGTTCTAGTCTGTTCTGTTCTCGAGAAATTCATGTATTCTGTTTTCAGTATTCCAGGTAGTATTTTGTCAAAACTGTTAATTTAAATGTCATTCATGTATTTCAATGTCGTGGTATGAAAGTGGTGTAATTATTGTGTTCATTGTGTATTGTATTGTGTCTAGGCTCCAGCCCAGTCATGCCTTTGTTTTCTAAATTACGTCAGTTAAGAACTAGAAAAGGTCTGTTAGAAGAAGCAGTTCCTGTCCCGCCTAGGGACAGTCCAGGTCATTTTATGTATCAGAAGCATGGCATAAGCGCCATATTATATCTAGATTTATGGGTGGAGTACACCAAGAACTTAGAGGAAAAGTACAGATGGCCCGTATTGGGTACATGGGATGCCGAGTGCATCATGCGAGTAGAAGAAGTATTATGGAAAAAGAAAGCCAGACAGTCACAGAAAGATGCCATCGAGTTATGGCGCAAAGAATCTCATAAAAGAACCGAAAAAGAAATCAGAAAGTCAGAATTAAGTAGAGAATCCTCAGAAAGAGCCCAAGAAAGGGAACTAATCGAGATAGGTGAACGAGTTAAAACCGAACAGTCAGACAGACAGAGGAATGCCCTTATTAAGGGTATGTACCCTCTTCTTGCTGAGGGCTTGCCAAAAGCAACCCCGGAAGCATCCAGTAATCTTCCGCCACCTTTAGTCCCGACCAAGTTACGTCACAAACCGACCGCAGCTGATATTTTTCTCTCGTCCTATTTGGACGACACAGTCCCAGAATATGCAAATCCTGTTCCACCAGCTCCTGTAAATAATGTAAATCCTGCTCCTCCAGTCACCGGGGCACCTCTTGCAGTACCTGCTACGGTACCCCCGGTCCAGCCCGTAGTACAAATTCCCGCCACATCAGCCACTCTGCCAGCACGAAGAGTATCAGTCGACGATTCCAGTTTAGGGGCCGCAGGAGGAGGTCCTCCTGGTACCCCGCCGCCAAGTAGACGTTTAGGAGCAGTCGAGTTACATGAACGTGCGTTACAGCGTACGCCCAAATATAAGTCCGTTGCAGAAATCAGGCGAGCTCTTACTGAATGCGGTTATGATCCAGTTCCAGGCGAGGATAGTATGGTTCTATATTCCATACGTATAAGACAGGTGTCCGAGTATTTGGTTACCCTACCGAATATGAAAGAAGATCCAGACAGAATGTATCGTTTCATTCGTACAGGACAAGATCCAGAAAGTATTGGTGAAGTCATGTCTCTCAGAAAAGCTGAGATCCAGTTGATGTTATTAAAGTTTCTGATCAATTGTTTAATACGGGAACAAGATTCCCCGACTAAAGATCCGACCGAAATGAAAGTCCTGACAAGGTGGAGTGATAATATAGCCGAGGGTAAGCACAAGACCCTCAATAGTATAGAGAGTATGTACAAGAAAATACGTAAAGAAATAATAAGGTTACACGAACAACGCAGAGAAGCACAAATAAGCGAGAAAGAAAATGACTCTTCTACTGAAGAGGTAGACGACGAGAATACCGCCAGAATAGCGTATGTAGGTAAATCTAGATTTCCAGACCGACGGTTACGCCGAGAACACAAGAAAGTCTTTCATCTTCCAGCACCAGAACAAGGTTCCCTAGAACAAGTATTTCAAGCTACCGATCAAATTCTGAAATCACGAATCGGTTATAGTGAATTAAGTACCATGCATGAACAAGAACTAGCCCGATCAGCAGTCCGATGGATTACTGATTCTACCACTTTTCCAGACGAAATAGTGGCACAAATGTTTCTGAAACTGCCCCCAGCCGAGCAGCGACTGGTGGGTATGTATATGATCCAGCACCTCATTACTCTATATGAGGGTCAACATTCCGATCCAGGTCCGTTACATGATGTCCTGAACGAGTTACTCCAGTATAGATGGAAAGGTTTAGGTACCGATTTAATTAGTGTCATTCTAGAACAACGCCATAAATATAGAACATTTCTGAACCCGCATTTTGTTCATGTCTCACCCCCAGAAAGTAAACCGTTTTACATAGACAGACAGAATCCGTTACGAGAAGTACACCCAGTTAGGACAGCGGGTGGTGAAATGCAACGAGTATTTGTTTACACCCCAGTTACCAAGATGGAACTCTTAGAAATGAAGAAATTAATTCCCTGTCACGACAAAGATCCAGCAGGGTTCCACCGAGAATTAAAGGACATGCTCCGTATGGGAGAATACACGTATCCAGATATTATTAAAATGCTAAAAGTCCTGTTGCCTGCGGGCATATACGAAAAACTCAAGGAAAAGGATTGGGAGGTGGGAGAGAAAAAGATCGATTGGACAGCTCTAGAAGCTGAAGAAAATACACGTGTACCAGGTACCGGTCTTGGAGACAAATGTAAAGAATTACCAGAACTATTAATACAAGTTTTGCCTAGATTGTTAGCCACTAAAAAGGAAGACTGGGATGCAATCTCAGCCTGTAAACAGAAACAAGACGAAGACACTAGTGATTTTTATTCTAGATTCGAGAAATGCTTTAGCATTAACAGTGGTCTCAAGACAAGTAGTGAGTCATACCCTCATCTTTTTGTTACTAAACTAGTCGAGAATTCGAGTCCACAAGTTAAGAATCGAGTTTTGAAAGTCGAAAGTACCTGGCAAGCTAATACTCCGTCCCAAATGTTACAGATGCTCCAGTATCACCAGAATAGAATCAGAGAAGAGCAAGATCATGAAAGGAAACGTATGAAAGACACGAAAATGAAAGTACTAGTTGCACAATCTGTTCCTCAAGACAGTCAGAAGAGGGGTCCGAATCAAGCCAGTCATCCTGCAGCTCCCGTTAAAGGGACATGCAATTATTGTAAACAGCCAGGTCATTTTATAAACGAGTGTGCAGTTCTGAAACACAACATAGCCACTGGTAAAACTAAAGAAAGACCACGTCCGCCTAGGCAAGAACAAGTTTCACAGACTTCTCAGCCACAGAATGCACAACAGACAGTTCCAGCACCGCAGCCTATCGCTGCAACACAGCATGTTACACAGCAGATGTACCAGTATGCACAGACAGAGTATCCAGAGTATCAAGCGTATTCATGAAACAGCCTAGAGAGGGAGGTAGGCTTGCCTCTCATCGAGATTCCTGTAGATCAAGAAGGTCCCTATGTTCACAGTCAAGTATTAGGGAAAGACAGAAAGTTTCTGATTGATACAGGGGCAAGTAGGACTACCATTAGTCACGACGAGGTTCCAGGGGCTCCGCTCTCAGGCTCTAGAAATGTTTCCCTTGGATTTTCAGGAAAGCCTATTGTTAACGAGATTTCCAAACCAGTTACTCTAGAAGTAGGTCCATTGTCCCGAACTACTGATCTACTGCTTACGAAGTCATGTCCAGAAAATTTGTTAGGCATTAAGACACTGAAAGAATTAGGTGCAGTTATTTGCTGTTCCCCAGAGGGGATACGTTTGTTTTTACGTGACTTCAAGGGTCACTATGTTTTACGTGATTTTGATCCCAGATTATTGAATGTCCCCCAGCATCTATGGGCGCAAGGTCCAACTGATGTTGGCTTCATGCAAATCACACCCCATCGTGTGACTCTCAAGCAAGGTGTAGTGTTACCACGAATCAGACAGTACAGATTGCCACCTGAGGCTGTAGCAGCCTTATCCAAAATTATTGACGAGCTCATGGCTCAAGGAGTAGTTGTAGAAACTGACTCCAATGTATGTAATTCTCCTATCATTCCAGTCATGAAACGTACTGATCCAAATACACCCCCAGTATATCGATTAGTGATTGACCTTCGAGAACTCAATAAATGTATCATTCCCCAGTACCCAGTTGTTCCAGATATTTCTTCCCTATTGACAGCCATTGATTCTGAAGCCACATTTTTTACAGTCATAGACCTCAAGAACGCATTTTTCAGTGTCCCCATTCATCCAGACAGCCAGTACCTTTTCGGTTTTTGTTTAAATGGAAGGAGCTATAAATTCACACGAGCTCCTCAAGGTTTCACAGAAAGTCCTAGTATTTACAGTCAAGCACTTAAGAGACAACTAGACAACATTCACATGCCAACTGACACTGCCCTGCTCCAATATGTCGATGATCTACTGATCACAGCCCGTTCTGAACGTGCTTGCGAGCGAGCATCACTCACAGTTCTGTATTTTCTAGCTGAGATGGGGCACAAGGTGTCCCCTTCGAAGCTTCAATTCTGTGTCCAGCAAGTGATCTACTTAGGCCACTTACTGTCCAAGTGGGGTAGGCAGTTGACACCTGACCGTATCCAGTTAATAGCGAGTCTTCCACAGCCCAAGACACAGAAGGAGGTACGTGCTTTTATCGGCCTTACTTCTTATTGCAGACAATGGATTCCTCAGTATGCATTTCTAGCCAAGCCACTGATACAGTTAACGACACAGGAGGCAGCCGTATCGACTGTCCTCCCTTGGACATCTGAACATACACTTAGTTTTAATGAGCTAAAGAAAGCCTTATGCCAAGCTCCTGTCCTAGCTACACCGAACTACAATAAGCCTTTTACACTTTTTGTCACAGAACGTGATGGTACAGCATTATCTGTTCTTACACAAGATCAAGCAGGACAATACAAGCCCTGTGCTTATTTTTCGAGCACATTAGATCCAGTAGCCCAGGCTCTGCCTGCGTGCCTCAAGTCAGTTGCAGCCACAGCACTAGCTATCAGACAAAGTGATTCTATAGTATTAGGACATTCCTTGACAGTACAAGTTCCACACTCCGTGGAAGTTCTTTTAAATCGAACACAGACCCAGCACTTGACAATTGCACGTTTGACAGGTTATGAACTGACACTGTTCCAGCCTCACATAGAAATCAGACGCTGCAATGTTCTGAATCCTGCTACACTGTTACCGTCAGTTTCCTCAGACCCTGCCACACATGACTGTGTGGAAGTAGTTAACACCATGACCAAGCCAAGACAAGACCTGACAGATATTCCATTACCAGATCCTGACCTGACACTTTATGTGGATGGTTCATGTATGAGAACAAGTACAGGAGAACTAGTAGCCGCGTATGCAGTGACCACTGACACTAAAGTTATTGAGACACACCGTATTGACACCCTGTCTGCTCAAGCAGCAGAGCTAGTTGCTCTGACACAAGCCTGCATACACGCCAAG
Organism: Lissotriton helveticus; assembly: GCF_964261635.1. Classification (NCBI taxonomy): domain Eukaryota; kingdom Metazoa; phylum Chordata; class Amphibia; order Caudata; family Salamandridae; genus Lissotriton; species Lissotriton helveticus. The sequence continues at coordinate 316,593,211 of NC_136072.1, read as the reverse complement.
AACCTGAAAGTTAATATTTACACAGATTCACGCTACGCATTTGGAGTTGTACACGACTTCGGAGTGCTCTGGCAGGAGAGAGGTTTCATGACTTCTCATGGAACCAAGATTCAGCATGGTCTCCTTATTCAAGCTCTGTTAGATGCAATACATTTACCGACATCTATTGCTATCATGAAGTGCAAAGCACATACGAAAGTCACTGACATTATTTCCCAAGGTAATGATCTAGCAGATCGAACAGCCAAGCTTACAGCACAGACACCAGACATACCAGGTAAACAAGACACCGACATCCACTCTAGAACAGACTACTTGTATGACAGTTAAGGACCCTACTCAAGATATCATAGATATCCAGTTACATGCCACTCCCAATGAAATCAAGAAATGGTCCGAACAAGGAGGGGTCCAGACAGATCAAGGATGGTTGACGAAGGGAAAAGCCACATGGTTTCTCCCCGACTCAATGGTTCAAGTCATTATCAATACCGCACATAGTCCTGCACATTTAGGAGAAAAAGCCATGTTAGACAGTATCCAGAACATTTGGTTTAACAAGCATTTACGAGCTGCAGCCAAGCAGAAAGTCCGTACCTGTATGATATGTTGTCAGTTTAATCCAGGTAAAAGTGTCCCGGTGGAACAAGGTGGATTCCAGCCCCCTGACCACCCTTTTGAAGTCCTCCAAATGGATTACATTCAGATGGAGCGATGTCGAGGTTTCAAGTATGTCCTTGTAGTTGTATGTGCCTTGTCCAGGTGGACAGAAGCATATCCAGTCCCAGATTACACAGCCGCGACCACTGCCAAGCAGTTGGTTCGTGAATTCTTCCCCCGTTATGGACTCCCTAGGGTCGTATATTCTGATAACGGCCAGCCATTCTCATTTGAACTGATGAAACATGTTTCCCTTTTGTTAGGGTACCAGTGGAAGTTCCATTGTGTACGCCATCCTGAAGCAGCCGGTCTCGTAGAGAGACATAATCAAACCCTGAAAATCCGTATTGCCAAAGTCTGTCGAGAAAAAGGTGTAGACTGGTTAGTTGCTCTGCCAGTCGCTCTGTTTTATATGCGCATGGTCGCACATTCCAGATCAGGTTTGTCCCCTTATGAGGTCGTATTCGGCCGCCCCCCAAATATGTGGGGTACACCTAGACCTCGAAGTATTACAGATGTTTCAAGTAATATGCTGACAGATTACCTAGCTTCCTTGATGTCTGCCCTACACTCTTGTCGTTCACAGGTTGCCGCCGCATTTCCAGACAATACCGAGGTGGCATCACATGAAATCGTTCCCGGAAATCTGGTTCTTGTAAGGAACTTTGATCGTTCAAGTCCGCTGGAGCCCCGCTGGAAGGAGCCCAAGCAAGTCCTCCTGGCCACCCGTACTGCCGTCAAGCTGGAAGGCAGGAAGGGCTGGGTGCATTTGTCGCATGTAAAGAAGTTTTATGGACTAAAGACTGTTTCCAAGAACAATTCCGAGGATTTTAAAGACTGCCAAAATACTATTCTTAAGGACTGTCCCGCAAATGACATTGATACCAAGTCTCCCCTGTTAGAGAAAACTCCACAGCAGGAGTATAAAAGTAAGCTACGGTCTAGTAAAATAAGTCAGCCAGTTTAATTGTCTAAGTCCTCCCCTAGGTGAAACGGTTAGACCGGTTTCTGACATGTATAAAATAGACCCCCATAGAAAGAGAGTTAGTGAGAACTCTAAAAGTTGCATTATTATTTTATGTTTTCTGCTATATCTCAGCCTTATGATTACCTGCATAAGTTATGCATTGTATTTATATTTTCCAGTTTCTCATGTAAATAAGTCTTCTAATACTACAGTAGAGCATACGTTTAGTGATCTGCCTCCTCATGAACTATCTTATCGTCTTGCTATGCGAAATAATTCCTTTATCCGCATGTTACATTATTCACACCAGACCAGCAATGCCACTAATTGTTGGGTGTGTGGTCGACTCCCCCCTTTCCAGACACCGAAGGGAGTTCTGCCACTGTTTCCTTATCCATTTTCACATAATGGCTCATGTGGAGCCTGGTCCATGTTAACGTCATCCTCAACTGATATGTCCCTTCTGAACAGTACATGTTCTCCAGACAAGCAAGGTCTTCCCCACAGAACCGGGTTAGATCTAGAAAATGAAGTTTACAATTTGGGTAATTATTCTTCGAATTTCATGGTCCTGAATGTTCAGTCTGATCCTACTCCAGACTTACCTGCTATTTCAGTACTACCAGTCAAAGGCGAATTATGTGTCAGAAATAATGGTTCCGTACATGTAGGACATAGTGATTGTACTACTATTGTCGAGTATAGTGACAGTGGGAAATCTATTTTCAAAGCTTCACGTCATTCTTATTTTGTTTGTGGTCAGACCGCATATGTTCGTCTGCCCCTCGATTGGGAGGGAACCTGTTACATTGCCTTCCTACTGCCACCAGTTTTTCTAGCCCCACCTGACTATCATAGGAACTCCCACCTAGTACATACTAGACATAAGAGAGACCTCCCGATTGTCGATTATACTGAAACTGCTCTAGAACAATACATAGATATCAATAAAGGTGTCTTTCCCTACTTAGGTACTGTCGTGAATAGTAAACTGATACGTAGATTAACCAGAACACTTGAAGCAGTAGTGATTGAGACTACCTCTGCTCTAGGTAACTTAACCGAAGAGCAATCCTTTATGAGAATTGTCGTGCTCCAGAATCGTCTCGTCCTTGACGTCATACTGGCCGATAGGGGCGGGGCATGTAGAGTCATCGGATCTAGTTGCTGCATTTTCATTCCAAATAACGCGCCGTCTGTTTATTCAGCTATAACCAGACTTCATAAAATTGCCCATCAGTTACACCAGGATCCAGGCACCTGGACATGGTCCGGTTGGTTCTGGAGTATAATTTCTGCCTGGGGATGGAAAATATTGTCATTTCTAGGTATTGCAGTAGCGATCATATTCAGTTGCTGCCTCTGTATACAATGTGGCCCTGCGATTTGCGGCATTTGTGCTACCTCTTGTATTCCTAGTCCCAAGTCCCGTCCTAAATCCCGTTCCAAGAAAATTCGAGACGAGCAAATGATACTGTATGAAATGATAGATGGTATCATGAATATTGATGTTTCCTGATGGAAACGTAGTGACAAGGAGGGAATGTGGAAAAGTAAAATTTTGCCATGTTCTGTGTCCCTACGTGTTCCCCATCTTATGCTATATGTGCACGATTAATATGCATATGTATTCCCCATGATCGATTAAAGACGCAATTACAGTTGTGTCCATCTCTAGTATGCCAGTTTCCAGTTCTCGTGAAAGCTACGAGTATCAGGCCTATGTAAAGTTACGTTGCCACGTTTCTCAGTGTGCACGTTATTTCATTGAAAAGTCCCCGTTTCTAGGCCTAAAAAGGGCCCGGACTCAGATTCAGCTCCTGTCTTCTGAACCCTCGCTGAGGAGCGATACAGCCCCCACCTGTATCCCTGACCCTTCACTTACTTCCTGCCTCACAGTGCCCGGCTCGGCCTGGCTCTGCCTGTCAGTCTGCCAAGAGTATGTTATGATTCTAGTTATCAGTCTAGCTCTCCTTCTCTGCATTCCTAAGCTACTGAATCGCATCAATAGTTTCCGTCATAGTCTAGCCTTTACGTCTCCATGTAAGAGAAATACTGTATTAATGGTCATTTAATATTCCTCAACACACACTACATGTAGAATAATTCATGCACCAGTCTTAGTGTCTGTTAGCCTTTGCCCTGATAACTTTTGGATTCTATCAACATGTTCTCTAAACATCAGATACTAGATAGTGTTTAGGTACATGTCGCTCTGACTCTCCAGACTTTCGTCTCTCCTTCTAGCTCAGAAGTCATAGCCCCCAGCTTCTCCCTAGTAACACGTCATCATCAGCTTGCGCGCACCACTAGGTTAGAGGTCCCGGCTCCTTAGGTAGCCCCCTCCATGTTTCCGCCCCATTTATGACATATTCTGTTACGTCTACATCACATGTCTATGTATACGCCTCCTGTTACACCCACTTTCATCCTTATCTTTCGCGACTGTTGCTAACTCCACCCACTGTCACACCTACTGTATGTACTGTAATGCAATTGTTTTAGTATATATACTTGTGTACTGTTATTAAAAGGGAGCGCGCTCATTCTAGATCCTGCCCGACAGCTGTCGGGGCCCCCCTGTTGGCTAGCCATCCCAGATCTTGCCCGTGCAGGTTGTCCTGTTCCTGTCCTTTATGCTGTATTAAACCTGCAAACTCCTACTACCTCGAATCTTGACTCTTATTTATTGAGCTATCTGTTATTATATATCCAGTCAAAAATAGAGGTATTATTTATTTATTTACCACATAATGGCGCCCGAATAGGGACTTGCCCTTTCCCCACGCGCCGGAGAAGCCACGCAAGCCCCCTGATCCTCTGCAGTCGTGATGGAACCATCCTGCGCAGTGGCAGATATTTCTGCTTCAAGTATCCCTCAGGCCCACGGAGGAGACGGAGGTTGCGGTCCAGCATCCAGACGAGGCGGTGGAGGAACGCGGCGAGTCCCGACCAGAGCCCAAGCCGAGAGTCCAAGGTCCGAGGTATCCGGAGGCCCACCCGTAACTGAAGTCCGAAGTTCGTCCGTCCGGCGTCGTAGCAGTCCAGTCCAGTCCGAGGCCTTCCGTTCTTGCTGCCCGGTGAGTACCGTTGCTGGGGTAGTATCTAGACAGGGTCAATTGCATTGTCTCTGGTCCGTGGGTTTGGGGTACACAGATCCAACACGAAGTGTCCACTTAGGTGGATGCGGGTCCTGACGTGACTCTTTATGAGACCGGTAAGTTTCGTATTGTTTTAGCAGTGCATCTAGTTTCTGTTCTAGTCTGTTCTGTTCTCGAGAAATTCATGTATTCTGTTTTCAGTATTCCAGGTAGTATTTTGTCAAAACTGTTAATTTAAATGTCATTCATGTATTTCAATGTCGTGGTATGAAAGTGGTGTAATTATTGTGTTCATTGTGTATTGTATTGTGTCTAGGCTCCAGCCCAGTCATGCCTTTGTTTTCTAAATTACGTCAGTTAAGAACTAGAAAAGGTCTGTTAGAAGAAGCAGTTCCTGTCCCGCCTAGGGACAGTCCAGGTCATTTTATGTATCAGAAGCATGGCATAAGCGCCATATTATATCTAGATTTATGGGTGGAGTACACCAAGAACTTAGAGGAAAAGTACAGATGGCCCGTATTGGGTACATGGGATGCCGAGTGCATCATGCGAGTAGAAGAAGTATTATGGAAAAAGAAAGCCAGACAGTCACAGAAAGATGCCATCGAGTTATGGCGCAAAGAATCTCATAAAAGAACCGAAAAAGAAATCAGAAAGTCAGAATTAAGTAGAGAATCCTCAGAAAGAGCCCAAGAAAGGGAACTAATCGAGATAGGTGAACGAGTTAAAACCGAACAGTCAGACAGACAGAGGAATGCCCTTATTAAGGGTATGTACCCTCTTCTTGCTGAGGGCTTGCCAAAAGCAACCCCGGAAGCATCCAGTAATCTTCCGCCACCTTTAGTCCCGACCAAGTTACGTCACAAACCGACCGCAGCTGATATTTTTCTCTCGTCCTATTTGGACGACACAGTCCCAGAATATGCAAATCCTGTTCCACCAGCTCCTGTAAATAATGTAAATCCTGCTCCTCCAGTCACCGGGGCACCTCTTGCAGTACCTGCTACGGTACCCCCGGTCCAGCCCGTAGTACAAATTCCCGCCACATCAGCCACTCTGCCAGCACGAAGAGTATCAGTCGACGATTCCAGTTTAGGGGCCGCAGGAGGAGGTCCTCCTGGTACCCCGCCGCCAAGTAGACGTTTAGGAGCAGTCGAGTTACATGAACGTGCGTTACAGCGTACGCCCAAATATAAGTCCGTTGCAGAAATCAGGCGAGCTCTTACTGAATGCGGTTATGATCCAGTTCCAGGCGAGGATAGTATGGTTCTATATTCCATACGTATAAGACAGGTGTCCGAGTATTTGGTTACCCTACCGAATATGAAAGAAGATCCAGACAGAATGTATCGTTTCATTCGTACAGGACAAGATCCAGAAAGTATTGGTGAAGTCATGTCTCTCAGAAAAGCTGAGATCCAGTTGATGTTATTAAAGTTTCTGATCAATTGTTTAATACGGGAACAAGATTCCCCGACTAAAGATCCGACCGAAATGAAAGTCCTGACAAGGTGGAGTGATAATATAGCCGAGGGTAAGCACAAGACCCTCAATAGTATAGAGAGTATGTACAAGAAAATACGTAAAGAAATAATAAGGTTACACGAACAACGCAGAGAAGCACAAATAAGCGAGAAAGAAAATGACTCTTCTACTGAAGAGGTAGACGACGAGAATACCGCCAGAATAGCGTATGTAGGTAAATCTAGATTTCCAGACCGACGGTTACGCCGAGAACACAAGAAAGTCTTTCATCTTCCAGCACCAGAACAAGGTTCCCTAGAACAAGTATTTCAAGCTACCGATCAAATTCTGAAATCACGAATCGGTTATAGTGAATTAAGTACCATGCATGAACAAGAACTAGCCCGATCAGCAGTCCGATGGATTACTGATTCTACCACTTTTCCAGACGAAATAGTGGCACAAATGTTTCTGAAACTGCCCCCAGCCGAGCAGCGACTGGTGGGTATGTATATGATCCAGCACCTCATTACTCTATATGAGGGTCAACATTCCGATCCAGGTCCGTTACATGATGTCCTGAACGAGTTACTCCAGTATAGATGGAAAGGTTTAGGTACCGATTTAATTAGTGTCATTCTAGAACAACGCCATAAATATAGAACATTTCTGAACCCGCATTTTGTTCATGTCTCACCCCCAGAAAGTAAACCGTTTTACATAGACAGACAGAATCCGTTACGAGAAGTACACCCAGTTAGGACAGCGGGTGGTGAAATGCAACGAGTATTTGTTTACACCCCAGTTACCAAGATGGAACTCTTAGAAATGAAGAAATTAATTCCCTGTCACGACAAAGATCCAGCAGGGTTCCACCGAGAATTAAAGGACATGCTCCGTATGGGAGAATACACGTATCCAGATATTATTAAAATGCTAAAAGTCCTGTTGCCTGCGGGCATATACGAAAAACTCAAGGAAAAGGATTGGGAGGTGGGAGAGAAAAAGATCGATTGGACAGCTCTAGAAGCTGAAGAAAATACACGTGTACCAGGTACCGGTCTTGGAGACAAATGTAAAGAATTACCAGAACTATTAATACAAGTTTTGCCTAGATTGTTAGCCACTAAAAAGGAAGACTGGGATGCAATCTCAGCCTGTAAACAGAAACAAGACGAAGACACTAGTGATTTTTATTCTAGATTCGAGAAATGCTTTAGCATTAACAGTGGTCTCAAGACAAGTAGTGAGTCATACCCTCATCTTTTTGTTACTAAACTAGTCGAGAATTCGAGTCCACAAGTTAAGAATCGAGTTTTGAAAGTCGAAAGTACCTGGCAAGCTAATACTCCGTCCCAAATGTTACAGATGCTCCAGTATCACCAGAATAGAATCAGAGAAGAGCAAGATCATGAAAGGAAACGTATGAAAGACACGAAAATGAAAGTACTAGTTGCACAATCTGTTCCTCAAGACAGTCAGAAGAGGGGTCCGAATCAAGCCAGTCATCCTGCAGCTCCCGTTAAAGGGACATGCAATTATTGTAAACAGCCAGGTCATTTTATAAACGAGTGTGCAGTTCTGAAACACAACATAGCCACTGGTAAAACTAAAGAAAGACCACGTCCGCCTAGGCAAGAACAAGTTTCACAGACTTCTCAGCCACAGAATGCACAACAGACAGTTCCAGCACCGCAGCCTATCGCTGCAACACAGCATGTTACACAGCAGATGTACCAGTATGCACAGACAGAGTATCCAGAGTATCAAGCGTATTCATGAAACAGCCTAGAGAGGGAGGTAGGCTTGCCTCTCATCGAGATTCCTGTAGATCAAGAAGGTCCCTATGTTCACAGTCAAGTATTAGGGAAAGACAGAAAGTTTCTGATTGATACAGGGGCAAGTAGGACTACCATTAGTCACGACGAGGTTCCAGGGGCTCCGCTCTCAGGCTCTAGAAATGTTTCCCTTGGATTTTCAGGAAAGCCTATTGTTAACGAGATTTCCAAACCAGTTACTCTAGAAGTAGGTCCATTGTCCCGAACTACTGATCTACTGCTTACGAAGTCATGTCCAGAAAATTTGTTAGGCATTAAGACACTGAAAGAATTAGGTGCAGTTATTTGCTGTTCCCCAGAGGGGATACGTTTGTTTTTACGTGACTTCAAGGGTCACTATGTTTTACGTGATTTTGATCCCAGATTATTGAATGTCCCCCAGCATCTATGGGCGCAAGGTCCAACTGATGTTGGCTTCATGCAAATCACACCCCATCGTGTGACTCTCAAGCAAGGTGTAGTGTTACCACGAATCAGACAGTACAGATTGCCACCTGAGGCTGTAGCAGCCTTATCCAAAATTATTGACGAGCTCATGGCTCAAGGAGTAGTTGTAGAAACTGACTCCAATGTATGTAATTCTCCTATCATTCCAGTCATGAAACGTACTGATCCAAATACACCCCCAGTATATCGATTAGTGATTGACCTTCGAGAACTCAATAAATGTATCATTCCCCAGTACCCAGTTGTTCCAGATATTTCTTCCCTATTGACAGCCATTGATTCTGAAGCCACATTTTTTACAGTCATAGACCTCAAGAACGCATTTTTCAGTGTCCCCATTCATCCAGACAGCCAGTACCTTTTCGGTTTTTGTTTAAATGGAAGGAGCTATAAATTCACACGAGCTCCTCAAGGTTTCACAGAAAGTCCTAGTATTTACAGTCAAGCACTTAAGAGACAACTAGACAACATTCACATGCCAACTGACACTGCCCTGCTCCAATATGTCGATGATCTACTGATCACAGCCCGTTCTGAACGTGCTTGCGAGCGAGCATCACTCACAGTTCTGTATTTTCTAGCTGAGATGGGGCACAAGGTGTCCCCTTCGAAGCTTCAATTCTGTGTCCAGCAAGTGATCTACTTAGGCCACTTACTGTCCAAGTGGGGTAGGCAGTTGACACCTGACCGTATCCAGTTAATAGCGAGTCTTCCACAGCCCAAGACACAGAAGGAGGTACGTGCTTTTATCGGCCTTACTTCTTATTGCAGACAATGGATTCCTCAGTATGCATTTCTAGCCAAGCCACTGATACAGTTAACGACACAGGAGGCAGCCGTATCGACTGTCCTCCCTTGGACATCTGAACATACACTTAGTTTTAATGAGCTAAAGAAAGCCTTATGCCAAGCTCCTGTCCTAGCTACACCGAACTACAATAAGCCTTTTACACTTTTTGTCACAGAACGTGATGGTACAGCATTATCTGTTCTTACACAAGATCAAGCAGGACAATACAAGCCCTGTGCTTATTTTTCGAGCACATTAGATCCAGTAGCCCAGGCTCTGCCTGCGTGCCTCAAGTCAGTTGCAGCCACAGCACTAGCTATCAGACAAAGTGATTCTATAGTATTAGGACATTCCTTGACAGTACAAGTTCCACACTCCGTGGAAGTTCTTTTAAATCGAACACAGACCCAGCACTTGACAATTGCACGTTTGACAGGTTATGAACTGACACTGTTCCAGCCTCACATAGAAATCAGACGCTGCAATGTTCTGAATCCTGCTACACTGTTACCGTCAGTTTCCTCAGACCCTGCCACACATGACTGTGTGGAAGTAGTTAACACCATGACCAAGCCAAGACAAGACCTGACAGATATTCCATTACCAGATCCTGACCTGACACTTTATGTGGATGGTTCATGTATGAGAACAAGTACAGGAGAACTAGTAGCCGCGTATGCAGTGACCACTGACACTAAAGTTATTGAGACACACCGTATTGACACCCTGTCTGCTCAAGCAGCAGAGCTAGTTGCTCTGACACAAGCCTGCATACACGCCAAGAACCTGAAAGTTAATATTTACACAGATTCACGCTACGCATTTGGAGTTGTACACGACTTCGGAGTGCTCTGGCAGGAGAGAGGTTTCATGACTTCTCATGGAACCAAGATTCAGCATGGTCTCCTTATTCAAGCTCTGTTAGATGCAATACATTTACCGACATCTATTGCTATCATGAAGTGCAAAGCACATACGAAAGTCACTGACATTATTTCCCAAGGTAATGATCTAGCAGATCGAACAGCCAAGCTTACAGCACAGACACCAGACATACCAGGTAAACAAGACACCGACATCCACTCTAGAACAGACTACTTGTATGACAGTTAAGGACCCTACTCAAGATATCATAGATATCCAGTTACATGCCACTCCCAATGAAATCAAGAAATGGTCCGAACAAGGAGGGGTCCAGACAGATCAAGGATGGTTGACGAAGGGAAAAGCCACATGGTTTCTCCCCGACTCAATGGTTCAAGTCATTATCAATACCGCACATAGTCCTGCACATTTAGGAGAAAAAGCCATGTTAGACAGTATCCAGAACATTTGGTTTAACAAGCATTTACGAGCTGCAGCCAAGCAGAAAGTCCGTACCTGTATGATATGTTGTCAGTTTAATCCAGGTAAAAGTGTCCCGGTGGAACAAGGTGGATTCCAGCCCCCTGACCACCCTTTTGAAGTCCTCCAAATGGATTACATTCAGATGGAGCGATGTCGAGGTTTCAAGTATGTCCTTGTAGTTGTATGTGCCTTGTCCAGGTGGACAGAAGCATATCCAGTCCCAGATTACACAGCCGCGACCACTGCCAAGCAGTTGGTTCGTGAATTCTTCCCCCGTTATGGACTCCCTAGGGTCGTATATTCTGATAACGGCCAGCCATTCTCATTTGAACTGATGAAACATGTTTCCCTTTTGTTAGGGTACCAGTGGAAGTTCCATTGTGTACGCCATCCTGAAGCAGCCGGTCTCGTAGAGAGACATAATCAAACCCTGAAAATCCGTATTGCCAAAGTCTGTCGAGAAAAAGGTGTAGACTGGTTAGTTGCTCTGCCAGTCGCTCTGTTTTATATGCGCATGGTCGCACATTCCAGATCAGGTTTGTCCCCTTATGAGGTCGTATTCGGCCGCCCCCCAAATATGTGGGGTACACCTAGACCTCGAAGTATTACAGATGTTTCAAGTAATATGCTGACAGATTACCTAGCTTCCTTGATGTCTGCCCTACACTCTTGTCGTTCACAGGTTGCCGCCGCATTTCCAGACAATACCGAGGTGGCATCACATGAAATCGTTCCCGGAAATCTGGTTCTTGTAAGGAACTTTGATCGTTCAAGTCCGCTGGAGCCCCGCTGGAAGGAGCCCAAGCAAGTCCTCCTGGCCACCCGTACTGCCGTCAAGCTGGAAGGCAGGAAGGGCTGGGTGCATTTGTCGCATGTAAAGAAGTTTTATGGACTAAAGACTGTTTCCAAGAACAATTCCGAGGATTTTAAAGACTGCCAAAATACTATTCTTAAGGACTGTCCCGCAAATGACATTGATACCAAGTCTCCCCTGTTAGAGAAAACTCCACAGCAGGAGTATAAAAGTAAGCTACGGTCTAGTAAAATAAGTCAGCCAGTTTAATTGTCTAAGTCCTCCCCTAGGTGAAACGGTTAGACCGGTTTCTGACATGTATAAAATAGACCCCCATAGAAAGAGAGTTAGTGAGAACTCTAAAAGTTGCATTATTATTTTATGTTTTCTGCTATATCTCAGCCTTATGATTACCTGCATAAGTTATGCATTGTATTTATATTTTCCAGTTTCTCATGTAAATAAGTCTTCTAATACTACAGTAGAGCATACGTTTAGTGATCTGCCTCCTCATGAACTATCTTATCGTCTTGCTATGCGAAATAATTCCTTTATCCGCATGTTACATTATTCACACCAGACCAGCAATGCCACTAATTGTTGGGTGTGTGGTCGACTCCCCCCTTTCCAGACACCGAAGGGAGTTCTGCCACTGTTTCCTTATCCATTTTCACATAATGGCTCATGTGGAGCCTGGTCCATGTTAACGTCATCCTCAACTGATATGTCCCTTCTGAACAGTACATGTTCTCCAGACAAGCAAGGTCTTCCCCACAGAACCGGGTTAGATCTAGAAAATGAAGTTTACAATTTGGGTAATTATTCTTCGAATTTCATGGTCCTGAATGTTCAGTCTGATCCTACTCCAGACTTACCTGCTATTTCAGTACTACCAGTCAAAGGCGAATTATGTGTCAGAAATAATGGTTCCGTACATGTAGGACATAGTGATTGTACTACTATTGTCGAGTATAGTGACAGTGGGAAATCTATTTTCAAAGCTTCACGTCATTCTTATTTTGTTTGTGGTCAGACCGCATATGTTCGTCTGCCCCTCGATTGGGAGGGAACCTGTTACATTGCCTTCCTACTGCCACCAGTTTTTCTAGCCCCACCTGACTATCATAGGAACTCCCACCTAGTACATACTAGACATAAGAGAGACCTCCCGATTGTCGATTATACTGAAACTGCTCTAGAACAATACATAGATATCAATAAAGGTGTCTTTCCCTACTTAGGTACTGTCGTGAATAGTAAACTGATACGTAGATTAACCAGAACACTTGAAGCAGTAGTGATTGAGACTACCTCTGCTCTAGGTAACTTAACCGAAGAGCAATCCTTTATGAGAATTGTCGTGCTCCAGAATCGTCTCGTCCTTGACGTCATACTGGCCGATAGGGGCGGGGCATGTAGAGTCATCGGATCTAGTTGCTGCATTTTCATTCCAAATAACGCGCCGTCTGTTTATTCAGCTATAACCAGACTTCATAAAATTGCCCATCAGTTACACCAGGATCCAGGCACCTGGACATGGTCCGGTTGGTTCTGGAGTATAATTTCTGCCTGGGGATGGAAAATATTGTCATTTCTAGGTATTGCAGTAGCGATCATATTCAGTTGCTGCCTCTGTATACAATGTGGCCCTGCGATTTGCGGCATTTGTGCTACCTCTTGTATTCCTAGTCCCAAGTCCCGTCCTAAATCCCGTTCCAAGAAAATTCGAGACGAGCAAATGATACTGTATGAAATGATAGATGGTATCATGAATATTGATGTTTCCTGATGGAAACGTAGTGACAAGGAGGGAATGTGGAAAAGTAAAATTTTGCCATGTTCTGTGTCCCTACGTGTTCCCCATCTTATGCTATATGTGCACGATTAATATGCATATGTATTCCCCATGATCGATTAAAGACGCAATTACAGTTGTGTCCATCTCTAGTATGCCAGTTTCCAGTTCTCGTGAAAGCTACGAGTATCAGGCCTATGTAAAGTTACGTTGCCACGTTTCTCAGTGTGCACGTTATTTCATTGAAAAGTCCCCGTTTCTAGGCCTAAAAAGGGCCCGGACTCAGATTCAGCTCCTGTCTTCTGAACCCTCGCTGAGGAGCGATACAGCCCCCACCTGTATCCCTGACCCTTCACTTACTTCCTGCCTCACAGTGCCCGGCTCGGCCTGGCTCTGCCTGTCAGTCTGCCAAGAGTATGTTATGATTCTAGTTATCAGTCTAGCTCTCCTTCTCTGCATTCCTAAGCTACTGAATCGCATCAATAGTTTCCGTCATAGTCTAGCCTTTACGTCTCCATGTAAGAGAAATACTGTATTAATGGTCATTTAATATTCCTCAACACACACTACATGTAGAATAATTCATGCACCAGTCTTAGTGTCTGTTAGCCTTTGCCCTGATAACTTTTGGATTCTATCAACATGTTCTCTAAACATCAGATACTAGATAGTGTTTAGGTACATGTCGCTCTGACTCTCCAGACTTTCGTCTCTCCTTCTAGCTCAGAAGTCATAGCCCCCAGCTTCTCCCTAGTAACACGTCATCATCAGCTTGCGCGCACCACTAGGTTAGAGGTCCCGGCTCCTTAGGTAGCCCCCTCCATGTTTCCGCCCCATTTATGACATATTCTGTTACGTCTACATCACATGTCTATGTATACGCCTCCTGTTACACCCACTTTCATCCTTATCTTTCGCGACTGTTGCTAACTCCACCCACTGTCACACCTACTGTATGTACTGTAATGCAATTGTTTTAGTATATATACTTGTGTACTGTTATTAAAAGGGAGCGCGCTCATTCTAGATCCTGCCCGACAGCTGTCGGGGCCCCCCTGTTGGCTAGCCATCCCAGATCTTGCCCGTGCAGGTTGTCCTGTTCCTGTCCTTTATGCTGTATTAAACCTGCAAACTCCTACTACCTCGAATCTTGACTCTTATTTATTGAGCTATCTGTTATTATATATCCAGTCAAAAATAGAGGTATTATTTATTTATTTACCACAAGCTACAGGCCTTTTCTCAGCACGTGCTTTGCTTTGGCTCAGTATAGAAGGAGTTAACTAAAGTTGATGACTCAAGCAGAGTAGAAGGGCAAGCAGCAGTGAAGACGGAAGAATTACATAGCTAAAAAAAAGGATGCCACAGACAAGATGGCTTCAGCTTGTGCTAACAGAAATTATTTTCGATTTCCACAGGTCTAGAGGGAGGTTGCTAGACCGGTCGCGGAGACACCACCACTACTTGTCATCGAAATCCTCGTCTTCGGGTAAGTTGAAGCAAGAGAAGAAGGTGAAGAAAGTTTGTCGCTCTTCACGTTCTCCCTGTCCGTCGGCCGACGCGACGTTGGAAGCAGAGGGTAGTCGTCCGGCTCCGCCCGCGGAGCCTGTTGGGTCAACTCCGGCCTTCCCTCCCTTTCTGGGAGCCGGAGTGAGCCCTGCCCAGCTTTGCAACTTTTATGAAGCCTTGAATTCCATCTTTGGGCAGCCCAACTCCGCCGGTGCGCCCTCAGGCCCTGCGGACTCGGTTTTGGGGTCTTGGCCTTCGATGCCAGTGGCTTTGATGATGCAGGGCCCCGAAGAATCCAGGCCTGGATTTGAATCGGCACCGGTCAACCTTGTGACACCTCCTCTGGTGCTAAATCTAGTGACGACACCCCCGCCCCCTCCAATGCTGGTTGGGTCCCCAGCCGACGTCGACCCCCGCCTCCCCCTCGATGTAGACACGGAGCTGGACTGACATTGTCCGACATTGGGACGAGCGCTGACCAGTACTTTTGTAGCCCTGTTCTCCCCTGATGTTTCCTACCTCTCTGAGTGACTACCATGAGAGGGTGAGGAGGACTGGGAGGGGTCTGTGTACCCTCTTGCAGACCAGTTAAAGGAACCGGACTGGAGTGAGGAGTTGGGTGATGCAAGTGTTCTGGACACCTCCCCAGACCGTGGCATGCTTTCTCCCCCTACCGCAAGGTGCATCTTACGCAGTGGTGTTGCGTAGGGCGGTAGAGGCCTTAAATCTCTAGCTTTCTACGGTGGCGGTCAGAACTAACCTCCTGAACAAGGTGCTTCAGCTGGCAGCGGCCTCTTCGGAGCGCCTGCTGTCGTTCCATGAGGCCATCACGGACATCCTTTTGGGCACTTCGTCCAAGTCCAACACAGGGGCTACTGTGGATAGGATGATTGCCTGACGTTACCGCCCGGCCCTGGGCGAACCCATTTTCCTCTCTCATCACCCCACCCCCGAGAGCTTGGTTGTCCAGGCCTTGACTTCCAAGGGCGCATTCCCTAAGCACCACCTGATAGGGAATCCAAGAAGCTGGACCACCTTGGGAAGAAGATGTTTTCTTCCCCCAGCTAGGGACTGCGGTTGGTGTACACTGCATGTCTCTTGGGCCATTACTCCCACTCGGTGTGGGACACTGTTGCCACAGTGACCGGAGGAGGCCCAGGCCGTACTCTCCCGTGCAGTTGCCGAAGGAAGAGACGCTGGGAAGTTCGCCATCCGATGTGGGCTGGACACCGCCGACTCACTAGGCAGAATGATTTCCACGTCGGTAGCCCTTAGAGACTACGCCTGATTAAGGTCTACTGGCTTTTCAGGTGATGTCCAAGCTACGCTTTTAAACATGCCTTTTGATGCTGTCACTTGTTTGGCGACAAGGCGGACAACGCACTTAAGCGATTTAGGGACTCCAGGGCTATAGCCAGGACCTTGGGCCTTGCATCCACCTCCCGCCCAGCGCAGTCTGCCTTTCGCACCTTTCGTAGCTACAAAAGGGGTGACCCACCACGTCGCGCCCTGAGCCACAGGCCTGCGCAAGCGGTCCAGCCCCTGCGCGGCCGGGGACGTGGGACCCACCGTCATGAGTCAGGGGGCCAGCGGGTGGGCCAGTCCAACAGCGCTCCGTCTGCAGCAGCCTCCAAGCCCTCCTAGTCCGACCTTTCAGGGTCACCTTTTGCCAGTGGTCTGCAGGATTTGCCATCACCTACCCCACCAGCTCAACATCACGGCAGACAGGTGGGTTTTGCAGATAGTCCGAAGGGGCTACTCCCTCCCCTTCAAAACTACTCCTCCATCCATGCTACCTCAGGACCATCACATGTCGGAGGATCACTTGGCCCAACAGGAAGTTACAGGTCTTTTGGCCAAGGGAGCCACTGAACGTGTTCCTACCCCAGAAGTAGGTTGTGGTTGTTATCTCAACTACTTTCTGGTACCCAAGAAGGACAAGGGCCTGCGTACAATCTGGGTTCTCCGGAACGTCAACCACTTCCTCCGGAAGGAGAAGTTCAAAATGTTGACCGTGGCTCAGGTTCTGTCTGCTCTCGACCCTGGAGACTGGATGGTAGCATTGGACTTGCAGGATGCCTATTTTCACATCCACATCCTGCCAGCCCATCGGAGTTACCTACAGTTCACGGTAGGCCACGAGCACTTTCAGTTTACTGTGCTTCCCTGCGGCCTTTCCAGCGCCCCTCGGGTGCTCACGAAAGTGATGGCGGGGGTGGAAGCTCATCTGCGCAGACCAGGAGTTCCATTCTTCCCCTATTTCGACGACTGGCTGTTGAAAGCGGGCTCGCCCCAGGCTGTCGTCTCCCACCTCCAGACTACGGCGACCTCTTGCATTCAATGGGGTTCACCATCAATGTGCCAAAGTCACACCTGATTCCCTCTCCGAAGCTCCTTTTCATCGGAGCGGTTCTGGACACAGCACAGTTTCAGGTTAATCCTCCCGAGCTGCGAGTCCGGGATATTCGGGCTAGGATTCCGATCTTTCAGCCTCTATCCCGGGTTTTGGTCAGAATGACCCTGAGGCTACTGGGCCTCATGGCCTCCTGCATCCTGCTGGTGTAATATGCCTGGTGGCATATGCGGGCATCTGCAGTGGCACCTGAAGTTCCAGTGGGCACAGTACCAGGGGAATCTTTCCGATTGCATCCAGTTCTCGGAGGGCAGTGTACGTCAATTGCAGTGGTGGCCTACAAACCAAGATTGGGTCAACAGCAGATCCCTCTCCTTTCCCCAACCAGAGTTTACAGTGGTGACCGATGCATCACTGCTGGGGTCGGGCGGCCACATGGGAGAGGCGGAGATCAGAGGCCTCTGGTCTCTGGCGCAGTATGGACTCCATATCAACCTTCTGGAGCTTCGGGTGATTCGTCTTGCACTGTCAGGGGAAGAATAGTGCAGGTGTTCACGGACAACACCACCGCCATGTGATTCTGCAACTAACAGGGCAGGGTGGGGTTGTGGACCCTATGGCAAGAGGCTCTCTGCCTTTGGACATGGCTGGAACATTAGGGCATATCTCTGGTGGTTCAACACCTGAACCGCAGGGCGGACGAGCTCAGCGGCAGGTGCATGATGGATCATGAACGGTGTCTCTACTCGGAGCTGGTGCAAGGTCTCTTTCAGCAGTGGGGAGAGCCTTGGTAAGATCTATTCGCCACCGAAGAGAGCGTGCAATGGCAGAGTTGGAATTTCCAAGGCGGCACTCGCTAGCTGAGGCTTGCGTTGCGAGTGGAGTTGCGGTCTTCTATACGTCTTTCCACCTATACCACTTCTGCCCAGAGAGCTGAAGAAGATCAAGCATGACCGGACCCAAGTCATTCTTGTGGCCCCGGATTGGGCACGAAGAATCTGGTATCACGAGCTAGTATTCATGGCTATTGATCCTCTGATCAGACTGCCTCATCAGGAGGATCTTATGTCGCAGCAGCAGGGGACGGTCCTCCACTGGAATCTGTCCAGCCTCCACCTCATTGCATGGAGATTGAGCGGCGACAGTTGACAGCTTTGACCTTCCTACCGAAGTCTGTAATGTTATCTTGGCAGCCAAGCGTCCCTCCACCAAAACGGTATATGCCTGTAGATGGAACAAGTTTGTGGCGTGGTGCGCAGCAAAGGCTGTGGATCCATCCCCTTTCTGCCCCCTTTCAGAGGTTCACCTCTTCATTCTTGCTGTTGCCCAGCAGGGCTCTGCTCTGAGCACTTTCATCCATTTCAGCGTTCCTTCGACTTCATGACCAGCCTTTTCTTTTCACGTCCCCTATTGTAAATCGCTTCCTTAAGGGCATTACTCAGTTGTTTCTCCAACTGCTTTCGTGATGCCCCAGTGGGACTTGAACCTGGTTCTCAATTATCTTATGTGCGCTCCTTTGGAGCTGTTGCATAACTTCCCTCTCAGACTTCTTACCCTTAAAACTACCTTTCTGGTTGTCATCAACTCTGCTCGCAGTGTGAGTGAGCTTCAAGCCCTTTCTTCTAAGCCTCCTTTCCTGGCTGTTCATCCAGACAAATGTGTCCTTCGCAATAGGCCTTCTTCCTTCCTAAAGTGGTTGTCTCTTTCCATATAGGACAGACCATCACTTTGCCCACCTTCTTCCTGCCTCTGCATCCTTCTTAAGAGGAAGAGTGGGTCCACCGTCCGGATTCAAAACGTGCGCTTTTGTTCGCTCTGGAGTGCATAAAACAATTCCTGGTGAAAGACCAGCTCTTTGTTGGTTATGTGGGCGCCAATAAAGGTTGGGACATGCAAAAATTAACCATCTCCCGATTGGTCGTTCTTTGCATCAAAATCTGCTGCGGGTTGCGTGCACATTTCACCAGGGCGACGGCAGCCACTACAACTTTGGGATATGGAGTCCCCCTTTTTGACATCTGCAAGGCAGCTACGTGTGCTTCACTGCACACGTTTACCAAATACTACTACCTGGACAGCCAAGTCCGGAGAGACAGCTTCTTCGGCCGTTCAGTTCTCCAGGACTTTTTGCTGTGAACTTGGTTCGCAGACCCACCTAAAGGGGTTGGTATCGCTGGGGTGTCTATTCTAAGGTGAGGAATCCATAACTAATTGTCTCTTTCAGATGAACAAGTTACTTACCTTTGGTAACGATATATCTGTAAGAGACATAGATTAGTTATGGATACCTCACCACCCCACCCATCCTCCCCATTCCGCGAACTGACTTCTAGGGTAAGGGATTCCCTTTCAGGGCCCTAGTTTTTGTGCACCAGTGGTCAGTGTTTTGCATGGCTCTGCGCTTCTGGCATGGAATGTTGTGCAAAGAACTGACGTCAGTGCGCGAGGACGACGTCTAAGTAGATACCGCAATGTCATTCCGGCGACCACAACACCAACGACGAACGCGGAGTCAACCGACGCCACCTATCAACGTGCAGGGGTACTGCTGAGGAAACAATTCTCCGGATCCAGTCTGGCGCCTTGGGTAATTCTAAGGTGAGGAATCCATAACTAATCTATGTCTCTTACAGATATATTGTTACTGAAGGTAAGTAACTTGTTCAATAGCCTTATAGTAGAGCAACTAATCAATAAACAATCACAACCATAATTGATGAAGCAAGGCCAGAGTATTGTTTTCCAGCAATTAAAAATACAAGATGGACTTAAAATGGAGGGAATTCAGCCAACGCTATTCAAAGTGCAGAATACAGTGAAAACATGGGAATTCAGTGTGGCTAGCACCTAATAATACATCATTTAATAAGTAGCATCTCCCCTGTAATATCAACTGAGTCAAATATCAGTTTACTATACATCAGAATCGTGCAAAAAGCATTACAGAGATAACCATATGCGATTTATATATTTGGCGATATTTAGTACATTATTTCACAAAAGTGACTGAGATAAAGTTAAATCAAGGTTAATCTAAACCTAGAAAACAAATACCTTAAATGGGTCTTCTATGTTAACTGTTAAGATGAACCTATCACCATGGTTTAAACAAGCAGTTTTAAGTACTGATGTTGCTGTATCCATCTCTCCTCTGAAGCTTTATAGAAGGCACACATCACTGAATTTTTGTTGTCAAATCTTTTTTATTTCACCCCCAAAACAGGGAGGAGCAATGAGAGGACTAGTACACAGCGTTAAGCCTACAACCCAATAGGGCCGGCCGCGTTATGACATGATAATATGGAATAACATTGACAATGCTCCGTCAAAAGATTTGTACACAGCGTTTCACCTACAACCCATCAGGGCCGGTCGCGTCATACTCAGTCAACAGGCTCTGTGTAGTCTCCGCCTAAAATGACCCGGTCCCAAGAACATCTGGAACCATTAAACCCAAGGGGTTAGAACTATAAGACCAAGTTGGGTCTAAACTTCAGTAGAGTGACAGGAAAGAGGACAGCGGAGTAGAGAGGACAGTAGGAGTAAGCGAGAAGAGAGGACCAGGAAAGAGAGAGGTCGCAGAGCGCCAAGAGGGGGGGGCATGGGGGGGGGTTGAAAGGGCATCGCATCAGTTATCCGAGCAGTTAGCGTCATTGATAGTATTCAAGACCTCACACAACAAGACCTCATGCCAGCAACCTGCCTGGGTCAGGGGGAGCCACTGCATCCTCCACTAATTGTAGCGCCCGGAGCTTAGGGGGCATGTGACGCGCGTGTTCTACTGCGCATAGGTATTTCACCAGGGGCTGCCACACCGCTTTGAAGCGCACATCGCGGGCCTGCAGCCGGGCTGTGAGAAGTTCCATTGTCAAGACATGCCAGAGGCGCACAAACCACGCAGTAATGGGCGGAGCTTCCGCCTTTTTCCAGTATAAGGCAATGAGCTGCCTAGCAGCTCCCGGAATTTGAAGCGCCAGCGCCCATTCGCTCCGGGTGAGGGCCTTCAACCCTGCAGGCTTGATACCCAGTAGCAGCGTACAAGTGGCTTCAGGCAGAGGAAACCCCAGTACCCCCCTGATGTGACTTAAGACCTCCTTCCAGAAGAGGGTCAACGAGGGGCAAGTCCACCATATATGCAAGAAATCCCCAGTCGCAGACCGACACCTCCAACACACAGGAGAGGCGTTCGGAAACATTCTATGCAACCGCTGCGGTGTGTAATACCACCGAGTCATCATTTTGTATGCATTCTCCTGTTGCGAGACACTACGGTAAATTCGAGGTATGTCACGCCATAGTCTGGACCACTGCCCAGAGTGATGGCTACTCCCGAGATAGAGTGCCAGCGTTGCTGGTATGTCTGGGAGGGTGGAGTGTGCGGGTGCTGTGGAATCTGGTAAATTTTAGAGATCAGTCCCTTCGTTTCCGTGAAGGAGCGAGCCAACCGCTCAAACGGAGTAAAGGCGCGCGTGGCCGCCTGATATGTGCCCTCTGCTAGCACCTAGTGTTTCAGTTTAGTGTATTGCAGTCCTGCCGCGGGTGGCACTCGGAATTCCTCCCTGCAGTCCGCAAAAGTCTTGAGGGAGCCTCCACAGAACAGATTCGTGAGTACCCTACAGTTGCCCTGAGGCCACTTATGGAAAGCCCCAGTTCGATGTGCCGGGGGGAAACTCGGGTTCCCTTCGATAGGGGTGTGCGGCGGCGGAAAGGTTGTAAGGCCCTTACGCACCGCTATTCTGTCCCATATCTCCAGCACCGTTTTCGTGGGCACCTCCAAGTATGCACTCGGAGACCGCCCCACCCTAGGCTTCCACGCCAGATCCCAAAGGGTGCGCCCGGTCACGGCCCTGAACATGTGGAGCCATCCCTTTTCGCTCTCCGTTACCCCCCACTCCACTACATACCGAAGGTGTGCAGCCTAGTAATACTCCACCAGGTTGGAACAGGCCAGTCCCCCCGATCCCGAGGCGCCATCAGGAGAGCTTGAGAGAAGCAAGGCCTCTTCCCCCCCCCCCCCGATGAAGTTGGTTAAGTCTCGCTGGAGGCCTCTTATATTATGCAGCGGTATAGGGGTAGGAAGACATTGAAATAAATACAGGATTTTAGGCAGAATGGACATCTTGACTGCGTTGATTCTGCCCAGCCAGGACGGTACAAGCGGTTTCCACCGCCTTAGGTCCTCAAGGACCGATCGCCGATATTCTCTCCAGTTGACTTGCGTCCAGCCGCCCGGTGAAGGGGTCAATTGCAGGCCCAGGTACCGGATGTGCTGGGTCGACCATCTATAAGGGGCTAGCTGCTCTAAATGGGGGATTTCTGAGTGCGGAATAGTGAGGCTGAGTGCCCAGGACTTGCGGTGATTAATTTTCAGGCCAGAGGCACGCTCAAAAAGGCACAGCGCTGCATGTACTGCCGGTAGGGACTCTCGGGGCTGTGTGAGCTCAAGGATAAGGTCGTCTGCAAAGAGCGCTATTTTGTTGTCTTGGCTGCCTAGAGCGATACCATGGATATTGGGGTCCCGCCGTATCATATCCGCTAGGGGCTCCACTGCCAGAGCGAACAATAGGGGCGATAGTGGGCAGCCCTGCCTGGTACCCCTCCCAATGTTGATCGGTTCCGTGAGCTGGCCGTTAACCCGTATCCTGGCCCGCGGCACTAGTTATGGAGCCATGATCCTAGTGATCATCTTCGGGCCGAACCCTACCCTGCACAGTACCGCCATTAGGAAGGACCAGTCCACCCGGTCAAATGCCTTCTCTGCGTCCAGCGAGAGAAGGCAAGCCGGGATCTTTCAGTGGTGAGCCTTCCCCACCAGATGGGCAATCCTGCGGACGTTGTCCGCCCCCTGGCGACCTTGGATGAAGCCCACTTGATCAGGGTCGATCAAGCACGGCACTCGCTTCGCTAGCAATTTGGTGTAGATCTTAAAGTCCGTATTCAGTAGGGCAATCGGGCGGTACGACGCGCACAGTGAGGGATCCTTCCCAGGTTTCGGGATTAAGGCAATTTTTGCTAGTCTCATATCAGGGGATGGACCCACCTCCTCGGTAAAGGAGGTGAACAGGCGTAGCAGGTAAGGGCCTAGCTGCGCTTGATACATGCGATAGAAGGATAGAGGGAGCCCGTCAAGCCCTGGCGTTTTCCCCATGGGGAGCTCGCGGACCGCCAAAGCAATCTCCTCGTGCACGATCGGTTCTTCCAGTGCCTTTGCGTGCTGTAGATGTAGTGTCACGCCCCTGTAGTGCCCCAGCACCTCCTCCACCAGGTCCGAAGGCGGTTTCTCCTCCGTGTAAAGCGCCGTATATTAATCCCGAAAAGCCCGGCACTTATCCTTTGCCGCCATAACTCTGGACCCATCGGGCATTCGAACATTCGCTATATGTGCTTTCGCGGCTCGGGCCCTCAGCCTCCTTGCCAGCAGCTTCCCCACCTTGTCTCCCCCTTCAAAGTACCTTTGTTTCAGTGCCAGGAGGGATTTCTCTGCCCTGTTTGCACGCATCAACCTGAGCTGCCCTCTGAGATTAGCGAGCTGCCGTCTCGAGTGCCGAGTAGAGTAGCCCTGATCTTGGAGTTCCGCCGCCTTCAGGTCTCCCGCAAGTTTATCTTCCAGTGCTCGCGGCTCGCGTGCCCTTGCAATTGAGAGGGATGTGATATGCCACCGTATGGTATCCTTGAAGGCGTCCCAGACCACCTGAAAGGGCGTTTCAGGAAGGTCATTATTCTCAAAGTAAGAGACAATGGCCTCCCTAATGTTCTCCACGTCCGCCGTGTCCCGAAGAACACTCGGCGGGAGGCACCATCTCCGTTCCCGGGCCGGGCAGGCGGCCGGGTCCTGCAGCAGCAACTCAACGTGGGCGTGATCGGAGAGAGAGATGTCGGACATATCAACCTCTAAAGTGTCGCGGAGGAGATCACTAGAGGCAAATAGATAATCTATGCGAGAGTAAGATCTATGGACATGCGAGTAGTACGAGTACTCCCTCTTGTCAGGAGAGAAGTATCGCCAGGTATCAAACAGTCCGAAGTCCGCCAACTGTTGGCGTAGAGCCGCCGACATTGCCCCCGCACCGCTGAAGGAGTTGTCACTCCGGTCCATCATAGGGTTCCATACCAAGTTAAAATCCCCTCCCACAATGAGCGAAGAGCTGTCCTGTGGCACCTGTCCCCCTAGGAGGTC
This sequence comes from Lissotriton helveticus, assembly GCF_964261635.1. Lineage (NCBI taxonomy): Eukaryota > Metazoa > Chordata > Amphibia > Caudata > Salamandridae > Lissotriton > Lissotriton helveticus. The sequence continues at coordinate 316,568,970 of NC_136072.1, read as the reverse complement.
CCGAAGGTATCGGTCCTGCGCCTGATTAGGGGCATAGACATTGCACAGCGTGATGCGACGCCGCCCAATTTCCACCTCCACTCGAAGAAAGCGTCCATCACCACCCCGGTAGGGTCTGCCGCCCCCCCGCCTGATGCCAGTCCTGCACAAGATCGCCACTCCTGCTGTCTTAGTGTCAGCTGCAGCCCAAAACTGAAGCGGGTATTTAGGGTGTGCTATGCGCGCAGTATCAGCCTGCAAGATGTGCGTCTCTTGGAGAAAGATGATGTCAGGGTGCTGCCGAAGAAGATAGTGCCATACCTGCTTACGCTTGTTAGGCGAGTTAAGGCCCTTCACGTTAAGCGCCAGGACCTTCAAGGGGCTAGGAGTGTTTACTGCCGTATCAGGATCTTACCACCAACCGGCCACAATCTCGCAACAGCCATCCCGCATAGCCCCTGCGCACCACAGCCATACAATCCCGCTCCAACCCCACAACCAATGCCCCCGCCCCGCACCCCCCAGGAAAAAGAGAGAAGAAAGAGCGTAGAATAGTGGGAAACAAGATAAGTAGAAGACAAGAAGAGAGGGAAAGAGCAGCCAGAGATGCCACTCGTCAAGAACCAACAACTGCGGCCAACAGGACCTCACAACACTGTCCCCGGTATAGAGCATCCTACACCCACAGGTTTGGATGCGCTCTGGGATGTAACTCCCTGAGGGCAGCCAATGAGGGGTTGTGTCGGTTTCGAGAAGTCTGCATCCAGAGAGCTCCCGCGAGCACCCCGCTGCGCACATCGGGAGCCAGGGCGACATGAGAGAAGTCGCCGAGCTTAGGTGCAGGACCCCCCATTACTAGGAAAAGGGGAATGCAAGCGTTCCGCAGATCAGGGTATCGGGGAGTGCCCGCCACGTTCTTCTTTATCCCACTCGAGGGATCGGATATGAGCAATGATGTCCTGTTTGGCCTGTGAGGGCGATCGCTCAGCGTCAGACGGCGTGCGATGTTGCCGGCGCACTGTAGTCCATGAGGGCGAGGGCGCGGCCGCCTTCCTCTCCCGCCTACGAGACAGAGTCGGGCTCGCCGGTGGGGTCGTCTGCAATCGGATGAGTTGCGCCGCTTCCGTGTAAGTACGTATGACTCTACGCTTGGATTCCCACTGGAATATAAGGGCAAACGGGTGACCCCACTGGTATGCTATGCCCATCTTGCGCAGCTTTCCGGTCACCGGCTGGAATGCCCTTCTCCGTTTCAGGGTGTTGGGCGCCAAGTCCTGAAAGATCTGGATTTTGTGGCCCTTGTAACGGAGGTCCGGCCTATCCCGCTCAGCTCTCCATATCGCCTCTTTTTCGGTAAAGAAATGGACCCTCGTCCGTATGTCCGGTAGGAGTCCTGCCCTGCCCGCCGGGGCGGGCACTCGATGCGCCCGGTCTAGAGCCGGTGGGGAAGCATTTTCATCCCCCCAGATCTCATGGAGGAGCTGCGTCACGTATCCCATGATGTCTTCCCCTTCTTCCCCAAGCAGAATTCCCCGTATACGGAGGTTGTTGCAGCGACTCCTGTTCTTCAAGTCCTCCTGCTTCACTTGGAGCTCGATGTTTTGTTCCTCGAGGATCGCCAAGCGCTGCCAGAGGTGCTCCTGATCTTACGTGCGCACATCCATTGTCCGCTCCAGCCCGTCTACACGGTCCCCGAGCTCCGTGACCTCCTTTCGCAACTCCTTAACGCAGGTGTGCACTTCAGTTCGCAACGATCCAATCTCCATTTTCAGTTCCGACATGAAGGTGGACATGAATGCCTGAGTGACCGGCGGGGATTCCTCAGCAGTCCGCGATGACCCTTCCCCGGCAGCCATCGCCCCCGTCTTCCCCCACATTGCTACGACTGTGTTGTCTTTGGGGGCTGCTGACGACTCAGCCTTGTTCCCTTTGTTGAAGCGTGTCATCGCTAGCGTCAGCTGCTGTCAGCCGAGAGGCACCTGCACTCCCCCCTGCGTCACAGAGGCCAGACAAGGGCACAGAGGGCTATTTTAGAGGTTAAAGCAAGGGTCTGCTCCCGCACCCGCACCCCCTACCGTCCACTAATCCAGCAAGCCCTCCCCTCCACCCCTAACGCACAAGTCTACAGCTCAGAATCACTAGCGCTGCTCCCAGAACCCGGGAGACGCTGGAGCAAAGGGGGAGACCCAGCCAAACGCTATCCCAACAGAAAAGGTCACCGGCAATGTCCCTTACCGGGGGGTCTAGGCCTCGATCAGCTCCCGTCTATGACCGCAACAGTGGTCTCGCCGCTATGCCCCCAGACACCCCTTCAGACACCACTGCGAGCACCCTACCGACCAACCGCCCATGTATAGGACCAGGATGTTACGAACAGGGGGTGAGATGTATTCAACGACCACACGTCCACTCGCCCCTAAGGTCCTCGCTCCCAAGTGTCCTCGCTCCCAGTCACCAGGTTTCACCGGGCAGTCCCACAGTCCCAAGGAAAGATGGCGGTCTGCACTGTCCACGGCCTCGCTGCTCCCCGGGTCCGCTCAGTCCACTTGGATGACCGCCGCCGTCTCAGTCAACGACCAGAGGCAGCAGCGCTTCAGGGGTATAGTCCTCCCCGCAACAGGCGTTCGCCGCTCCAGGCCCCTCCACCTCCGATCAGGGCCCCCAGAAAGCCGCACACGCTGTAGGCCGCACAGAAGCCCGCGAGTTGACGGGCGGCCGCCTCGGGGGATTAGCCAGGCCCGGACCACCACTTGCTATGGCCCAAACCACCAGACACCAGCGGCTCCCTCGTCAGCTCCGCCTCAAGCTGCTCCTTACTCTGCACAGCCAATCCACCCCTGGCCGTCTTCTCCACAAGAGCCCCCAAGACGTCCAGACTCGCGCCTCAGGGCCGCAGGCTCACAAAATGGTGGATCACAGCTCCCACACCTCCCGAAGGGAAGCGCTCCCGGCCACTAGACTGACCGCGCAGCCCCACAGTCGCAATGGCAAATGGCAAGCCACTCTCTCACCTCCACCCTGCTCACAGTCCTCGCCTCTCTCCTCGATGGCCGATTCCTTCTCAGGTCACGGCCAGGGTCAACGGCGCTGTAGGGCCGCAGTCCTCCCTCGCCGCGGGCGCCCACCACGCCAGATTTCCGCACCACCAGGTCGGGCCCCCGGAGAGCCGCAGGCACCACGGGTCCCGCAGCTCCCTGGCGGCAGGGACCCCAACTGTACAGACACCGCAGGGACTCGCAAGCGTCCAGGCCGCCGTCACCAAAGCCTCACCTCCGGGTCCCAGGCTCGCAAGATGGCGGACCACAGCTCCGTCGTCACCCCCAGCAGCTGGCCTCTCTGATCCAGTGCGGGGGAACCGCTTCTCCGGTGTGTCGCCCACAGCGGCCTCTCCAGCACTGCTCCAGCGCCGCCTTGCTCCGCAGAGAGGGGGGAAGCCGATCCACCAGCCGCACCGCCCCTAGCCATTAGGAGAAAGTCTTTGGCCAGGGCGCCCGCAGCCTCGGCCTATAGCCGCCGCCGTGAACGCCTCACCGGGACAGAGACCCGCAGATCTCCGAAGGCGCTCCAACAGGGGCCCCCCCTGGCACCAGAGTCCCACCTCAATGAGCGGTCCCGGGCACGGCACCCGCAGAGAGTCGCGGTCCCCTCAAGGCCCAGCAGCAGCCAGGGGAGGGCACAGCCCGCAGGCGGGAGAAAATGGCGGGCCCCGTCCGCGATCTCCAAACAGCTCCAGCCGGTTAGCCACCAGAAGGCAGGGAGGGCTAGATCTCCTCGGGGCCCGCAGCAGGGTCTTCGGTACGAGCAGTCACCGCCTGGAACGCACACCAGCGCTCGGGGGCCCGCCTCTCGCCTCCCGCGTACCAGTCAGAGCCTCAGGGCCAGGGCTCAAAATGGCGGCCGCACTATCAGGGCCGCCGCACCGTCTCTGCTCGGTGATCGCCGTCACCTCGCTGGGTCCTGGACACCTCGTCTCCCGCAGCACTGGACTCCGCAGGGCAGCAGCACGGCCTGGATGGCAGGTATGGGCCCCGGCTCTGCAATAATTGCCTATGAAAGCGGTGAGCGGCGGGAGCTCCTCCGGAGCACGTCTCACCACATCGCTGTCCAAGCCATGCCCCCACATCACTGACTTTTAATGTTAATAGTGTATGAATAATTAAGAAGCGAAAAAAATAACAAATGATTACAGATCTTGTGTCAATAATTAGTTTCTCATTACATACAGAGTGGGCAATATTTTCTTTATTTTTACAGCTGCATTGACACAATTTACTATTGCTAAGCAAATTACAGCATTTGGCAATGATGGTAAAAATAGTAAAGCTGGTTTGCTCGTTAAATTCATTACATATGTTTTTCTAAAACTGGCTGTAGCAGCTTTACAAAAGTGCAGACGCGTGAAATATGCAATGTGCTTTGGCCAGAAAGGCTATCACATAGACAGATCTGTTCATTTTTGGACCACTGACCAATTTCTAGAAATGCCACTAAGTGGTGGACTATGCTTAACCTAAATCGAGTTAGGCTAAAGCAGTGGTGACTGTTGAACAGCAATTAAATAGGTTTACTACCTAGCCATTGGGCGAATAAGTTTGTAGTTCATATGTCAATGTCAAATGATCTTTATTCGGAATAAAAACATCCATAAAAGTGCATACAAGTGCAATTTTAAAAACAATACGATACAATGATAATATGACAGCTTGAAAGGAAAAGGCATAAACTAATCAATCTTATTTTACATGAACACACAAAATGTCCCTCCTATTCTTAAAAACAACATTTTACACAATTAAAACTGTTTTCTAACAAACAGGAATAAAAAGATGGATGAGAGAAATAGCAGCAACATACAATTAATCCTCATCAGTCATGTGCAAAGGAGCGAATAAAACCCAATGTGCAAAGAGCGCATTTATAAAGTGCATAAAAAGTACAGTTTGTGGATGTTATACATCAATATATAAAGTGGCTCGTGAACGAACGGCAGCTTTGAGAAAACAGCTCACTCTGAATATTACTTCATCAGATTCCAATAATAAAAAGGTTCTCAGTGCTTTTCTAAAGCAAGTCAACTTATGTTTTCTACAGTAGGGCATCAAATAATGGGCAGATTTTTTTTTATAAAAACCGCAGAAGAACAAAAAGTGCAAAAGGCTCTGTTTCATATTTTGGTTACATGGACAATACAGTGTTTCTAGATGTTTATTGTAACCCAAAGGAAAATTTAACAGATTTACTATGCTCCCATCGCGAAAGCGAAACAGCAAACTTCTGTTCCATCTGCCAAAGTGTAAACATAGATATCTGTGAGGAGGGCCTGGATGTTTGATTTGCGAATCAAAATAGCCCATGTATTTTATAACAGTACACTTTGACAGATTTTTCCTTTCCCGCTCTTCTCTATACACATGATACAGTGCCCTTTGAATAGTAATCTTATGGGAACGATTTATCAAAGTAGGTGAGGTAAACAAATGACCATGTCCTACGCTGTCAAGGCAATCTTTTACAGCTTTTAACCAGGGTATATAGTGTGCCCTGTCACATTTTAGGCAGTCCAAAATTATATCACGGGTCAAGGTGGCAGCTGGGTTAATCCATAATTTTAGCCAGAAGAGTGCTGGTCTTGATTTTACAAAGTCTTCTATATATGGGATGTTTAATTCATTGTGACATATATATTGAGGGGAACAAATGACCCCTCCCAACACCTTCCGACAAAACCTGTTTTCTTCGGTTTGGAGATGGATACAATTTGTGTAACCCCAATCCTCGGCGCCATAAGTACCAGTTGGGACGCATTGTGTTTGATAAATTTTTACTAGTGGTGTAATCACATCAGCGTGGGAGGGTTGTCGCAAAGAAGTGACACAATTTATAGCTTTACCCAACTTGGTCCTGGCATAAGAAACGTGTGGTTGCCACGAACCAGAACTTGAAAATAGCAACCCCAGATAGGGAAAAGTGCAAGTGCTTTTCAAAACGTTTGACCCTGATTTAATCTCAGTAATTTTATGTTTTTTAGGGCCACAGCTCATAATAAACGATTTTTTAAAATTAGTGGTCAAACCTAGGTCTGCCATGAAATGGACAAAGCCTGAGATTAAAATACGGAGTGCCTTTGGTGTGCGGCCCATTAGGACCGCATCATCAGCGTAAAGGAGGGTAGGTATAGGGACTCCATTCACATAGGGTACATCTTTTGTTAAGGTACTCAAAGAGGAGCTCAGATTATTGATGTAAAGAATAAAAAGGAGGGGGGCCAGCACACATCCCTGTCTGACCCCCCTGCCAATGCTGATATCGTTCGAAACTTCGCCAGATTGATTAATACGCACACGAGCTCTTAGATCACTATGTAAGAAAGCTAAAAAGTTCACCAAATAATCATCCAAACCATAATTAAGAAGGGTGGACCATAGACGGGAACGATTAACGAAATCAAAAGCAGAACTTAAGTCCATAAAACCAAAATATAAAGGAGTTTTTTTAGCAGTATTATATTTTGCCATAATCAGACTCAAGTTCAAACATTGTTCCACCGTGCCAACATTACTACGAAAACCAAGCTGGCTGGGGTGTAGAATCTTACTCTCCTCCGCCCAGGATTTAATCCTTTTAAAGATAACCCTTCCCAAAACTTTCAAGGTATTATCGATTAACGATATAGGACGGTAACACCCCGGATCCAGCCTGTCACCTTTTTTAAAGATGGGCACGATGGTACTACAAGACCATGTTTCTGGTATTTGTTCATTCGTTAAATTATTAAAAACATTACATAGCAATGGTGCCCAAAAGTTAAGTTCACACTTTAACTGATCGATTGAGAGCCCATCGGGGCCAGGCGCTTTATTTCCTGCACTTTCAGCTATGGCATCCTCGACCTCAGACACGGAGATGTTAAGGGGGCTTAAAGGGAGGGAGGTTAAAGCAGGGTTGTCCGGTGCGGCGTAAATTTTAGCAAAATGTTCAACCCATATGGGTCCAGTGATGTTACAATTAATTGCCGTTAAATTCGACCCTATGGATCTTAAGTTCTTTACCTCCCTCCAGAACCCGGTAGTGTCTTTCAATTCGGCCGAGCGTGCCAAAGAATCCCAGTGGGTCTTAACCAGTTCATTAGTTCTATTTCGTAGGATGGATTTATACTCTGTTCTGAGTAACCTTATTTGAGGGATATCTCTGGGTTCAGATTTTAAAGCGGCCCTTAACTTCCTATTTGCTTTAGAGCAAGAGGCATCGAACCATCTAGGTGTTTCCTCAGATGTCCTCAAAGCAGGTCTAGAGATCTCACTTTTTATTACAGAGCAGAGTTCACTAAATGAATTGATAATGTTACCCCCGTGGTCATCGCTGGTGAGGCAGATGTCAATCAGGGCTGGATGTTTTTGGATGACTTTTACCAGAATTTCCCTGTTATTCACGCCCCTCCAGGCTACCCTCAATTTGTCAGTTGAAACTTCCAAGTTCCTTGCGCCTATTTCTGTTTGTGGGCATTTGCCCCTTGGAAGTAGTATGTGAATTACAATAGGGAGATGGTCACTATATACTTTACGAGGGATTGTTGTGAGTAGCGTCCCCTACTCACCAATCTGTGCGCTCAATCAACTTTGAAACACAGTGGTTTCTTCAACAACTTAAAGTTTATTCGTCAAAAGTCTTATAATTTTTCAAAATAAAGTTCTTTTTGAAAGATTTCATGAATTGTTTTCTTTAGATCATAATGTTCATCTTATGATGCAAATTGCGACATAATTGGAAATGTTCACATCCACCCAATGCATTTCGGGTCATAGAATTGAGACCCTTCGTCAGGGGTCTGCAAATAAGGGTCAAAACAGGACCAAATTAGTTACTCCTCAGGGTAATACAATGTATTAAATCTAGAAAACTACTATGTCTAGCAAATGCGCAGAGGTAATGAGGTAGCATGCTGGGTGAGGACCTAGTGATGGACAGAACGCCCGTGTCATAACTCTATAAAGTGCCAAACCTACAACTGATGTACTGTGTGCCAAAACCCAAAAAACCAACTGAAAACTCACCCAAATGTGAAGGTGCTTTCATAACCATGAAAATTAAAACATTAAAACGTTAACTGGTTCACTCAAACACTCACGTTCGTGTCGCATCAAGCCGGGCTTTCAAAATCCTCGGATAATTCACCCGCGAATGAATCGCGCTGTGATTAGTGCAAAAGTGAGTCACGTGTGCCATTTAAAGAACCAATAAGAGAGACAGTGTGTCCGGGAACCCTCACCATGTGACCCGAGTGTGCTGGCTTCAATCGCGGAAGTGTGTCACGCGGACTCAAAATTAAAAGTTATGTGTAGATGAATGATATCTAATGATGTCAAAACATGATCATAACAAACTGCAGATACATTTGACATAGATACAGTTGATAATGCACAATTTACGAAGTGACAGTAAGTTCGAATAGTCGTGGGGGCACGAAGGGCTAGATCAAACCCATGCATAATAATACAATGCTCAGTGTATACTTATAAAAAGCAAGAAAGTTCGATCCGATCATTCATCCCGAACGGATGAATGGAATTCAATTTTCTGATCCAAAAGAATTCTGCTCTCAGTCTCTGTCTTAAGGGATCCATGTCTCGACGTTGTGGGATACTCTCCAACACCATAAACCTCAACTGAGAGATTTGGTGGCCTGCTTCCTTCCAATGACAAGCTATATTGGATTTCATGTTGGCTAGTCGTATATTACTTTTATGTTCAGTTATACGAACTTTGATTTTGCGTTCCGTTTGACCCACATATACTTTGCCACACGGGCATTTGATGACATCTATGCAATTCATGGTGTCACACGTACTGCTTAAATGCCATAATTGCACACATTGTAATAATGTGATAGAAGGTAAAACTTTCAAGCATCCGACGAAAGGTTACACTATTCAACTTTGCCATTCCAGTACGTGTGACACCATGAATTGCATATATGTCATCAAATGCCCGTGTGGCAAAGTATATGTGGGTCAAACGGAACGCAAAATCAAAGTTCGTATAACTGAACATAAAAGTAATATACGACTAGCCAACATGAAATCCAATATAGCTTGTCATTGGAAGGAAGCAGGCCACCAAATCTCTCAGTTGAGGTTTATGGTGTTGGAGAGTATCCCACAACGTCGAGACATGGATCCCTTAAGACAGAGACTGAGAGCAGAATTCTTTTGGATCAGAAAATTGAATTCCATTCATCCGTTCGGGATGAATGATCGGATCGAACTTTCTTGCTTTTTATAAGTATACACTGAGCATTGTATTATTATGCATGGGTTTGATCTAGCCCTTCGTGCCTCCACGACTATTCGAACTTACTGTCACTTCGTAAATTGTGCATTATCAACTGTATCTATGTCAAATGTATCTGCAGTTTGTTATGATCATGTTTTGACATCATTAGATATCATTCATCTACACATAACTTTTAATTTTGAGTCCGCGTGACACACTTCCACGATTGAAGCCAGCACACTCGGGTCACATGGTGAGGGTTCCCGGACACACTGTCTCTCTTATTGGTTCTTTAAATGGCACACGTGACTCACTTTTGCACTAATCACAGCGCGATTCATTCGCGGGTGAATTATCCGAGGATTTTGAAAGCCCGGCTTGATGCGACACGAACGTGAGTGTTTGAGTGAACCAGTTAACGTTTTAATGTTTTAATTTTCATTGTTATGAAAGCACCTTCACATTTGGGTGAGTTTTCAGTTGGTTTTTTGGGTTTTGGCACACAGTACATCAGTTGTAGGTTTGGCACTTTATAGAGTTATGACACGGGCGTTCTGTCCATCACTAGGTCCTCACCCAGCATGCTACCTCATTACCTCTGCGCATTTGCTAGACATAGTAGTTTTCTAGATTTAATACATTGTATTACCCTGAGGAGTAACTAATTTGGTCCTGTTTTGACCCTTATTTGCAGACCCCTGACGAAGGGTCTCAATTCTATGACCCGAAATGCATTGGGTGGATGTGAACATTTCCAATTATGTCGCAATTTGCATCATAAGATGAACATTATGATCTAAAGAAAACAATTCATGAAATCTTTCAAAAAGAACGTTATTTTGAAAAATTATAAGACTTTTGACGAATAAACTTTAAGTTGTTGAAGAAACCACTGTGTTTCAAAGTTGATTGAGCGCACAGATTGGTGAGTAGGGGACGCTACTCACAACAATCCCTCGTATGTTGAAAGGCACGCTGACTACGTGCGACGTCTGCAGCGCCAAACTTATCTGATAAAAATTTGTTACGCAAAATCTGTTTTACATTTGAGTGCACGGGGATTACACGCTTTCTCACTATATACTTTACACACAACCTCAGCATTCATTAAAACATTGGCGACAGTAGGTGAGACAAATACATAATCAATCGTGGTGCCACTACCATGACCAATAAAAGTGGGAAACGGGGCAGTGCTGATTTCCATACCGGCATGCTCCATGCAATTTACAAGTTCTCTGCCTGCAAGGAAATTCGATAGTTCTATACCTCTTCTGCAGGGGGGGTTTCTAAGATGTAGATGTGCATTAAAATCCCCTCCTATACAAATACCATCGAATTTCCCATATTTCTGTCCATCCATAATTTCATCAATAAACTCAAATAAAAGAATAAAATTACAATTTGGTTGGGACAAGAAATCATTGTTATAAAAATTGATCAAACATAGCCTTATCGGAGGAGCCAAGACGGGATCCAAAATGGCTGCTTAGCAGCCCGGCTCCGCTGCTCGCCCTCTCCCTCCCTTACATCCTGTATTTGATCCTGAGTCCATATCATACCCCCGCACGGCGGAAGTAGTGAGGAGCCATCCCGTGCAACTCCGGGTTCGTGATCGCCTCAGACGGCTGAGTAATGTCGATGCGAACAAAGCGGCCTGCGTCAGCCATAAGCCGGGACCTCGAGCTGTGACGTGGCGGGGGTGGAAGTGAACAACAGCGGGCGCGGCCGGCAGGAGACCGGTCGACCCCTGCGGAAGTCGTAATTTGTGGTCTCTGACGGATGCCAGCGGAGTGAAATACCGGCGCCTGGGATATCGCGTTACGCATCTGGCTGACTTTTTCGGCGCCACAGAACCCGAGACCGGATGATACTCCAGCCACCCACGATGACCCCTTTGATGTGCTGCCCGGGGTGACATGGCCCCGGTTGGATCGCTCGCCGGTTGCGATGGGCATTGGATTATGGTTCTCCCCTGGGCATGGCGGGTGAGGAGCTGGTGAAACTGACTTTGCTACGGTACTATTTCTCTCTGCCCCGATTCCGGCGCGCTCTGCCGGGCGACGATGACACCCCAGATGCCTGATATGATGTTCGTTATTCTGGCTGGGAGGCCCCCAGGGGCGAGGAGCGTCACCACCGTAGATATTGGAGGAAGGGAGCTCACACTTGGGGATAGTAGTAGTAGTTGAGCGCAGATTCACTGAGCGTTGGAAGCGTGAGCGAGAGGAGGGCGAGAGGACGCGTTGGAAGGCAGAGCGCGGGCGTTTACCATTTTCGGCCCCCTGCCTCTCCGCTTGAATATCTGCCTGCTGTACACTGCCTGTACCCTGCCCCCCCGTGCAGTGAGGTGCGGAGCACGGGGGACGTGAGTGCAGGAGGCCGCCGGAGCTCGCAGTGTCCTTAGTAGCTGCGCCGGGCAAAAAACGGGAGCGGCCCGGTAGCGGCGGGAGCTGCTACGAGGCTCTTAGTAGGCAAACAACGCATGCTGACTCATACCTGCGAGAGTGCAAAAGTTGATTGTTGTCAGGTGTGGAGGCTGCGGACTTGCCGAATGGCTGGGAACCTGTTTTAAGACCCGAGAGCCTTGAGAGCCATTTCGCCTGTTTCACCTGCCTGTGCCCGCAGCAACCCCTAGCCCCCCCGCCCCGCCGTGAGCTACCGTGTGGAGCGAGGAGCGGGGCTGGGCTGAGTTAAGGCGAGAGCGGTCGGGTAGCTTGCAGCTCCCCCCCCCCCCTGCTGTTGCTGTGAGGCTCTGTCCCTGCTCCTGCACATCCAGTCTAGGTCTTGCCGGTTGCTGAGGAGCAGATCATCAGCAAGCAGGAATACGGCGAGGACACTGGGAAAAAGCTGCTCAGACGCTGCTGCCGAGTGAGACAGTGAATCCTCTACTGGGCCTCCACTTGGCCTCCCCCACCATCAGAAGTCGATAAAGGTGAGGCGGCCCTGTGAAGCTTGCAGAGTACTGCGGGGGGGTGTAAGGAGAGGGCGTAGGCAAAGGCGTCTGCTCGCAGAAGGGTGTAAGGGCTGATCAGGGTTGTTCAGTGAGAAGGGAACCGGCGAGGCTCAGAAAATACTAATCGCAGCCAATTGATCTGCACCACAGCATCACAGCAATACAGCTTCACAGTGCCCAGGGCCCATAGAGGTGCTCCAATCAGAAACTAAGATTCAAAGGTCAACATTTGTTTGGACCATAACTTAATTGAAGGTTAATACAAAACTTGGCTGCGGGGGTGGCGTATCCAACGGACTTTCAACGGACTCGGGCATAGACGGCCATATGAGGTCGGGAAGAACGAGAGAGGCTATGCCACTCAAACCAAAAGGAAAAAAGGGAAAGAAACAATACCCCAGCTCCGAGGTCAATGCTGATCAAAAGCTTATTACAATTGAGCAGGACCAAAAAGAGAGCACAGTGAGGACGCTTACAGGGACCGCGGCACCCACTTACCAACCTAGGATATATACAAAATTTAATTTTTTAAAAGATGCAGGGGCAGTCCTCTTCTCGAGTAATGCCTCTCTTAAAGGCTTGCATTCACCACTGCTACCTTTACCCTTGCAAACAGAAGAGACTGTATCATCCTTGCCTTCCCCAGACAAAAATGGATTAGCGCCGCAACAAGGTCAGAAATTGACGCTTAAACACCAAGTGCAAATACATTCGGCTAGGAAGAAGGAGGAGGGAGGCAATTCACCGCCAGTGGGCTTTGCAGGAATGCATGGGAAAATAGGTCTGCCTTCAATAAAACTCAGACAACACGACAGTACTCAGAAGAGTCTGATTGAAGAACATGACCCCCCAAAAAAAGAGGCAAATGATAAAATTGAAGAGCAGGTCACTAATGGAAATAAAAACAATACTGTAACCAAATCAGACTGGGAATCAGGAGAAGGGGCTCAAAATATTGATACTAATACCAGCATTTCTACCGACATGGCAACAAAAAGCCACAGCACCCCCACGAAAGATAAAGATCGAATAAACCTCCTGACGCCAAAGTTTTCGGACTACGGCACGGTGATCGACCAATATGGAGACTCGGCTGTAGGGGTCCCGGATCTAAGCCAGAAAGAGGAGGGAAGGGTGTCCATGTCCTGTCTAAACACACAAGAATGGGAGGATACGCTCTCTACTCATACAGCAAATCAAGTACAAAGAGCGAACCTCCATCAAGAACTTCGGAAAGAAAGTCCAAGTGATTCTTCTTTGGCAGAACAACACAACAAAAGCGGTAAAGAGAATGAGCAAAGAAAGGAACAAAACTCTGGTACTTGGATCTCACTCCTAAACACAATACAGCTAGCAGTCGAAGCACTGCAATATCAGTCGGAAAAAATGGAGATCCAACTGTCCTTATTGAACACACTGGCAGTTTTTACTGCAGGCATTGATGAAAAACTGGGAAATTTAAACGGCCTGATAACAAGAGCGCAAGCAAATACATATCTCAGCTGCAAATGTGAGCCGGTTGTCGATAAACTATCTTCCTTGCCCATAATGCTAAGAGAGCTGATAACTGAAATACAAAATACAACAAAAAATGATCCAAAAAGAAACCCAACCAAAGATCAGGACGTGTTAAAAAGCCCGGCGGGAACAACTAAAAAAAAAACATCTGCCAATATATATATATGCAATTCAGAGGCTGACACCGAGAAGGCAAGTGGACACGAGGATGGAATGGATCAAAATCTCAATGCCAAACAACGCCGTCGGCAGAAAAGGAAAGGGCGCAATCAAAAGCCCCAAACAAACGCAATGAAATACTTCCCTATTTTTGATGGTTTGCAGAATAGACAGGATAACAACCTCAAAGACGCAAACATAAACATAAATACAATTAAGCAGGCTCAACCATCACCAGCCAATTCTAACCAGATCACGGCACATGAAATAGTCACTAATCAGCCTCATGGAATTAAGGCACATCTCGACACAGGAGCAGGTTCCACCCAATCGACTCTACAATGGGAGAATATAGAGGAAATAGAAATAAAAAAGCAATGGGAGAATATAGACCAAATAGAAGTAAAAAAACAAGAGTCTACCTTTAGCATGCCATCTAGACCATCTGCAAGAATTGCCAATAGTCAGACAATAAACAGATCAGATTTGAGGAGTGAAACTATAACACCTCAAAAGGCTTGTGGAGCAGGACACGACTCAAGGGCCTCAAATCTGACAGAGAGAAAACAAATATTTACCAACACGAGCCCCATTATCGAGCCAAGGAAAAAAAAGCAAGGAATGACAGAGTTGTTGGACAAGGCCTCACCGGCCAGGGAGATTAAAAAGCTCTGTATACCAACTAAGCTGAGCCCTAGACACAAATCATTGGAAAAAAGGGCCCAGACGGGGGGCAAAGAGTCAAAACAAATAAGCAATACATCTACAATACTAAAACCGACTAAAATGGACCACATGGCAGAAGGAACATGTAATCAACTGGAGATTCAACCAGCAAAAGCAAACATATTTACATCCTCACTAAGAACAATTGAGACTACAAATGTACTGTCATCACAAGTACCAAGTACCAGGCAACGAGAAATAGAGGCCTTGGTCTTTCATCCGCTATTTACCTCAAAGGGTCACCAAGATACTCTTAATCGAGGAAACATTCTAAGACTAATGCAGTCCATCCCAAACTTGGCTAGTATAACATCAAAGGACCTACTGTCTGTAGAATTTATACCTCCCACTACTTTAAATAACCGAGAGGCTACAAAGACAATATGGTCCACAACCAGAATTGCAGATACGATTCTAGCTGAACAAGGGGTCTTCCTAAACTGGGGTATTGACATTACCCCTTCACAGAAACCACCCTATCCGTTCCCGCTACTGAGAACTACAAGCCTGGCATCAGCAAAATATAAAGCATATGCAAAGAGTGTGCTTAGAGGAGCACAGGGAAGAACTGGTCAAGAGAACACAATCAGCCAGAGGGATCTATCAGATCTACGGCTGGAAGTAGTTTCTTATCCAAATCAAGGCACAAGCAGGGAAATAATATCCCGTACAATAACTATGCATTCACAGGACGATTGACGCAACATACGACATAAAGTCCATAGTAGGTCGATGGAACTGCCCCTTAGCTTATGTTCTTGGAATATCAATGGGCTAGCAACAAAAATAGAGGATCCTGACTTTTTGAACTATGTTACTACTTTCGACATAATTCTGCTGCAAGAAACATGGCTCACAGAGCCACAGCACATCAAGGGCTATATATGTTTCGCCACCCCAGCTGCAAAGATCAGCAGATACGGCCACTGCTCGGGTGGGCTGGTTACTTACATCTCTGCAACAAGCATACCCTCAGCAACCCTCATGGATTCTATGCCAAGCACGACATTAGCAATTAGAATCAGGATCAAGCTGGACAAAGAGGAAAAGGAGGTCTGCATAATAAATTCATATGTCCATCCTAAACGAAAAGCAAAGGACTCTACTAAAATCACCAACCTCTTATCTGAGTATGCAGCAGAGATGGCAAATCCAATATTCATTCTGTCTGGGGACCTAAATCAACATCTCCTTGGCTCGGCAGAAGGGGAGGAGTCAGCAGCTTTAACCAGAATTTTTGATATTCCCAAACAATCGGAGCCACAGCATGCAAAGAAGAAAGTCCGTCATAGTCACTTCCTCGAGGATCTAGAACATCACAATCTCCGAGCCTTGAACGGAAGATTCCCAGAAGACTGCCCCCCAGTTGAATCCTTCTACTCCATCTCTGCATGCTCCATTCTGGACTATACTTTTGTCAGTCTCGAGCTGTTCCCTTATATTCTCGGGTTTAGGATGGGGGATAAGGGGGATAGCGATCACCGCCCCCAGGAAATCCAGATAACAGCTATTGTTCCTACTTCAATAAGGCCAGACATACCCCTGGG
Organism: Lissotriton helveticus; assembly: GCF_964261635.1. Lineage (NCBI taxonomy): Eukaryota > Metazoa > Chordata > Amphibia > Caudata > Salamandridae > Lissotriton > Lissotriton helveticus. Next base: position 316,552,815 of record NC_136072.1, on the reverse strand, counting down.
ACCCATGCACACCCAAGATCAAAAAAGAATTAAATGCACATTGCATAATGCCAATCTGCTGTCGGAAGCTGCAATAAATCTCCACAACTTGCAAACTTTGAGTTCAGATGACTTAATAGCACACTGGGAGGTCTTCACAGCAACACTGCCACAAAAGCTTGTAGGCACTACTCCCACTAAAGTCAACACCCAAGGGAAAGGGGGAAGAAACAAAATGCAGAAAAAGTACAGAGAAGAGCTCAAGTCACTAAAAAGATCTGTAAACTCAAGCCTGCGTAGGTTGAGAACTTCGCCAGGAAATGTTAATGCACAAGCTTTCCTGCATCAACAGAGGGCAGCCCTAAAAAGATTAAAATGGAACATCAAGAGAGACTACGAGAATGATAGCTGGGCAAAACTCTTATATGACATAAACAGCAATGATAGCGCACGCTTTTGGAAAACTGTGAATGGGATATTGCGTCCAAAATCTGAGGATATTGGGTCAAATATCTCAGAAGGAGTCTGGATAGAATATATCACCAGCCACTTTAACAACTGTATGGAAAATGCAGGAGAACGAACGGCCAATCGAGGGCTCTCAAAGAAATCAGTTGCAGTTTGTATACCTCTAGCTAGTACACCGAGCTAAAGGTGCAGCAATGCCCAGCCACAGGAAGCAGATCGCTGGGAATAATAAACAATTTGCAACCACTCCTAATACAAAAACAGATTGCTAAAGGGAGGAAAGAAGGTGCCCCAGGCCCAAATGGCATACCACCAGCCCTGTTCAAAGCTAAGAGCAAAGAATGGGCAGATATTTTACAACCACTGTTTTTGGAAATTAGATTGCAAAACAGAATACCAGAAGCCTGGAAGGGCTCAACAATAGTTCCAATACATAAAAAAGGAGACAAGGCCGAGCCTAACAACTACCGCCTATTTGCGCTAATTGACAACGAAGCGAAGTACTTTGCGGGAACTATTCTAGAGGAGCTTACACTTTGGGCAGAGACGATTCATATGATACCACTGAATCAGACTGGTTTCCGTAAAGCAACCAGCACAGCTACAAATATCCTCGCAATTTCTCTAGCAATTGACGCAGCAAAAACTTCCAACTTACCATTACATCTATGTTATATTGATTTTAGTGCTGCTTTTGACAACATCGAGAGAGGCAGACTTTGGGAGAAATTGACACGATGGGGCATTCCACAGTCTACTCTAAACATCTTAATGCTCCTACATACGGACACCTGGGTGCAGGTAAAACTAGGTGGAGGGACTCATCTCTCCTCGAAAGTACCAACTACGAGGGGATTGAAGCAAGGTTGTGTGCTTGCTCCAACCTTGTTCAATCTATTCATGGCTGACCTTCCTAATCGGCTGGATGCTTGTAACTCCCACGCCCCCAGGTTGGAAGGGAAAACTATAACCAACCTCATGTACGCTGACGACGTAGTTTTGCTAAGTCATACTCACGTTGGCCTGCAACATCTACTAACTGAAATGCAAAACTACGCAAAAGAAAACAACTTAAAAATAAACTTGTCCAAAACAAAGACAATGTCAATTAACAGCAAAAAAAGCTCACAGAAACACTGGTTCCTTGGTGGCATCAAAATCGAACATGTAAGCGAGTACAAGTACTTAGGGGTTGTATTCGATAGAGAAGGCTCATTCTGGCGCCAAAAAGAGGAAATAAAAAGGAAAGGTCTGCTAACTGCCTTAACGATGAAAAATCTGGCAAACAAACTAATGGGACCGACATTGACCCCACTATTGAAGGCAGTTCAGGCTAAACTTCTTCCCTCGCTAACTTATGGTAGTGAGGCAATGAGGGGTAGAGATGCTAAAGAGCTGGATAGGACGTTGGTCAAAGCCTATCGAACTATGTTTTGTCTTCCGTCTTATACGTCAGCAGCACAAATAAGGCTGGAGTTTGGCCTCCAACAACAAGCCTTGGCTAGATACGGGGCTTACATCATATGCTGGCATAAGATAAGCAAGGCCAATCCAGACACATTGAACTATCTGCTTTGGCAAGACTTACAACATAGGGAGTTTTCCCAAGCAAGAAACTACCTTAAATCAGCCTTAGATTCCACCAAATTGTCTGGACTATGGGAGGCGCAACTCGGCCAACATAATTTCAAAAAATTGGTGTGGAAAAGCATAAAACTATCCTCCTTACTTAACGACAAGGCAGCCTTCTCGAAAAGATCCCACGCCTGGATGACCCTCAGCTCGTACAAATCGCTCACCCCACAACCATATTTCAATCAGCCTTACTCGAGGGTGACAAAAATGAATTTCCTAAAGTACAGACTGGGGATGCTTCCATGTACTCAACATTTACCACCATGGTTGAGGACCAAAGGCCAAGCTGCCTGCAGACTGTGTAACAACAAGAATGGTGACATTCTGCACGTAATTTGCCTATGTGAAGAACTGCGTCAAGTACGGTCTCAATTTCTAAAAGATTCATTCAACCAGAAAGGGATCCGCACCAGAAGGCAAGCAGTGCTGGCCTGCTTTAACCCAGCGAACATCCAATTAAATTGCAGACTGGTAAAATATCTAAGGATGGCCGAACAAAAAAACGGGGCTAAAGTCTCTTCTCTGACTGCGTGTGAAACAGCTACCGGAAGTGGACAAGGAGCTATGGCGGGAACTTAACCGAAACAAGCAGAGACAATCTCGCCATGATATCCAAGCACGCGTGACCCATTGACTACTCCAAATACCGTAATTTGACCATGTATTATCACAATGCAGTATTTTATTCTAATTCTTAAAATGTTTTTAACCATGGATTATGAATTTTATAGTGTAACCTTTTGCAATGGTTTTAATTAACTATGCCAATAAACTTACTTACTTACACACTTGGGGATGTTCTTTTGGCAGTTGATGACCTTCATTCCTCCCTGAGCTCTAAATTGTTTGCTCTCCATGACTCGCTGGCGGCTATTATTCCTGACATGGGACCTGGGGGCTCAGATGGAAATATGTTGGACCGAGCGCCTGTTGTTGCTCAATCGTTTGTCTCCGTGGATTCTTTGGGGCGAGAGGTGCTGGATTTTGACTACCGTGAGCCTGCCGTCTCGCATTGCGCGACCGATATTCCTGCTGGATCCTTGTTCTGTTTCCCCACCATCGAACAGTTTCACGGGGCAACTTCACCATTGGACAGTGACTACTGGCGAAGGGGACTTATTGCTATCCACCTGCCTTCATTCAGCGCCTGGGTGTCTCCTGAAAAGCATACTTGGGTGCCTGGATTGCTTGTCTATGGAACTGCTGTGTCGGAGTGTCTGTCTACTTTTATTCGGACTGGCCAGGGTTGAACTTCGCATGATTGTTGCCGATTTGGTGCTCTTGGTGACGACGCAGGGTTTGGCTTACTATTGTGATTATGGGGGTGTGTAATGGACATATGATGATGGCTGCCTCCTCATTTGGGGAGCTTACCTTTCTTCTGGGAGGGTGGGGGGGGGGATGGGGACGGGTGAAGAGCTCCTCCTCCTTCTTTTTCTTGTAACTGGGGTTTCGGTGCTTGGGGCGACAGGCATGCCTATAGGGGGGGTGGGCCGTAGCCTTCTGCTGGTATGCGGGGTGGGGGATGGGTTTTGTTTTGGTTCTCTTTTGTTCTATGGCCTTTCTTTTTCCTTTGTCTGTGCTTTCTTTCCTGCCTTTCCACACTGCTGTTTGGATGAGGGGTCCAGTTTGGTTCTTTTTGGGTCACAATTTCGCGATGTGCGCTTGCGCTTATTGCAGTACATTTATTGGCCCTGATGGGTGGACAATGGGTTAGTATGTGATTACTGTATATTGGCTTATTCAGATTCACACGTATTCATTGTAATTCTCTTTTATGTCGGTATAGCTGGCGAATACCCTATTCTATGACTTGTTCCGAAACTGACTTTATGTGACTGTATGCACTAGGATCCTTCCTCCAGTGTTATAAAATGGAATCCTCTCATATCCTGATTTTGGTACCCACGCTCACATGTACCGCATGTCCTTCCGATTTACTATGATTCCGGCGTTCGAGATGCTGAATTGTACTTTTATTATGTACCGTTTACCGATTTACCTGACGGCCGGCCTGAAGGTTGTGGGCACATACCTGTATTGTTTTGAAGAGATGTTTTTGAGGACTCCAAATAAAAATCTTATACAAAAAAAAAAACCATAGCCTTATCCTATTGATGTATGCCAATGCCATGAAACTTGGGCTTTTAGTTTGAAGTAATTCAGTTTTTACTTCTGCAGATATTTTAACCCAGATGGAAAGGCCCCCACTGGGGCGGCCTAAGGGGGGGGCCGAGACAATCCTGTTATGGCAACAGTACCCCTCGAGTAGCAAGTCATCGGTACACCAGGTTTCTTGGAACATTAGTACGTCGTAAGAAGAGACCCAATCCATCCAAGCTGTAATTACCATCTTGGCCTTCAGGCCAGCAATGTTCCAGCTGAGTATTGACAGGTTATTATCGGGCCTCAAGCAAGGGACCTGGTCAGTTACTAGAGAGAGTACTGTTGAAATTTGCCCCTGTAGTTCACATGGTGTTTCAACTGGGAAAGTTTCAGATGTTAATGGGGGTGCCTCAGAGGATGTTTCCACTGTGTAATCAGAAGCCGAACACATAGAACCAGGTACTTCAATAGTGGGAGGCAGTCAATCCAGTGTACCCAAATCGTGAAGTGGTGAAAACCTGTTATGTAAAGGAAACACAGGTGGAGGCTGCATCATTCTGTGTGGGGGACGATAGAAATAATTTAACGGTAAGGGGGTCACCAGAGTGGATGGGCCATGATGGGCAAAATTCTTGTTTAACAAAGACTTCACAGTACCAGGATTCCTAAAATTGACTATAATGCAGTCCCCATTAATGTTTTTAAAAAGAGGACCAACCCATGTTACTCGGCGTGTGGATATAATTTCTTTGGAGACATCATAGCCAACCCCCTTGTGCTTGGTTAGCCAGTCGATGCATTTATTGTGCAATTGCACCCACGACTCTCCTTGCCCTTCCCTGAGAGGTGGAATCCCAGCCAGAACTAAAACGTAAGGACACGCCTCAGGTGGTAGATGTAAGGCAAGGGCCTTGATGTTTAAGAGGCCTGGTGTCTTCGTGTGAGGTCTTATTGTAGCGCTGGCTTGGGTTTGAAGGGGCATTCTGGATTGTTGTGCCTATAGCAGAATTACCATTATGCTTATTCTTAGGTGCACTAGTAACAGTAGAGGGCAATGAAGGTTTGCCTGAAGGATCAGGGGGGTTACTTTCCCTTATGCTGATGGTCGCCACGGATGGCACAGTTGTTGACAGACCATTCACAGCTTCTGATACCGTAGCCCTATTTTCTGTCGACAGATTGCCATTTGTTGTGTGATTACTGCTAGTGAGTGCACGGGTAGTAGATTCCAGGTCTTTTAGCAGACGTTCACCTCTTAATTTATCCAGTGACACTGTCCCCTTTCTTTTGGCATCATCATTTTTAATTAGATTTTCCAGTCTGTCAAGTCTCTTAAAAATATTATTAAATTGTTTGATCATTTGACCTTCGAGTTGCTTAAAAATTGTATCCGCAATGGTCTTGATGAGATTTCCCTCAGATTTAGAGTACAAACTATTTACATTGGGAGAATCCGTCTGGGTGGAAGTAGTCATTGAATTTAGACCATCATTATTTATGACAACGACATCATCCAGATGGGGTAGAGCCTGCTCGGATACTGTATGTTGTTTTTGTTTCTTCCCCCTATTCCACATACTTTGCGGTGTTGGTTGATTAACAGTCCTAGGGGGCTGCTTCCTTTTATTATATGTTGATTTTACTGAGCCTCTTTTGCGCTTAGCTCCTGTGTTCTCAGTGAGTTCAGTGGTAGGGTCCGGGGCTGCAGTTGAAACTGTGTAGGTGATAGTGTTTTCATCCTCAAGAACAATTGGCACATTTACAGCAACAGATTGTTGTTTCTCCACAGTTACTTCGGGAAATATGTGCATGTTACCACTTAGATTTCCTGTTGCAGCTAGGAAGTTAGTGGTAGGCGAACCCATTGAGAACCTCCTCTCAGTTTGAACAATCTCATTAAAAGCAGTGTCTATTAATGCCTCAAAGGACGTAATAAGGGATGCAGAGTTTTCAACGTCCTGAGTGGCAGTATTTATAGTTTTGCTAACAGCATTGCGTTTGGCCATGGTTATAGCCAACTAGCCAAGAAAGGTCTCACCTTAAAAGAGGGGCGTTAGAGATGTGGCCCGCCCGACCACTGTTGACCTCTGAGGGCCTCAGAGGGCCCGCCCTTTGCCCGGGCTTCGCCTGGGCGCTCCCGCGGGCGACTCGCGAGGCGAGAGGCGTTCCTCTCTTTTCAGGCGCCTCCGGGCGCAGAGATGGCGTCAGGGACGCGACTCAGCCGCCGGGGCACCTGGGAGGTGTAGTCTGGACCCCCGGTGGCTGCAGGCTCAATGGCGGTGCAAGCGCGACGGCCGTTCCCCTCACGGCGTCTCACTCGCGCTGCACAGCAAGATGAAGGTGAAGGCAGGAGAAAAGTACAGCAGCCGTTCCCCTCACGGCAGGTGAGCAATGATTCTGGCGTCCCTCAGAGCGCTCGGCGCTCCTCTCTTTTCAGGCGCCTCCGGGCGCAGAGATGGCGTCAGGGACGCGACTCAGCCGCCGGGGCACCTGGGAGGTGTAGTCTGGACCCCCGGTGGCTGCAGGCTCAATGGCGGTGCAAGCGCGACGGCCGTTCCCCTCACGGCGTCTCACTCGCGCTGCACAGCAAGATGAAGGTGAGGGCAGGAGAAAAGTACAGCAGCCGTTCCTCTCACGGCAGGTGAGCAATGATTCTGGCGTCCCTCAGAGCGCTCGGCGCTCCTCTCTTTTCAGGTGCCTCCGGGCGCAGAGATGGCGTCAGGGACGCGACTCAGCCGCCGGGGCACCTGGGAGGTGTAGTCTGGACCCCCGGTGGCTGCAGGCTCAATGGCGGTGCAAGCGCGACGGCCGTTCCCCTCACGGCGTCTCACTCGCGCTGCACAGCAAGATGAAGGTGAGGGCAGGAGAAAAGTACAGCAGCCGTTCCCCTCACGGCAGGTGAGCAATGATTCTGGCGTCCCCGTTGTAGTTCATATAAGCCAGCATCATTTTTTCTAAAGCAGCCAAACCATCCCTTTCAGTCTTATTTTCAGGTTAAATTTGGTTAAAGATGAAATAATCGATGGATACCTGTATTGCTTTGCACTCCCAGATAATAGAAAATATCACCCTCCAACATGGAGGCTCAAACACGACGAAGCAATAAAAACAACAAAACACTACCTGGAAAGAGATTTCACTTTTATAAAATGAAGCACATCAAAGACTGTTTTCAGAATAAGGCATGGGGTTTTATTTGTGCAACACTCTCTACCAAAAAGCTTTCCCAGATGTCAAATGAACAACATTCAAATATATATAGATATATGTGCAAGCAATCAAATGCAACTGTTAAATGCATGGATAATAACACGAAATACAAGCAGATAATACTGGTAGTCCTGCAAGAAATCAGAAAGATATATTCACTAAATACATCATATGATTACAACCACTGAAGACTTGGATTTGGACACAGACACTCACATATCACAATGAAAACACCTCAGATGATAATAGCCACTGGAGACTTGAATGTGCACACAGACACTCACACATCACAATGGCAATAATCAAAAATAAAACATATCACCTGGTGCAAACTTCATCTTGGCCCACTCCAGACTGGGGGGTTCACAGCTGGGGTCTAGAGCCTCAGCAACCAGATTCCTGCACTGAAGACACGTCCAAGGTTCAGGCCTAATCCCAGTTTCCAAGTCAACAAACCCTAGCTTTATAAATTCAAAACACACTAAAAGGTTCCGAGAGGACTTCATCTGCGCCAAAGAAACTTACTGGAATTGGCCACTTTCCATGCAAGCATTCCAAAGGCAAAAGAGCTCTCACGTTCCTTCTGCACCCTCACATGTGTTCCAGCCTTTATCTTAACGGAGCTAACGAAAGTCTCCGACAGTACAATAAAAAAAAAAAACCTTGAACGTGAATAGCCTAAGCAACTTGAGTAAAATGGGGGTCTACCTCTGTGCGCAAAAGCTCAAGCTAGCTGACAGAGTCAGCATTCAAGGTGGCTTGAGGGCATGTCAAAGCCAATAGTAAGAACTTTGTAATACTTCACAATGTAAACATAGTGCACCACTGCCTATAGCATCACACACTTCCTCTCCCAATGTACAACATTATGCACATTTGAGCACCACCTCTTTTAACACTGCACTTCGAGACCAAGAAATACATTCCACATCTCTCCCTCTCTCATGCTTTCAAATTCACATCCCACATGTTCTGTTCCTGGCAAGGCTGTTCTACTCTACTTTAAAAGTACAAGATTACACAAAAGAAATCTTCTAGGATAAATGCACATGCAGGAAAAATGATGTCGTACATTCATGCTAGGATAAAGTAAAACACAAAAAGACAATTAAAAGAATGGTAGTCTAAAGTCATCACGCGGTTTCAATATATAGGAGTGCTTCTAGAACTACAATACCTAATATTCAATTGAAGCCTTAACCTACGTGGGTCTCTTTAATCTTTTTTAACCAAAGAATCTTAAAGAGGTGGTCAATGGAGAAGCAGTCGCAAATAAGTGCTATATTTAGAAGTCTTTCTGATTTTGTATTGATAGAATGCCACAACTGAATGGGTCTTGCAAGTATATCTGTAAGGAAGGGCAAACCTAGTTCATTATGACACAAGTAAAAAGTAGTAGCTTGGGGACCAGTTATATTCCATATAGGTACCCCGATATAGGTCCGGGTAACATCATAACCCTTCACCTACATTCTCTCCTAAATACATACATACCGGATTTGAGGGAACGACCTTTCACCTAGTTACAAGATTACACACAGTACGTAGGGGATTTCACTGAACACTGGCCTCATAAATTATGCATGAGGATTCTTAGTTTCTTAGAATCACAGCAGAACCATCACCTCCTGTATTATAACTATGTATAAAGTTCATTCCCGACGTCATCCTAAGTCCGACACTGGCGCAGCAAGGTAGAACCCCTGGGGATACCTTAGGGTGTATAAACATCACATCTTGCTGAGATAGTCAGAGGAGATCAGGACTTCTCGTCCTACACACTGATGCAAGATGCTGAGGTTCCTGCATGCAGATACTCCAGGTCGCAGTGGCCTGACATCCCCTGCGGGGTGTTCAGCTCGAGACCTGAACGGGGTCTCGCAGTCTCACATCAAGTAACAGGGTTGGTTTTATCCTATATGGATTCTTGGCTTTACAGCTACTCACATGCTAGGTATCCTTAGATACATCTAGATAGGGTTGTATTTTAGGCGTACACATTTTACCGCCAAGTATTTTTATGTACTTGCCTGTGGTTATGATGTTAACAAAATAGTAGAAACCTACCACCTGTTTACCTTCTTAGCGCTGCTACTCATTTATCTATGCTACTGTCTACTGGTGATTTCGGTACACTTATTTTACAATAGAATAACGATTGTTCAATAAATACTTATTGAAAACGTCCCAACCATTTATTCTGTGTATCTCTCCGAGAAAAAGTGAGCATGAGTGACTGAGCGAAAACTGAGTTACTGTTTCCACGGTCCTGAGGGATCAAGGTTGTCATGTTCGATAGTTGCCAAGAACTATTCTCTCCTTGGTAAGAGGAGGTGATAGTGGCATAGCGATCTAGCTGGTACACAGGCCAACATACCCGGTGGGGGTGTCTGGAATCAGTCTGGACACCAGTCCCACTGTGTATGTTGTCTAAACGTGCAGATCCTATATAGGTCTTATAGTAATGACATGGCACCGTCAACGTTGGAATGGGCACTTATTTAACAGTCAAAACTGAGTAGTTCAGTCGTGCTATTTTCAGAGACCCCTTCTCACATTGCCTCAGAGACGTCTGGAGTATAAGGGAACAAAATCCGCCACAGCTGAGTAGGAAAATTACTATGTATTAACTGTTGGTTTAATAAAGCTTGAAGGATACAGTGTTCCTATTGTGCTTGACACCTTATCTCAGTTCCCTTGAAATGCTCTCCGTTCTAAAGATAATGACTGAGCAGGGAGAAGTAGATGAAGGAAATCCACTAAACTTCACAGCAGAAGAAGATGATGCAGATGCAATACCAATTGCAGAGAGTGTTAGAAATGCTGTCACCCTAAGACTAGTAGCACATGGTGTTACAATTAGAGGTGGGAAAGTGACCTTTGTGATTGAGGCACATAAACCATATAGAACAGAGGTATTCTATTCATGGATTAGATTCCCATAGGCGAATGCACAAACTAAAACATTTCACTACTATGTAGAAGAGGAAATACCAAATTAATTTAGTCCATATGAAGACATTGAAATTAAACTTACGCCGAACATTTTTACTGGTTCAAAGGCGCCCTCCCCCATACAAGAAATAGCGTAAGACTTGGCCCGCTCAGGAGCAACATGGCCAGCGCTAGCGGCATACACACTACATCCTGCCATGATGCCGAGAGGAGACTTATTCATACAGAATAAAGAATTAATAAGACTTTACAGAAACATGACACAGTTTGTGATGAGATCACTTACACTTCAGCCAATACTGGCTACTCAACCAAGACCAGTCCAAACTCCTACAACAAAAATGACACCACAGACACTGCACGCAATGATGGGTAAAATGCCCAGTAAAGGTGAACAAATGCCCTTCTGGATAGCACAGAAAATAACACTGGAGGCAGTATGGAAGATCATCTGTGCTCAATTGACATTCTTTGCGAGGTGTTACAGGGATCTGCAGCTGTGTATGCAGGCAGCAGCAATGTTGTGTCTACCAGCAAAGACACATGAACATTTGAACATTTGGCTCGTCGCATGCTGGGAAGATTTGGCCTTTCCCTTTAAACAAAATTCCAAATTGACACCTTTTTGACCTGCATGGCTTTCAGATGCTGGTCGAGGTTCGGACTATATAAACAGACACTTTAGAGGCAGTGCTCGAGTGAATTTTTTAAGAAAACTTTTTTTTAAAATGAAAGAAAAGGGGGGCGTGGCTTGACGGGCCAGCATGGTGGATGCGTCTTAACAGAGCTCCGTCCAGCCCAAAGATTATTCTCCTAATATCCTGTCTCCCTCTCTCACTTTGTGGCCGCGGGGCGATGATTGCCTTGCGGAGACCGGCTTCCCTTGATTCCTGGTGCCCGGTGAGTTCGGGCGGGCCCGAGGGCCGGAGCTGGGGTCTCCCCCGTGGCGAGGCCTTGAGACGGCAGCGAGGCCGGGGCCTCGAGTTTGGCGACCCAGGCGGCAGTGCGGGTCCGGCGGAGCAGGGGCTGGCACCCTGTCGGGTCGGCCCCCGCGTAAGTAGCCCCGGCGGCAGTTGGTCGGGGGGTACATCGGCTCCCGGGGGAAAGGCTCCGACTGTGTTGAGACCCCGGGGGAGGCTGTGCTGGTTCCCGTGGCCCGGAAGAAGGCCGGCAGCAGAGGCGGGGGCCGGGGCCTGGGACAGAGGGCGCGGCGGCCGGCCGTGAATTCCTGCATCGCGGCGGCCCTGGTTCACCTTTGGCACCCCCACGATCCAAGCAGGGGGGCAGTGGTGCATCCGTCTTACAGCTGGCCACCCAGGCGATAGTTGGAGTCCTGTTGGCCTCATGGTGATCGGACGCAGGGTTTCCTCGGCTATTGAACTCCTCTGGCATACTTAACCCTGGATGCGCCTGAGGTTCTTTTTGAACCTGGAGCCGTGACCCTGCGGAGTGTGCTGGGGAGATAACGCGGTCCTGCAGTGGAGTGGGACATGCCAGAAAGCGAACACTCCAGCGGCGCTGGGGATGTGGGGTGTACAGTGAGTGGCAAGGCCTGGAGCGCCTAGGAGGAGCCGGGGCGTGGATTTTGGTGCTCCCCTGTGACTGTGGGTTCAGGCGGCCCCGAGAACGGCGGTGCCCGGTGAGTGTCTGGAGCAGTGGACGTGGCCCCCCTGGGGATCTGGTGGTGCGGCCGGCGCGTAGCGGGCTGGAGCTGTCCCGGGGGCCCTCGCGTGCGCCCAAGGGGCGCCAAGAGATGGAGGTAGCGCCTGGGCTATTGGACTGTTGGCGGCCTGGTCGGGGGGACGGAAGACACCCTTCCCTGATCCGGTGACTCTCCGTGGTTCGGCGGCGGAATCGTGCCGCGGTGTCCACGGTGTCTGCTGAATGGGCCTGGTGAGGACCGCCGCAGCGACACTTGGAGGCTGAGAAGCAGGGCCCAGCAACTTTGGCGGTATTTGGGACGGCGGCCTCCCTGATTGGCCGGTGCCCGCTGGACTGTGAGGCTTCGGGACGGTGACCCGGGGGCCTGGTGTTGGTCGGGAGGGGGCACTGCTGGTGGTGTGGGCTCAGAAGGCGCCCGGAAGCAGAGAAGTTGAACGGCGCAGATGAGGAGTGGAGCCGGGAGGTGGGAGGTGGGACCCGTTCGGCGTCCCGTGGCCCAGTCTAGGTATTGGCGACATCTGGACGGCGTGTCGGCTGCAAGGAGGGTGCCTGGATGAGACATTTGCAGTGCTGATTGTCGTTGGGTGGCTTGCGGGCCCTTGATCGAGGATGCCTTCCTTCCAGGAGGGACCGGTCAGCGTTGGACGCGGGGGAGCTGTGGCTGGTGCATTGAGAGGTGTCGTATACTGGTGGATATGACGCAGGACAAGGGTAATAGTGGTGCCACGAAACTTGGGCCCATCGATAAGTTCACTGGTCCTGGTGGCGGGGCTGGAGCGGTGGGAGGACAGCAGGAGCCTGGTCCAGATAATGCGGCGTTGATGGCTTCGATAACCCAGTCCCGTGACATGCTACACTCCGAGATTGGTGCGGTGGGCTCCGATGTTTTACTGTTGCACCAGAATTTGAGGAACGCCGTGTCCCGTATTACGGAGGCAGAGACCCGGATCTCCGGGGTGGAGGACGACGTGGCGGCCCTGAAGCGCCAGGTGGCCAGCATGGCTAGCACTCAGAAAGGTCTGGTGTCACGCGCCAAAGATGCCGAAGGACGGGCTCGGTGGAACAATCTCAGTTTCGTTGGGTTTCCGGAGGGCTGTGAGAAGGGCAACATGGAGAACTTCCTAACTAATTGGCTGGAGAGCTGGCTCCCCCTGACGCCATGTCCCGGTGCTTTGTGATTGAGCGGGCCCACAGGGCACTTACTCAGAAACCTCCGGTTGGGGCCCGTCCGCGGCCAGTGATTGCAAAATTGCTGAACTCTCACGACCGCGATGCCATCCTGAAGCAGGCTAGACACAAGGAACCTCTGCTGTATGAGAACCGGCGCATCATGATCTTCCCGGACTACACGCGCCTGGTGCAGCAACAGCGCCAGTCGTTTATGGCACCTAAAGCCCGTCTCCGAGACCTCAAGCTCCCATATGCCTTGCTGTTCCCAGCCAGCCTGTGGGTGGTTTTCCAGTCACTCACCCACTTCTTTGACACACCGGAGGAGGTCTTTAAATGGACGGATGAGACTGTAAAGGTGCGGGTGTGCACACCTCCGGGGCTGGACTCGGACTCCTCAGTGGGCGAGGCACAGTTGCAATCCTCCAGTGGCTCGCTCTCGCAGGGTAACTGGCGGTCCCGCTCCAGGCGACGCTCTGTATCTGGTGAGGCCTCTGTCCGTGGGGGCTCGGCCACTGGACAACAAGCCGTGGATACTTGACTCATGTTACATACTGTTGTGTGATGTCTGGATAATCTTCATGAGGGGCTGATTGCTCTATTTGTAGTTGCGGGAGGGAGGGAGGGCTGATAGGGGCTGACTCCCCCGTAGTTTGGTGATTCTGGGGGGTGGACTTGGGTGTTATGGTTTGCAGGGATGGGATCCATTGGCGTGGGGGACTCCAGGCCACGCGTTGGGGGTCGGGGGCCAACGTTGCCGCAACAGGTACTTCACCAGTTTTGAGGTATGGGGTGGGGTGGGTGGGGATGTTGTTTTTTTGGGGGGGGTTTGTTCTGGTTGGGTAGGAGTTGCACTACCACAAGGGGCTTCATATACCTGTTCCGTGCACACCCGCATGGCCTGATGTCCGTGCGACTACTCTGGATGTTCCCTGATGGCAACGCGTATGGATAGAGTCGCGGGGTCCCATGGCACTCTTCGGATCATCAGCTGGAATGTGCGGGGTCTATTAGATAAGATCAAGAGGGGAGCAGTGCTGCGCCCGGCGAAGAGAGCGGGGGCTGATATACTTATGCTACAAGAAACTCATCTACTGGGTACCAAGGCTTTGTGCTTGCAGCGATATGGGTTTCAACAAATCTTCCATTCGGGGTTTGTGAGGTGTTCCCGGGGTGTGGCCATACTAGTGCATCGCAGAATTCCCTATAACCACTCCAAACAGTGGGCGGACACACATGGGCGATATTTGTTCATTAGGGGCATGGTTGGATAGGACCCTCTGGTGCTGGGCTGCGTTTATGCTCCGCCCCCTCTACAGTGGTCACTGGTTGAGAAATTATTCGCGATTTGGGCGATCCTTCCTGACGCGGTGTCGGTAATTGGGGGAGACTGGAACGATGTTCTTGATCATGCTAAAGATAGATGTCAAGGGCTGCTAGACGAGACGGGTGCCCCTATTACGGACCCCTGGATCTTCGCGGAGAGCTTCGCCGTGTATTATGCTGATCTATCTGTCCCGCGGGAGTGCCTGCCGGAATATACGGTAGATAAGTTCATAGCCGACCTGCCCCCCAAGGCGGTGTCAGACAAGGTACCGGATCGGTTGGAGCTTCCCTTGACGAATGAGAAACTGGGCATGGCTCTGGGCGAGCTCAATTTGGGGAAAGCCCCGGGTCCGAATGGATTCCCCTGTGAATTCTTCAAGAAATATCATTTGCAGCTGGCTTCACACTATCGGGCGGCTTTGGAGGAGTCCAGGGAGCGGGGTAGGCTCCCCCCAGACTGGAGGCATGCAGAAGTGGTGGTCTTCAACAAGCCGGGTCGTCCCCCAGAACAGCATGCCTCTTATCGCCCGATTTCCCTCTTGAATGTGGAGGCCAAAGTTCTCGCCAAGGCGCTGGCTAACAGACTCCTCCCTCATATCACGACACTTGTACACCCGGATCAGGCCGGCTTCATGCCCCAAAGGGCGACTAGGCACAATATTCGACGGGCGCACGTGGTGGTAGAGGCGATCCGAGGCACGGGGACCCGGGGCAGCGCTTCTCCTTGCAGACATAGATAGGGCGTTTGACTCGATGAGTTGGGTCTATTTGTTTGCGCTGTTGCCACGGCTCAATCAGGGGCCTAGTTTTTTGTCTTATTTGCGTCTTCTCTACACTGATCTGACGGCTTCGGTCCGCGTGGCGGGAGCGATCTCATCCCCCTTTCCCATTCGCCGCGGCACTCGGCAGGGCTGCCCCCTCTCGACCTACCTATTTGCCTTGGCTATGGAGCCGCTGACGGCGTGGGTGCTCATAGATGCGCAGTTGAAAGGCTTTGAATGGGCACAGGGGCCGTCGGATAGGATCGCACTTTATGCGGATGATGTTCTGTTTTTTCTTACGGACCTTGACAGGTCGGGCCCGGTCTTTTGCAAATAATGCGGATTTTTGGCGAGTCCTCGGGGCTCTACATGAATCCTCACAAGTCCACGTTGTGGGTGCTGGGGGAGCAGGTACGAGTGGGTGACTGGGCCACTGCGCTGCAGGTAGCGTTGGGGGTCTTAAGTATCTGGGAGTTTTTCTTTCGGAGGTCCCAGCCATATCATGGGAGCGGAATCTGGCGCCGATCTGGGAACGAGTCCGGGCGTATATTAAAGTCTGGTCGCGGATGCCGCTTACTATTTATGGGCGATCGACGATTTTTAAAATGGTGGCACTTCCTCGCCTGTTATATCAGCTGCAAAATCACCCGTATCCTATATCACCCAGTTGGTTCAGACAGGTTAACTCTGTCTTAGGGCAATTCTTGTGGGGGGGTGGGGCGGTTTGTGCAGCCATACGCACGTGCTTACTCTCCACGTATTGTGGTGGGCTAGCGACTTCAAACATCCTTTCTTATTACCAGGGCTCCCATCTTTTGGTCCTGAATGAATGGTGATATGGCGATAGGGTGGACCCGGCAAATACTATGGAACATTACTTGATGGGTTTCCATACGCTACACACCACTCTATATACAGCGTCGATACGGAGTGAGTTGCCAGCATCCACCCAGCTGGTATTTCGCATCTGGCGACAGGCTCTGCGCCGGATGGGGTGGTGGAATACCCTGACCGGAGAAATTCCTCTATGGCACAATGGGCGGCTGCCCAGTCTGGCGGCGCTGCAGGGCTTTAGGGGATGGGATAATATGGGGATCTCGACATTAGGGGATGTGTTGAGGGGTACGACTCTCAAGTCCTTTCAGGAACTCCGGGAAGAATTTGACATGCCTCCCTCCCAGTTCTTTAGGTACCTTCAGTTTCATCATGCACTAACACCCAGTCTGGAGGGGCTGGAGGCCCTCCCCGAGTTTAGTCCGTTGGAAGCGAGATTATTCATGGGGGACCTAGGCACAAAGAAAATATCCCGCATTTATCAGGCGTTGGTCACACACTGTTCCCCTACACTGCAGAGACTTCGGGAGCAATGGGAGGAAGATGTAGGCGAGCTTGAGGAGGAGGATTGGAGGGAGGCACTGCCCGCCCCCTTATTCAGTTTAAATACTTACACAGAGTGTACTTTACAAGGGTTCGGCTGTGGCGGGCTGGGCTGATTGCCTCACCAGTCTGTCTCCGTTGTAACAGGGAGGACGGGACGTTTCTTCATACAGTATGGAGCTGTGAATCCCTGTCTCGGTTCTGGAGAGGGGTCCTGGCCTGTATGTCTGAGGTGTTGGGATGGATGCTCCCCCGTACGCCGAAGTTTGCCCTACTGCATGTCATGGAGGGGGTGGGGGCAACCTCTACAAGAGACACCTGATGCTCCTTGCCCTTACACTGGCCAAAAGAGACATCGCTAAAGGGTGGAAGGATTCACAAGCCCCATCAGTGGTCATTTGGAAGAAGGGGTTGGATTATTGTGTGGGGCTGGAGCAGCCAATTTTCGTAGCTAGGGGGTGCCCGTGGAAACATTATCAATCAATCAATCAATCAATGACATTTATATAGCGCGCTACATACCCGTAGGGTCTCAAGGCGCTGGGGGAGGGGGGGTGCCGCTACTGCTCGAACAGCCAGGTCTTCAGCTTCTTCCTGAAGGAGAGGTGGTCTCGGGTCAGGCGCAGGTCGGTCGGGAGGGAGTTCCAGGTCTTGGCGGCCAGGTAGGAGAAGGACCTTCCTCCTGTAGTCGCTCTTCGGATGCGGGGGACGGCGGCGAGGGCGTGGTTGGCTGATCGGAGGTGGCGTTTGGGAGCGTAGAAGTTGATCCGGTTGTTGAGGTAGCTCGGGCCTTGGTCGTGTAGGGCTTTGTGTGCGTGGGTGAGGAGGCGGAAGGTGATTCTTCTGTTGACGGGGAGCCAGTGAAGGTCTCTCAGGTGTCCGGAGATGTGGCTGGTTCGTGGGATGTCGAGGATGAGTCTGGCTGAGGCGTTCTGGATCCGCTGGAGTCTCTTCTGGAGCTTGGCGGTGGTACCGGCGTAGAGGGCGTTGCCGTAGTCCAGTCGGCTGGTGACGAGGGCCTGGGTGACGGTCTTCCTGGTCTCGGTGGGGATCCACCAGAAGATCTTCCGTAGCATGCGTAGGATGTTGAAGCAAGCCGAGGAGACGTTGTTGACTTGTCTGGTCATGGAGAGGGAGGAGTCCAGGATGAAGCCCAGGTTGCGTGCATGGTCTGTCGGTTTGGGTGCGGTGCCCAGGGCGGGAGGCCACCAGGAAGCGCTGGGCGGATTATAGGGATATGTGGCTTGACCCCCCGGTGGAGCGGGATGATCTTCCGTGTGTGGAATGATGGGCGCGGATAGTTCCGGGGAGGGGGTCATGGGAACGTGGGAGGAGGGTGTGCATATTCTGCAATGGTGTGTTTTTCCTATGCTTTTATCTCTACGTGTGGGTAGAACCTGGGGGGGTCAGTGTGACTCGGGGGGGGGGAGTTGGGGGGAGGGAGCTGGGGGGGCAAGGGTAGTGGGAAGGGGGGAGGGGTGGTGTTTAGTTGTTTGTGACCCTTTGATAATTAGTTTGTACTTGCATAAGAAAAGTCGATTGCCACTCGGATGATGTACTGTTTATTTTCACCTGTAGTTATCCCTGGGTTACAGGGCTCTGCATAATATGTGCAACCTGACAATAAAATCTGTTTTAAAAAAAAAAGGAAGAAAGAAAAGTTATTTTTTATATACAATTTTAAACTTCTCTTACAATGTTTTTATTGTTAGTGTACCAACATCTAGACGCTTTGGTAGTACGCTAGAATTTAGTAATATCCTCCAGTCGGATGAGGAGTGGGTGTTACATTCCATATAGGTACCCCGATATAGGTCCTGGTAACATCATAACACTTCACCTACATGTACTTACCTGTGGTTATGATTTTAACAAAATGATAGAAACTTACCTTCTGTTTACCTTCTTAGTGCTGCTTTTCATTTATCTATGCTACTGTCTACTGGTGATTTCGGTACACTAATTTTACACTAGAATAACGATTGTTTAATAAATGCTTATTGAAAATATCCCAATCGTTTATTCTGTGTATCTCTCTGAGAAAAAGTGAGCCGGAGTGACTTAGCAAAAAGTGAGTTACTGTTTCTAGGGTCCTGAGGGTACAACGCGTACCGTTACAACGCGTCCCTTTACGACGCAGTTTTAACAACGCAAGTCGTTACAACGACTTGCGTTGGGGGGGCGCTGATAGTGAATAGTTTAATTTACTATTCCAACACCAGTCCCTGTGGATAGTAGGGAAGGTGTTGGATAGTAAATTAAACTATCCCCTATCCTAGAGCGCCCTCCAACGAAAGTCGTTGTAACGACTTACGTTGTTACAACTGCATCGAAACGGTACCGCGTTGTAGCGGTTCCGTTGTAAAGGATGTTTCCCTCCTGAGGGATCAGGGTTGTCCTGTTCAATAGCTGACAAGAACTATTCTCTCCTTGGTAAGAGGAGGTGATAGCGGCATCGAAAGCTTGCTGGTATACAGGCCAACATACCCAGTGGGGTGTCTGGAATCAATGTGGACACCAGTCCCACAGTGTATGTCGTCTATACGTGCAGAGCCTATATAGGTGTTGTAGGAACTGCACGACAGACCCCTTCCATACAGTAGTAACAGGGTGGACTTTACATCCCACCCTGCACCGTGTTCTGACCTTCCCATCTTCCCACCAGTCACCACCCAGCGCCTAGAAAAGTGGTGCTTTGCTGCTGCCCACGGCGCACGCAGTGGGTCCTGTAAGAGGGCGGCCCCCTCAGTGCCGTATTAGGCACATCCCCACGTACCAGTTGCCGTGACCCCTTCCCATCGGAGTCCCTCCTATACCTCTGGGGCATCAATTAGGGTGCACAGTGGGCTGCAGACATGTATTTATACCTGCCCCCACCCATTGGCAATCATCTTTGTTCCCCGCTGGACACGCATGCTTATTGAAAATGTCCCAATCGTATTCTGTGTATCTCTCTGAGAAAAAGTGAGCCGGAGTGACTTAGCGAAAAGTGAGTTACTGTTTCCAGGGTCCTGAGGGATCAGGGTTGTCATGTTCAATAGCTGCCAAAAACTATTCTCTCCTTGGTAAGGAGGTGATGCCCCCACCCATTGGCAATCCTCTTTGATCCCCGCTGGACACGCATGTATTGAAAGGGGAGCTACTTTCCTTTCATTTGTTTCCCAACCTCGATTGCAGAGGGGCTGGGAGTAGTGGATTGCCGTAACTTTTTATTGTTTATCAGTTCCCATAAATCACACAGGCAGCTGCCGGGAGCACGTTTCTGGCCCTTGTCTATACAACCAAGGCTAACTGGAGGATACTGTTTTTTTATGGTTAACTTCAGTGTGACTGTGTTTCCAGTTAGGAAGGGGATGAGACAAGGCTGTGTGTTAGACCCTTTCCTTTTTACTTTGAATATATATGTATGGCCTAGGCTCAGTCTTATCAGGATTTCCCATACATAGACAATCGTCCAATCCCAGCATTTTTGTATGCAGATGATGCTGTTTTAATGTATTGCACACAACTTGATCTCCAAAGAGCTGTCTCTAGCTTTTCAACCTTTATGACAAATTTAGGTCTCCAAGTAAATACTACTAAAACATACATCATGAAATGCAGAAACAATAGTGTAAAATGTCATTTTTATTAATAACAGCAAGTTTGAATTCATCAATAGATTCTCATATCTGGATATTCCCTTCGAACAAAAGGGCTCCTGGTCACATGCCATTTTAGCCAGAAAATTGTTATTTGCAAAGCAACTGCTGCACTAGTGAACTTTGCTAGAAAATTAGGCAAAAGACTGATCGCGGAACTATTAAAGATTTACAAAGCAAATATTGTTTCAACTGCCATGTATTTGGCCCCGTATCTGGGGTTATGCCGACCCACAACCTTTACAACTAATCGAGAATGCCTTCCTGAGATATCTATTAGTGGTCCCGAATAGCACTGTTACCTATATCTGCCATTCGGAATTTGGGCTGCCCAATATATCAGATTTAATTAAGATTCAACCGATCTTGCTAAGGCATAAGATATGGTCAACTACATTTACTAGTCCTAATCGGGACCCGTCACAGTTAAGGGTCAGAAGTTAGACATGGCCCTTGGCCCGAGAACGCAGTCTTACTCCATTCTGTATGCCTAGGAATTCACAAATAAGGTGCTGTGAGTGGAAGCACACCCAAATGGCAAATGTGTGTTGTTGGTTGTGGAAGTGAGTTCAATAAAACTCATGATGGTTGGACATACCGAAGCTAGAGGAGAGACAGAGGGTAGAGTTGGCGAGGCCTATCACGATAGCAGAAATTCGGCAGGCCATTCGTGCCCTCCCACGGAACAAAGCCCCGGGCACGGATGGCCTTCCAGTGGAATTCTATGGAGCCTTCATAGATCTTCTGGCACCACGACTACTAGAGGTATATAGGGAGGCGCTTAAGGCCCGGGGTCTTCCACAGTCCACACTACAGGCACTAATAGTATCACTGCTGAAACCAGACAGGGACAGCCTATGTATAGCAAATTACAGACCGTTATCACTGCTCAACACGGATTACAAAATATTAAGTAAACTACTAGCGAACAGACTGGCTCAATACATTCCATCGCTCATACACCCAGACCAGTGTGGCTTTGTCCCGGGCAGAAGCACTGCTATGAACCTGCGGCGCCTCAGCCAAATCATGCTAGGTACACCGGGAGGGGCGGGGACGGAGGGCTGTGTATCGCTAGACTTGAAGCAGGCCTTCGACTCCATCCAGTGGGATTACATGTTTGCGGTACTCGAATACTTTGGGTTGCCGATAGAGTACATTAGTTGGGTGAAACTACTTTACACATGTCCAACTGCACGGGTCCGCACAAACAGGTGCATATCGGCACAATTGGCAGTGGCTAAGGGTACCAGGCAGGGATGCCCATTATCCCCGCTATTGTTTATACTAGCGCTAGAGCCCCTACTGTGCAAACTCCGAGAGTCCGCGCAACACGGAGGTATACGGAGGGGTGCGACGACGCATGTGGTATCGGCATACGCGGACGACATTATACTCTACTTCGGAGACCTGGGAGGGGACTTAGACCCTGTGCCCGAAATATTTAATACCTTTAGTACCATGTCGGGCCTTACGATTAGTGAACCCAAGTCATATGGGTTTTTCTTCTCTGCAGCCAGGGTGGATACTCATCTCCCCTTTGCACCTTACTCATTCCAGGTGGCGGAGCACACCTTCCGTTACCTAGGGTTACAAGTGTATAGAGATCCAAGGGACATGCTTGAGGGCAACGTAGGAAGGGCAATTACGAAACTGAGAGCACAGGTGCGATTCTGGATCACGCTCCCGTTAGCGGTAGCGGGCAGGGTGACTATTACCAAGATGGTGGTCCTGCCACGTCTGTTGTACTACTTTACTGGACTGCCGCTGAAAATCCCGGCCGCGGTATTCAAAACACTTGACACCCTGTTGACTGAGTTGGTCTGGGGCACCGGGAGGCGACGTATTAGCCTAAAGAAGCTGCAGCTTCCCACGTCTGCGGGTGGTATGGGGGTCCCGGACCTCCGGGCATATAACTTCGCATGTCACCTGCAATGGCTCGCCTACTGGCTGGCAGGACGCAATTTGCACGAAATTGATATGTCTGACTCAGAATGGAACAAAGGGAGGGTTCACGCCCTATTGCTCCCGAAGGCGGGGATCCCGAGGTCCACACCCCCCCTTCTACGCATAGCGATAGAACACTGGAGGCGGGCTGTGCAATACGCGTCGCCCACGTCAACTTACGCCCCTACGATACCACTACTAGGGTTACCAGCTGGGCTGCGGACACTATCAAACCACATGCTTACAGATTGGCACGACTTGGGAGTGACACAGGTGGGGGATTTCTTTAATGGTGGCAAGATGATGACTTTTGAGGACTTTCGCATTACACACCACTCACCGGGGAGGTCGTTCTTGCTACACGCAGGTGTGAAATGCTACATAGCACAGGCTTGGGCCCCTGACGGGACGGAGCCGCCCACGAACCCTCTAATCACGATGCAGTATCTAATGGGGACTGGCGGCCACCTGACCAGGTGGATAACGCATGGCATAAGAGAGGGCAGGGCCATCTCACTGCAACCATTACGAGATAAGTGGGAACACGTCATTGGGAGAACGCTCAGAGATAAGGAATGGGACAGGATCTTGAAATACCCCAAAAAGGTATCGAGGAACCAGAAGCTTAAATTCATACAGCTCATGCTCCTCCACCGAGCATATCTGACGCCTCACCGCCTGCACACTATGTTTCCAGACACTCCTGATACATGCCCAAGGTGTGGGGGGGAGGATGCCCGACTGGTTCACATGCTATGGGCTTGCCCTAAGCTGGGGTACTACTGGACCTCAGTACAGTCTGATTTAGCTAGACTAGTCCCTTCCAAACCATACAACACATTGGAATATACCCTCCTGGGACTGGGCCCCGTGGAGCGGAGAAAGAGCGTAGGTACACGGTTCACGGACTTAGCCATGATCTTAGCGAAGCGTGCGATCACCATGAGGTGGAAATCCCCCAAGCCACCAGACCCTGAGATGTGGAGGGCGGAGCTAGTGAGGTGGGGAAAGGCTGAAAGTACGACGTTGCAGCGTGAAGAACGCAGAGGGCTTAGGAAACACCCCATCTCCCTAGACTGGAATGCTTTACTGGAGTCCTTAGAGTTGGGGAACAATTCTGACTCAGAACACACCATAGCCTTGGGACACCAGGAATGAGGGTAGTTCCACATCACAGACTGACACTTATGCGGCTCCCGCCAACAGGTGGGACCCATCGCACGAATCTACAGGTGCACAGCCACAGACGGCACTGACACGACAGTGTCTATCCCCACACGCCCCTAGTGCGCATACAACAGGGATGCTGCAACACACGCCATATACACGTGTACGAATGTCCGACACCACGAGCTGGTACAAAAGTGAGTAGGAAGTGCCTGGAGGGGGGAGGGTGAGGGTGGGGGGGGAGTTTAGTTTGGGTGTTACAAAGACATAATGAAAAATGAAAAATGTGTATATCCTGTCAGTGCGACCATATGATGTAATTATGTGACTCATGTACCGAACTGTTATGCTCTGCTTACCATAACCTCATATATCCTGCTAATAAAGAAATTTTCAAAAAAAATAAAAATAAAACTCATGATGGTGTCATATGCACCCACATGTTGGACAGGAACAATATTTAAGGAACACTCTCACAAGCCTCCTCAGCCTTGCCGAGGCCGAAAGTTATAAGAGGGCTGGACCTCAACATTTTCATGGACAGGGAAATGGATAGAATACAGACTAGGGCCGAAGCATCTGGATAACTCTCTGAAAGTTGAAAAGAATGCCTTCGTTCTTTAGGCATGATGGACATTCCGCGAACTACTCGCAAGGGGAAGCTGGACTAGTCATTCCATTCTGAGGCATGAAAGTCACATGCTCAAGTCAGTCATGTCTTGATAAATGGCTTCCTTTAAGGCAGGGTTGATGACATACCTATAGGCAAGATTACATTCCCTAACCATAATACCATGCATTTGGATCTTCAATGAGGAGTTACAACATCAGAGTTCATAGTCTGACCGGACGCAAGAGTAGACTTATGCCCTTCCTGCACTACCGTGGCTGATTGTGAAACTGCTGGGGATAAATGTGACACATCTGACAAACTGACCATGTAGGAGTAGCGGGATGAAATCACGAAACTGCATACTCACTGAAGGAGAGAAGATGATGAATGAAGCTCATGGAGAGGGGCTGTAGAGAAAGTTCATGACATTTCCTGGTGGGGACTGGAGACTGAGAAGTGTTGTGGAGTCTGAAATTCCACACAAAGGAGACTTGTCAAAAGTGCGATCTGTTAGACACCAAGGGGCATATTATCAACAACTAGCGATATTTATTGCTAAATGAGCTTAGCGATATTTTTTTAATCGCCGCGAATCGCCGGATTTTATCGCAGAGATAACGTGCTATTAGCAACGTTTATCTCCAAAGTGATAAAATATCCAGCGATAGCTGCGAAATGCGTGAATATCGCTGGAAATCCAGCGATATTCAGGCATTATCGCTAATAGGGTCTTAACCTGAATATCCACCTCCCATTAGATATACAGGTTAAGAAGTGGTCTGAGCAGGCATTAAGTTTTGGCGATATTCACGCTTAGCGCAAACTTTTTTATCGCTTCGCCTGCCTTGCTAATAGGCGATAGCGATGTTAGCGACTACTTTCAGAGGCTAACAGGTTAAGTACGCCCACTTTGCATGTCATTAGAGATAAATATCACCGACATGCAAAGCGGGCCCCAAACCGCTCGCTATCGCCTGCAAGCTGTTGCTAACTGCTGTTAGCGACAGCTTGCAAATAGGGCGATAAAATGATCCCCGCTTTGCGGCCGAAAACAGTGCAGCAGCCAAAGAATTCAGACTACAAATTTGGCTCCAAATTGGCCCATCAACTTTCTAAAAAAAAGGCCAATTGCGTTCTTCCATTACCTCACAGGCATAGCTTTATAAAGGCGGATCTTAATCTTATAAACCGCCAATACATGGGCAAAATGCCTTTGCCCACAACACTCACATAGTCTGCCAATGATAGAAGCTTGAGGTATAGCTTTGCTTCTTCACTCACTAATGTGATCCTTATTTAGGCAGTTACTGGAAAACATTCTACCTAGGTAGGGATACTGCTTCACCACTTCCAAATTGTCTTTCCCCACGAATCAGTGCAAACTCTTCTTAACTCTCCACCCCTTCAACATAAAAACAATGACTTTACTCATAAAGATCTTTATTTTTACAAAATGCGCCTCAGCATATTTTCTCAACTCAGAGAGACTCCTCGGTAGCCCTATAAGAGTTCAATCCTACATAACAACTTCATCAGCATAGGGAAAATACTCATTACTCCTAATTTAGGCGGATCCCGCTTCCACTGTCCATCTCTGCAAGGTAGATCATGTATGCAGAGGGAGAAAAGAAGGAGTGCAAGTAAGCACCCCTGCCACGGACCATTATGCATCTCTACTTTGCTTGAGAGACCCTGATTCCCTCCCATCAGAACCTGGGACCAAGTTGAAGAGTGCAGAGCAACTATCAACCTAAGCAAGTGTGCAGGGATCCCCAATGCCACCAATTCTCCCCACAGAGTCCAACATTCAACTGTATCAAATGCTGTGGAGAAATCGATAAAGGCAGAATATAAGGCCATCCCCTTGCCCACAGTATACTTATCTATCAGTGTTTGGAAGGACATAATATTATCTAAGGTTTTGTAGTTCCTATGAAAGCCAGCTTGCTCCGCAGGAACAAGATTATTACCAAATACCCAATCCTGGAGGTGAAGATGAATGCTCTTGGCAAATAATTTGCCAATCTCGTCCAACAATGCAATCTGCCTCCAACTAGAAGGAAACGTTTTCAGACCCTTTTTTATTTAAGGGCACAACTACACTATCTTTCCAGGACGACTGAATAAGCCAGTACCGATAGCAATTTTGGAACACTGGGCACAGTAGGGAGGCCCATGTGAAGACCTCTTGTTTGATGTCAGATATCGGGAGTTTATCTTCCTAGAAAATCTGGTGCCTTTATTAAAACCCTTTATCTCCTCCCAGGAGGGCAGGCAATAATCGTCCATAGGAGGACGCTCTTCCCTCAACTCCAATAACATCCCACAATTATAATTGATGGCATATCATTGCGAAATATAATGAGACTATTCTGCATCGGAAATTGGAATGGTCTCAGCCTCATTTTAAAATGTCACCGTAATCTGCTATCAATGACCAGTGTTTAAGCAAGTTGACAGAGAAAGTGGCTTCTCTAAACTTGATTAATTTCTGGTTCTCCTCCCTCCTTTGTTCAGACACCTTCAGTCTAGTTCTCACCCGCTTGAGTCGATTCATTTCACTTTGCCTCAATGGCAACAACTACCTAAATTGTTTTCTTATTAGAATCCACAAAGGTGGTTCAGCACTCAGCTTGCAGGTCAGTTATATGTATACCAAGGTTTTAGTCCATAGTACACATATAGAAATGATAAGACAGTGTCATCTCAATGAACAAAGACAATGTGACGTCCGGATGAGTATAAAGAAGGTTCTTTATACTTATCCGGACGTCACGTTGTCTTTGTTTGGAGCAATTGTACTCCATATATCCCATACACTATATTTCTATGTCACAAAGCACAACAATAAGAACATGCAGGAAGACTCTACTCGCATGCTGAGCCCTGAAGAAGTCCCAGGTGGATGAAGCGTTGGCTACCACTCTCATTCTGTGATTTTAAGAAAAAAATGGATGAATAAAGAATGTTCGGAAGAAGGAACGACTGCTACATTTGTTCATTGAGTTGGCACTGATTTATCATTGCTGTATGTGTTCTATGGACATAAATATATATAACTGACCTGCAAGCTGAGTGCTGAACCACCTTTGTGGATTTTTGTATTCGGAATTGTTTCCTTTATAGAGGTGTAGGAGGGTCACATCTCTGGTTCATTGCACCTCTATAAATTCCTTTTTTACTCTCACTACTCAGTGCTGATGAGTGCAGGACCTGTGGGCCTCGACCCTTCTTCTTGTTTGACAATTTGTTTTCTTATTAGTAAGCTTATATCACAATTTACTTTCTTTTCATCCCAAGAGATAACTATTTAACACTAGCAGTACTTTTTTTTACTCTCAAGTGATCGAAAGAGGGGCAGCTGCTCTTCAAACCAAAGATTTGGGTCGTCTGAGAAAATAACAGAGGGGGCTGAAGTAGCTATTTTAACATGAGCAGCCAGATTCATCATATTATTTTCTGACTAAAAGTACGCCCATTGATTTTGCTGTAGACAATGGAGTTGTTTCTTGAATTCCAGCCTCAAATACCTTAAGCTGTAGATCGAAATAATACTGTGATCACTTAGATCCATCATCAATACCTCAAAATGGGAGAAAGCACCAAACATTTGGTAAGTTACCATCATATAATAGATTAATGATTGACTCTGAGAGGAATGAAAGGTAAAAGAGGTTGGTGAGTCCTCCAGAAACCTACCATTTAAAACAATAATCTCATTAGATCTCAGGCATTCCAAAAGACTAAGGTCCCACCTGTCTGATCTAATATTACTAGGCAAAACAGCCTCTGGAATATTCCACCCCTCGTCCCACTCTGTGTTTTCAAAAATCAAGGAGGAACGATTAGAATTTTTTGCATTAAAATCTACCACAATGATTATCAATGTGCATTCTTCCAAAACACTAATATTTTGTAGAAAAGAGAACATCGACTCAATTAGGGTATCACATGACCTCCCAGAGGCATATACATATTTACCAAAAGAAAAGACTCGGAGTTTTCGAGTCATATTACACATAGCTAACTTTAAGCAAATGCACAATTTTGAGAGATGAACAAACAACTTTGGATGGCAATTTATACTACTGCTAAGTAAAAGGGCTCCACTAGCATACTCTTGTATTGTAGATGTTTCTGTACAAAAATAAACAAAATAATTATCATTATTAAAATCAGAGCATATCCAGGTGTCCTGTAGACAAATTATCTATTGGCAGAACCGCATTAAAAAGTGTAACTTGGACTTAGAATGTCCTAGGCATGACATGTTCCAGGAATTATTTTTACCCGGAGTGCTACCTCTGCAACAATGGATGTTTTATATTTTTTGATGCATTTTGTGTCCCTGCTACTCAGCTCTATGGTGCTACCTCATCCCTATTCCCAAATTACTTAACCCGCTGATCCTCCTATCCCACAATATTTACCACTCTCCTCCCCGTATATTTACTAAATGAGATTGTAATATCCTTCAGACTTACAGAACCCCTACTAGAGTACTTGCATCTTGGGAGAGCTCCTGGATGTCGTATCCAGGATCATCCTGGTTGGGATATGAGTTTATTTCAAGCAGGAAAACGTCATACTTTTTCTCCGAAAATGGTCCACATTAGCCAGTATTAACATCACAACAATCCTGGAGCTAAATGTGACCATAGAACTTGGAAGAGAAGTAAGGGGATCTACATACACCAAACAACATCCCTACTTGGCACCAGACACAGGTCCTCAAGCTCTAGTAGGATCTCCAAAATGTAACTTCTTTTTCGTGGGCTCAATTCTCCATCAAACAAGGACACAAAATTCTATGTATATGATAAGTTGTCAAGGTTAAAACCTTTACCGGTATTAATATTATACCATAACCCTCCCTTTTGATTAAGCAGCTGTACTAATGGAATGAAAGGAGTAGCCTTCCCATTAAGACTCCTCACAAGTTTGGGAGACTCCACAGCATTCCTCAATAGTTCTCATTAGTTCAATAAGCTTATCCCCGACATCATCCTTCACTATACAGCCATACACTGCACCCCTATTAATATAAACAATTGCTCCCATATCCTTTGATCTCTTCCCCAGCCAGTGACAGTCTCGAGTTGGTAAATCCGATACATGAGAAGAGGCATTCTCTGGCCCTTCTGCTTTTCGACACTTTGTAATAGAAATGGGCTCTTCTAAAATGTTAAAGAACCTGAGTTTTTTTTCGCTTTTTCCCCTTAAGACTTTTTGTTTTATTGCAACGCTGGGGGTTCCCAGGAGAATCACCATTGTGATGGGCCCTTAATGAATTAACACGAGAAAGGTAAGCATCTTGAAAAACTGCAGCA
This sequence comes from Lissotriton helveticus, assembly GCF_964261635.1. Taxonomy (NCBI): domain Eukaryota; kingdom Metazoa; phylum Chordata; class Amphibia; order Caudata; family Salamandridae; genus Lissotriton; species Lissotriton helveticus. The sequence goes on along the minus strand of NC_136072.1, from coordinate 316,523,471 downwards.
CCTGAGGTTCTATAAGTCCCTTTTCTGAAACCCGGAAAAACTGTAAGAGGACTCTCAATTTCAGGTGCGTTTGCACTCTGAGCTACATTACACCGTACCTTCAGAAGACTGATTTAACAAAGGAGATTTGGGCATATTGTTAAACTCCTTTGTAATCTCCAAATTACCAATAGATTTCGCATAAGAAGTGGACACAAAACCACCATAATCACCCGCCTGAATTCCAATTTCTGCCACCCCATTTTTTACCATTATACTAGTCTTGGAGTATTGAGATTTCCTTTCAATGCCCCTTTCCTCCTTTCTTGGACATAAGCCAAGTGAGGTTAAGTGCTGCATTCCAATAAAAATTGGGGACAAAACATCCAACCCTTGATCCGAGTTAGCCACCGATCTAGCCAGCAAAGCCAAATGGATACTAAGACCATCTCCACACTTAATAGATCACAATCTCTCCTAGCCCTTCATACTTTGACTTCAGGTCAATCTTGTCGGACCTCTTGCTGGTCATCTCTTCTCTGACCTCTGGCAGGTCATCTCTTCTCTGCCCTCTGGCAGGTCATCTCTTCTATGATCTCTGGCAGGTTATCTCTTCTCTAACCTCGCTGGCCATCCTCACTGACTTCTCGCTCTCTGGCTCCAGCTCATACAGTCAGTGTCTTGAGTACGATCTTCGGCGCACTTCTATCCTTGCACTCTCCTTCCTTCATCTGAGGATACTCCTGCTTCGGGTGGCTTGCACACTCACTTCTTTCACTTGCGGTGGCGTTCTTTCGCCACAGGGTGTGCATGCTGCGCACTTTCTTCAGTCCTCCGGGGACTTGCTGCCTGGGCCTGTTGCCCTGTACCACACCTGCCGTCCAAGTGCAATAGTCACTGGTGTCCTTACTGCTGCATTGACCACCTGTGGCCACTAGGTGTCCCTGCATTCCTTCTCCCATGCCTCAGCAGCCCTTTTCCTCAAGGTTCCTTTCCTGCCAGTGTCCTACTCAATTCCGCTGGGGTGAACGCAGCAGCTTTTCCTGTGCTGCAGTCAATGTCTCTATACTCTGTTTTCCATTTCCGTTGGTCCGCAGAAACCTTCCCACTTAATGTTCCCTTCAGAGCTCACTTGCTGTCTTGGGTATAAGTCATTCCTGCTCACATGGCATGACAAGCTCTTGGGGAATGTTTGACACTTCAGTCAATTCCTATGCACTTTCCTCACCTTCCACTTTGGGCTGCCACAGCTGCCCCTGTGCTGCAGTTGTTTCCTTCGGCATGATTCCTCACCAGTACTTTTATTTATTTTTTCCTTATTTCTAGCGCTGTTGTTGAACACTGCCACTAGGTGGCAGTGCTGCGCTCTTCACAGCACAGGTAGCTGCAGCTTTCTTGACACTGCAGTCTCTATTTGGAACCATTAAAATACGGGACACTCATTGCCAGTCCCAAGCCCACTTGCTTACTTCAGCCTCCATCGGCTGCCAGTCCAGGTCCACTCTGTCACAGCCTCCTCACTACTGCAGGACTCACTTCACCCGCGGGCGGAGCTTCTTTGCTGAAGGCCGTCACTTTTCTTCACGCGGCGGGAGACTTTCCACTGGCAGCGGCACTTCCTACCCTGCGCAGTAACTTCATTATCACTCGGACCATGCAGGAGGACACAGCTTGCCTCTACAGTGTCTAGGGGCGGGTACTTCTTCCCTCTCTTGCCTCCATTTTAGTCTATTTTGGAGCGGCCGCAGGCCACAAACTGTCTCTTAATTACTCTTCCTCTCCGCAGCAGCGCTCTCTGCTCACACGCGGATCGAGGCTGGAGCTGCCGACAAAGAGTCGGGTGCCCTGCCTCGGCTCAGATAGCGGTCGGATCGCTGTCTCCCAAGGCTCCCCAATGACCACACACAATTAGGGACAGCAGCAGTCCTGCCAAGCGTCACGCAACAGGTGTGACGCTCACGCATTTCAGTGCGGTGATCTACATCACCGCACTAAAATGCCATTGTCACGCATTTTCAGTCCTGCCAAGCGTCACGCAACAGGTGTGACGCTCACGCATTTCAGTGCAGTGATCCGCATCACCGCACTGAAATGCCATTGTCACGCATTTTTGCCACTTGTGCCAGGCGCGCCAGTAGCTCCTGTGCCTGGGCTCTCTCTGCTGTTCTGAGAGGTGCTGCTCAGCCCGACTTAGTGCCTAAACAGTTAACCAGATTGCAGCTGAGCTCTCAGCTCTGTGTAGTGTCAGCGGCACCGCGCTACAATATATCTCTCTGCTCTGCGGAACTGCCTGCTGTCCCAACTCCTGTTGCCCTAGAAACTAAAATGGTGCGGCGCCGGCGCGGCTACCTCAGACTCCTCATCAAAGTCTGCAGGGGGGCCGGGCTGCCCGTGAGTCGATACACTAGTGCAGCTCAGAGCTGTCAATCATGGTGGCGCACCAGGGGGCCGGGATTAAAGTCGGATGTGCCGGCTGCGGTAGGGCCGTCACCTCCGGAGGAACTAGGAAGTGCAGATGCGGCGGGGGATTAGAGAGTGCAGGCTGCGCATGAGACGCAGTCTGTCTCTCTCAAGCCTTGGCCGCCCGCCGCGGCCGCCTTTGCCCCGCTAAAGAAGAGCACAGCTGTAGGCTGCACCTTGACCACCTCCTGGCAGCTCAGCTGAGCCAGCGACAGCTCTGGCAACCAGGAGGACTGCGAGCGCAGCCCCGGGGGCCGAGCCCAGCGACGGCCGAGCCCAGCCAGATTGACTGTCCGTCGGCCGGGCGCACGTCGACTGGAGTCCGAGTGGAGAGCTGAGCAGCCTGCCCTGGATGAAGACAAGCACTGGCAGAGTGAGTCAGAGTGGCCAGTGTTCACCGTGGGTGGGCAGCAGCAGGTCACTACTAACTATAAGTAAGTGTCAGTCACTTGTCCACGCGACGCCGGTGTCACTATGGTATAAGTTTGATTTATTATTTACTTTTTATGTTATGCGTTATAGCGCAGACTTTACCCCGGGGTGTCAGAGCGCTTCTCAATAGGAACAGACAGTACATGAGGAGAAAATTATGAGACAACACATATTACACAAAAGCAAACGTTAATTACATGAGGCAAAACTAAAGTGACAATCGTGAGCAAACAAAATACAAGACATAGCAAACGGTGCATTACAGGAGGAAAAAGTGGCATGCGTGCAAGTTATAAAAGCGTGCAAAGTAACAAGTAGAGCCTATAATACTGCACTAAATGGCAGACAGCAAGCACTCAAACACAAGAAGAAACGTTACGTAGGCAATGGTGGCACTTGTGCAAGTATCTGAAGCAAACAAAATGTACGAGGTAGCAAACAGTGTTGTTACAAGAGAAAAGTGACGTGTGCATGTTACAAAAGAGTACCAACCACAGGTAGAAGGATAATACTGCAATAAATGGCAGACACTCAAGCACAAGAACAAACGTTACGTAGGCAATGGTGGCACTGGTGCAAGTGTCTAAAGCAAAGTATGTTACAGGAGAAAAGTGACACTCAGCAAGAGCTCAGAGCTGTTAACTTATTTATAGCCGCTTGCCTCCCGTGACATGCGTTTATAAAAAAAAAAGGCAGAAAGCCTAGGCTGCGAATGTAGGAACAGTAGTTTTCAAATAAATTGGGTACCGGTGGGCAGCCAGAAGGTGAGACATTGTCACACAGCAGCACCTACGCAGAGAGGTAAGAACTGAGCCTTCAACATTATTACAGCCCATTCCCCTTGGACCGTCTACAAAGAGCACACTGCGACCGGTGTTCTACTTACCTGGCCGTAGCACCACCGTGACCTTTACTAACACGAGTCATGATGTGAAACAAAATAATTTCACATAATAAAAAGCATCGATCTGCAGGGCTGCTGTGTCTGATCATCCTTCCGGAGTCAGAGAGCCTGCTGCCTTTAGTCCTGGTTTAGTTTTACCTAATACTCAGCAATAGGATTAGTCTCCTTCCATTGCTGGAGCTCTGCAACAGTTTGAAGAGGTTCTTGGAGTTTTTTGTTGCTCAATTGGCTGTAATTTCTGATATTTATAAGTTTCCCTCGTCTTAATTGCATGATTTTTGCTCGCGAGAAAGTGTCACTCATAGTCGTTGAAATGTCACTCATAATTTCACTCAAATTTTTAAAATGTCACACATGGCAATCTGAAACCTTGATAGCTATGCAGCAGCCTCCCTTTCCTGCTGCACCATAGGTGTATTCTTTTTTTGAGCCTCACGGGGATCTCACGCGATGCAGGTAAGGTCTCTTCTCCAGCCCTTTTTCAGTTCATAGTTGTGATGGCTATACCGGCACCTCTCGTCCACTTTAACAGTTCTGGGCCGGCCGCACCGCTCTCACAGTCGGAGGGGAAGCTCGACTTCCACGCTTTCATTTACTTGCCCGTGGTGTCCACACTGAGGCAGCTGGGTCGTGCTCAGCAGGCTTGGGAATGCCCATTATGGCCTCCCACTGTCTGGCGCCGCCTCTCCCTTCTCCTCGGACTTGCTGGATGATTACGATTGTTTGCTTCATTGCGCGTCATAGGGGCAGTCTCCACTCTTGGGCCCTTCATATGGCCGGCTTCATTCACCTCAAACTCCTGGACTCACCTCATGCCCCAAACTTGGCAGGCTCTTGTAATGCTGGGTGTGCTCCCGATCCGCTTCACAAAACTCCTTCAACCCATGGGCTCCTCACATGCCCCTTGGGCAAACAGACGCTTCCTACGGCTGTAGGTAGGGGGTGCACTCAACATGGACTGTACTCACCCCCTCTACCACCATCAAGGTGGCTATACACTAAGGTCCACCGCTTGTTGCCAATATAATATGGTGGGGCCCTAGGCCCCTATGCTGTAATAGTAAAACACATACACTGTAATATAGTCACTGGAACTGGCCCAGGACACGTGCTCCCGGCTCCTTTTATTGCCAGGGTCACATGTCCTGTGACACCTGTGTTGGATGGGTGTGGGGTGGGGTGTAAGTCAGCCCTCAGGGAGTGGCTGGCACAGCAAACACTAGACCAGTGACCAGCAGGGCACTACACACACTACAAGCTAAGAATGGAACAAGCATTGGGGGCGGAGCTAGCTCGCAACTGAGATGGCTGCCTGAACCGTTAGCTCCCCCGTCTTACCTGCTATCCTTCAAGAATCCTGGGCACCAACCGAGTCCTGCCGGCTTTTGACTGTAGCCCGCGTAGCTGAACACCTTGGGATCCTGACTAGCGCTGCCTCGGCCCCTGTGCGGTACGGCGTCGCCTCCAGCGGAACCTGCGGCCCTCCGGAGCTCCGACGGGACTGAGAGTTGCGAGCCCGAGCGGTCTCCTGGGTCCAGGTCTGGTGCTCTGTTGGCGAAACGGGTGATTGGGCTGTGGCAGCTACTCCCCCCACGCCAGTCGGTGGGGTGAAGAGACTCGCGCCCACGGCAGCCCCTGCGGAGTGGACAAGCTGAGGACTGCCTGGCCGACAGCGGCGCTGCAAGTGGAGACGGGAGCGGCCTGCCGCCAACTGCGGGAAGGATACTGCGACGCATAGGCCCAGACGCGAGTGTCTTTGCGTCCAACGATTGCTCCCTGCTTTCTCCGCTCGGGCCTTTCCTCACCTCATCTGTCTCTGTGGGGGACCTGCTCTTTGGGGGCAACTAACTTGGGGACAGGGCGGCGCCCGCACTCGGGCTGCAGAGCGATAGCTGCGCCTGCGGGCTGGATCCCTGGAGCCTACCCTGAGGTCCCACGAGCTTGACGGCGTTGGAGGGCCGGCTCTGGTGCGTAGGGCTGCGCCTGCTGCTTTAAGACGCGGCGGTCCCTGTGCTGCGGCCGGGCTGACGGCCTGTCTGGGGCCTGAGCGGCGGAGGAGGCTTTGAAGAGACGCGCTGTCACGGCGCGCGATGTCTGTTGCTGACACCCCCCCTCGCTTAAAGCAGCCACCCCGCAGGTACAGGCAGGAAGCACTCCGGTGCGGGGGGGGCGAGGGCGCCAACGCAGAGAAATTTTCACCCCGCTACGTCTGTTGCTGACACCTCCCCCCCCCCAGAGAAGCACACTACATCGGGCGCCGATGGCGGGGACCTGCACGAGTGTCAGCGTTGCTGGGAGTGGAGCCGGGAGCAAGATTGCGGTGCGGAACGGCCGTAAAGACCCTGAGGCTTCAGTTCCCCCTCGAGGCCTCGCTGTAGCGGGGGGGGAAATTTCTCTGCGTTGGCGCCCTAGCCCACCCCGCACCGGAGTGCTTCCTGCCTGTACCTGCGGGGTGGCTGCTTTAAGCGAGGTGGGTGCCTTTGACGCCCATAACCTTTTGCAGAGGGAATGATAGGAGGAATCTGCTGTTTGCCTCGTGCCGGAGCCCATTTGTTTGAAACAGGCCCAGATAACTGTAGATGACAGGCGTCGACCGCGCGGATTTGAGGTACGCGGCGCTGGTGGCTTCACTTCTGAGCGATCCGTGCGGATTTACTGTGACTCTTGGAGTGCCAGCGAGGAGGCCTGGCAGGCGCCGGTTACTGTCCCTCGGGGTTACTTTCCAACCCATGTGTGAGCCAGAGCGCTAGAATGGGACGCACGGACAGATCGCAATCTAAGTTATGCTTCGGCCCTAAGGGGCCCAGGCCCGGCGAAGCCACGGGAGGTAATGAGACTGTGGAAAGCGACATGGCGGAATGCGCGCAGCAGCAAGACTTGCGTGGACTGCTCATAGCTATGGAGAAGAACCTCCAGGGAGGAATGGCTACGCTGGGGACAACGCTAGATGCGCTCACTTATCGCATGGACCGCATGGCCGAAAGGCTGGACAAACACGCGGAACAAATAGACATATCAGAACGCAGCATTACTGAGGTGGAGGAAGCGCAGACCTCTCTTGATGCAGAGAGCAAACAGTTCAGTAGAGCTATGCAGGCCCTCCTTGACAAGACTGAGGATTTGGAGGCCCGCTCACGGCGATGCAATCTACGCATCACGGGCCTGCCCGAGAGTACCCAGACTGGGAACATGGAGTTATTCATTGAAAACTTACTGAAGAAGCTCCTGGGCGACACGGCTTTCTCCGCGATGTTTGTGGTTGAGAGGGCCCATCGTTCTCTGGGCCCACGACCTAAGCCTGGGGCTCCCCCGAGACCCATTATCGCCAAACTGCTTAACTATAGGGACCGCGATGTAGCGCTAAAGCTGGCAAGAGACAAGCAGCCTCTGCAGTATGAAGGATCGGTTCTTTCCCTATTCCTGGATTTCACCGCCAGGATGCAGGAGGCAAGGAAACAGTTTGCGCCGATGAAACGACAACTGCATGAAATGGGAGCGGACTACGCGATGTTCTACCCGGGTGAAAATGAGAATCAACAGACAGGGGAAGTCTTTGATCTTCACGGACCCCAAGGCGCTCCAGAAGGCCCTCAAGGACTGGCAGAGGGTGGGCCGGTCGCCCCGGAGTGGGGCCTCTGACGCCGCGGCGGCCCCCACGGATGACCATCACTAATTGGACTTTACACAGATAAGCAGCTAGATTTATTCTACTTGAGGTTTTTGGGCCCTGGAGGGGGTGGGGAGCGTTGGGGAAGAACTATATGGGACCTGCATTATCCCCTGTTCCACTGGTGGTTTTCGGTTGGGGTGGGGTGAGGGGTTTCTGGGCGGGGCTGTCGGGACACATAGCTATAAAGAATAGAACTTTGAGGTTGTGCAGGGGCTACTCCTGATTTATTGATCTATGCTACGCCGTTAAAGGCTTCAACACACTTGCCTCTCCGCCCTATGGGATATTACTGTTATTCCTGATTACGATGGGGGAGTGGATGCCGCAGCTGATGACTATATATGTTTTTATGACACACGTGCCGAAGCTGTTGATTGCATTTACTTTAAGAGTAGCCTGGTTAGCGCTGATGGTTGTACGAATTTTACACTTGCCCTGGGACGGGGGAGGGTCGTGGGGCAATGTATCGAATTTTGCTTTTTGATTGTTTTGCTTTTTTAATGGCGAGCTACCTTTGCCCTCGTGTGCTACCCACTGAGTTTTGTTGCAAGGGGGGGAGCTTTGTTCTCCTGATGTGAGTTTTGATGCTCTGGGGATGGGAGGGGAGGCGTGGGTGAGTTTTGTGGGAGGGGGAGTAAACCGCGGCCTAGTTGGGGTAGGGCAAGCGTGGGTGGGTGTGCGAAGAGGGGAGGTCAGATATTATACTGTGTGGACGGGGTTGAGGGGAATGGGGTGGAGTTGTGAGGGAATGTTTTTTAAGTTTTCATGTGTGACAATGGTAGAATTCTTTGGTTCAGCAGGGACCTGGACACCATGGGTGGGGGACCCAAGTAGTTCATTTCGGACAGATGTCACAGGCGGTGGAGTGCTCTGATACACTGCGGTTACTGACCTGGAACGTCCGAGTCCTAAACGACCACTGTAAAGTGCGAAAGATCTTGCAATACCTTGCTTGGCACAGAGTAGATGTAGCCCAACTGCAGGAAACGCACCTTCCTTAGACAGCCCCACACTGCCATACAGAGGCCTCATGGGTAACATACACGTGGCGGGGTTCACGACACATGCTGGGGGAGTCCTCACATGGGTCAACCCAAAAGCCTCGCTGAAGTGGACGCCGCTAGTGACGGACAGTGAAGGGAGTTACACGATCACCAACTGCTGTGGCAGAGGCATTGACATGTGCATAGTTAACACTTATGGTCCTAATTGCGACCACCCAACTTTTATACAGAACTAGCAGCTAAAATTGCCCCGCACTCAGAGGGGATGGTCTGTTGGGGAGGCGACTATAACTTGACGAGACACCCTGGTATTGATAGGTCGGACGGCCCTGCCCGCCTACCATCAGCCTCTGCTAGAGCGCTGGATGCGCAGCTCACCAGCCTCGCATTGCTGGAGACACCCCTCCCTTGGGGGACACACGCACTACTCGGCCCCGCATAATATACATACCAGAATAGATTATTGGTTTGTTGCGTCCCAATGCATCACTAATATCCAGTCCTGCATTGTTCTACCACGCACTTATTCGGACCACTCACCGATTTTATTGACGATGGCCATGCCGGCTTGACGTGCCCCGCCGTTTGCGTGGCGCTTCCCCCGTACTCTTTGTTAGATGCTCTCTTTAAAGAGGAGTTGGCGACGGCTATTGAGACGTTCTTTGATGCCAACGTAGGTTCTGTTGACTCTTTCCAGTCCATTTGGGAGGCGTTCAAGTTATATGTCAGGGGTGTTGTTATCTCTAAACACTCGGGGGTTCTAAAATCGATTAGAGGCAGACTAAAAGCCCTAGAAACTAAACTCAAGGACTTGGAGCAACAACGACTTCAGGCTGATAGTGAGTCCCTAGCCCAGGAGATAGCTGGGACCCTACGAGAGTACAATGAGGAGGCGGATGCGGAAGTTAAGCACCTGGGCAAATATGCCGTGGCCCAGTCATACTGTGAGGGAGAACGCCCGGGTTCGGTTCTGGCGCGACTAGCTAAGCGGGGCAGGGATAGAACGAACATTCCAGTGATGAGGTCCGAGACGACGGAAGAACCTCTCTCGAACACACAGGTTGCAGAGCGCTTTCATGACTATTACACCACGCTATACGCTTCGCGCGGCCCCGCCCTGGAGGAGAGTATTGTCGACTACCTCTCTCATATAGAAATGCCATGGCTTCCCAATCTGCATCGCGAGTTCCTAGCACGACCGTTTGAACGAAAGGAAATGGTTTTGTCTCTCTCTTCAATGAGGGGAGAAAGTGCACCGGGGAGTGATGGCCTCATAGTAGCTTTCTACAAGGCTTTTTTGGATCTCCTGCTGCCCCATTTGCTCACCCTGTTTAATGATATGGCTAATACGGGTATTATGCCGCCTACCATGAGGGAGGCGATTATTGTCGCGATCCTCAAACCAGGCAAAGACCCGGGAGAGTGCACCTCATACCGCCCCTTGTCCCTCTTGAACGTCGATGTGAAGATATTCGCCAAACTGCTTGCCAACCGCCTTAGCCCGATGGTTCCCTCCCTGGTTGCGCCGGAACAAGCTGGTTTTGTTCCCTCCCGCAACCTTACATACAATCTTAGAACGGTCTTTGCGGCCTTCCAACACACGCGACCGGAGGTACCCGCGATAGCAGTCTTCTTAGACATGGAGAAGGCCTTCGATTCTGTCGAGTGGCCTTTTCTTCGACAGGTTCTGAGTCGGATGGGAGTCGGGCAGTTGTTTTTACAGCTCCTGGCGGTACTGTATTCCTCGCCCTCGGCCCAAATTCGTAGAGGTTCGCTCGTTACGGACCCATCGCAATTGGCAGAGGGACGAGGCAAGGCTGTCCTCTTTCCTCTATCCTATATGCGCTCGCGGCTGAACCTCTCGCCTGTGCCCTGCGTGAATATCATAGCCACAGGGGCATTTGTTTCCCTTCATATAGTGTGATAGTTTCCACATACGCGGATGACACGCTTTTATACGTCGGGGAACCAGAAACACATTTGTCAACCGTTCTCCGCGAGGTGGTCCTGTTTAGCTCTCTCTTGGGCATCTATGTTAATTGGAGTAAATCCATAATGTTTCCTCTTACCCCGGCTATGAGGAAATTTGATCCGGAGTACCCACTGCAGTGGACTACAGAAGCAGTGCGGTACCTGGGGATACGCCTCCACACAGACTTGGAGGTTGTCCTACGGGAAAATTATGGGGTGGCAATCTCCAAGCTCGAGGACGACGTTGAAAAATAGATTTCTCTCCCTCTTTCACTCCTTGGGCGTATCTCGCTCATGAAAATGGTAGTTTTGCCACGCTTTCTGTTCTTGTTCAGCAACATCCCTATGGTCCTATCGTCCCACTTTTTCCGACAGCTACAAACGCTAATGGTCAGACTTGCGTGGGCTGGGAAGCAGCCCAGGGTGGCGTGGAATATACTTATTCGCCCGTATGCCGAGGGCGGTTCAAATGCCCCGGACCTGGAGCTTTATTATCGAGCCGCGCAATGCGCACATGCCTATCATTGGATCCATGGCCCAACAGACATCCCCCACATACGCATCAAGATGATCGTAGCGGACCCGACACCACTGCCTGCGCTACTGGCGAGACCTAGGGACCGACGTACGGGTTTTATTGATTCCTTGAAATCTGTCACACATGCTTGGCATCATATGATGGATATCCAGGCGTGTAGCTTGATGTACGCTCCTAAGGCAGCCATGGACTAGTGTGCTTGGCTAGCCCCGTGCACGGTGAAGGGAGTGCTTTTGGCGCTGCGAACACTGAATATCCATAGTATGGGGGACCTGTTTGAGGGAGGCACAGCTCGAACCTGGGAAGTGATTGAAACCGGCGACATCACATACACGCTGCTGGCACGGTTCCAGTTTCACAGGGTGAGACATGCACTAAGAGAACATTTGGGTGACGATATGGAAGAGCCCCTGACGGTGGCGGCCTACGACTATATAATGAACGCCAAGTCCCCCGCTAAATTAATAACCAATCTATACCGCATTGCCCTCTCAGAAAGAACGACGGAATATGCGAAACCAAGACTAGCATGGCAACTTGATTTGCAAACTGAACTCCGAGAAGAGATGTGGCAGTATTGTTGTACAAGCACCAGGAGGATTTCCCTGAATGGACGTCACAGACTTATCCATTTTAAGTTCCTGAACAGGGCTTATTATACTCCTGAGAGGTTGTGCAGGTACAAGTTGCGTAACAGCCCACAATGCGAACGATGTGGAGTGCAGATTGCTGACTTCCTGCACGTAGCCTGGTTCTGCCCAGTAGTCCTCTCCTTTTGGCAAGCTGTATACGGGGAGGTTAACAGGATTGCACAACTAGCACTGGTTCCGGACCCACTCCTAGCTTTACTGGGCTTCTCGAAGCCCCTGCGACCGGCACATAGGAGACCCATAGACATGGCTTTTCTGCTTGCTAAAAGATGCGTTGCACGCGCCTGGATGAGGGGGCCTCACCCCACATGGAAGTCCTGGTCTAAAGAATTGACATATTGCTGCACGCAATCGGAACTCTCTAGGGAATTGATGCCACATCGCAACAGACCCAAGAATTTCTGGTCCATATTGTTGGATGGGATGCAGACCCAAGACAATGCGGAGGAGGAAGGTGAGGTCGCCCGGGGGAGCGGGGGAGACTTGGACAGGAACATAGTGTCGCCTCCTGAAGCAACAGACACGAAGCCGCAGTAGGTGACTGGACGACACACTTAGGGAGGCTGGGGTTTCTGACGTCTACTCTCCGGTAACAGTCTACCTGAATACTTCCATGGGAGACCCTTTCAATTTGTAGCTGTCTGAGGTTATGGGCCTTGGGTACGAGCACAATACTCTTCACAGTTCCCTTGAATGATGTTAGTTTTGCCTAGGGTCTTTGTGATACCTACCAATGTACTAGTGTCTACTATTTGTAATGCTGCCATCACGGATTACTGCCAATGCTCTCGTTGATTGTCTTTGTTTGTCACCTTTTTGAAATGCTAATAAAACAAACAAAAAAAAGAATAGAACAAGCATTGGCATAGCCAATAGGTCTCGCCTTTATTTAATTATGCAGCACAATATCCTTGGTGCAACATCAACTGTTGCATAGCTAAACACTTATAAGGTCCCAAAGGCGAGACCTATTGGCTATGTCAATGCTTTTTGTTTTCTTCCAGTTCATCACTGAAGCCTGTTTGGAACACTCTGAATCTAGCCATTGAAACTGGTGTGCTGCCGAGGTTTCAATATTCTTTGTTTCAAGCTCCTGCAAATTTATCTCTATCCCACTTTTGTTGCCAACCAAAAATAACAGACTGTTGCAGTGGCCTCCCCTCTCCTCTAGCGTAAGTGGCAGTAGCTTGTTTCAGAACAATATCTGAGCAGAATACAGTTTAAAATTGGTGTCCCAGTACCGGAGATACTATTTCATTACAATGGAACAACCGCGCCATGACTCCCAAGATCACGACAGGAAGAAGCTTACTTTTAAATGTACCCTGTCAAGTGTTTTATTTATTACGGTGCAGGACACGGGGGCAATGTCAACTGTTTAAAAGTATCTTGTTGCCAGCTACATTAAGTTTCTTTTCCCAGAAAGGCCATTTCGTGATTGGTCAAGCACACAATAGCACTTGACATGTACCTGGCGTACCACGCGGTCATTTAAGTACCACGTCTCTGGTGAAGGGTTTGTGCGTACTCTTATCTAGCCCGGCTCCCACCCCTTAAGGGGTGAGGATGTGGTCTAACGGCCAGCGCTGCAGACTAGGGAGCTGGGAAAACGGGCTCGAGTTTCGGGCGTCGGTTCAACATCCTGTGTTTCAGGGCAAATCACTTAATGTGCCCGTGCCAAACAAAAATGTTGTGCTGTAACTGGTGCACTGCTCATCTAAAGTGCTACAATACCTCGGGCCGAGTTCGCGCTATATAAAACTGGAAAAAAATAAATACCACTTTGAGACGGGTGAGGAGTGGAAAGATGCAGAGAGCGCGTGGAGGTCAGAGAGGGAGCGGTAGAGAGTAGAAAGGCAAAGAAGAAAGATTACAAAAAAAATGCTATAGGCGGTTGATTTATGGACTCTCATCTAAACAGGTATAGCGCTCCTCTCCGCGCACTCTATTTGTTCCAACAAAAAGCTAACTTCCCTGCGTGTGGGGTCATTAAGACTCAGTGCTGAAACATTAGCTATGGAAATGCTGTTGTGAAATGGGTTATAATTCTTCCTCGAGCTCCTGGGGCTTGTTTGGAAGACTGCAGCAAAGCTGCTTCCTCTTCTTGCAGACTTTGAAGGAAGCAGACTAAATATAATGAGGCTGTCCAAGCACCATAAAAGAGCTCCCCAGCCTTCCCAGGCGCTACTGAACAGCAGGGTGGCAGAGTGCCCAGCACAACTACTGGAATGTACTATTTGGGGACGGGTGCGTGCCACAGAGAGGTCACCCAGAAGTGGAACGATCCCACCCCTTTATACTCGAACTCCAAACTGCAATTATATGACCACAATCATTTATACACAAGGTACACTTTGAATTTTGAAATGCAAGTGTACTTCGACATGGTGGGGAGGATAAGGTTGAGCAGCCGGTGATGTATACAGGGTCGGAGTGAGAGAAAAACAAGCGCGCGCGTCTCGCACTAAAAGTAAAAAAAAGGCGAGACCTAAAAAGCAACGGGTGAAAGAGGAGGATACCCGAATGGTAGAGGAAACGCGTGCAGGCTGCAGCAGTAGGGACGTCAGAGGGGGGGGAGAGGAGCAGGGGTGCACCCGCGAGTGATGCCTGCACGCGCGCTTGGGAGAGCAGTCTTCACTTTTCAAGTACTGCACTCATGCTTGTGGCGCGCTGCTGCTCGCTCCCGCAAGGTGGATGCCGCCACAAGCACGAGTGCAGTGCTTGAAAAGTGAAGACCGATGGCTAAAGGTCCTCCTAGATCAGCGCATGCGCGCTGCCTAGGCGAGACCTAAAAACTATGAAGTAAGAGGAGAACTGTTGCTTACGATGACGGCAGTTTCACAAATAAGTTGAGATCCTTTTTACTAGGGTCTGTATAGTAATAAAGCAACTTACAAAAGTGAGGTCCAGCCGCAAATAAATTAATTTTCACATCTATCATAGCTCACAACAGGAAAACTTAAGAAACTCCTTTTGAGATAGACGAGTCAAATAAAGCTATTGGATAATTGAAGGCTGTGAAATTGCCAGGCCACTTGTGCTTAGAACTTCTGAAGTCTCATGGCTACCAAGCTGGCAATGTTTTTTAAATCCTAAGAGAGCCACTGTTTAACCTCAGTTAGTGATTCCAGTAATTCCAAAACCGTACAAGGACCCTCAAGTACTGAAGCATATACCGCCCCATCTTCTTACAAAACGCCAGTGCAAAAATCTTAACAAGTGTTTTAACCTCTGTATTGGAGGATCTCCTTCTAAATATTGTTCCTCCAAATAAATCTGATTTCATCAAGTGAAGGAACAGTGCAAGTACTGTGGATAAACGTGGCTCGGCTGGCAAACTGATAACAACACAAAAACAAATTTTGCATGTCATTAATATTATGAAGCATGTGTGTCGCTGTGCTCTCCCTTGATGCCAAAAAGGTGCAAGATTGTACGGGCCAGGAGTTTTACAGCTGGACTGGAAGACTTTGGATTGTGGATTGTACCTGGATACCAAGACCCCTAGGAAAGAGTCGGGACAAATAGCGTTCAGTTAGACTCCATATGCATCCCAACCGGTAAGAGAAAAGAATGCCCCCTCTCTCCATTATTTTAGTGCAGTAACACAGAGGACACTAGCAGCTGTTATCAGATGGAATGCTGAGATCAAAGGAAACCAAATAAGACAAGATGCATTGAAGCTGGTAATGTGTTA
The DNA here is from genome assembly GCF_964261635.1 of Lissotriton helveticus. NCBI lineage: Eukaryota > Metazoa > Chordata > Amphibia > Caudata > Salamandridae > Lissotriton > Lissotriton helveticus. Next base: position 316,508,166 of record NC_136072.1, on the reverse strand, counting down.
GGCAATGTTTTGTTGTCCGTTTCTGACACACTGAAGTACATTGTTCTAGTTCAAGGATCAAGTAACTAAACAATGGCACTTAAAAGTGTGCTCTTGACAGGATTGCAGTTGTCAAGAAAGTGCTACTTCCGAAACTGTGTATCTGTTTCAGACTATTTTTCTGACAGACCCCACCGCACACTAGGGTGGGCGCAGGGTCAAGACTGTTGCATATGGCTGGGTCCAAACTGGAATGGCATGGTGATCAAAAAAACGATGGATTTAGGCCCAGATCTCTGTACTGAATGTATGACATTGTTCTGCATTCTGTCCATCAATTGTTATTTTTGCATTAGTCACCAAGTGGGACTGGTATGCCTAGACATGCTCTCCATGCCACTGGAGTCAAGCTATCCTGGCTGATGAGGGCTGAAACCCCAAAACCGGTCCTAGGATGCTTGTTTACAGACCAGGGAGGACCTGGCCTGGCAGTTCGGGCTGGACTGTTCCCATTGGGCGCCGGGTCAAGACTGATTTGCATATGGCTGGGTCCAAACTGGAATGGCATGGTGAGCAAAAAACAATGGATTTAGGCCCAGATCTCTGCACTGGGGTGAATGTATGACATTGGTCTGCATTCTGTCCATCAATTGTTATTTTTGCATTTGTCACCCCGAGTGGGACGTGCATGCCAAGACGTGGGTCCTGCGCTCTCCATGCCACTGGAGTCAAGCTATCCTGGCAGATGAGGGCTGAAAGCCCAAAACAGGTCCTTGGATGCTTGTTTCCAGTCCAGGGAGAACCTGGCCTGGCAGTTTGGGCTGGACTGTTCCCATTGGGCGCAGGGTCAAGACTGATTTGCATATGGCTGGGTCCAGACTGGAATGGCATGGTGATCAAAAAAATGATGGATTTAGGCCCAGATCTCTGTACTGGGGTGAATGTATGACATTGTTCTGCATTCTGTCCATCAATTGTTCTTTTTGCATTTCCCATCCCACACTACGGCAGTCGCTCCAGAGTCTCATAGAGGTCTTCATCTGGGCTGGCAAATGTAAGTTTATTTTAAGCATATACTGTTAAGTGGCACAGCTGATATAATTGACAAAATGGTGCAGGGCAGAACCCGAGAAACAGAGGTGTTTCAAAGATCACATCGTTGCAGGATGCTCATTATGAACGGTACTGTTGCTGCCAACAGTACAAAGCCTGTAGGAATCTATTAATCGCCATTTGTCAAAGAAACTCACTTTATTTCCATCCATTTTAGCCATTAGGAGAAGAACTTAGACTTTACTCTGGCGCTGACAGAACAGGGAATTTGAAATGTTGAGAGCGGCAAAATGCACAAAAGTGGGGAACATTTTTGTATAACTAAAGATATTTCAGTAGGTCAGAAGAGGGATTACAGATTACACAAAATGGAAAGTGTTTGCTACAAGCAGCTCCGGCATTGGGTCTTACTCATTGTTTTAAATTGGCTACCACTTGGCAGCTTTTGTGGTTGGAAAAGTGAGTTCAAGCTAAAGAGGAAAATAAAAAGCCAATATCAAACCCCTATTGGCTTTTGCTACCCGACTACACGCACGGGAAGATAGCCTAAAAAAATGTTTCGGAGTTTGAGCTCAAGACTGACCTGTCAGGGGTGTTAGGGGAGATTTTATGCAGAACCTCAAGGACTGTGAGAAATGGGGCTGGGAGAAGGTCAGTTCACAGACTCGAACTATGGTGGTATCGCGCACCACACAAAATGCAGAAGTTGATGCCACAAATTTGAACTTCAGGGATATGAGTATGAAGGATCATCAGTAAATGCCTTTTAGAGTTGTCCCAAAATAACAAACTATCGGCATGTGCTGTATAGGGTCGTACATCAGACATGCATCATTTACATGTCTAGGACAGCATGAGTAGCATTCTTGGGCTGGCCAGCTACAGGAGTTTGTCCACTTCACACTAAGAAGGGTCAGTAGCAAGCACAGGAGCTCCTGGCTGTGCAAGTACTATCTGTTTTGCAATGAGTGAAAATGGAGATCTCAAAAGTATGGGAAAGGCTGTATAAGTTATGCCACCTGCTAGTGATAGAAAAGAGGATGGCAGCGGCCAAGCAAATATGTAATCATTTTGAGAGACTGGTACCATACATTAATGCATTTGTCAAAGGAGTTGTGAGAGCTTACATGACCACACTCCCTAAAGGTGCTGCAGTTCACCCTACCCTCTAAATGAGTCAACTTACTATACAAGATGACTAGGGGATGAGTGAGTCCACAGAAGGTGGTGAACAATAAGTCCTTATAGGCTTCTTGGGAAAATCGACTGCTAGTGTGAATACCTTCAAATGGGTTTGTAATGTAGGATAGATTTCCTTTGAAGGGATCTCATGAATCTCAGTGAGGGTTAGGAGTAGGGAGGTAGGGGAGAGTGTGAGGCTAGTTGTAATCATAATTGGGAAGAAAGGATTGTTGGGTTGCTATTTTAGATAGTATTCTGGTGTATAGAAAATACAATAAATATGTAACCTAAAATTACCAGTGATCATTTATATTAAAAGGATTTGAAGTAAATTACTGGCATCAAAAGCACGCATTATGCAATCTATCATACATTAGAAATTAAAGAGAACATTGCCTTAAGGTATTGCAAAATATAGCAGGATACTTGTCTACTCATTTGAAGTTTGTTTTATTTTTACAACAGATTTCGCTAGTTCCTATCCCTGTATTAGCTGTAATACAGAATATAGAGGTGGCGTTATTGCTAGAAAACTGAACAGCTATGAGTTAATTCATTGGTGCCAACCACTATTTAAGAACCTCTTGTGGATTATCCTCCTTTATCATTCAAGTCACTTTGGCACCTATATCTGCTGCTCTATGAGTCTCCTTGTGAGGTGCCAGGTTTAATAAAAGGGAAGCCCAGACTTTGCATCACGACCTTGGGAGACTGATAGACTTAATTGCAGATGTGTGAAGCATACTCCTCGACTCTAAACAAATGAACTTGCTGGGGATTAATGGGAGCCACCCCTGCTGACAAAGTTTCCCCTGGGGAAAATCAGTTTAGGGAGACAGACAAAAATAATATTGGTGTGCTCATCTGGTTTGTCTGTGGGGTGGAGCTGTAGGCTTGACCACCGGAGAAGTCTGTATTAACCAGGAGTCACCCATAGAGCAAAGTAATTTTGCTTGGTCCACACCCAGCAGGAAATACCAGCGTAAGGTGTCTGGAATTGATGAAAGTGTCAAAATTCTCATGAAGCACAAAAGGTAATCCTGGACGCCTGCCCAACTCTAAATCGGGTGGGTGGACCGAGAGGGTGGCGGGCAGAGGACTGTGTTACTGTTGCGACAGAGCGCCCTGTCGTCAATCTTTGTTAGGCCCTTAATCTTCCATATAGAGATATCTTATATTGTATTCTGTGCACAACAAAAACATTTACATTTCAACTGACCACCATAATTGTGATTCACTTAATATTTGTGGGAACTGTCTGGAGGGAAACTAGGGTCGCTGCCAGCATGATGGTGCGCATTGTTGACTAGAGTGAAGCCACTCTGTGTAGAGCCCGATTCTAGTCACAGGCGAGGCCTCTAACTTGGAGGGATTGCGGAGACTTGGCGGCTCGGCCTTGCTCCCTATGAAGAGAGCTCAGCAGATCGTCATGGGTCTCCTGCGCAACAACACCTCTCGCGATGCGCCTTCTGGGGACCAGACGGGGACATTGCACATGACCCCCGGGTCAACGACGGTGATAAACCCGCCCGACATTGCCACCAAACTAGACTCTGTACTGGCAGCAGTGGAGCGCCTCAGCAATGCCCTGGACCTGACCCACACATCCTTGGGTGGCCGCATGGACACTATCAAGGCAAAAGAAGGGAGTCCCTATGTTCCACAAATGTGGGAGTATTTATGTCAGTACCGCTCTTTTAGAAGCACACAGAACCCGCATATGTATCATGAACAGTTTCTTCAATAATGCAAATACACCATTATATAAAATTAAACCTGTTTGTACAGTTTATTAAAAATATCATATTTTCTTTAGCACTTAGTGCTCACCGTATTTAAAAAATGAAACTACCTGTGCTCCTAGTCTGGCATGCTTGTATGTGGCAGAATTCGAGAATATACACATCTTTAACCCAATGGCACCTTTTTTTGAAAACATATCACACTGGTCTCGATATATCGATGACGTTTTTTTTGTGTGGACGGGACCAGTTGAATTATTGACTGAATTCATCTCATGGCTAAACCTGGGAGATAGTAATTTAAAATTCACCTCTAGTTTTAGCGCCAGCAGCTGCGAGTTCTTGGATATTGTGATTAAACACGAGGATGGTGTACTAGCAGTTGAACTTTTTACTAAAAAAACAGACCGTAACACTATGTTACATTATACTAGCCACCACCCCCCCTGCCAACGTGATAATATTCCGTTTGGTCAATTTTTGAGACTTAAACGCAACTGTACAAACAACAGAGATTTTGAGAAACATTCCAAGGTACTCATGACAAAATTCACTGAAAGGGGATATCCCAAACGCCTTGTGAAAAATGCGTATAAAAGGGCAAAGTATTTTAATAGAGATAATCTATTTCACAAGGAAATAAAAAATGATCAGAAAAAACCTCTGATTTTTGTGACTAACTATAGTGCCATCAGTAACAAAATCAAAAATATCATAAATAGGAATTGGCATTTGATAACCAATAAAAATAAAGAAAAGATTCCCAGACCTATGATAGCTTTCAGACGCAATCAAACTCTCAGAAACAAATTAGTGCACACCTATAGGGAAGAGTCTACTCTCATACAAACAACTATGAATAAGGCCCCATTACCAACGGGCACTTTTCCGTGTGGCAGTTGTTCGAACTGCTCAATAGTTAACAAAGGAGAGTATGCTGAACATAACAACATAAAACATAAAATCAAATCTTTTATTAATTGTAGGTCAAGGAACATTATATATATGATTAAGTGCCCCTGCAATTTAGTCTATATAGGTGAAACCTCAAGAGAAATTAGACTACGGATTAACGAGCATAAATCCTCTATCCGGACAAAAAAGAAAGGAGCCCCATTAACTGAGCATTGGCAATCGGCAAAACATACAGTGCAGGAGCTCACATGGTGTGGCTTGGAAACAGTATATATGAATGCTCGGGGGGGCAATATGGAAATAAAAAGGAAGAAGCGAGAGCAATATTTCATGTCCTGCTTTAATAGTGTTAAACAGGGCCTTAACTCCAAAGAAGACTGGGAACGCATTTTATAATCGAGGTCCCCATGCATTTCCAACATAGGTTAATGCTCATTATATTCTTGAACTCTAAGTGTGCCATTACATCACATTCTAGGTAAAAAAAGAAATATCCCCTAGATTTGGGATAGGCGTCACAACTATTCCCTGAACGAGCGATAATTGAATGAAAATTTTCCACCAGGAGGGATGATAGTAGCACCTAGAGAAAATTCAAACTAACCCAGAGGCTTTGATTACAATACTGATCAACAGAGATGTATGTTTGCCTCGGTATAAATTTTTAAGATGGGTATAATATAAACTACCATAGAACTTCTGAAATTAGAAACGACCCGCATATATACGGCGGCTTATAATACTCGATCAGCCCCGCCTAAGAAATATTCACGGCGATATTAATGCAGTACAAGGGTAAATCACGCCCGTTTAACAAAAAGGTAATGCGGAAGTAATAACAAAAACTACTCGAGTAGTCCTACAATCGAAACCTGACTGCGCATATACAGCGGGAAAAGAACAAAAAAATACAGATGTAGTTTAGGCTCCCGCCTCAGACAGGATATCCAATTAAAATTTAGCGGGAAATAGGTGAGTTACCGGATACACTTGCGGACTTATAAACAGAGAGTCCCCGGGCGTTAGGGAATACCGGTTAACGAGGGTGTCGAGAGGAGCAGGGAGGCCGACTTGTATACAAAAGGTAAGATACTAACGAAGGGATATTCGTAATCTTGGCAAACAACGGGACTCGCTTCAGTATAAATAGAGGTCCCACCACCTTGACTCCCTTTAGCTAATGGGTTTTACATTTGACTATAAGTTGTCGATTCCCAAGCGTTAATCCTGTATTTTAAGGCGCCCGGATGCATGACCAAGGGATATATGAGCTAAAATATTTTATTTTCGGAAGAGAACTAGATAATCTGCCGCATTTAAATAGTTCAGGATAAACCTTTAAGGCACCGTAATTTATTGCCTCGAACTGGGAACGGCAAAGACGGGAGGTCACATAATTTACCGCATTCCCAGTGTTTAGCCGCATTGTGCAAGACTCCCAAATATACAATTGGGAACGTAAGATGAGCGAAAATGTCACCTTCTAATATCGAAAAGGGTTACACGATTCGCCCTAAACTGATGTGCGAAATTACAATTCTTTGGGGAAAAAATACTCCATAAGAGAATGTTGCCCATTAGGCAAAAGCCAAGACGATAATTATGTAAGGCAGACCTCGGTGCTAGGCAAGAGAATGTTGCCCATTAGGCAAAAGCCAAGACGATAATTATGTAAGGCAGACCTCGGTGCTAGGCAAGCACTAAATGGTGTAAAATGGTACAATTTGGTAACCGTTCCAATATTTATATTAACCCAATATACGCCATAGATCCTAGGTGAGACACTGCTTTACACAACGATAAATTTATTAAATGAAAATTGTATTAAATTATAGATCCGGATGAAACACGGATGTAAAAGTATTTCTAAACGGACGACTGTTCGGTGACGGACACTGCAATTGATAAAGCTGTTGTCAAGAGCATCCATTCTTATGTTCTTCTACTCCAAAATGGTAAGTCCCACAGAATCTAATCTATCTGTGAGATAAGGGGTAGGGTGAGAATCTTTCAAGTGAAGTATAAGTTCTCACGGTCATTTCTTGTCCGCTCTTCCTTTGTCTGATGTTAATTAGAACGTCCATCTCTCAAAGAGACTCCGAAGATAATAAAACGGTGGCTCCCTCGACCCTCAGATGTTAGGATTGCATATTATAAAAACAAAGGTAACTAGAACAATCCTTACGAGCCGAGTACTACTATCTCACGCTGTGCTCCAGAATAAATAAAATCCTTATTCATTATTTCATAGATCCCCTTACACTTTGTATTGATACCAGTGTATAATTCGAATGGCCCGAGACAACTGACTACCTCGAATTGATTAAAGAGGACTCCTGGCTATTCCCTTTCTTGATAATCACAAGGTACAGCTACATTTTAACATTCTATGTGTAATGCATGCATTGAACCTGTACCTTTAGTGATCTCATCCCCACAAAATGAGTATCCTCTTTTAGTACCACATGTTCCCTGTATAAGAGCACCAGGAAGAACCAATGGTCCTATAGTATAATAAACATAACTTAACAACAATGTATAAAAAACAAAAGGTGATCAGTACGATTCCTAACTGTATGTTTCTTTTTCTGATTAGAAAACTGTCCTGATGAAGGTGTAAAAATAAAACCGAAACGCTGCGTCGACTTGTGTGCAACAACTATTGCTGCTTTTTAACTGACCCATGTGACTCGTGTGCAACAACTACTGTTGTTTTTTAATCTGATCTATGTGCAATAATTATTGCTGTTCTTCTAACTGGTGTAAATCGATAACTGTTGTCAGTAATTGTAGTACAATTATTTTTGTTCTTCTATTAATTGTGTTCTTTTTGTTTCATTTTTTAAATACGGTGAGCACTAAGTGCTAAAGAAAATATGATATTTTTAATAAACTGTACAAACAGGTTTAATTTTATATAATGGTGTATTTGCATTATTGAAGAAACTGTTCATGATACATATGCGGGTTCTGTGTGCTTCTAAAAGAGTGGTACTGACATAAATACTCCCACATTTGTGGAACATAGGGACTCCCTTCTTTTGCCTTGCTAATTCTCCTTGTCCCTAAACTGGAACTATAAGGAGACCTCCCTTTCATTTTTTGACTCGCATGGACACTATCACCTCGGACTTGACATTCCTTCGGGCCGACCAACACAAACTCTCAGACCGAGTGCGTGAGGCTGAGGCCATGCTAGCAGACCTCGCTGACACTGTCCACAGAATTGCTCCTCCGCACTTCAAGATCTGCCGGATCGAGTTTGCACCCTAGAGGACAAAGTGGATGATGCGGAGGGTCGCTCACGCCAAAATAATATCCGCGTAGTCAATCTCCCTGAAGTGGTGGAAGGGCGGGACCCGGAGACCTTCACGGAGGCCTGGATGAAGGAGCTCATGCCCCTCGGATCGCTCTCCCCACAGTTCATAGTGGAGCGGGCCCACCGAATATGTGCTCGCAGGCATCTCTCCTGGGGCACGCCCTCACCCCTTCCTATTTCGAATCATGAACTTCAGGGACAGAGACACTATTCTAAGGGAGCTGGGCAAACACCCCGGCCCTAAGGTGCAAAACGTTTCCGTTTCTCCTTTTCCTGATTACACAGCTCAGGTGCAGAGGAGACGAGCCACCTTCACAGCAGTAAAACAACAGCTCCGAGGTCTGGACCTCCGCTACTCCTTGCTCTTCCCGGCCCACCTGCGAGTTATCAGAGATGGATCTACGAAGTACTTTGATTCCCCTGCTGAGGCATGCGACTGGCTCGAGGAACAGGGGTTGGCGACGGCACCCAAACCATCTGATGAGTCCCCTTATCGTCAACACCCCCCGCAGAGGTAGACGAAGAGGGGGTAGGGCCAAGAGTGCGGGGCATACAGTGACCATCCCCAGTCCCGACCAAATCAGATCGGTGCGTCAGGGGGCCCTGCAGGCGATGGCGGCCCTCCAGATCTCCGTCCCCAGCTGGCTCTGCTGCCTCCCCGCTCCGGTCCGTAGCCCCAGAGTCCACGCCGGAATGGTCCATGGATGCGGATTTTCCCCCACTTCGGGGTGTCACCCCACATACCGTAGATGGCATTATCTGATGTTAACTTTGCATTCATATTGGACTCCCGCACTACTGCAGGACTTGTTTGTTTCCTTCTAGCAGCCGTGTGTCGGGCCCTTCCCCCCCCCCTGTTTTCGCATACTCTCTTGAGGTGCTTGAAAGGGTCAGCCCTTACATTGTTCATTTCCTCTTTCAGGTTATCCTCTTCCCCCCGACGACCCGGTATTGGTTGACTAGTCGACTTGTGCCTTATATGCATGTTAGAACACCATAGTGCCTCAGGGCATGTTTCTTCTCATACATTTGTGATGCTCTATCTCCTGATCTATTGATGTTATTTAAGGGGATTACCCCTACATTGACTCCTCTTATTCGCTGGTCTACATTCCATCCCCCACAGTCATACAAAGACGATAGTTCCGTAGCCATGATTTGGAACGATTGTTTGGGCAGTTCCTCACGTTGGGGTTTCGCTCTCTTCCTGTTGCAAAGTTTCCTGTTGCCCCACCTTCTTAATTTTCTTTCCCTGTTCGAGTCGCCATCCCTGCAGACCTGCCGCATCTCCGTCCTCCCCATCCAAGGGAGTCCTTCACACAGGGAGCCCTTCAGTGCCCGGGTTGGACACACTGATCTTAATAACCCCGATGACCGACCTTAACGTCCTAACTTGGAATGTCAAGGGTATCCAGACACCTTCTAAGCGATACCCCATCTCTGCCTATTTGCAGCGTCATAAGACGAGTGTTGCACTCCTACAGGAAACACACCTGGCGGACATTGAAGCCACACGCTACGCCGACGTTGGCGTGGTCAGATTTACAGCACCAACTACTCATCCATGGCTAGAGGGGTGATGATATGGATTAAAGCTGTGGTCCCATGGGAAGAAAAGGAAGTCCTGACAGACACAATGGGGCGCTACGTCCTGATAAGTGGCAGACTGAACGGCCAACCGATTTTACTGGGTTCCTTATACGCTCCCAATGTTGCTCAGGGCACCTTTCTAAGTGAACTCCCAGAGATACTGTTCCGCTGGAGGGATGTCCCGTGGCTCTTGGGCAGGGATTTTAATGCAATACTTGATGTTTCCCTTGACCGTTCCTTCCCCCCCCATACTATTACTACAGCCTCCTCCAACGCTCACCTTTTAAACACATGGCTAGATAACTGGGCCCTTTCAGATGTCTGACGGGAACGTCATCCACACTCCAGGGTATACTCTTTCTATTCCCCAGTCCATAAGCTACACGTGCGTTTCAACCATATACTCGCATTCACAGCCCTCCTCCCCTTGATACAAGTGATGGATTATCTTGGTCGGACATACTCCGATCATGATCCCCTGTTGATGCACCTGGCCTGGGAGGCGCCACCCCACCGGTTCCCACCTGGCGCTTACAAACCGTGGCTCTGGAGGACCCCCTCTTCCGAAGCTCGCTGGAGTCACTAATAGCGAACTATTTTGCACTTAATACCCGCTCTGCGGACTTGATCCTCACTGAGTGGGAGGCCTTTAAGGTGGTGGTTAGGGGTCATTGTCTGGGACAGACTTGGGAGTATTTGCAGGCAGTTAGACACCTCTTTGACCCACATTGAAGGACGGTTACTCCTACTCGAAACACAGGTTGGCACCAACCCAGCGAAACAGCAACATCTCGATGCTGCTCATATCAAATGAGCGGCACTTCTGGATCGCCTGCGCTGTCATAACTATTTGGCACAGTCGATCCGCTCCCACTCGACCGCGGACAAAGCCGGGAGACTGCTGGCCTATTTGATTAGGCAGGAACATCCCCAGCGCCCAATACATTTCTTACTTGACGATCTTGGTCGAGAATGTAGCACCCAGGAGACATACACGCACTGATGACTGAACACTACACTCGTTTGTATGACACCTTTCTGACAGGTAACACGCATGACCTAGGATCCTTCCTGGACACAGTGGAGTTACCCACTCTGACGGTGGACCAGTCCCTGGAGCTGGACTCTCCTATAGTTGAGGACGAAATACGAGATGCATTACGTGCCTTGTCCTCGGGTAAAACTCCAGGGCCGGAAAGACTCCGTACGGAATTTTTCAAAACTTACGCGGAACATTTGGTACTGCAACTTCACTCGGTGTTTCTAGAGGCAATCTCGGAAGGGACCCTGGCCCCCTCTATGCGTACCGCTAACGTGGTGTCGTTGTTGAAACCTGGTAAGGACCCCACAACCCCTGGCTCCTACCGACCGATCGCTATATTAAATTTAGATTATAAGATCCTTACAAAGGTCTTGGCTAACCGGCTGGCACCGCTAGTCCCTGACAGGGTACACTCTGACCAGAATGGTTTTATTCCGCAGCGTAACACAGCCCTAAATTTACGCTGCTATTTTCGAGTGGCGGAATATGCCCCAACCGTCTGGCCGCTCTCCGGTTGCATGGTATTAGACCTTGAGAAGCCCTTCGACTCGCTCGCCTGGAACTTCCTATTTGCTGCCCTGGTTCGTTTTGGAGTTGGCCCTTACTTCCTAGGCTTAGAGCAACTGTTATATTGTAATCTGTCGGTTTGGGTTCAGGCGGGCCATATATTTCAGATCCGATTCGAGTGCGTCGTGGGACCCGCAGGGATGCCCATTGTCCCTGTTACTATTTGCGTTAGAAGTGGAGCCGCTGGCGGCTCATATCCGCGCACACGTTGTTATGGGAATTGAATCAGGTGATGGCGTACACATCATATCTCTCTATGCAGATGACCTGTTAATATATGCCAGGGATCTTCATGATATTCCGCCTTCCCATGATCGAGCCCTTAGCCTTTTTGCGTGAGCTTCCGGGCTGCGAGTCAACCTGGCAAAGTCCATACTCTCCCTGTTCCTGGGGGACACTCCGGATCCAGGCTATACGCTTGTGGGGGATGCCGGTGGCCTGGTGCACTGAACCTTTCCATTACTTAGGTGTCCAGATTTATCGCGCCAAGGCCAACCTCTTTGACGGAAACATTGTCCGAGCTACCTCTGCGATTCGTTCCCAGATGGGTTTCTGGGAAACTCTCCCATTAGCGACCTCTGGTAGAATCGCTCTGGTTAAAATGGTGGTCCTTCCCCGCCTCCTCTATTATTTTGCCACTCTACCCCTCATCATCTCCCCCCTTCTTCAAGCAGTGGGAAAGTGTAGTGCGAGATCTCATATGGGGGACCTCGTGACAAAGGATGTCCATGGGAAAATTTCATCTGCCTACGGAGCTGGGGGGCCTCGCAGTACCCAAATTTGAGCATTACTACCTGGCCTCCCAGCTGCAATGGATCGCAAGGTGGATGTTCTCCCGTTACCTACTAGACACGGCCTCCCTGCGACCCCCGCTGCTGCTGAAAACTCTACTCCAGGTCTTCCATCCCTGCTCCACGCTTAGACCTCCAGGTTTTTTCCTCCTCACTGTAGCGCACACATGCTTTCGCAGATGCCTTTTCCTCACTAGACCACCATTCCATACGCACCCGCCATCCCACTGTTGGGGACTCCAAGGGGGCACAGAGTTACATCACTGGACTTCGGAGGGGGTACAAGATGTGGGGGACCTCTTTCAAGACGGCGCTCTTATTCAGTTTCAGAAACTTATAATAGGGGAGAATATACATCCTGGCAGTTCTTATTACACAGAACCCTCATAGCTTCATTAGCCTCCAAATGGGGTGCTCTCGCCAAGGAACCTCCCATACACCACACTTTGCAATACCTTCACGTGATGGGGAGAGGAAGACACCTCACGCGCTGGTTCGCAATCCTCGCTTCGGCAGCACACGGAAACAGATCTCACTCGACTTCGCTGGGAGGAGGCCCTGGGTAGAGCGTTTACAGATAGTGAATGATGTGCTGCCCGTAGCGGCCAATCCGCATCCCCCAGAATCAACGATTCCGACAGATACAATTTTTCATATTACTTCAAGCCTACCTTACCCCAGCCCAAATAAACAGGTACTTCCTCCGCATAGATGCAGCTTGCCCCCTGCCGACAATCAGATGCCGACTTGATACATATGCTTTGGGGTTGCTCAGTTCTGACTGACTACTGGAACACTGTGACAACAACACTCATAAGCTGCACATCCCGCACCATTCCCCCGACCTGGGAAGCCCATGTACTGCACCTTTTCAGCAGAAACAAGAAATATAGAGCTGCCACGCGGTTTCTAGACCTAGGTCTAATAACAGCCAAACGCTTAATCACCAAGCGGTGGAAATCCCCCCTACCGTTTCACCCTCTTGCTTGGCGTCGATCCCTATCCAACTGGGCGAGGGTGCAGCACTACGCAGAGAAGACATGCTTGGCATTAGTATGTTCCCCCTGGCACCTCAATGGGTTGCGATGGTCTTCAAACTTTTGGGGACAGACACAGACACGGTATCCCCACCTGTGTCACAGAGGATTATCACTCACAGTGCCTCCCCCACTGACACGACTGCGGACTAACGCTGACACCCAGATCACCACTGCCCCTCTGCCACAGAACCCCGCTGCCACTGAGTCTTAGTGGTGTTTGAGGTCCTTCGGCAAAACTGGCTATGGCGGCAGGTATGCGCGACTCTACCCTACCCTTCCTTCGCTTTCGTTGTCCTCATTTTGTTGTGCCCTATGTCCTAGGTTACGTTTGAACTGCACTGCTCTCACATTACCCGCATACTACTTGATGCCGTGATTTTTCAGCATCTCTCTGTCTTTCTTAGGATATTGCCACAAGCTGTGATGTAATTCATGCACTCTGAACTTTCATTGTCATGTAGTTATTAGTCCAAGAGTGCCTTGTCGCTGACAATCAATTTTCTCCCCTTTCTCCATCTGTTACATGAGTAATACCCTGACTATTGCCTGCATTCCTTACATACTACCCAATGCTGGGATTTGTCAGCACCACTCTGTCTTTCTTGGGATATTGTCACTAGCCTTGATGTAACTAATGCAATCTGAATTTTTATTGCCATGTTATTACTAGTCAAAATGTACCCTACTACTGGCAATTAATCTTCTCCCCCTCCTTTTTCCATCTATTACATGAGTGCTGTTCAAACTATGTTTTATTGATAAACGTGCCAAAAAAAAAAAAAAAGGTTAATAGAAACGATTTGAACAAAAATATTTGTGTTTGTCAGGAGGAGTGAAGGTCAATAGACCAAGATGCAGTTTCAACATGAATTTTCTCATGGACTGTATTTTGGTATACAACCTTTACAACGCAACTTTTACAACGCACTACCATTACAACAAAACTTTTACAACGCACCATCCATTACAACGCATGCATTTACAACGCAGTCATTACAACGCATGACACTACAACGCACACCACTACAACGCATACCATTACAACGCAGTCATTACAACGCATAGCATTACAACGCATAGCATTACAACACATTATACCCTTACACTATCCAACACTTACCCTACTGTTGCACCCCCTGGAGTTAGAATAGTACATTTTACCCCTACACTATCCAACACTTACCCTACTGTTGCACCCCCTGAAGTTAGAATAGTAATTTTTACCCCTACACTATCCAACACTTACCTTACATGCAATGCAATGTAATGCGTTGTAATGGTATGCGTTGTAAATGTAGTATGCGTTGTAGTGGAATGCGTTGTAAAGGTAGTTTCAAAGAATTCGTTGTAATGGCATGCGTTGTAATGGTGTGCGTTGTAATGGATGTTGCGGTGTAAAAAATGCGTTGTAAAGGTAGGCGTTGTAAAAGTATGCGTTGTAACGTCATACATCCCTGTATTTTACGTTCTTTACCAGCTGTTTGTTTAAAAGAGATCTAATGCCTAAAACTTTTAAGACAGATTGTAAAATCAGGTTATGTTTTGCTTCATGTCTAATTGTATTTTTGATGTGAAGTTAGGGTTTTATCTCTCAGTGGAAGGTAGCATTGCTCACTGTCCTTATTCGATGTATGTGGCTGACAGACTGACACTAGATGCCTTACTGTATAAGGACAACCGTGTGTCTGACAGACAGTGATATTGGGGATATAGCCAATTTTGATACAGTAATGTTGCTCATTGCTTCTATGCAGGGCAAGTATCAGACATACTAATTTCAGGATGCAAGTAGTTAGTGCAGATTACTAGTGGGCTAGTTATTTCCATCTTTTTCTTCCCACCTGATATTCTGTCATTGCCCTCCTCCTCAGGTAAACACTTTCCAGATTATACTGACCACCGATGGCGAGCTCTCCTTCACCATCTTCAACTATGAATCTATTACGTGGACCACAGGGATGCACCCTAGCAGCGGTGGCGATTTCGTTGGCCTGGGAGGCATCGCAGCACAGGTAGGGTCTGGAGCCTGCAAGCAGCTTAGACGAAGTTCTGATACCTCTAGCATGATGCAACCTATTCAGATGCATTTGTGGTGAAAGTGTCTGAGACAAGAGGCACCTGATTATTCACTGGGCAAAAAGAAGCAAGACCACATGTGCTGCATTACTACAGTGTTTAAAGTGGCTGAAAGAGAGAGTCACATATTAGGAAGCCAGGAGAATTCAACTTATGTGATCCTAATCAACCTCTCCCTCTCTCTTTATAGGGTGTGTTGTCTCTTCTGTATACAAAAGGTGTAAATGCTTTACATCAAATTCAATCATAGCTCTTCGAATTTAGTTATGACCTCTGCCAATATCCTGGTCCGTAAATTCAATACATCTTGCCTGAAAGAAATTGTTCTCTGTAAAAATAAAAGCCTTCACCCTTTTTTAGGTCTCGCCTTCGCAGCGCGCATGCGCTGCATAGGAGGGGACCTCTTGAAATCGATTAGCGTTTTCGCTCAAAAAAATTGCACGCTTTGCATTGCTTTCAATGGCAACGTGTGCACATTTGGCGATTCCCTTGCGGGAGCGAGCAGCGCCATCTGTTAACAATTATTGCACTTGCTCCCGCAAGGTAAACGCTGCGCGTCCCTGCCCTCTGCCGCACTCCCCCACCCCTCCTACTTGTTTACCAAGCGTCAGTTAACCCGCGGGCTACGCCGAGAGTGAGACGCATTTGTACTTATTGTTTTTTCTAC
Organism: Lissotriton helveticus; assembly: GCF_964261635.1. Lineage (NCBI taxonomy): Eukaryota > Metazoa > Chordata > Amphibia > Caudata > Salamandridae > Lissotriton > Lissotriton helveticus. Next base: position 316,492,203 of record NC_136072.1, on the reverse strand, counting down.
CAATACATTTATCCTAGACATGTTTCCACTTCCGTCACACCTCCACGAACACAAGTAGACAAGTACGGCAAGCACCAGGAGCCACAGCGTAAAAACCTGTTCGCCTATTACTGTGCCACCCACCCAATAGTTCTAGATTCCAACCTGCCAATCTAAATAACTGAGCAGTGCACTTTTCTAATCGGTGCTCGCTACGACTCACGAGCCCAAACGCTCCCTAAATGGCTCCTATCTGTGCGACTGCAGGGTTCAGTACTTAAATAATCTGTGGCATCTTGGCGTTTTCTGCCGTACAAAACTCAGTAAAAAGTTGAAAGTTAATGGGGTCTTACCATGATGACGTACGTGCAGTCCTCGAGGAGCCCCCGGAGCTGCAGAAGCTCTGGTGACGATTGGTGCTGTAGGTGAGGTGCTCAGGGCAATAAACGACTCATCCCAGGCTGCCCGCACCTCCCAGGCTCCTCCTGAAGCTTACCCTTAAGTCTATAAAAACTCTCTGCCAGTGGCGCCAAACTGGCCAGCCAAGCACAGTGCAGCCGCACCGACAGGGCGCTGGAGTATGCCCGGCTGTACTCCTCCCCGCACTGGACTCAGGGCTTGATGAGGCTGCCCATGGCGAGGCAGGGGTTAACGAGGTGCGTCTGTTGTGTGGGTGTGACAGCAAAAAATCTGAGTCTGCTGTAAGTAAAGTGCAGGAAGAAGGAGGGGGGTAGGAATAGAGAATCAACGGGGTCCTGTCAGAACCTGGTCCAGATGCCCACCGGGTGTATTCAAGTACCATGCATGCCGGGGTGGGGGAGTCTGCGCCTTTCTGGGGGTGCAGCTCGCAGTCTCACTTCCAAACCTAACTATTCAATACATTTGCTTTTTACTGGACTCTCACAGGTACCTTTGTCATCTCATTAGAAACTACTCGAGAGTGGACACAGTAGCAATGTAAACATGACGGAAAGAGGCGCTGTGCTCCCAGGCGTGCCTGGTCATGTGTGTTTAACCCGAGAAAGAGGATGCAGTGTATTCGACCCAAGAGTATTTGAACGCTTTACACAAGTACCACTTCAACTCTTATTATATTAGGCATGGGAAAATTAAGTGATTTGCCCAGAATCAAAGGGTGCTGAGATGACGCCGGGACTCAAACCTGGTTCTCCCGGTTCCAGAGTTCACAACTCTGGCCATTAAAGCCATATTCTCCCACAACTACTTGCACAAACTTTTGGAGTTCATGAGAAGGGCAACAGGTTCGGACAACAACGACTATACACTATGAAGTGGAAGTACACAACTTATTTTATTTATTTGAGAATACATACACATTTCATGTAACAGACGGCTACTTTAACAAGCATTGGCATAGCCAATAGGTCTTGCTTTTGGGACCTTATAAGTATTTAGTTATGCAGCATAATATCCTTGGTGCATCAACATCAACTGTTGCATGACTAAACACTTATAAGGTCCCAAAGGCGAGACCTATTGGCTATGCCAATGCTTGTTGTATTTGGTTGTTAAACCGGTATCAATGAGCTGAGCTGTTTGCTAAGACAGTATTATCATGTGTAAAAGTAACATAACAATTAAGTAATTATATAAAAAAATGTTGTGTATTATATTTCTTTTCATGACGCAAAATGTGGTCTACCCTGCCGCATAATTTGGTGATCTCCTGCCGCATAATTCCAGTGGCCCTGATTATAGGGGGTTTGGAACTCCGTTATGCAAAGGCACTTGGTGCTGTTATCGCGTGAACTTTGGCACAAAAATACCTTTGCTCATGAGTTAATTGTGGATCACGGTTACAGTTTACAGCTCCTAGAAGGCACTGAATTCTCAAATGAATTCCCAAGAGAGGAGATTAAGTGTTCTTGAAACTCCAATTAACTAAGTAAATAGTTACTGCATTGGTTTGACTTCAGGGCATTTTGCTAACAATCAACCCCCGGGCAGTTGGGATCCAAGCACTACACTACAGGGCATTCCATGCTGCAGTGAGTAACTGAAGATAACACCAAGACGTGGAAAAGTCAACATTTACAGAAAAAAACACAATTATAAATCTGAGCCAAGCTCACAGAAATGCTGCCATGGCTCCGCTGACAGCACCCTCCGACAGCGCTCGGGTGAAGCTCCCGCAGCAGAGTAAGTCGGCTGTGGCGTAAATAATGCGCTACAGGGCTCCTCTCCTGAGCTCCCGCCTCTTCAGGTGCAGTCTGTGTGACCCCGTGGGGAGGGCACGGGGAGGCGGGCAGATGTCAGGCCCTCGAGTCTTGTGCCGTACTGTGGGAATTGGAGCCTGTGCTGCTGTGCTCGTCCACAGCCAGCCCTCTGCGGCATGCACAGGCCCGGTCTCTGGAGGAGCGCTGTGCTATGTATGCTGAGAGACGGCACAGAGGAACTGAGGGAGTGCTGTGCTGTATATACTTAAAGACCGCACAAAGTGTGAAGGACCAGGTTCTGAGGGAGTGCTGTGGCCAGAGACTGCTGTGTGCGCGCTGAATCAGAGCTGATCAGAAGTACTCACTCAGTCTCAGTGAATCCTGTCTCTGGGAAACAGCTGCAAGTCACTCCCAAGCTGCGGGCCGGACAGTACCTCTTCTGACTGCACGAGGGCGGGACTGCACTCACAGACTCCATCTTGCACAGGACTAGGCTCTAGGGGTGAGCACAGCGTTGTACGCACAGTCTGTGAGCAAAGGGCTGGTCTATGAAGAAAACCTGCAGTTCACTCAGTGGCGGCAGTGTGCGCAGAACTGTCTCTATGGGAGAGTTGCGTTGTATCCCAGGCTGAAGCGTGCACCGGACCTCTCCTTCTCCAGACGTATGCAGCAGACAGCAGTGCGCACGGGACCTGTCCAAGGGGAGGGCTGTGCATCAGACAGCAGTGCTCACGGGCCAGCTACGCAGCAGGCAGCAGCGTGCACGGGAGCTGTATGGCAGGCAGTAGAGTGCATGGGACCTGTTTTGGTGGCTATTGGAGCTAGTTGGACAGAGTCTAATCAACATAAGACGCCGCTTCACCAGCCCACGGGGCATGACCAAACACAGGACTTTTATGTTCACTTTGAATAAGGGGCGAGAGAGAGATGTACGACGGTGAGTAGTTAGAAGGAGCAAAGAAGGAAAGGCAAAGGGACGAGGAGGAGAGAAACTAAAGAATACAGTGAAAAAAGGGAGGGGAGGTGTGTAAGCAGATGCAGCGTCGCGCGAGCGGCGCCAACATTGAAAGCAGATGCAGCGTCGCGCGCACCTGGCGCCAAAAGTGAAAGCAGAGGCGGACCAAGGCGCGCGCTTGTGTGCTTAATTGCAAGCTGGTGGCTGCTTGGCCGCTTTTGTAGCACTTCTAAAAGCCGCCTTACTAAATGTCTCGCCAGAGTAGCGCATGCGCTGGCTCAAGCGAGACCTAAAAAGCAGTCACGTTAACATCAAAGCACCGTCAGAAACATGAAGTGGTAGTTTTCTCACTGGCTGCCCCTTCCACGAGTTTTCCATTAGTTTGGCGCTCCATTTAAAAATGTGTTGGAAACATACCAAACCCACCTCGCGCAGCAGATGTAAGCTGACAGAAACATGAGCTCACCCAGGCGGGAAGGCTTCCCTTTTGATTCTAACTGGAAGGATTACTGGGAGGATGTTTAAACCGACAACAAAGTCGGTGTTCAGCATTCCCAACAGAAATCCCGTACTCCACCCACACCTGAAGGCGGGCACGCAGCAGAGAATGACTACCGGGAGCAGGCTCGGCAAGAAAAGGCGGCAAAGGCAGAGAGAGCGCCATATTCCCATCCCCCAGTGACAGCATGCAAGCACATTCCTCCGCCCTGTGACATGTTTTGAGAACCTGAAGTGAGGCATCAACTTTAATTAAATAGCAACAGGACGCCACTACTTGGTTCTTTTAGTAACCGAAAGGCCAACTGTCCCTCTTAATGGGAAGGCGTCATATCTGTGTTTGACTGAGTCACTCTGGGCTTTCATTATCCCTGCTGAAGAATGAATGGGCTTTAGAATAAAAGGGCAGGTGATGAGGCAGAGCTGGGCCTCCTGACCCAGCGACAAACCCCGTATTCCACCGCTACCTGTGACATCTCCATTGGCCCGCCAGGTACCAGGTGTGCAGGCAGGCCTGATGTTAGGTTGCTAAAGCAGCTCTGGTAAACAAAGCGCTGCATCGGCTGTGTCTTGTGGACGCTTCAAAAATATGCAGCGCTGCATTGTTGCGTCCTATGAACAGGCATACCTAGGGTGTTACGTGTAACTAGCTTCTTAATTTGCAACCTACATTTACCTTTTCTGACATTCGCCTTTACCTTTGGCCTGCTTGTATTGTTATCGCTGTTTACGCTGTCTTGTTAAATAAATATCATTGAAAATCAGAGTTTTACCTTTAAGTGGAATGTGAAATTTATCAATTAAGACTAGAGGTCATCTACCCATTTTTAGTTGATGTTGTTGCACCAAGGGTATTGTGCTGGATAACTAAACACTTATAAGGTCCCAAAGGCGAGACCTATTGGCTATGCCAATGCTTGTCTAAACGATTACCACTAGCATAGAAAGGGGATATCAGTCCTTATGCCCATTCAGTTGCTGGTTTTCCCAGCATTGATGTCTTTTGAAGATAAGAAAGGAATTCATTCTCCATGCTCATTCAATACGTTGCCTACTTATTAACGGGTCAAATTGTATTTCAAGCCTGTTAAAACCTTGGCCTTGTCTGATAGAGTTGCTTTTAGATGAGAGAAGGTAGATGCTATGTTACCTCTTTCCAGCAAGGTATGACTACTCGAGTAGTGCAACGTGATTTTGACTTTGGAAATTTATATACCTGTATTGGCATTTTAGTGCTCAATAGACTACCAGTTATCTAGCCCTTTAGACATTAAGAGATTTATACATCTTCAACGTGGCATCAATTTGGCCTTTGTTCCAGCCCTGGGGCCAGATTTATGAATTCGTTAACATGTTAACGAATCACAATTTGTGTTTGCTACTACATACCAAATCAATATTTGGAAGGGCCGTGTTTAAGGTGCCCATTCCAAGTATCGATTTGGTATGGGATTTACTAATTTTTTGCAACTGAAATATGGTTGCAAAACATTAATGTTTACTGATTACACAAATGTAGTAGTAAGCCATTCGCAAACGACAAGGTGTTCCCATGGGGGTCTTTCCCCTTTGAGAATGTTGAAAAAATATTTTTTTTAGGGTAGGCAGTGGTCCGAGGCATTTAAAAAAATTGGTTTATTTAAAAGTAATCATAGACAGTGGTCTGGTGACCTCAGCAGTCCACAATCTCAGATTTTTTTTTTTGCAGAGTTTTATATGGCTGCGATTCCTAGTGAGTCACAATTTGCGACCTACCTCATTAATATTCACAAGGTAGTTTGAATTGCTACCCATTATGAATCGGGTTTTTGTGAACCGACGGATTAGTACATAGATTGGTTTGCAAAACACAGAATAGATTCAATAAAAGCTGGTGCACAATATGCAACGGGTATTACAGAATCCATTCTTGATACATCTGGCCCTATGTCTGGTAGATGGTTCCATTGTTCTAACACAGATAGCAAAAAGCCTCCATCCTATCCTAGAATGCAGCACTCATGGAGAAGAGTATAAGTTAAAGCATGATGTCAACAGCCTCCCATGCAGTGAATCAACAGTACTTCCTTGACGTAATTCGTTGCTTTCCCAAAAATGTTTTTGTGAGCTACAGTCAGGAGTTTAAAGTTACTTATGTGATACTAGGAGCCAACTTTATTACTTCAAACGGATCGTATGTGCTCACGCTAAGGGATACCTAGAGCTGCTGTTGCTTTGTTTTAAACTAATGTCGCTGTTTTTCCCATTAGTACCAATGATAACTGCATCACAATCTTCAAAATTACTTGTGTAAATCATAACTGTATTGCAATAGTCCAAATTGTTCTGCCAAAAGCAGGTCTATACCTGGCGTGGACGAGCCGGCGACCGTGATGGCAGTCTGACTCAGGAGCTCCGGAGCCGTCATGATTCTTTGGCCGCCTCACCACGCATTACCGTGACTGATTCAGCTCAGATGCACCGCACTGTGCTTCGGAGGTTCCAGGGCGCCGTCTATGCTATGGGTGGTGCCCCGTGCTCTCGTCAGAGCAGAGTTCGGTCCTGCACCGAGCCCGGGCCTGACGCGACCCTCGGAGGCCCCGAGTCAACAGGGGACTCGAGTGAGCCTGAGGGTGGGCCCTGGGTTCGAGTTCTGGGATCATGAGCTCCGGGAGCTTGCCACTACCGCCACGAGGGGCGGAGGTTCTCCAGGTGCTGGATCTGTGTATACTGCAGTTGCAGCGCCATCAACACCCTCTAAGCAGAATGCTTCCACCTTCACAGGCCACGGAGGGCAGGATCAGATCCCCGACCCTGAATCGATCGTGGTGGGCTACTGAGGCCTGCTGGAAGCTGCGTGAAGGCCTCTGCTCCTAGGATCTGAAATCTCCAGCACTGTGAGTACAGTCCCCATACACCTTGTGCCTCAACTTGGCCTCACTCATTTCAGCTTTTGCTGAATCCTAATCGGACTTAATAACTCCGGCCCTCATTTTAATATGAATAACGCTCCGCTGCCACTCCGACTTGCGATCCCTACCAGGGCACTACTTGATAGTATCTGTTCTGCACTTTACCCGGATTGCGCAAACATACCACAGTACCCTAGTGACCTCTACCTACGGTGCTTCTACTACCGGGCCAGCTCTGACTGATCCTAATAATGCATGCTCATTACCCTGGTAGCCATCTCCTTACGATAGCTGCTAACAATGGTTCATCCGGACCCAAAGCAATGCCAGCTATGTTTTGATGGGGGCAAGACCCCCAAAAGGGACGAAGCCGAAAATACCACTGGGGAGGACGGCACTGCAGCCATAATGGCCAAACTTAGGGCGGGCTTCAGTGCTATTGACACCCAGTTGGATACATTAACGAGTAGACTAGACGACATCCATGGTCGACTTGAGGCCCAAGATACGCGAATAGGAGGTGCAGAGCAGGGTATTTCTGATCTGGAGGATGCGCAGCCTACCCTGCAAAGGTGTCTTAAACGAGCTGAATCCTTACTTAAGCACCTAGCCTCAAAAGCCGAAGATTTGGAGGCCCGCTCTTGTTGAAGCAATCTTCGGGTTGCGTGAGTCGCAGAATCCACCAACACAAGGTTGTGGCAACATTTATAGAGACTGTCCTCGTGGACCTGCTTGCAAGAGATGCCTTCGCCACGTCATTTGCAGTGGAGGGTGCCCATCGAACCCTGAGACCTCCACCTGTCCCCGGGGCTGCTCCAAGGATGATCCTTGCCAAAATTCTCAATTACAGTGACCGCTATGTGGCCCTTCGTCTGTTCAGGGAGTGGGCGCACCTACCTAACGGGGGTCCACCATCTCCCTCTTCCCGGACTTTACGCCCTTGGTGCAAGAGGCTAGATGCAAATATGTAAATGTGAAGCGCACCCTCCAGAAGGCAAATGTCAAATATGCAATGTTGTATCCCGCCAGGCTCTGTATCCACTCAGGTGGAAAGGCCCATATTTTTTACTCACCGGATGAGGCAGAGAAATTCTGGAAGAAGCATAAATCCTCTATGATGCCGCAGCAGTAGGAGGGCGCCACTGTACCTGATCCCTGATTTCCAGATTTCTTAATGGCTGGTACTTTGGTCTTGCACCACTTTTTGTGCACTACGTACTATTCTTTGATACGGACTGCTTCCCGTGTACATATCAGGTTTTGACTTATCGACTGGGGGCGCTTTCTGGGATCTCTGTTAATTGAGCTTATTGACAATGATGCGATTGCTATTCAATCAATCGATAACTTTATTTTGGCCACCGAGGGCCATAAAAGCACATAATAAAATACATACAAACATTACAATACAAGAATAAATAGATTAAGACTATCGAACAACAAACGCATTGTTACTTACTATTAATTTACATTTTTCTAAAACATTTCCTATATTAAAAAGTTATTAAACTATGGGAAATAGTTATCGAACTTCCAAACACCCAATTACAAATGTGCTCTACAGCCCTTCTGTCCCTGAAATTAATAACAACGCTATCACCCTGGTTTTTTTTTTTCCCGTGAACCTACCCAAGCCACACGTCCGGCAAAGAGGATTTCACCCGGAAACCTGGTTTGGAAGGGGCCTATTTTGTCTCAGCCAGTGAATACATTTATTTATAAGGTCACTGTAGGCTTCCTTTTTTCCTTGTTTCAATTCTGGGACCCCTACTAAGACAACCACATATGGTGTGGACTCTGGGGGGAGGTCTAAACGTGGGAGCACATTCGGTTCATCAAGGATATTTACCGTATTTACAGGATTGTAGTTTCTTCCTACACCTCTATCCCCCCCTGCTCTGCTCTTTTGGATGTTTCCGCACCATTACACGTATCACTACTCCCTAATTGGTTTTGGTTCAGGGGTTGTGGTGCATTTATAGCAGGTAATTCCATTGTAGCATTACGAGCCTGCGGTATTACAGAGTTGAAGACTGCATTAGTTGACCTAGTGGGCCCCTCCATGCTTCTCGACCCACATTCAACCCGTGTACCACCCTCGACCTGCACAAGGTAAAATAATGTTTCCAGGTGGGTAAGTCTATCTTCTATGGAGTTCAGTCTCTCGTATATGGGTAGACAGGTCTCAGTGAAGATAAGTTCTAATTTGACCCAGAAGTCTTCTCCTAAATCAGTTGAAACCATTTCTCCAGCGCTTGGTGTTATCGTAGGTCTATGCACAGGTGACTGGGATGTCTCTGGGCTAGATATAACCCTTAGTGGTTGGCCTGGCTCCCGGTTCTCATACAATTGGATTTTTGCCTTCTTGTTCTTGGTTGCGGCCCCACCGCGCTTTCTTTTAACTGCAGGGTCCGGTGCCAAGTGGATAGCCCCCAGTTTAGCGCTGAAAGCAGACCGGGTTGTCAGTCTCGGTTTTACTACTCCCGTGATCTCATGAATAGTTGGGGGGATGGGTAGACCATTTGCAACAGTGTTCATAATGACTGGGACACTAGGGACACTGTCAGGTACTGTCAGTGTCTGCGTGCCCTCTCCTTCGTGGCCAAGTCGTGGCCAAGTCGTATGGGCACAATGTCTGCCGTTTGTGAGGTCACTGGTGACGTGCATTGTGGTGAGTCTGTCTCTAGCAGAATGTACTGAACTGAGCACAACCATAATTGGACTGGGGTACCTGCACCTGAGCCTTGATTAATATCTCACAAAACTAACCTAATGGGGACCTGCCTAGACTCACAAGAGGAGGGAGTCATGTGAAAGAGAGAAGAGGAAAATAGTAAAGAGAGTATCCCAAGGTGCAGTAGCCTGAGTGGCAGGACATATTATTGTATCTGCGGCAGTATACAGTTTTACGCAAGTCTATTAAAGTATGTTGATTATGCAATTAAAGCATTGGAACGGACACACCGATATTACTCTGCTGGGTGATCTAAGTTTCCATACCCCTACACTACCTCCCTGAGAAATGTGTGAATGCTTCAAAGTTCCACAACTGAGAGTCAATTGCTGAAGAGGCAAGTTTGGGAAGCCAAAGTAGTACAGATTTCGAGCCATCGGATGTAAACCACTCCTGCCCCCATGGCTGAGGCTCAGTAGCCCCTGCTTGCTCCATGCCCCCTGAACTGGATCTCACACATGCTCCCTGCCAGAAAGGCTCTGTATTCAGAGTGTCCAACTATACACTGTATGCCACCTAAGTCTATATAGTCAGTGTCATTCACTTAATACTATGTTTTCAATGGAAGACAAGGGTGCAGTGGAGTCAGGTAGGAATGGTGCAAGAGGCACTAAAGGCATTGAAGAAAAAGACTGAAAATAAAGATTTTTTTAAATGAAACTAATACTTTTTTTTAAAAAAACACTTCACAACTTTTGGATAGTCACCAGTACTCCAGAATACATGACATAACTCCTTGTGTTATTCTTGAAGCGTTAATGTACTTAAGTTAATGTTTAGTGCTATAATGTAAAAAATAATAATAATAATGTGAGGTTTTAGGCGCCTTATTGAATGTGTGTCAATAGTTCTGAGATGTACTTTTTAGGTCTGGCTGTTGCCATACCTTGTGTGATCAACAGAAAAAAGCTTTAAGAAACACAACTGTCCGAGAGACCTTGGCTCCTCCCACATGTTTACCTTGATTACAGCATTTGATTTGGCAGAACTAGTGTTGTGCTGCAGAGAAAGGGTGGAGTGCTTTTTGCACTTATATTGACTCCAGAGTAGTGTTCCCTCACCTAACACAGCTACCGCATTAAAACGCAATAACGTGGCAGTGTGCAGGAGGAAAAACCCTTCACAATGGTGTGATAGTATTGGCTAAAACTATTACTCTGTAAGACAAAAACAGTTTAACTGGTAAGTATTGGAGAAAAGAACTTCCCAGCAAGTGATTTCCCAGTCAATTCCAATACCAGATCACAACCACAGTTGCAGTGTTTCATCCTGAGTCTGTTGTGCTGCTCTCCGTCCTTCCTTCGCCTGCTTTCACCACACCCACATGGCTAATTCCCACAGCCTGAGACTTATCCTAAATAACAGACCAGCCCCCACAGGTCCAGCTCAATCTCCTTTCCCATACCATCCTAGAGTCTTAGTACACTCTCCCCTCTTACATTGCACCTGTAGTTTTGAATAGAACTGAAAAAGCATCCACTACTACTGGAAAGACAGATATCTGTGGCTGCATTTGTAGACATGTGCATGGCCAAACGCCGCAACATTTATTTCTATCTGCGTCTCACGGGCGTGCACATTGCATTCCTCCAAGAGACACATCTTAATAGGGAAGAGGCCGGGAGGTTGAAGAAGAGGAGGCCGGGAGGTTGAAGAAGAGGTGTTGGGTTCAGATCTTTGCGACCACCTCCTTGGCCTTCGCAAGGGCGGTGTTTATCTGGGTAAAGCCTGGGGTCCCCTTCGCTCTTAAACACTTATGGTTTGACATGGAGGGGCAGTATGCCCTGCTCAAGAGGAGGCTAGCAGGGCAGTAAGTGATGCTAGGCAATGTATATGCACCCAATCAGGGCCAAGTCGGTTTCCTGGAGTCTTTCTCCGCCTCCCTGGCTCATTGTTTGACCGGTTCTCTAATTTTGGGGGGCTACTTTAACTGTGTTGCGGACGTTGCAGTTGACCGTTCGCACCTTCCCCTACCGGGGACTCAGCCACATCGTACGGCATTGAATTTCCAAACCTAGATATCCCACTGGAGTCTTGTGGATACCTGGAGGCTGCAGCACGCAAGGGATAGGGAGTACTCCTTCTTTTTGCCGGTCTACCGGGTTCACACCAGGCTCAATGCATTCTTCTTTTCCCCGGCCTTTAATGGTTCTGTTTCCCACTCCGAATATCTGGGGCGCACTCTGTCGGACCATAGCCCATTAATCATGTCACATCAATGACCGGGGCGGCGTCCTCCGATCCCCAAATGGAAATTAAACCTGTTGTTGGTTGCCGATGTCACCTTCCGGGCCTCACTGCTCACACTGGTCGAAGCATACTTCCCTATTAATGCCAACACAGCCTCCTCTCCCCAGGTGGAGTGGGAAGCGTTCAAGGTGGTTGTATGGGGCCACTGCATGGCTCAGGTGTGCAGGGCTCCCAGGGAAATTCGCCGGGAACTCCTGGACCTGAAGGGGACTGTCTGTAGGCTAGACAATTTACAGGGTATAAATGATGCTGCCCGGGTGTCCTTACAAGAAGCACAGGTACGTTATAATGTCCTGCTGGACTAGCTGAGGTGCTACAAATGTAAAGATTACCTAGATAGAGTGCAAAGGGAGGAAGGGAGGGCGGGTCGACTGTTAGCACGATTAATTAAACATGAGCTGGGGGGAGCGCCTGTTACACAGCTTGGCTTAGACTCAGGTGACATGGTGCACGACCCAGACTGTATTAAAGACTCCTTCTTAACGTATTATGAGCAGTTGTATAAGGTTGCGGCCTCGCCACCTTGCCGGATATTCAATACTTTCTAGGATCTCTGCAACTCCGTACGTTGGAGGCAGATGCACGGGAGGACCATGGGGACCCGATCACCTTGCAGGAAGTCAAGATCACCATAGCGGCACTGGCGTCTGGTAAGATGCCCGGGCCTGATGGCCTTCCAGCCGAGTTCTGTCAGCGGTTCACTGATACCCTAGCCCCACATCTTGTGACGTTGTTTGCGGAGGTATATGGGGGGGGGGTTGCCCAACTCCACCTAGACGGCGCTTGTGATCCCACTCCTGAAGTCCAGGAAACCAGACGCAGGAGTGAGGGATTATAGGCCTTTCTGCATGCTCAACCTGGACTTCAAGATCTTGAACAAGGTGTTGGCAGGCAGAATGTTCCCGCATATGAAGTCCCCGATCTACCCGGACGAAAACGGGTTCATCCCCTCTCGCAGTACATCTTATAACCTTCGCAGGCTCTACTCCATACTATACCATGCTGATGCACCAGCCCACCGGCAGGCAGCCGTTTTATCTGTCGACCTGGAGAAGGTGTTTGATACGGTGATCTGGGAGTACTACCTTTTTGAGGTGATGCTGCCCATGGGTCTGTGGGATGATTGGGTACGGTGGGTACAGCTTCTTTACACCTTGCCCACTGTGAGAGTCAAGACGGGCCAAACCATCTCCAGGCTGTATAGGATTTCTCGGGGGTCTTGGCAGGAATGTCCCCTTTCCCCACTCCTGTTTGACCTGGCCATTGAACCGCTTGCGGAACGATTCTGCCTCAGAGGGGGAGGGCTGGGACTGTCTCTGGGAGGGCTGCGGCACCACATCTCTCTATATGCAGATGACTTGTTGTTTTACCTTACGGAGGCAGTTGCGGGTGCCTCTGAGACTCTGCATTTTCTGGACGACTTTGTTCTGCTCTCAGGCCTTAGGGTTAATAAATCCAAGACATATCTGTTTCCCATAGCTGGGCCTTCGCCCAGACCAGAGGCGCTGCCGGTCGACATTCTTTGGGCACAGCGCACATTTAAATACCTGGGCATTCATATTTTTCACGACTTAGATTACCTGAAAAAGGGGAACCTGGTAGGAGCGCTGCGTTCACTTCACTCCTGTGTCCATTTCTGGAGCATGTTACAATTGCCCTTCATGGCCCGGATCGCACTGTCCAAAATGGTTATGCTGCCCCGGTGTTTGTACTTTTTCGTGAATCTCCCGGTTTTGATGCTGAGAAGCTGGTTTTGCCCTCTGAATCTGAATGCCCTGCTGTGGGCCCTGGTCTGGTGTGACAGACACCCGAGGGTGTCTCTGAAAACTCTACAGCACCCTATGTCAGAGGGGTTGACTAGGGGTGCTGAATTTCGAATTTTACATGCTGGCTTCCCAATGACAGTGGTTAGCACAGTGAGTGGAGGGAGTAAACGAGGTGGGAAAGTGCCTGGCAGGCCTGGCATCCAGTCCCGGGATGGTGACGTCGAAGCTACTGCTACCGGCCACACCCACTCCTTACTGCTCCTTGCTGCAGCAAACGGCCTTCCAGACGTGGAGATGATGTCACAATAGAGGGCAACAACCCACAAAGTATGCTCCTATGCTGCCTCTGGTAGGGCTGCTGCATGGTGACCCCCAATGTATATTTACGCGTGTCCAACTGGCCAAATGGTCGGAGGCCGGATTGGACAATGTTGGGGACTGCTATTTAGACAGGGCATTGATTCCCTTTGCGGAACTGGTCGATGGTTGTGGGCTCCCCCGGGTCAGTTCCTACAATTTGAGGCGTTGACAAGCACGTCTGCGCAGTTATGGGGCGCCGGGAGGGAAGAACCTGACATGCACAAGATCCTCTGCAGTGTAGTTCCTATATTCATAATAAGCTCTGCACATTAGAATAATATACACTATAGATTTGACATAGGACTGCGGTCAGTATGTCTTTATCGAGTATATTAAACTTAATTGTGTGTGTACCAGCTAACTCAGAGGTCACTAGAAACGTTCTCGAATAAACAAGAAGGGATTAGTCTCTGACAACCGCATAAACATGACAACTTTGTTTCCCCTAGAATCGAGACAATATCTTGAGAGTTGTGGAAATAATAGATAACTATTTCACTCAGTCAATCGTGCATGCTTCCTTTCTACAGAGTTGCATAGAAATAGAGAGACGGGCGTTTCAATAAAAGGGTTTACTGAACAGTCTTATTTCTCATGCAAGAGATACGAACTGCTACTATCGTTAGATAGAATGCGAAGTATAAGGTGTACAGCGTAAACAGTAATATAAAATAATTCTGTTATAGCATTTTCTGTTGCTACGACATATATAAATATACATACATAAATACTACAGGCTAAAATACTCAACTGGTGCTTCTAAAATAAGCCTACCCATGGGCACCTAACCTACGTCTAGTACGAGGGAAGAAGTAGGTGCTGTTTAGCTTAAGTTTAGTTTTGCCAAGACTCTGCCAAAGGTTTCTCTAGGTTCTAATCAGCTCCATACCTTAGAATGAGAGAGGTTGGGATGTATGTCAGTACAACGCGATCTTTTAGATCGCGGTACTTGACATCGCAGATTTTACAACGCAAGTTGTTACAACGACTTGCGTTGGAGGGCGCGGATTTAGGAATTACAACATTCCTTATCCCACAGCGCCATCCAGCGCAAGTCGTAGTAACGACTTGCGTTGTAATAGCTGCGTGGAAAAGGTCGTGCGGTGTAAACACCGCGTTGTAAACGACGTTTCCCGAGAGGTTGGTATCTCTTTCTCGGGACTCGATTTCCCAACACCCCGCAAGGGGAGTCAGAAACACTGGAGCTGGATTTTTTTCGGCAGGAGGAGGACAGCTTCTGGTCAGTGCGTCAGCTGGAGAGTTGGCTTCCTTCATGACTTGCTGTGGCGATCTGTGGCGTGCAAGTAGGTAGTCGAACTGAACCGAACCACACCATGCTTTGCCATAGCAAGTGAAGGTATATTTATACCTTGAAGGTGTTTAGGAATGCCAGCATTGACGTAAAGTCGGGCATATGAACGTCATGAGTGAATCCCTGAGGAATAGTTGTTCATGCATAATAAATAAATTCTTGTAGAAATCAATATCCAAGCAAGGGAAAGTCCCTAACAGCTTAAGAGTCTGGTTTTCCAAGAAATCGTTGTGTCGTAGATGAACGGATGCAAGTAGCCATGCCTGTATTTTGGGAAGCATGGACTATGCCTAAATAAGGACTGGATTTCTATGCCTATATAAGGGCAATGTGAATTATACCTATATAACGGCATGAATCGGGAAATTCATACGGAATCTAAATCGACATACAACACCCACCCCACTTTCTTATGTACGACATTACTAAGTTCTAAACACATATCTAAATCATATCTATACATGAAGTGCTAAAAGCATGTTTCAAATACCTTGTAATGATGTATCCAAACGAAAGGATTGGTGCTGTACACATTAAAGCAAGTATTCATTCTAAGCACATGTTGACATTTTTCTAAATGCTCGTTGAATGAATCACGAAAATATACATTTATTAAATTGCTCGTAAATACAGAAGGAAAAGTGCCGAAACCATTTCATGTCAGATTACATAAAACTGTTTGTTTTGCGGACAAGGTCATATATTGTCTCTGGAAGTACTCAAAGAAGTCTTGTTCTCTATGAATAGTTCTACTATAAGCAGATTACTTGTGCCAAAAATGTAAAAATACAAAGTTGGAAAGAAAAAAAAAATGTATCATAGGAAAAGGAGCGTTCCAAAGTTAATACCTTGTTTTGAAAAATGAAGGTCGAATTCATAGTCTCTCAGAACACTGTGTGCCAAAATCAAAAGTCAGTGTGAGGGCTAGGAGAAGACATGAAATCTTCTATGTCCGTTGACAAAAAGTCGTCTACCATTGTAGGCAAAAGTTGAATTACTTTGTTTAGAAGATTAACCGCACATAGATGTGAAGCATCGCCGGCAGCATTGGTCGCATTAGTATTGTTCGTAATGGATGGTACCTGCGCACCTGTTTAGTCTCGTACCTCAGCAGTTGTAGTTTGCGTCGGTGTCTGTGAGATCTCAATGAATGCTGTCATCAGAATTGGTAGCCGCTGGGGACAACACAGAGCATGGGCCGTTAGCGGTTCAAGCAAAGTATCAACATCCGCAGACATGACTGATGGCAGTGTGAGACATGTGTCTAACACGCATTCTTCTCTGCTTAGCATGCAGCGTAGAGCAGGTAAGATGCAATCTTGCCAAATTGGTCTGAATGACAGAAACCATGTGGTATTTAATTCTCGTAGACACGGTAACACCAAAATGTGGACGATGCGCTCACGACACTTCATCGAAAGTAGAGTTGTCCCCATGGAGAACTCGGTGTCGCTGGTGATTTGGCTTGCCATATTGTAGCAGAAGGAGCAAAAATAGTATCCCTGCAACAAGTCCCTAAAGGAGGGGCAGTCCTCCAAACACAGAGCACATAAAGTTTGGAAATATTCCTAGGACTGCTTGAAAAGGCGCTAACAGTCCAGAAAATAGGGTCTTAAATACATGTACAATACCACTTGTATCAGGCATGTTTAAGATACGACTAAACATTTCTGAGAAATGTATAGGGCAGTTTATAGCTAAAAGGCATGTATCTCGGCAGAAGTCCTTGCGATTTGTAGATCATAGGTTTCATTGGCCGAGGTCAGTGGCACAGTTTTTTGCAAAAGAATGGCTTTCATTCTGCTTAGAGTATCAATTCATATAGAAGAGATGTTCAGTGAAGGCCATAGTGGCGACTCCCTGTCTGTCTTTGTTTTTGGAAACAATACTTGCATACAGCAAGTGACCCTGGCTGATATTACTAGATATGGTATACCTGGCAACATGCCACAGCAGCTGTGATCATTCAATATGAGGTACCTTCCATTTGGAAGTTGTCCAAAAATTGGATCAATCACCGCAGCTGGTGAACCTTGCAGGTGGCAGAATAAATTGTTCGAGGAACCATCGCAGGCCCCGTGTAAGTTTATACCCTGACAAAGGAGAGAACCGCTTAGTGTGTTTTCACAGTTTGAACCACTAAGTGTAATCCCTGACTGCCCTTGGGATTGGGTTTGTAAACAGAATTCCAAGACCCTTAATCAGAAATGCATAAATAAGGCAACCAAAGACCCAAGGTATGTATAACCGGCTTTATGTGTGGCTCGAATACATTCCGGATAATACGTTATACAATCCAGCAAGAACAACGAGGGTTAACTCCACCCTTACTTGCCCTTTAGACGTTCACACCGTCCTCCGCATGAGTGCCAGTCCTGACACTCCCCAACGGAGGGCACCGTGCTAAGTGGTGGCCGACAATGCCACTCGAGCCTTCACCTATCCTTAGACGGTCTAGCTAGCCGTCCTAACCGTCCCCTGCAAGACTGCCAGTCCCGACACTCACCAAGGAGGGGTACAGTAATGCCTTGGTGTGTTGCACCAGTGGCCACTCGAACAAAGGGTCTCAAAGTCTGGGATGTCCCTCAATCAGAGTTTGATTAGGGTATATAGGCAAGAATCCACAAGGTGAGCAGTAGTCCTCACTGGCTCCCCAAATATCAATGGACTAGCAGCCTCACGTTTTGTGCTATGCGAGACGTGGTAACACGCAGGAGCAGCCGCTCACTCGCGTTGAGTATTCAAACACTGTAAAGGGACGGCCCCCGTCCACAAACAAAGTCCCCAGATAGCTCCGCTCTTTTGGATGTTTCCGCACCATTACACGTATCACTACTCCCTAATTGGTTTTGGTTCAGGGGTTGAGGTGCATTTATAGCAGGTAATTCCATTGTAGCATTACGAGCCTGCGGTATTACAGAGTTGCAGACTGCATTAGTTGACCTAGTGGGCCCCTCCATGTTTCTCGACCCACATTCAACCCGTGTAGCACCCTCGACCTGCACAAGGGATAACAATGTTTCCAGGTGGGTAAGTCTATCTTCTATGGAGTTCAGTCTCTCGTATATGGGTAGACAGGTCTCAGTGAAGATAAGTTCTAGTTTGACCCAGAAGTCTTCTCCTAAATCAGTTGGAACCATTTCTCCGGCGCTTGTTGTTATCGTAGGTCTATGCACAGGTGACTGGGATGTCTCTGAGCTAGATATAACCCTTAGTGGTTGGTCTGGCTCCCGGTTCTCATACAATTGGATTTTTGCCTTCTTGTTCTTGGTTGCGGCCCCACCGCGCTTTCTTTTAACTGCAGGGTCCGGTGCCAAGTGGCTAGCCCCCAGTTTAGCGCTGGAAGCAGACCGGGTTGTCAGTCTCGGTTTTACTACTCCCGGGATCTCATGAATAGTTGGGGGGATGGGTAGACCATTTGCAACAGTGTTCATAATGACTGGGACACTAGGGACACTGTCAGGTACTGTCAGTGTCTGCGTGCCCTCTCCTTCGTGGCCAAGTCGTATGGGCACAATGTCTGTCGTTTGTGAGGTCACTGGTGACGTGCATAGTGGTGAATCTGTCTCTAGCAGAATGTACTGAACTGAGCACAACCATAATTTGACTGGGGGACCTGCACCTGAGCCTTGATTAATATCTCACAAAACTAACCTAATGGGGACCTGCCTAGACTCACAAGAGGAGGGAGTCATGTGAAAGAGAGACGAGGAAAATAGTAAAGAGAGTATCCCAAGGTGCAGTAGCCTGAGTGGCAGGACATATTATTGTATCTGCGGCAGTATACAGTTTTAAGCAAGTCTATTAAAGTATGTTGATTATGCAATTAAAGCATTGGACTGGACACACCAATATTACTCTGCTGGGTGATCTGAGTTTCCATACCCCTACACTACCTCCCTGAGAAATGTGTGAATGCTTCAAAGTTCCACAACTGAGAGTCAATTGCTGAAGGGGCAAGTTTGGGAAGCCAAAGTAGTACAGATTTCGAGCCATCGGATGTAAACCACTCCTGCCCCCATGGCTGAGGCTCAGTAGCCCCTGCTTGCTCCATGCCCCCTGAACTGGATCTCACACATGCTCCCTGCCAGAAAGGCTCTGTATTCAGAGTGTCCAACTATACACTGTATGCCACCTAAGTCTATATAGTCAGTGTCATTCACTTAATACTATGTTTTCAATGGAAGACAAGGGTGCAGTGGAGTCAGGTAGGAATGGTGCAAGAGGCACTAAAGGCATTGAAGAAAAAGACTGAAAATAAAGATTTTTTTAAATAAAACGAATACTTTTTTAATAAAAACACTTCACAACTTTTGGATAGTCACCAGTACTCCAGAATACATGACATAACTCCTTGTGTTATTCTTCGTTTAGAAGATTAACTGCACATAGATGTGAAGCATCGCCGCCAGCATTGGTCGCATTAGTATTGTTCGTAATGGATGATACCTGCGCGCCTGTTTAGTCTCGTACCTCAGCAGTTGTTATTTGCGTCTGTGTCTGTGAGATCTCAATGAATGCCGTCATCAGAATTGGTAGCCGCTGGGGACAACACAGAGCATGGGCCGTTAGCGGTTCAAGCAAAGTATCAACATCCGCAGGCATGACTGATGGCAGTGTGAGACATGTGTCTAACACGCATTCTTCTCTGCTTAGCAGGCAGCGTAGAACAGCTAAGATGCAATCCTGCCAAATTGGTCTGAATGACAGAAACCATGTGG
Source organism: Lissotriton helveticus (assembly GCF_964261635.1). NCBI lineage: Eukaryota > Metazoa > Chordata > Amphibia > Caudata > Salamandridae > Lissotriton > Lissotriton helveticus. Next base: position 316,472,560 of record NC_136072.1, on the reverse strand, counting down.
TATTTAATTCTCGTAGACGGGGTAACACCAAAATGTGGACGATGCGCTCACGACACTTCATCGAAAGTAGAGTTGTCTCCATGGAGAACTCGGTGTCGCTGGTGATTTGGCTTGCCATATCGTAGCAGAAGGAGTAAAAATAGTATCCCTGCAACGAGTCCCTAAAGGAGGGGCAGTCCTCCAAACACAGACCACACAAAGTTTGGAAATATTCCTAGGACTGCTTGAAAAGGCGCTAACAGTCCAGAAAATAGGGTCTTAAATACATGTACAATACCACTTGTATCAGGCATGTTTAAGATACGACTAAACATTTCTGAGAAATGTATAGGGCAGTTTATAGCTAAAAGGGCATGTATCTCGGCAGAAGTCCTTGCGATTTGTAGATCATAGGTTTCATTGGCCGGGGTCAGTGGCACAGTTTTTTGCAAAAGAATGGCTTTCATTCTGCTTAGAGTATCAATTCATATAGAAGAGATGTTCAGTGAAGGCCATAGTGGCGACTCCCTGGCTGTCTTGGTTTTTGGAAACAATACTTGCATACAGCAAGTGACCCTGGCTGATATTACTAGATATGGTATACCTGGCAACATGCCACAGCAGCTGTGATCGTTCAATATGAGGTACCTTCCATTTGAAAGTTGTCCAAAAATTGGATCAATCACCGCAGCTGGTGAACCTTGCAGGTGGCAGAATAAATTGTTCGAGGAACCATCGCAGGACCCGTGCAAGTTTATACCCGGACAAAGGAGAGAACCGCTTAGTGTGTTTTCACAGTTTGAACCACTAAGTGTAATCCCTGACTGCCCTTGGGATTGGGTTGGTAAACAGAATTCCAAGACTCTTAATCAGAAATGCGTAAATAAGGCAACCAAAGACCCAAGGTATGTATAACCGGCTTTATGTGTGGCTCGAATACAATCCGGATAATACGTTATACAATCCAGCAAGAACAACAAGGGTTAACTCCACTCTTACTTGCCCTTTAGACATTCACACCGTCCTCCGCATGAGTGTCAGTCCTGACACTCCCCAACGGAGGGCACCGTGCTAAGTGGTGTCCGACAATGCCACTCGAGCCTTCACCTATCCTTAGACGCTCTAGCTAGCCGTCCTAACCGTCCCCCGCAAGAATGCCGGTCCCGATACTCACCAAGGAGGAGTACAGTAATGCCTTGATGTGTTGCACCAGTGGCCACTCGAACAAAGGGTCTCAAAGTCTGGGATGTCCCTCAATCAGAGTTCGATTAGGGTATATAGGCAAGAATCCACAAGGTAAGCAGTAGTCCTCACTGGCTCCCCAAATATCAATGGACTAGCAGCCTCACGTTTTGTGCTATGCGAGACGTGGCAACACACAGGAGCAGCCGCTCACTCGCGTTGAGTATTCAAACACTGTAAAGGGATGGCCCCCGTCCACAAACAAAATCCCCAGATAGCGTACACGCTCAGTATGTCCAAACAGAGCGGCCGCTCGAACTTCACTCGGAGTCCACACACGGGGCACTGATGTTTGACATAGAGAAATGGTCGTAGTCCCTTACCTTACGGTGTTTCCCCAGCCCTTCGGTTCGGCACGAAAATATCAGACGGGTTCCGTGGGTGCCGCCATGGTTTTATACTTTTCTGTAGTGTGCGCATGCGCCGCGCATTGCCTCATGGGATCTGTAGTTCCTCTCGGGTTCGGCAACCGGGAAATGTAGTTTCTGCCTGTTCTTTGTCGCGGTGTTGTGTCCTCCTTCCGATTGCTGTTCCTTCGTTATCAGGAAACATGAGAGTACATCCCACCTCACACAGGGCCCACAGAAGGGCCTGGCTTCGCGGGATACTTCCTGTGGAAAGCCGCAACCAGCCGTGATGCTGATATGCCTGATACGGGTTCCCACGACTGCTCCTCGGGTCCGTACCCTTTCCAGGCCACTAAGTACCATAACTTGCCTCTTCTCCATTTCGAATCACGGATACCCTCAATTTCGTATTTACGGTCTGCCTCCACCCGAACCACCAAGGGAGCAGGGGGTTTCTTGGAGACAGAGGGTTTCAGCAGAGAAATGTGGAACACAGGATGAATTCGCATGGTTGAGGGCAAGGAAAGCTTCATGTTCACTGGGCTGATGCATTTCTCAATACGGAATGGGCCAATGTATTTAGGATGGAACAGACTGCGTTTACTGAAGTGCATGTTGCGGGACGAAACCCTTACGTAATCACCCACTTTGTACAAGGGTCCTGGTCTCCGGTGTCGATCCGCCTGTGACTTGTACCTGGCCTTAGCCTCCGCCAAGCACTTTTGGGTACGCACCACCAGTTCCTTTAGGTGGGCTGTTCTCCTGATCGTCTCTGGCAAGCCCTGATTCCCTGTTGGCTATTCCAACGGAAGAAACCTAGGATGGTGTCTGTAGTTACCGTAGAACGGCGACACCTTGGTGGAACTGTGAGTGGCGTTATTGTATGCTATTTCAGGAAGCCATAGTTGCTCTACCCATTCCTCCTTACCCTGGTCGATGAAGCATCGTAGGTACTGCTTGAGGGTTTGGTTGAGCCTCTCCGTTTGGCCGTCCGTCTGCGGGTGGTAGCTGGTGGACAGAGCTGACTTGACGTGTAAGGAGGAGCACCAGGTTTTCCAGAACCTTGCCGTGAACTGTGATCCCCTGTCCGACACTCTCACACTGGGTAACCCATGGATACGCACCACCTCTTTCAGCAGCACACAGGCCAGCCGCCCTGCCGATGGCACACCTTTACAGGCTATGAAGTGTCCCATCTTGGTAAGGTAGTCGACCACTACCAGAATAGCCGTCTTCCCTTGATCCACCGGCAGTCCCACTATGAAATCCAAGGATATGTTTTCCCATGGCCTTAAGGGCGTGGGAAGGGGTTGCAGCATTCCTTGTGGTTTCCGATGATCGGACTTCATGGAGGCGCACACCTCGCAGGAAGCGAGCCATCCCGCCACATCCAGTCGCAGGCTAGGCCATCAGAATCGTCTCAGGACGTACTCTCCCGTTTTCTCCGACCCCAGATGACCCGCACTTGGCGATTCATGGCACCATCGGAACGCCTGTTTCCTCAGTTCCCTTTCATAGGGATACCGTCCTTCACCTGCCACTCCGGGTGGTGATGCAGCCAGGTCTTCCACTCGTGCGTGCGTACACCCTTCTGTACCCCTTTCAAGAAGTTGTCGGGCTGTATCGCCCCAATCACCTTTTCAGGTTGGATGATGGAGGTCACCGGCGCTGGGAGCTTCGTTGGCTCCGATGACTGGCGGGAAAGAACATCCGCCTTGCGGTTCTCTACTCCGGGTCTATAGGTGATGACGAAATTGAATCCCGAGAAGAAAAGAATCCACCTCATCTGCCTAGGAGAGCGATGTCTGGCTGCTGTCATAAATTGGAGGTTCCTGTGGTCCGTAAAAACAGAAACAACATGATTAACCCCCATTAGGAGATGTCTCCACTCTGTGAACGCGTCCTTGATAGCCAGCAGCTCTTTCTTGGCTATATTATAGTTTCTCTCGGGGACACCGTTAACTTTGATTAGCGCTCGTACCTGAAGGCGCTTGTTTTGGGATTCCACCACTGCCTGCCTCCCTGTTGAAGCTCGCCGCACCTCGCCGTCCTTGCTGGGGGCTGGACCTTGGATGCTGTAAACCGGCACTGCGGAGGACTCGGGCTTGGGTGTGAGGCTCAGTGGGGCTGCGAGCGTTAGCAGGGACTCCATTGCCCAGGAGTCCCTGCGTGACCGTGGGAGACCTTCCGGTCCGCTCTCCCCGTTGGCCCGCCCACCGCCCACTGGAGGGTATTTTAACTCCTGCATTTGGTTTTCTCCCTGGGACACCATTAACTTTGATTAGCGCTCGTACCTGAAGGCGCTTGTTTTGGGATTCCACCACTGCCTGCCTCCCTGTTGAAGCTCGCCGTCCTTGCTGGGGGCTGGACCTTGGACGCTGTAAACCGGCACTGCGGAGGACTCGGGCTTGGGTGTGAGGCTCAGTGGGGCTGCGAGCGTTAGCAGGGACTCCATTGCCCAGGAGTCCCTGCGTGACCGTGGGAGACCTTCCGGTCCGCTCTCCCCGTTGGCCCGCCCATCGCCCACTGGAGGGTATTTTAACTCCTGCATTTGGTTTTTTCCCTGGGACACCATTAACTTTAATTAGCGCTCGTACCTGAAGGCGCTTGTTTTGGGATTCCACCACTGCCTGCCTCCCTGTTGAAGCTCGCCGTCCTTGCTGGGGGCTGGACCTTGGACGCTGTAAACCGGCACTGCGGAGGACTCGGGCTTGGGTGTGAGGCTCAGTGGGGCTGCGAGCGTTAGCAGGGACTCCATTGCCCAGGAGTCCCTGCGTGACCGTGGGAGACCTTCCGGTCCGCTCTCCCCGTTGGCCCGCCCACCGCCCATCACGCTTACTATATCTAGGACTAGTACTCCCGCAGCGCGGGACGCAGTGCGGGCGAGGCCGTTCGAGGTCTAAGAGGTCTGGTCTGGGCCCCTTCTCTTTCGCCCTAGCTTTGTCATTAGTACAGTCCATAGTGCTCCCACCTACTATTTATGCTGGTTGCATATATTTCTACACATGTGCACACGGGCTAGCCGCAGCAGGGCTGCTAAGGGGGGGCTGGTACATAATGGTCCCATGGATGACTTCATTACACGCACAAACACTGCTATAGACAAAGAGATTACCAAATTTCAAACTCGAGTTTCCTTAGATTTGGCTGCTGCTAGGAAATTGTCGCTAGAATTTGCTAACTCTAAAAAATCCTCCTTGGGTCACATAGCATCTGCCATTACTCCGAAGCGACCGGACACTCAACGCTGTGTAACAACGCTGGCGGATGTCCATGACACTCCGGTTTTGCCTATTTCACCATTACCCCTGTGCCCCTTATCTCTGTCCGTAAGTCAGTCCCTACCCGTGGTTATCCCCGACCATCAACTTACCACCATTCCCCTTTCCCCAGATATTTCCGATGTGTCCACATGTAATAGCACATGTAACAGTACTAAGGGCAATCTATACAAAAGGAAACGTACCCCAAGGTCGGCTTACTCACGTAAGAAGGCTAAACTTGTTGGGGCACACCTACCCAATGTTGTGAACATCCCTCTGAATAGCGGTATAGGAGGGCATGATACCCCGTTACAGGTCCCTCGGGGTACAGATAGTGATGGTACAGTCCCTGCAGCCATTAAAGAGAACATAACTAAAGAGGAAGTTGACCTCTATACGAAGGATCAGGAAGGGAGGGAAGGGGAGTTTATAGGCGTAGTTTGGGTAACCCTAAAAAAACTCCTATCTCCCCTGGATTGAAGACTCTCTCGCATTGAGAACCATCTATTAGAGATGGAAAAGAGTATCATAGCCTTGGCCACTCTTGGCTTGCGAGGTCTTGAAAACCAAGGTCTCATAGAGAATAATATAGCTTCACAGACTCCAATCCCTTCCCCTATAGCCCCGCAGACTCCAATTCTTCACCCTACAGCACTAGGCATATCACAGCCTATCCCCAAACCTCGTACCAAGGGAGTCGATCATAAAAACCCTGTACCCCTGCCCAGGGCTCATAATCCAAAGATACCCATCCCACAAACCCACACGCATACTAATGTGGCTGCTCCTTCGAGGCAGAATGCTAGCAACACTACCCACCGCCCCACCCAGGGCTCACAAAGCAACACTACTCATTGTCCCACTCAGGGCTCACACAACAAGAGTAATTTTCGAGGGGGGTATATCGATCTCCCTCCAGAGGCCAATGACTACGCGGTGGTATTGACGGGTGTGCCGGAGGCTGTGAACGGCCATCAGGAAAATCATTGGTCTTTAAAGAATAAGGTCATGCACTGGCTTAATATGTACAGACCGATTCCAAATGGCCGGACAAGTAGAGTCAAAATGGTGCGTAGAGTTCCCTGGGTGGGTCCCTCACGGAAATCTATACCTGGCGATTGCATAGTTGTGACGTTTGAAGATCCACACACGGCCAATCACATCTGTTCATGGGCTGCTGATGGTGAGGGCTCATCCATTGCACCGAGGCCTCTGACTTTCTTTTACCCACCTCGAAACGCACACACATTTGGGGGCAACTGGTCTATGGTACACCACCAGCCCGGGAGGGGGTATCATGCTGTAGAAAAAACTCCAACTAGACGCTGGTTCGGGATAACAACCTCGAACAGGTATAACTGTCTCGAAGACGTAGATTGACTGCTCAAGCCCCCTGATCCTGCATCACCTCCAACGATTTCCTCATTCTATGGGGAATCTGATTCTTTTCCCTTGCTAACCACCCCTGTTGGGATTAGCTCTGCCCCTCTCGTCCAATCAAGGGCACAGGCCCTGATAATACAGGGAGCGCTGTACACTCCTAACACCTACAGTGATAATGCAATTGTGCACAAGACAGTTGCATTACCGACGATTTCTACAATTCCCCTCCAGCTGTCCCTGCCTGCTGGCTCTAACAATGACCCCTCTGCTCTTGCCCCTTCGATCTGCCAGAGAATTCATAGGAAATCCCCAGCTGAAGATTTTAAGTTGGAATGTGGCAGGGCTTGCACGAAATGTTGACAACCCAGATTGGAACTCCTTCGTTGACCCCTTCGGGATCTGTCTCCTGCAAGAAACTTGGTGCTTGGAGCCCTTTCACAGGGTAGGGTTTACAACCTACTCTGTGCCAGCATCCAAATCACAGGGCAGTAAAGGCCGCCCATCGGGGGGCCTTCTTATTTGGGTCAGTATTGCACTGGGACTAACCATAAGGCACACAAACACCCAATCTTCTGACCTTTTGAGACTTACCATTCAGTGTCCTGGGGGTAGGAAGTTAGAAGTGTTTAATCTTTACTTAAGGGGGGCTAGGGGGGGGGAATTCATTGTTATCCTCAACCGGACTAGAAGAGGAGATTAGAGCCTGCAAAATCGACTCCCTCGTTGTCCTGGCTGGAGACCTCAACTGTTGTTTTGAACCGTTAGCCAGCGAGGACATCCTGGACACCTGGGAAGACGATGCTAGGAGAGGTATTACCCTGCTCTCTCTGGATCCAATCAAAAAATTGACCCAGAGTGCCATAGATCTCAACTCACTCTGTCTAGAACACGATCTTAGAGCTACCAATGGTCGATCGAAGTCTGATTCTAAGGGAGTGCACACCTACAACAGGGTGAGACACACCTCTAGAATTGATTATATACTGCTTAACTATAATCTATGGCCGTATCTCTGTGACATGGAAGTCTTACCGACATCCGACAGCGACCACAATCCCTTGGCCCTAACCCTTACCCTCCCGTGGCAAGATGGGAATCCAACTAGGTCTTTATCCATCTGGAAATCATCCCATGAAGTTGTTCCCTCAAACTGCGGTAGGCGACTAAAATGGGCTAAAGTTGCTGCGGACGAGGGGAGAATGGCCCAAGCGAAGACCGTAATGACAAGTGTGAAGCACCGTCTAGACACATCGGATTCTATTAATCATGATGTCCTTACGGCTTTCTCTGAAACCGTCTCAGCCTTGAGTGATTTGTTCATAGTCCCACAGTGTAGGGCAAGGGCTACAAGGAAAACTGCAACCAAGGGTAGAGATAAATGGTACTCTTCTACTTGTCGTGCTGCCAAAAGTTAACTTATCCTAGCTGTAGAAACCAAAGACCCAGTTCAAATTAGACTCGCTAGGAAAAGTTACCAAAAAATCCAATCTGTGGCAAGGGAAGCATATGAAACCAATTTTTGGAGAGACCTAATGGACGCTAGCTCCAAAAAGGACACGAAGGGTTTCTGGGATTTGCTCAGAGGCAGGGATAGGCCTGTCGACACACAACTGACTTGCGATATCACAGGGGAGGCTTGGTTTGCAAATTTTTCAAAGCTCTACTCCATGCCACCAGGTGTACTAGGACAAAACAGGGGTCTCATGTATAGAGGGTCGGTCGCTAACACAAACAATGACCACCCCTTTGCTGTTAAAGAAGTTGAAGGGGCAATTAGGTGCCTTGTTGCCAACAAAGCTGCAGGCCCGGATGGCGTCCCGGGTGATTTGTTGCGGGTCAATATAGAGGTATGGAGCGTACTCATTGCTTCACTTCTGAACGAGGCCATGATGGGAGGGTGCCTCCCGGACTCTTGGAAGGGTGCGGAGGTCGTCCCGATTTTCAAGAAAGGCTGTAGGGACGACCCTGCTAATTACCGTCCAATCAGCCTGCTCGATTCCACCCAGAAGGTAGCAGGCAAAGTAGTCTTAGGGAGGATTTTGCACTGGGCTGAAAAAAATCAGGTTCTGTCCGACTTCCAGGCCGGTTTTAGATCAGGAACCGGCACTATCGAACAGACATTCCGCTTTTTAATGCTCTATTGGAAAGTGGTCGTACTGGGCAAAGGCAGTCTGTATCTCGCTTTTATAGACTTACAGACTGCCTTTGACCTGGTCCCGCGTGACCAATTGTGGGATGTTCTAGAGGGTTTGGGTATCCCTCCGTACTTGCTGGCTTTGCTTATTAACTTTCACGAAAGCAACTTTGCACAAATCAGATGGGGCGAACAGGGCCAAAAACATCTCACATTCCTGTAGATAGGGGTGTCCGCCAGGGGTGTGTGTTAGCCCCCACTCTGTTTTCTCTTTATCTTAACGGAGTGGTGGAGCACCTTCTCAAACATCCAGCAGACGCACCCTCTCTGGCGGGCAGGAAAATACCTACCCTCCTATTTGCAGATGATACCCTACTGATTTCAAAAACCCCGATAGGCCTTCAAACGTTGCTTTCTAGGTTTAAGGACTTTTGTGATTCTAGGGGCTTAGTCATCAACATAAGCAAGACCAAGTTCTTGGTCTTAAACCCCCCTAGGAAGACAGTCAATCCCCCAACCCTAGACACAGTCCCACTTGAAAGGGTAAGGGAATTTGACTACTTAGGCATTCGACTCTGTGACTCTATGAGTTGGAAGGCTCACCATCAAAAAATCCTTCTGACCCACAAGAGGGTTACAGGGGCATTGTTAAAAGAACATCGTGCCTCACCTCTTAAACCTATTGGGGTGATATTAGATATTTATAGGGCAAAGGTGGTGAGTGCGGCGCTGTATGGGTCTGAATTGTGGGGCACTCAGAAAGTCGATACCTTGACCCATCTTGAAAATAAATTTCATAAAGAGCTCATGAGGTTACCACACAGCACTCCCACACTCCCTCTTTTATTAGATGCAGGTACACGCCCTATATCTGAGCAAGCAAGGCTACGGCCCCTCCTATTGTGGGCTCGAATATGGAATGTACCAGAACTGTCAAGTTACGCAGAAGCCCTGAGCGAACTCCTCCTATCCCCAGGCTGGCATAAGGTTGGTTGGCTCACGGAAGTAAAGCGGCTTCTTTGTGAACTGGGCCTTGGAGACGCTTGGGATAATAGAACAGCCCCACCCAAACAGATGCTAAAGAAAATATACTGGTCTTGGGTGGCAAATAAGAGAGGGAGTAATTCCAAACTATGCAGATCTGCTGTTGAGTTCTTGCTCATCAAGGACCTCCCCTTTAGAGAACCTTATCTGGATTTGATCTCCAACCCGATGGATAGGTCATTGTATTTTAAATTTAGGGTGGGAGTTCTGCCTTTAGGGCATTGGACAGCAAGCTGGAAACCACCTCGGCAAACCATACCGTACTGTCCTTTCTGTGAAAACAGGGATGAGTCCATTGCCCATCTAATGTTTGAGTGCCCAGCTTATGTAGCACCTCGATGCAGATGGCTGAAACCACTTTGCATGAGTCTAGGCACTCGATCGCACTTGGAGGCCCTACATATCTTAAGATCTGATGCTCGTCCTCTGTTCGCCTGTTGCCTGGCAAAATTTCTGGGTTGGGTATGGAGGATAAGATCTGTGAGGAAATTGCTTCTCCAGTAAGGCTATCCGCATTGATTCAGCTCGCTTTAACCATTTTATGCTATGAATTCCTTCCTATATCATTCCATTAATGACTATATACTATTGTTTATTGTATAAAGTGTATAGATGGATGAATTGTCAAATTGTATTATATTTTTACCTGCTTTTGTATTGTAATGCTTTTATGATATGACAAATATATCGAAATAAAGCTATTCAACAACAACAGTTTCTCTCGGCCTCATTCAGCTTCCCTCACATGAAGGCCACTGGGTGGAGCACTCCGGAACATGGGTGTCGCTGCGACAAAATGGCTCCCAGAGCCACGTCCGATGCATCCGCCTCTACTATAAACGGAAGGTCCGTATTCGGGTGCCGATCCAAAAGCCTTCTTCAGGGCAGAAAAGGCCTCCTCCGCCTCGGGGGTCCATAGAAAGGTCTGCGATTTCCTTAAAAGATGCGTAATAGGGGACACCAGTCCCGAAAACCCATCTATAAAATGCCTATAAAAGTTGGCAAAGCCGATGAAGCTTTGCACCTCCTTGACGTTCCGAGGTGATTGCCATTCTTTTATTGCCTTGACCTTTCGGTCCGCCATCGTCTGGCCATCGGGGCTCAACATCACTCCCAGGAACCCCACGGACGTGACATGGAAGTCCCATTTGCTAAGCTTTCAGAACAACCGTTTTTCTCGTAGTATCTGCAAAACCCTAGAAACATGTTGTATGTGCTCTTCTTCGTTGTTGGAATAAACCAAGATATCGTCAATGTATACTACAACGTAGACGTCCAGGAGTTCATGTGGTACGTCATTTAAAAAGAACTGAAACGCCGCAGGGGCGTTACAGAGGCCGAATGGCATCACCATGTATTCGTACAGCCCAAACCGTGTTTTAAACGCCGTCTTCCATTCATCCCCTGTTCTCATACGCACCAGATGGTAGGCCCCCTTCAAGTCAAGTTTGGTGTAAATCCTGGCGGTTTTAACTTGCTCCAACAACACATTTATAAGGGGCAGTGGATATCGGTTTTTTACTGTTATGACATTGAGGACCCTGAAGTCCACACAGGCGCGGAGTTCCCCGTTGGCTTTGGGGATGAAGAACAGGGGAGAGGCGGCCGGGGATTTGGAAGGGCGTATGAATCCAAGGCGTAGCATGTTGTCTAGGTATGTGCGCAAATGCAGGTTCTCCGGCTCTGACAACGCGTATAGTCTTCCACTTGGTATGCTCGCCCCCGGAACCAAGTCTATCTGGCAATCGTATATCCGATACGGGGGTAGCACTTCGGCTTGTGTGTCATCGAACACATCACCGTAATATTGGTAGGCTTGGGGAGGTCAACGCATTTCTCCGCCGCAGTGGCGATAGCATGTGGCATGTTGCCCGCCGACTCTTGTTGAGAAGCGGCCACACCGCAGTTGTGTGGACAGTAAACAGACTTCATTTTTATTCGTGAGAGGCCCAGTTGATCGAGGGGTTGTGTTTCTGGAGCCAGGGTAACCCCAGAATTACTCCATATTGGGGTGCTTGGATGATGTTGAAATCGATGTCCTCCAAGTGCTCCTTTCCGTACCTCACTTGGACATTCCCGGTGTGTTGATTGATGGGCCCTGAGGCAAGACGTCGCCCATCTACCGCAAAGACATTCTCTGACACTTCTTTGGATGTAAGCACGACGGATAAGTATCTGGCTTTCTCCGCATCCATGAAGAGACCCGTGGCACATGAGTCTACCATGGCTTCTACTGGAATCCACTCTTCCCTTACATTAAGGTGGATGGTTATGAACAAATGTCTCTGGTTTGACGGCCTCTTCAGCTGAACGGAAGGGTTAAAACAACGACTCCCAGAATCCCCTTCTCTTTTCCTGGAGTCCATCAGTTTTCCGCAGGGTTGTCAACGGCTGCAGTTGTCATGCTGGGGTTCCTGAAACGACCCATCCGCGGCTTGACCGGACACTCCCTCACGAAGTGGCCTTTCTTGCCACAATAAAGGCATAGTCCCTGTTTGCGGCGTGATTCTTTTTCAGTGGATGTCAAGCTGGCCCGTATCGCCCCTACATACATTGGCTCAGAGTGTGCGGTAGGCGGAGTATCCACGGCCCCAGAAGGCCCGTGGACTGGTAGGGTTTTATCCTTTTTCCTATGATCCCCTCGTCGTTCCCCCAGCCTATGGTCAAGGCGAAGGACCAGGCTGATGAGATCCTCACATGTGGCCGGTTGGGGGTCGATTTGGGCTATCACGTCCTTCAGTTCTTCGCTTAGGCCTTGATGGAAGAGCGCTGCCCTCTTTGCCGTAGGCCACTTGGTTTCCGACACCAACCGTCGCAACGAATTCATGTACTGTACAAGCCCGTTGTTACCTTGGCGTAACTCCAGCAGCTCTCTGTCGGCCGTATAAGAATCAGTCCTCCTATCAAATACCTTTATGAACTCCTCTTGGAATGAGTCCCAATCATGTATAAGAGGGTCGTTTCTGCTCACCAACGGTACTGCCCATTGAGCGGTGTTTCCCGCCAGATATGAAATCAAAAAGGCGACTCTCGCCTGATTGGTGGGAAACGACGTGGGCTTGCAAGAAAAATGCAGGGCTACTTGTGTTAAAAACACTTGAACGGTGATTGGATCACCGCTATATCGCTCGGGCGTAGCAAGCGGTATAGACACCGGCAGTTCCGCAACCACCGCAGCCGGCTGAGCCACCACTGGTGTTCCTGCATCAAACGGGTTCCTTTGGAGGTTTTCCATTCTGGCCCGTATGTCAGCGGTTTCCAACCTGGAGGCCGCTAGTTCGTTCTGGACTGCAAGCAGGGCGGCTAACACATCGCCCATGTCGGCCATGTTCACCAACCCAACCGGGAGGCTGATTAAATGAGGGAAGGTCGGATATTATGTAATCCCTGACTGCCCTCGGGATTGGGTTTGTAAACAGAATTCCAAGACCCTTAATCAGAAATGCGTAAATAAGGCAACCAAAGACCCAAAGTATGTATAACCGGCTTTATATGTGGCTCGAATACAATCCGGATAATACGTTATACAATCCAGCAAAAACAACAAGGGTTAACTCCACCCTTACTTGCCCTTTAGACGTTCACACCGTCCTCCGCACTCCCCAACGGAGGGCACCGTGCTTAGTGGTGGCCGACAATGCCACTCGAGCCTTTACCTATCCTTAGACGGTCTAGCCAGCTGTCCTAACCGTCCCCCGCAAGAATGCTGGTCCCGACACACACCAAGGAGAAGTACAGTAATGCCTTGGTGTGTTGCACCAGTGGCCACTCGAACAAAGGGTCTCAAAGTCTGGGATGTCCCTCAATCAGAGTTCGAGTAGGGTATATAGGCAAGAATCCACAAGGTGAGCAGTAGTCCTCACTGGCTCCCCAAATATCAATGGACTAGCAGCCTCACAGTTTGTGCTATGCGAGACGTGGTAACACGCAGGAGCAGCCGCTCACTCGCGTCGAGTATTCAAACACTGTAAAGGGACGGCCCCGTCCACAAACAAAGTCCCCATATAGTGTACACGCTCAGGGGGGCGCTAGAGGGCGCACTGCGGAATGGCTGACTGCTAAGTCAGCTCCGCCGGACGGGCGCGTTTCCACGGACCCCTTGGCCCCAAATCCACCCTGATTCCCGTAAAACACAGCGGAATGGACGGCTAAACGATCCGACTCCGCAATGCGTTGACGCCGGCCAGCAATTATGCAGCACGCCGAAGGAAACTGCGAAAAACCTCACGGCGCTGGAAGGCTGGTCAAGATGGCGGCGCGCGGTCGTGACGACCGCGGCTGAAACTGAACGCTGCCGCCCTCGGATGAACACAGGACTCTCCCCATTCCGGCGCACAGACAGTGAGAAACGGGAGCCGGTGTCAATCTGATACGAAGTGCCTATATAATGAACAGATCTTTGAACATGCACTGTGCGTTCCACGGCAACCAAAATGGCGGCGGCGGTGAAGCGCAAGATTGGTGACTCTGCCCCAGACACTGCCGGCTCCCCGTTCTACTGCGCCAGCAAGTGAACAGGTACGGGACAGCTACACAGCGCGGCTGAGGGGGTGAGCGGAGGAGATAGGCAGCTGGGAGCTCGCTGGCAGAGGTGAGGTGGCGCGAGGCTTCCCGACACTACCGCGCGCCGCTCCAGAAGGCGCGAACCAGACCTGCCCTCACTCACGGGGCCGCCTCACACGGACAGGGTGCTACAAGAAGCGCAACGCAGTCCCCTAACTATATCCACCATCCAGAGACACGCCTGCGAAACACCGGACGCTACCCTGGGCCAATATGTGACTACGTGGCCATTCAAATGAATAGATCCCCAGCACAGGGGACGGCTGGAGCGAAATTGCGACGCACACGGACAACAACCAAACCAGCAGCCCCAACGAGCCCGACAGTCGCTAGCCCAGCCGCACCCGCGGGCTTCATGGGGAAGCCCGATAGACAGCAAACGAAACTGCCTTTCGAGGCGAAAAAGCAAACGGCGAAAACGGGAGCTGCTCAGGACACTGACGGAGACCAGGTTCTAGGGGACGGCGCCGGCATGGAGGCAGTACTAAGGGCTATCCAACAGAGCTTGCACGATATGAATAACAAAATGGACAGCGTCATGGCGAGGGTGGACTCGCTATCAAACAAGCTGGAAAATCACGGCGAGAGGCTGGTGGAGGCGGAGCAGAGGATCTCCTCGGTGGAGGACCACTCCAGAGACATAGCGAAAACACACAGCGCCATTGAAAAGACCCTGGACACCCTGAAGGCGAAGGTGGAGGACCAAGAAGCGAGGTCCCGCCGCAACAACGTACGCATCTCGGGCCTGCCGGAATCCACCAACACGGGCAGAATGGAGACGTACGTTGAGAACATGCTGAAAGATATCTTCGGGGCTGAAAGCTTCTCTGCCGTCTTCTTGGTCGAACGGGCTCATCGTTCCCTGGCCCCCACTCCAAAACCGGGGGCTACGCCTCGGATAATCATCGCCCGAATGCTCAACTACAGGGACAGGGACGCCGTACTACGTATGGCGAGGGAAAAAGGCGCCATTACCCACCAGGGCAATTCGCTGGAATTCTACCCAGACCACACCATGGCGGTGCAGCAGGCAAGGAAGGAATTTGCTCCAGTGAAGAAGAAACTTCGGGAGCTGGACATTGGATACGCGATGCTGTACCCAGCAAAACTTAAAATCCTAACGGATGGCAAGCCGGTAATTCTCACGACGGTTCAGGCTGCGCAGGATTATGTCAAGAACCTCACCAAACGCCGGAAGACTCAGGAGACTGCGGCCAGAATGAGCGACAACGACTGATGACAAAATGGCTGCCATGTCCGCGTCATTGGAGTACTTTCTCGACACTGGCAGCGGGCGACGGACACTTCTGACAAAGTGCTGCCACATGTTGAGTCCCACGGGACTGATGTTGTCAATGCTGACGAACTATGGAAGGGAGACGCCATCGGCAATAGCGCAGTGAGTACACTTGGGGAGTGTTGTTGCAGAACCCGGACACGTGCTCTGGGTCTCACCTGATTAAAGACATGCGGCCGGCTGGCTGTACTGACCGCTCTATCACTGCGATACCCTGAGACACTAACTACGAGGGTGTGTGACACTGCCTGCATGGGTATTGAAACCTCGGAGGGACATGGAGGGAATGACACTGATCATGTTGCTCTTGCGGGGGATTGGGGGCGGGATGAGGGGCCTAGGGGGTGATTATTGACGCTATCATTATCTAGACATCGCGCACGTCCACATCCACTATGTGGGTGGAGATGTGTGCTTCAGGCGGCACCCCCAGGAGGGTGTTCCCCACAACAAGTTTATTCACAGTTCTGAAGTTTGGGGGGGAATGGCTTTGGCAAAGTTTGGGCGCTAAAGTGGGAGGTGGGGGGCTGGGGAAGCTGGGTAGAGTTAATATGTTTGCACTGTGTCTGAGAAGCATTGCGACCTCTTTTATTGCCTGTATTATGTATGCTGAAAATGAGCTGTTCCACAGGTGGCCACATAGATCACGCGACACACAATTTCACCTGACCACATACTAATGGCACGCTCTGACACACTAAATTTCATCACATGGAATGTCAGGGGGCTGGGAAATCCGAAAAAGAAACGGCAGATGTTTGCATACTTTGACAGACTTCAGGTAGATGTGGCATTTCTCCAAGAAACACACATGGCACCCAATTCCACATCCAGGTTGGGCTCAAAATGGGCGGAATCCGCCACAGGTGCATATTACTCGACGTACTCCCGAGGCGTCAGTATCTTGATCAAGAAAGGTACACACTTCAAAATTAAAGACACGTACACTGACACAGGAGGGCGATATGTTATAGTGGCAGGCGAGACGAGACACCAGAAACTAGCCCTTGTGAATGTATATGGTCCGAATGTGGATGATGCGGGTTTTTTTGAACGGTTATGGCACACTATAGCGGATATACAAGCGGACAATGTCATTTGGGGGGGGACTTTAACGTGACACTCAGAGACGGGCTCGACAGAGCGACACACACACCTGAGCAACATACCAAGGCGAGGGAAATGCTGCTGGACGCTATGTCTAATTTACATGTAAGCGACCTGTGGCGGCTACTACACCCGGGGGAACAGGTTGCCACGCACATAAACGCTGCAAATAGAAGCTGGTCCAGATTGGATTTTTGGCTGGCTACTCAGGACGTCCTTGCATGGGTGGAGCAGATAACGCATCTCCCGAGAACACTATCGGATCACGGCCCTGTACTTTTGAGGTTACGGATCCCACACTATGCCCCACCACCCTACACCTGGCGCTTTAACGCACAGGCCCTGCGCGATCCGCTGTATGTCGACACAGTCCAAAAAGCGATCACTGACTACTTTGAATTGAATGCCCCCACCACGGAGGACCCGTGCCTCTTGTGGGAAGCATATAAAGCAACTATACGGGGCGTGTGCATTAACACGTCCGCTGGCATATTAAAAGATATTCGTCACCAACTAAAAAGAAGGGAGGAGATGCTTCAAGACCTGGAACAGAGATACACAAACACTGGAGACACAGCACTGCTAAGTGGCATTCAGACACTACTATTAGAATACAACACATTTGCTGATGACGAACTTAAATACATCTTCAAGAGAACGACGGCTAGGAGATATGGGGAAGGAGGCAGACCGGGCAGGGCCCTAGCAGAAAAGATCTGCTCGGGGAGGGCGCCACAGCATATAGCGACTATACATACCAAACAGGGTACTCGTGCACATGACATGCCGACCATTATGGGTGAATTCAGAGACACCTACGGGGCACTGTATGAGGCCAGGGCTCAATTATCTCGGGAGGAACTATTGGAATACATGGCTGACGTTGAAATCGCCTGGCTGGCTGACGGACACAGGGAGTATTTAGCTAGGCCTCTCACGACACGAGAAATCATAGACACTATCAAACGACTCCCCAATGGCAAAGCGCCGGGCCCAGACGGCTTCGTCATAGAATTCTATAAAACATATGCAGACACGCTAGCACCTCATCTGATGAATCTATACGAGGCCGCACATGAGGCCCAAACACTGCCACCGTCCATGAGAGAGGCGCTGATCATCGCCCTGCTGAAACCGGGCAAAGACGAAGAACACTGCGACTCTTACCGCCCCCTCTCCTTGATAAACATAGACACCAAGATATTGGCTAGCATCCTAGCAGACCGACTAAAGCCACTAATGCCGATGTTAATTAGACCTGACCAGGCTGGTTTCATTCCGGACCGATCGACCACGCACAACACTCGCACGCTTTTTGCACTGGCACACTATTTGGCCCCGGACATCAAAGCGGTTGCTGTCTTGTTGGATGCGGCTAAGGCATTCGACACAATTGACTGGCCGTTCCTCCACGCAGTCCTGATCCGGATGGGGTTCCCCCCGTTATTCATCGGATGGATTACAATGCTATACTCGGGCCTGTCGGCCCGCATACGGGTAAACAAGCATCTGTCGTCCCCTATACCCATAGAGCGAGGCACTAGACAAGGGTGTCCTCTATCGCCAATGCTGTTCGCCCTTATACTGGAACCCTTGGCTTGTAAGATACGACAACACCACCACTATTCAGCTATTCAGTTGCCTACGCGACCCATACACATAGCCTTATATGCAGATGACATGGTCCTGTACGTAAAAAACCCTGAGACGAATCTCAACCCACTGCTCAGGGAATACATTAAATTCGGCCAATACTCGGGCCTTCACATCAATTGGGGCAAATCCATCATACTCCCGCTGACGGACGGAACCCGGCCCACTGCGCTGGACTACCCCCTGGAATGGCAGGAGGAACCGACGAAATATTTAGGCGTTTGGTTCCACAGAGACCCGGAGTTGGTCATTCGCACCAACTACGGGAGGACTGTCTCCACGCTAGCAGATAAGGTCAAAAGATGGATTGGACTGCCGCTCTCACTGGCAGACAGACTTGCCATTGTGAAAATGGTGCTCCTGCCCAAATTCTTGTATCTCTTCAATAATATACCTATTAAGCCACCGGCCGAGGTGTTTCGCAACATCAAATCCCTCATGCTCTCCTTAATATGGGCGGGGAAGCAGGCTAGATTGGACCTGCAAACTCTGACTCTCCCATACGCTAAAGGGGGCTTCAAGGTGCCAGATATTTACCTATACTACCAGTGCGCCCAGGCGCAATTCGCGCACTATTGGTTCCATGAGATTCCTTTTTTAACGCACGTGGCAGTGGAACGCGGAGACGCTGATCCCATCCCACTAACAAGTATATTAACACACAAACGTCCCAGGTTGCACGATCATGACATCAACCCAGTAAACACCACAATAGAAGCATGGAGGACACTGAGTAGGATGGCGCGCTGCACACCAATCTACGCACCAACACTCCCATTAGCACACCATCCGGCACTATCTGTCACACAGGAGCAGGTGGGGATGGACCTCCTTAAACGTGCTGGCATAGACACCCTAGGGGATTTATATAAAGATGGGATGTTTGTGCCACTGGACCAACTGACATACATTCAGAATCCAACACTGTTATTCAGGTTCAACTATTACCGATTACAGAGGGCGGTGAGGGAGCATTTTGTGACTTTCCCGGTAGAACCACAGGCGCTCGCACCACTGACACTTGTGCTCAACACCCCCTCAGCATCACACTTGGTGTCCCGACTATACCGCAGTGCGCAAGCTAGTAATGGGGGTAACACTACCAGAGCCAGGGAGAAATGGAACGCAGCACTGGGAGATGACCTCACGGAGGAGGAATGGGAGGCCACCTGCATTCTAACGGGGATGCTGACACCAAACGGGAATCTTAGACTGATTCACTACAAATATTTGCACCACATGTATCACACGCCTGCACGGCTACACAGGTACGGTCTGAGGGACAACTCTAACTGCACTAGGTGCGGACAGGAACATGCAGATTTTATTCACTTGGCGTGGCACTGCGATGCGGTGGCACAATACTGGGATCGGGTGGTGCGGACGCTCAACACTATACTGGGGGCACAATTGCCGTGTACAGCTAAGGTATGTCTCCTAGGGTTAGTGCCGCAATTGAGGGCGAGACGACGTAAACTTTGTGTGATTGCACTACTGATGGCAAAGAGGAGAATATCCTTACATTGGAACAGTAAGCGGAAACCCACAATAAAAAATTGGCTGGAGGACTTGGCCTATTGTAGAGACACTTTGGTCACGTATGAGGAAGAGTTGCCTATGGGGTCCCGCCCCAGAGACTTCTGGGAACCATTTCAACAGTACCTGGTGTCCGTGGCCACTGTCAATGACGCGTGCTGAGCGCTCAACTGCCACGAGATGTTTGCCACTCTGGGATACTATTGGCGGGGCGATGAGGGAGGGAGAATGTTGTGACACAGTGCTTTGAGTTTTGTAAGGGGTTCTTACTTTGTTGTTAGCATCATCCTCCCTAGGTTATGGAGGCTTTGGTTGAAACTACTGAAAATGTAAGACTGACCTGGCGTATATACTATGCGGATGCATTGTCCATAAAGACCGAGACTACACCGATACCGAGCAAGCGCCGCCGGACCTATGGTTGTCGGCTGATGGGCTGTGTATGACTAAATCTCTGATTTGATCCTGCGTACTATGCATAGCTGGCCTTCTCAGGTTGTAGGCGATATTGATTGTATTATTATTTTTTTTTTTTATGACAATGTGCAATAAATGTCTTACCCAATAAAAAAAAAAAAAAAAAAAAATAGTGTACACGCTCGGTATGTCCAAACAGAGCGGCCGCTCGAACTTCACTCGGAGTCCACACACGGGGCACTGATGTTTGACATAGAGAAAGGGTCGTAGTCCCTTACCTTACGGTGTTTCCCCAGCCCTTCGGTTCGGCACGAAAATATCCAACGGGTTCCGTGGGTGCCGCCATGGTTTTATACTTTTCTGTAGTGTGCGCAGGCGCCGCGCATTGCTTCACGGGATCTGTAGTTCCTCTCGGGTTCGGCAACCGGGAAATGTAGTTTCTGCCCATTCTTTGTCGTGGTGTCGTGTTCTCCTTCCGATTGCTGTTCCTTCGTTATCAGGAAACATGACACTAAGAAACACTTCACGTCCCCCACTCCAACATCTGTGTGTGTACGGTAATTGCCAGGATGTCTTGATGTATTCTTTACACAACCTTTCATATGTGCCTGTTTGGTATGTGTTATAGGCAATGCTGAAAATGGAAAATTGTAACAGGCAGAGTGATTGTTCCATGTATAATCCATTCAGTAGCTGGTTTCTCTGCTACCGTAAAGGGCAATCTTTCCAGTTTTTCAATGCTCAGCACCGTATAGTCTGCTCCTCTTTGTGCCAGTTTGATCTGTTTTTCAGTGAGATTGAATTCTGAAAATAGTGACGTAGTATTGATTAAACGCCTGGGCACATAGCCTGAACGAAGGTTTTGCAACATCCAGCCTAATAGCATGATAGAGCGTAATTGTGACTGACCATGTTTGCAACATGACCAAGTCCTGTTCCATGATGTCTATGGCAGAAGATACTATGCTGTCCAATGAATATATCCTGGACGACAGAGTTGTTAACCCATTGTCAACCACAGAGAGAGATTTCTCTAAATTAATACAATCAATTTCTCGTATTCGTTCTGCAGTCTCTGATTGCATAATCTTCCATATTTCATTATATGCAGCATATATACCGGCATATATAAAACGTTTTTGACGTGCTTTTCTTGGTCCTAGCAAGAATTCCCTAAGATCAGCGCCATCTTTAAGTAAAGATAAGTGTTGCTTTACATCCTTAAGTGTAGATCTTTGTAGCCAATCAAGGCAGAGCTTCCCTACACTGTATGTTGTTACTGTTCCAGGATGCTGTCTTTGAACATATCTTGGGTCTGGCCTATTGAATGTGAAACCCTGTGTCTTGTTCAGGAATCTAGTTTGACAGTTGTTTGTGTCTGTGCGCCAGATCAACCATTTATTCCAATCTGGATCTGTTCTGTTGTGATGCAAAATAGTATGTACGTCGACCTCCCCCGCTGAAGTGTTATCACTATCAGGTGTAGGCGTAGGTATGGACGGATTGTTCATGTCTTTAATATTGGCTAACCCAAGACAAGACGTCTGTTGGACAGTGTCATTCAAAAACATAATTTGCTCAGGGATGATACAGGCTCTAAACATAGCTTCTACACCTTGTACCTGCCAATCTTTCGTACCCCAGACAGTTTTTGTCTCAATGTTGTCTTTCCAAAAGTTGAAACCTAGTTTAGACAGTTGGGCATAAAAGGCTGCAGAATAAATCCGTTTTGTATTGGTCAACATACTTCTCATTCCTGTCTTGTTTACATTTTTAAAGCAAAACAATTCAGCATTGGATACACTGAACTCTGAGAAGTATTGAAATTTCATAGCAAATGTTTTTGAGCTACCCTTTGGTGGCGTAGGACAATGTTCCCATTGGTTATACAATAGTACATTTCTAGGATTTGCAGATTTGTGCAAGAAATGATGACCATAATGATTATAACAATACATTTGTTCATAGTCTGATGAACCTTCTAAATATTCATGATTTGTGAATACTGCAGACATTTCTAGGTCTGACATCATATTATTAACTGTCTCGAAGTCCCAATCATCTGAAAAGGTACTAGATGAAACAAAGTCACTTAATGAAATCTTGAATATGTGGAATCTTCAACAGCTCCGATGGGCCAAAAATGTCATAATCCGTTTTGTCCCAAGCTATATCATCTGGTATAAGAACGGCTGTGATGTTCACTGATGACAAGTCTCTTTGTTCACGATGGGATGATTTGTGTGGCTTCAGGAGTAAGTTGACTTTCTTACTTGCTGTGTCCTTTTTGACATATCTTCCATTTATCAGCATACCCAGAGTTATTACCAAAGTAGAAGAAAAAGTATTCCCAACACAATCCATAGTTCAATCTATGGTGAAACCAGATAAGTCTTTTCCAGGTGATGAAAAAGGTTAGTTGCTTGTTCTTCGAAAGTTCTTTTTACTGGCGTTGTTTCAGGTTCGCTGGGATCCTCAGAAAGCGTATCAAATTTAATAAAATAGCCAAAGGCAGCTCTGTCAATTGTTGGGATTGCATCAGGATACGTTAAAATCGCTGGAACCACTTGATCATTTGTTACTTCATTGTAGACAGGTGCTATGTCGTTGTAGACAGGTGTTTCTTGATGAACTGCTATTTGGGTCTCAAGAGGTACACGTTCCATTGCTTTGTTGCTTAGTCCTTCTTTTTGCACTGCAGATTCCTCAAAGGTGATGAGTCTCTCAGTTTGAACCTCTTGGATTGTAGCTAGAGGAGTGCGTCTGCTACATCGGTGGAGTCCTCTTAGCCTACTTCTTAGTATCGGCCACATAGTGGGGTTTAATCAGGTCGATAGACACAAACCTGTTCTCCTTTTTACCAGCAATGGGCAGCAGTAAAACTGTTTTGATCCGTGGATTGCTCGGACAGGTACTGGTTGTCTGTAAGAAGGCCCAAATTCCTTCTTGTCCGCAATCTTTTCTCTGACTAGATCCCCAAGCTTTGGGATCCAGACAGGCCTTGCTGCGACGGTTGGTTTTTCCCCAGTGGTGGTTGGCATCAGGAACACGTTGCTTTGTTTCGTTCTTAGTTCATTTAAGTCCTGTAAAACAGCCAAACGATCTTTGATTTCAAATGTTTTTGTCCCACCACTGATGTCTGACAATCAAGGTCCGAGACCAACATTCTTGTCCCAAAAAGGACCTCATATGGAGTGATACCCCTAGAGAACTTCTTGGCAAGTTATTAAGACTACGTTGGACACTTATTAGATGTTTGACCCACCCGTCACCCGAACCTAATACCCAGCTGTTATAGATTGCTTTATGTCCTGGGTTTTTCTATCCACAACCAAATTTCCCTCAGGATGGAATGGACTAGAATACCGCAATGCAACGCCCAAATTGGCCATGGCCTCCTTGTAAACTCGAGAGCTAAACGCTCTCGAGCATGGTCAGAATGTAGCGTGCCGATTGCGTATGTGCCGATAAAAACTCGCAAATATTTAGAACAGTTCGAGCATCAGCCGAGCACTGAGGCCACATCCAAATGAACCTTGAACACGAATCCACTGCGACCAAGATATATTTATAGTTACCATCCCTTTGTAAGGGAACGCAGTGATCCAGGTAAAAGCAAGATAATGGTTTATCTGAAATTAACAGGGACGTCTGCGCAGGACGTTTCACAGTAGACACATTCATTTTATGGCATATTTCACATTCCAAAACATAGTTTCTGGTTTGTTTCCTCTTGCGTGGCCACCAGTATCTCTGTTTTAATAATGACACTGTGGCGGAAACACCTGCATGAGCAGAGGCGAGCCCTTCATGTGCTGCTAGGATTAGTCCAAATCTATGTTCAATGTTTGGAATTACCCTATCCCCCACTCCAGGGATTTGAGCAAACGGAACATTGTTTGCATCAGTTATATACGAGTATTTGAGTGGAAACTCTTTCGTTAATGTTTTACACTGTCTTTGCTTGAAGCATTGACAACTAGCATTATTTCACTGTCTATTTTCGTTTTGGAACGAGTGATTGCAGCTACGGAAGCCGTTTGCACAGCTGCCTTGGCGGCTTCATCAGCCAATGAATTCCCTTCAACGTGAACGCCATACGTTGATGACTCAGCGTGTGTATCATGTGAGTTTTTTGTACTCCTTCTCGTAACTGAACTACTTGTTCCCAAAGCGTTTTATGCTTGATTGGTCCACCTTTTGCATCTTTGAAAGTTTTGCGTTTTGAAGCCAATTCTGTAAATATTCATTATAGGATTGGACACAATAGAAGGAATCGCACACTATGAGTGTGGGGAATTCGCGATCCGTATTTTCAAGTGCCATGATGAAGGCTTGTAGTTCAGCTTGCTGAGCTGTACAATCTCCTAGAGATTGCGTTTTCGTGACCATGCATCTGAATTTGCCGTCGCGCATAAGACCTTTAACGACCGCGCATGCAGCACTATAAGCTTGTTCCCCCCCTCCGTACCGGGTTGTGCTGATCCGTCAGTATAAATTATACATTCATACTGTTCTAGAGGCAGAATTTCAGTAGGCAGAGGACATTCTTGTTCGTATTGCAGGAATGCTTGGGTTTTCAAATAAGGATCAAAAACGTATTCAACATCAGTTGCAGCAAGAGAATTAACCCATTGTATCCATCTCGGATGTAAAGCTTTAGAACTTGGAATGCTCGCTTTTGTCCTTCCTCTAAGGCAGGTACAGGAGTTACGACCATAATGCGTTTTCCCTGTGCTATGGCTCTCTCTTTTGCTACAGCAGTTTGAACAGCTGTCTGAATTTCATTTCTGCTTGTGTGTACAAATGCGATTTGTATGCAATTGGTTCTTTTTCACCTTCGTTAAAAGTTAAGTAGGTGAATCTGCATTGACCCAGAATGATTCGGATCACTAAGTTGCGTATGTTTACGCATGTTTGCAAATGTTTTGTTGCTAACATGTCTGTTTGGAGTGAACGCAAAATTTCTGTGTTTTTGTGTCCAATTTACTGTTTTAAAATCAGGTTTGATTAATTCGTAGAGAGGTTTAACCCTTTCTGCGTAGTTTAGAATGCAAGTTCTTCCGAAATTCAGGAAACCTAGAATCGACTGAAAGTTTTTCAGCGTTTTTGGTGAGTGGAGCAGCGCACACTTTTTAAAAAAGTTGGCTGCCAGGCTTTTGCCTTCACTTGATAATTCATATCCTAGGAAAAGGACGTTGAGATGGGCAATTCTTGGTTTCTTAAAAATTATTTTTTACCCCTCAGCGGCGAAGCCCAGTATAATGGTGTTCACCCTGTTCAAGTGCCTATCCAAGTCATCGTGTGTCAGATAGATATCATCGACATATGACAATGCCTCGTCATCATAAGTTTGTAGTAACTCTGTTACCCTTGCTGAGAATAACCCAGGACTATTCTTGAATCCCTGAGGGAGGTGACAGAAGTGATGCTGGGTCCACATAATTGAGAAAGCGGTCAAATACCTACTTTCAGGTGCAATGTCTTGACAAAAGAAACCATTAGAAATATAGTGAGAAGTTGGCCTGATGTATGATGTTCACTATTCTAGTGAGCACCTTGTATCAGTCCAAGCAACCCTTATGGTGAGTGGTTGTAATTCAACCTTACAGACAAGCTATCCGAGGGGTAGCATAGGCCTAAGCAGTCTTAGGCTTAACTCAAGAGGGCATGTGAAGCCAGCTGTTTTACCATATGCAATCCTGTAATATCAAATGAAAGGACACCACACAAGTTATATATTATAAAAATATATATATTTATTACTAGAATAATCCTCTGTACTCTTTATGAGGACAGAGGCACAAGCGTTTAAACAAAAGCACAGTTAAAGATACAAAAGTTGCACAATTATGGATAGGCCCGGTGGCCACTTAAACCATATATTAAAATAGTGGTATAAGAACCACGTCACGAACAATGGTAAGGCCTAGGGCCTTGGGAATCGCTGCGACTACACTGGGCTAACTGTGGTTAGGACGGGAGTAGCCCACGGAATTCGGGTGCAGCGCTAAAAGCACACGCATGCACCAATGCAAAGTCAATGGTGCGTAAAAGTTACAAAGTTAGTGCTTTGGAAGTGTTCCGACTGGACTAGAACTTAGCCACTTTAAACTAGGACACTAGAGGTGTATACCACTACAGGAGCACCGGTGTTTGGTCGTTACTTCACCCACAGGAAGCGGGTGCATAGGTGCCAAAGTGTGTCGGGTTTCGTCGTGGAGTTCTATGGAGCCTGGAGATGAAGATGCTGCAGGCAGCCAGGAGAGAAGAGTCCGGTTGGATCCAAGGGTGGATAGAAGATGTAGAGTACCTGAAAGCAGAGGGGACAGAGTCTGGGTCACTAGCCAGTGACCAGGATGGAACCAGGAAGGAACCAGGCGATGTGGGGCGCAATCAGGTGGTTGTCGAGAAGCTTGTCTCCGCTGCCACGTGGACTCGGGGGCATCGAGGATGACCAGGAGTGGAACATGGACTGTCCCACGAAGGCTCTCGCTGTCAGCGGTGTCGGCGTCCGGATCGGAGTCAACAGGCCTTGGCAAATGCAAACCACTCAGGATTTGAAGATCGCTTCTTACTCGGACCAGCAAGGTCAGAGAGACTGCTCCTTCTCAGGGGAGCGAGGGCCAGTCTGGAGCAACCAGACCAGCAGAGTAGTTTCAAAGATTTGTCGTCGTAGAGGCCACTAGCCAACGGGCAAGTGATCGGACAGACGCGTCGAGCAGGAAAATGCAAAAGGGCCCCAAGCAGCACTCGTTGAGTGTGGAGGGGTGATCTTCGGTGCATGAGCTGCTCGGGGCTGGGGCTTCTCAAACCCTACTGCACAGCTTCGAGGGTGCCTCGGGAGCTGCACGGTCAGCACTTCGCAGTCTTTTCAAGATGGCCGGTCCCACGTCTCACGTCGCCTCCACGGGTCTCAGCTTTGCTGTGGCTGTGGATCGGGCTGTTGGATGTCTGGGAATCCGGTTCTTGTCGATCTGTCGCTCGAGCTCCGGCGGGAGCTGCAACAAAGCAAACCGTTGGGCGCTGGATGGTGCACAGGGTGGTCACTCCTTGACCAGAAGGGAGATTCTTCAGTCTTCCACGTCAAGTGGGATGTCGAAGGGTCCGCGGTTTCGTTTCCAAGTTTCAGTCAGGATTATCCAAAGTCTATGAGCACAGCTCCTACCTTTATTCCAAATCAAGGGGCTGGATAATCTGCTAGGTCCCTCCTATGGGTGGGACCCAGGAAGGGGGTGGTTACACCCCTTTCCCTTTGTCCAGTTTCACGCCAGAGCTGGGGCTGGAGTGCCCCAGCACCGGTTTGAACTGGGCTATGCATTGGACACCTTGTGTGCCCCAGGCAGTGTCTAGTTTCACTCGCCCTGCCTGCCTCAATCCACTATCTCCTGTCTGGGGTGGTGTAACACCTCCCTGTGACAGGAAACCTTTTGTCCAGGCCTCCCCTGCCGGAGTTTCGGATAGCAGCAGGAGGCCAGACTTGTGTCTGTGGCAGCAGCATCCATTTTGTGATGCTGAGGCTCTAGTTAGTTTTAACCGCATTTAAGTAAAGTAACATGTCTTCTCCCTCTAGAAGGGTGGAATGCTACCCCCGTCGCCAGAACTGGCGAGGGGGTAGTATTCCAAAGTGTATGACACCTTACACAACATGTTTTGATAAAGCCAAACCAAAGTTAGCAATAACCGTGAGGATTATAATGCACTTAAGAGTATATGGTATGGCAATACCCTGGAACAGCTATAAGGAAATGGTTCCGAAAGCTGCAGACAGGCTCAGCTCATGCTAGAGCACCATCTCACATAAAACCAAGCACTCTGCCTCCAGGATTGTTAAGGCCTGCCATAGGAGTGACTTATAGGTGTATATGTGTCCAGATATAGGTTTAGACATAGGTATACTATATCTAAGCAAGGGGTGATTACACAACCTTGCCCCAGCTGAGGGATCAGCCAGTTGTGTCAGTTTGGATGGCCAGCCAGGGGTGGCAAAAGATATTCTGCAACCCCTGGTAGGCCTTGGATGCACCTATGCCCTGGGTACCTATAGTACACTGTACAGGGGCTGATAAGGTGACCCAATATCCAATTAGTTATGCACCTAGGGTACATGGAGTCCATTTTCCAGAGAGAGCAGATAGCCTGGGGCCCTGATTAGCAGGGTCCCAGGCCAACTAAGTCGAAAACCAGCTAAACACAAGGCAAAAAAATCTGGGGTAACCATAGTCAGGTATCCACCCTCCTACAAATATCTAATGTGGGTATATATTTTTTTATGCACCATGTTATTCATTAATGCTGTACTGTGTGCATTTTGCACTGCAAATGTTTTGCAACAAGAGTTTAGATGTCTGTAATCCAATACTAGACGATATGTATTGTCTGGTTTGGAGACAGGAAACAAAGGATTGTTCATTGATGAGGTGCGTGTTTCAATCACCCCTTGGTATTCAAGTTGATCTAAGATCTCACTGACCTGTTTTTTAGCTTCTTGCTTAACCCCTTCGACGCTCATGACGAGCCCAGCTCGTCATGGAGTTTCCATTGGTTTCAATGGAAATTACATGGGAGAATATCAGGTACCCTTAGCATCCAAGTGGTTAACTGGGTACTGCCTTTGTGCAGTTGGTTGATTTTTTAACTGGATTTTATGGTGAGGCGAAGCCTCATCCCATCCTACATGATTTTTGTATAATGCTGGGGCTTGGGCTACTGCCCATTTCCTTACATAAGTATATTTTAAATGTATTGGAATATGATTAGAGAAAGTTGGCATAATGATGTCTTCGCCATGTGGGCACTCCCTGACAAATTCTGGTGGCCAGTCTTGTTCAGCTAGAAGAATGTCATAACCCTTAGAAAGTCGCTCCCAAAAGAGTGCTTTCACTTTTCTTGGTATGTCTCCCTCCATCCGGAGTGTTATTTCATATAACCTATGTGGAGAACTAACCCTGGCATTTGCAGTTTCAACTTGAATGAATTCATTCAAGTCCAATGTCTCCAGAAGACCCTTCAGGTTCTGGGGAGCTATTGTGACTTCTGCCCTGCTGTCCAACATTGTCTGAGCCCATTCTCCGTTCTTGAGTAGTAGCCTCAAGGATCCTCGGCATGTCTGATTTTTAGACCTGCTGCCTTCTTTTTGGTAAATTGATGTTTTTGGTTTTTCTGAACGTGTTGACCGTCTTTGGACTTCACACGTTCCTCCTTGTTTATCTGACCGTCCTCTTCTTTCGGATTTGTGTGGTGAAGTCTGAAAGGTACGAGAGGAACGTGTATCAGTATCTTCATATCTATCATGTTTTCTCACATTATCCCTATTCCTGAGGTTATACCTCCTTTCAAAGGGCTCCTTTTGAGGAGACCTTCCTCTGGAATGAGAGCATTTCTCTTTAGAAGTTTCTTTGCTACTTTCCCACTTCTTTTTGGATGGAGTAGGAATGTTTTTTAGTAAAGACCTTTTCAGGATTTTCAGACAGTTGTGGTTTCACGGGTTTCCCACCCAGACTGTCTCTGCCTAATTCTTCATAGTAAGTAAGTAAGTAAGTAACTCTTTATTGCTGAGTTAATTAAAACCATTGCAAACAGTAGCATATAATACATCAAATACCAAATGATCTGGTGCCGCCATTCTTATAAATACTATTATTAAAAAATTATGTAAAAGAACATTAAAACAAGTTTCATGTGGCTAAAAAGTGCTTTCTGAAGAGATTAAGCTTCTTTCGCGCTGTGCGTAGATTAAAGATAGGAAAAGTCCTTTGTGTGGCCTGAAGTGACTGTGTTATAAGTCTTGCACCTGCATGGTCTTGGGTCAGGTTTAAGCAGCACTGTCGGGTTGGATTGACGCTTGAAAGATTGTTTTTCAAGTCTTGTGGTTCGTTGCAGTCTGCTTGTGCTGTTTTTTTGTGTGCAAACTTGCATTCGGGTGGTTGTTCCTTGTCCATGCTGAGCGAGTAATTAGATTTTATTTACCGTTTTGAGTTTGCTTCATCCATTCCCTCCCTTCTGTCATTCTTGTTTCATTTCTGCTTTCTCCAGAAATTTGACAAGATGGCTTGCTGGTTGAATGTTTTTGCCATTAAAGCATGCCTGACCGCCTTCCGGCATGTTCTTATTCCTAGCTTCTTTAGGGACAGTTTTAGATGATATCTGCGCTCTTTGTCCAGACCTTTGCAGGTGCATATTAAATGGAGGATGTTCTCTTTTGAATTCCGCTATGTAGAGGCCTAGTTTAAACTAGGTCTGAACCGGGAGCTCACTCCTAATGTCCCTAAGGTTTCGAAATGATTTAGTCCAGTAGTGGAAGTTATTCAAATATTTTTCAACAGCAATGATACAATCACATTCATTTTAAAGATTTTAAAGCTTTTTTAGTAACCATTATTTAAGCACATCTCATCAAAAATGTTACATGCATGAAATCATAACGACGTGTTGTCGATTTAACAATCAATCTGTTCACTGTTTCCAAAAATGAATCAAATTCAATAAACAAAAGCTCAAACATTTCCCAATGCATTTCGGGTCATATCCGACCCTTCTTCAGGGGAATTTCCATAGTAGATGCAAATCCATACTGTGTTATTCTGTATCAAGCACTTCAGTTTCGATATCAGGCACTGTAAGGTTAATAAAAACGATTGTATTTCTGCTAAACATGAAATCATTTACATTGAAATGTCTAACATATAGAATTAACACTAATACCCAAAAGGAGACATGCGGGATAAGGGTGTGTGTGATTCAGAATGAAACGTAGATATGAGTGAAAATAGTGAAGAAAACTGCCTACACCCTTGTGAAAAAAATGTTTAGTGAAATGGATCACTAGTGAATCCATACTTATCAAATCCGGTGTTAATGCTCGGTGCTATTAATTAAACCGGGGATATACCTGATTGGTGCTAGGAACCCTGTTAGCGGGTCTAGGTGAATAGTAGAAATGAGATCAAGTCCCAGCCTGTAAAAATAATGTGGGAAAAAGTGAATACCACTTCCAATCTAAGTGGATTGTGTGTTCTGTAATGATGCCGGGTTTACTATCTTACCAATTGACTTCACTGGCGGTTACTGACGCGGTTGCTGCCTGGTACTCGAGATCACCCACACGAATCTAATGGGTCGTCTGCTGTTATCAGGTCCAAAACTATAAAAAATGTTTTGAACGGGAGTCATCTATTGCAATTAAGCTCTACGCAATATATTAAGAACTGTAAAGGGAACGGGTTTATGATCTTACCGCAACTGCGCTGTCGGTCATGTATGTTGCTGTCTGCCTGAGTTCTAGATGAGGATTTTCAAACAACCTGATTAAAAAAAGAGTGGACGAATGAGGCTTCTGGTCAGACTTCGAAGTGTGACCGTGTACGGGGCAAAACGCCGAAACGGCGCCAACGCCTACCTTGCTGCACTAGCGTTCCGCGACCTCTGACATCCCGATAGCTTCCGGTGTAAACATCCGGTTCGGGGTTGCGTCCTAAATGCTAAAGTGTGCCGTAAAAGACATTCTATCTGTCGTGTCAATGAATGCACATTCATTATAATGTGTACGGCGAATACTAGAAATGTGAATGGTGTTGATCCGGATAGAAAATTCTGGGGCAGGGAGTGATAATGTGAGAAAGTGGCCTGTGTGACACTAATAAAAAGAACAATGGGAAAAGCAATAAAAATAGAAATATAAATATAGAGAGGGAAGGGATATAGTGTCAATCCTGTACAATAATAATCAAAAAATACTGCTAGTATACACAAGGTCAAGAAATAAATGTGGTGACAAATCCGATAACTTTAGTTAAATGTCAGCTATACTGGTCCATTCAAATAATATGCAACTGTCATATGGTTTTTATAAGAAACATACCATCTCATACTGATCATTGAGCCCACCTGGTGTCAAAGTGCCCAGTTTTTTTATCCAGAAAGTCTCTCTCCGTGCCAAAGCTACATTGTGGTCTGCGCCCTTATGTTTCTCTACCACCTCTAGAATAGTAAATCTAAGTTGAGGTATGGTGTGACTTGACTTAGTCCAGTGTGTCGCTAAGCAAGATGTTATGGACCTGTTGCGTATGGTGCTTTTGTGCTCGATAATTCGAGTCTTAATTTTACGAGAGGTTCTTCCCACGTAGGTGAGTCCACATGGGCAAAGAATTGCATAAATTACCCCTGTGGTGTTGCAGTCCCCACTGTGTTTTAAACGGATTGCTTTACCAGAATGTGGATGTGTGAATTCTTTGCTCACCATTACATTATTGCATTGTCCGCAATTGAAGCATTTCCTCATGCCTTTATAATTAGCCTTTGGTTGATGTTGTGGATTCTTCAGAATTTCCCTGATGTTTTTCGATCTTGTATGTGCTATAATTGGAAAATTCTTGAATAAGTTGACGAAGTCAGGCTCATTGGCTATCATTTCCCAACGCTTTCTAAGAATTTGCTTAATCCTTTGTGACTGTGTGGAATGTTTCATAACAAACACTATTCGATCATTAGGTGATTTTTCCGTTTTTCTCAATAAGGTGTTTCTGTCCATCGTGGAGATCTTCTGCACTGCTGTTTCTAATATTTCTGTTGGGTAACCTCTCTCCATGTATTTTTCGACTTGTTCCTCAATCAGAGTGTTACAATTAGTTGAATCTGAGGTAATCCGTTTAATCCTTATTAGTTGAGAGGTGGGTAGATGATCTTTCAAGTTCTTGGGGTGGGCGCTCGTATAATGTAATGCATTGTTTACATCAGTCGGTTTGTGGAAAACAGTGGTTGTGATGCCTTCTGGTGATTTACTTATTTCAATATCCAAAAATTGTATTTTTTGCTCCTGAATATTGTGAGTGAATTGTATCCTGGGGTTGCAGTCATTGAGTTCTCTAATTAATTCTTCCAATTCTCCCTTTGTGCCACGCCAAATTATCAAGATGTCGTCGATGAATCGTAGAAACAAGATTAAATTTGCCGTCCACCTCATGTTAGATAAAATAAACTGTTGCTCAAAATGCGCCATAAAGGTGTTAGCGTATGCAGGCGCCCCTGAAAATCCCATTGACGTTCCGGTCTTTTGCAAAAAGAACTTTGATTTCCAAGAAAAGTAACTGTGATACAAAGAAAAATGCAAAAGTTCTAATAAAAAAATCCCTAATTGATGGTTCAAATCTGATTGTAGCAATCTCCATTCAGTGGCTTCCAAGCCCTCTATGTGTGCTATTGAAGTATAAAGTGCAACCACATCAATGGTGCACAGTAGTGTGGTTTCCCCAATAAGGTGGTTAACTTTTTCCAGTTTCAATAAACAATCTGTCGTATCTTTTAAATATGTATCCCAAGTTTGAACCAATGGTTGTAAATAATGATCAATGAAGCGACCTACAGGTTCGTGAATAGAACCACATCCTGCCACGATGGGTCTAAAAGGTGGATTGGTGGTGCTTTTGTGTATCTTGGGCAACATATATATATGTGGTACTTGCGGTGTGTTAGTTCTGAGGTATTTACCAGTATTAATGTTGATGATGCCCGTTGTCTCCGCTTGAGTGATGATTGTATCCAATGTTTTACTAAATTCATCAGTGGGATCCTGGTCCAATTGTATGTATGTTTCCGTATCCAAAACGTGCTCATCAACTTTCCGATCATAGAAAGAGGTGTCCATCATCACCAATGCACCTCCCTTGTCCGCCGGTTGAAACGTGATAGACTTGTCTTGTTTGAGGTCATTGAGAATTCTCTTTTGTTTAGTAGATAGGTTCTGTTTTTTAGGTATTTCATATTTGATTGTCTCTAGATCTTTTTTCACAAGAGTTTCAAAGTTGTCCAATATTTTGTGTGAGATGGGGGACATGAATTTACTTTTGGGTTTACATTTTTCTTGAGTCCTTTTAGTACCATCCATCATTGTGGTTGAGATAAACCATTTCAATCTTAATTTCCGTAAGAATTTAAAGAGTGCAACCTCTGTTTCTAAACCATTTGATACATAAGTTGGTACAAAGGATGTCCCTTTGTTGAGAACCCTCTCTTCTTCTGATGTTAGTTTCCTGCTGGAGATGTTGACTATCAAGTTGTTTTTTTTTGCGACTAGTCTCTGTGGTCGTCCTGTCTCGGTGAGTTTTTTTGTGACCTTGTCCCCTGCGCGTGCATCTGTTCTTGGCTCTATAGACTGGTCTGGTGGGTGGACTGCTGCTTGGCCCTCCGCTAAAAAAAAGAAGGTTGTAGACTCTGCGAGGTGCCAGATGTTGTTGCTTGCTGTGATACTATGCTCACTGTGGTTGGTGCTGGTGGTCTTTGTAGTGATAGATCTTCATCTGGTACCACACTTTCTTCTGATGAAGTATTCCTTGGTGTTCTGCTGGTAAATCTTTTGTGTGCATAGGCTTCCGCCCATGTATAAACCTCATCTAATTTGTAATCTATCGTATCTCTACGAAATTTCCGGATCTTACGGTCGTGAACCTCCTTAGCATGAACGTCCAATCTGTTGTTGATATCCTCAAGTACTTTTGTCCAGTCTTCTTCTGGAATGTTTTTAGATAATTCTTGTTGTAGTTTAAAAATGTCTTCTTTTAAATCGTGGAGTATTTGTGAAAGTTCCTCAATAATCAGCAATATAAGGTCTAACGAACATTTGTTAAGTATAGCTTGCCATTTGATGATGAATGTTTTGTTGAATTTGAACAGCATGGGTTTAAGAGCAATGCGTAGTCCCCTAGGTATTCTCTTTACCTTGTGATACTCAATTAAAGTTGTTGCGTGCAATCGTTGGTTTACTTCCTTACGCATGGTGTATTCAAGTTGTTTTAACATCTGGGTAGTAGTGCCCCTAGACGTACTGAATGTGCGTACTTGTTCAATCATGGAATAGATAGAAGCTGCTTCATCTGTGCCATACACTTTAATTTCTGCTTGGTTTAAAGTGAGGTTAGCTATTTCCTGGAAAGAGGCAATTTATCAGCTGTAGTGTGGGTGCTGGTCTAATGTGGGGCTGTGGTTAAACTGCTCTGTCAGAGTTTAGCCTGCACTCCTGTGTTATTACCAAATATTTAAGTATTTTGTAGGTAGTTTTTGGTTTTTATTGGGAGCTACCCAGTGGTCAGTTGAGCCCACAACTGCGTGTAAACTGCTATGTAGAGGCCTAGTTTAAACTAGGTCTGAACCGGGAGCTCACTCCTAATGTCCCTAAGGTTTCGAAATGATTTAGTCCAGTAGTGGAAGTTATTCAAATATTTTTCAACAGCAATGATACAATCACATTCATTTTAAAGATTTTAAAGCTTTTTTAGTAACCATTATTTAAGCACATCTCATCAAAAATGTTACATGCATGAAATCATAACGACGTGTTGTCGATTTAACAATCAATCTGTTCACTGTTTCCAAAAATGAATCAAATTCAATAAACAAAAGCTCAAACATTTCCCAATGCATTTCGGGTCATATCCGACCCTTCTTCAGGGGAATTTCCATAGTAGATGCAAATCCATACTGTGTTATTCTGTATCAAGCACTTCAGTTCCGATATCAGGCACTGTAAGGTTAATAAAAACGATTGTATTTCTGCTAAACATGAAATCATTTACATTGAAATGTCTAACATATAGAATTAACACTAATACCCAAAAGGAGACATGCGGGATAAGGGTGTGTGTGATTCAGAATGAAACGTAGATATGAGTGAAAATAGTGAAGAAAACTGCCTACACCCTTGTGAAAAAACTGTTTAGTGAAATGGATCACTAGTGAATCCATACTTATCAAATCCGGTGTTAATGCTCGGTGCTATTTTTAAAAAAAAACGGGGATATACCGGATTGGTGCTAGGAACCCTGTTAGCGGGTCTAGGTGAATAGTAGAAATGAGATCAAGTCCCAGCCTGTAAAAATAATGTGGGAAAAAAAGAATACCACTTCCAATCTAAGTGGATTGTGTGTTCTGTAACGATGCCGGGTTTACTATCTTACCAATTGACTTGACTTGACTGAGGGCTTGGAAGCCACTGAATGGAGATTGCTACAATCAGATTTGGACCATCAATTAGGGATTTTTTTATTAGAACTTTTGCATTTTTCTTTGTATCACAGTTACTTTTCTTGGAAATAAAAGTTCTTTTTGCAAAAGACCGGAACGTCAATGGGATTTTCAGGGGCGCCTGCATACGCTAACACCTTTATGGTGCATTTTGAGCAACAGTTTATTTTATCTAACATGAGGTGGACGGCAAATTTAATCTTGTTTCTACGATTCATCGACGACATCTTGATAATTTGGCGTGGCACAAAGGGAGAATTGGAAGAATTAATTAGAGAACTCAATGACTGCAACCCCAGGATACAATTCACTCACAATATTCAGGAGCAAAAAATACAATTTTTGGATATTGAAATAAGTAAATCACCAGAAGGCATCACAACCACTGTTTTCCACAAACCGACTGATGTAAACAATGCATTACATTATACGAGCGCCCACCCCAAGAACTTGAAAGATCATCTACCCACCTCTCAACTAATAAGGATTAAACGGATTACCTCAGATTCAACTAATTGTAACACTCTGATTGAGGAACAAGTCGAAAAATACATGGAGAGAGGTTACCCAACAGAAATATTAGAAACAGCAGTGCAGAAGATCTCCACGATGGACAGAAACACCTTATTGAGAAAAACGGAAAAATCACCTAATGATCGAATAGTGTTTGTTATGAAACATTCCACACAGTCACAAAGGATTAAGCAAATTCTTAGAAAGCGTTGGGAAATGATAGCCAATGAGCCTGACTTCGTCAACTTATTCAAGAATTTTCCAATTATAGCACATACAAGATCGAAAAACATCAGGGAAATTCTGAAGAATCCACAACATCAACCAAAGGCTAATTATAAAGGCATGAGGAAATGCTTCAATTGCGGACAATGCAATAATGTAATGGTGAGCAAAGAATTCACACATCCACATTCTGGTAAAGCAATCCGTTTAAAACACAGTGGGGACTGCAACACCACAGGGGTAATTTATGCAATTCTTTGCCCATGTGGACTCACCTACGTGGGAAGAACCTCTCGTAAAATTAAGACTCGAATTATCGAGCACAAAAGCACCATACGCAACAGGTCCATAACATCTTGCTTAGCGACACACTGGACTAAGTCAAGTCACACCATACCTCAACTTAGATTTACTATTCTAGAGGTGGTAGAGAAACATAAGGGCGCAGAAACAATGTAGCTTTGGCACAGAGAGAGACTTTCTGGATAAAAAAACTGGGCACTTTGACACCAGGTGGGCTCAATGATCAGTATGAGATGGTATGTTTCTTATAAAAACCATATGACAGTTGCATATTATTTGAATGGACCAGTATAGCTGACATTTAACTAAAGTTATCGGATTTGTCACCACATTTATTTCTTGACCTTGTGTATACTAGCAGTATTTTTTGATTATTATTGTACAGGATTGACACTATATCCCTTCCCTCTCTATATTTATATTTCTATTTTTATTGCTTTTCCCATTGTTCTTTTTATTAGTGTCACACAGGCCACTTTCTCACATTATCACTTCCTGCCCCAGAATTT
Source organism: Lissotriton helveticus (assembly GCF_964261635.1). NCBI lineage: Eukaryota > Metazoa > Chordata > Amphibia > Caudata > Salamandridae > Lissotriton > Lissotriton helveticus. The sequence continues at coordinate 316,435,031 of NC_136072.1, read as the reverse complement.
TCTATCCGGATCAACACCATTCACATTTCTAGTATTCGCCGTACACATTATAATGAATGCGCATTCATTGACACGACAGATAGAATGTCTTTTACGGCACACTTTAGCATTTAGGACGCAACCCCGAACCGGATGTTTACACCGGAAGCTATCGGGATGTCAGAGGTCGCGGAACGCTAGTGCAGCAAGGTAGGCGTTGGCGCCGTTTCGGCGTTTTGCCCCGTACACGGTCACACTTCGAAGTCTGCCCAGAAGCCTCATTCGTCCACTCTTTTTTTAATCAGGTTGTTTGAAAATCCTCATCTAGAACTCAGGCAGACAGCAACATACATGACCGACAGCGCAGTTGCGGTAAGATCATAAACCCGTTCCCTTTACAGTTCTTAATATATTGCGTAGAGCTTAATTGCAATAGATGACTCCCGTTCAAAACATTTTTTATAGTTTTGGACCTGATAACAGCAGACGACCCATTAGATTCGTGTGGGTGATCTCGAGTACCAGGCAGCAACCGCGTCAGTAACCGCCAGTGAAGTCAATTGGTAAGATAGTAAACCCGGCATCGTTACAGAACACACAATCCACTTAGATTGGAAGTGGTATTCACTTTTTCCCCACATTATTTTTACAGGCTGGGACTTGATCTCATTTCTACTATTCACCTAGACCCGCTAACAGGGTTCCTAGCACCAATCCGGTATATCCCCGTTTTTTTTAAATAATAGCACCGAGCATTAACACCGGATTTGATAAGTATGGATTCACTAGTGATCCATTTCACTAAACAGTCAAGGGTGTAGGCAGTTTTCTTCACTATTTTCACTCATATCTACGTTTCATTCTGAATCACACACACCCTTATCCCGCATGTCTCCTTTTGGGTATTAGTGTTAATTCTATATGTTAGACATTTCAATGTAAATGATTTCATGTTTAGCAGAAATACAATCGTTTTTATTAACCTTACAGTGCCTGATATCGGAACTGAAGTGCTTGATACAGAATAACACAGTATGGATTTGCATATACTATGGAAATTCCCCTGAAGAAGGGTCGGATATGACCCGAAATGCATTGGGAAATGTTTGAGCTTTTGTTTATTGAATTTGATTCATTTTTGGAAACAGTGAACAGATTGATTGTTAAATCGACAACACGTCGTTATGATTTCATGCATGTAACATTTTTGATGAGATGTGTTTAAATAATGGTTACTAAAAAAGCTTTAAAATCTTTAAAATGAATGTGATTGTATCATTGCTGTTGAAAAATATTTGAATAACTTCCACTACTGGACTAAATCATTTCGAAACCTTAGGGACATTAGGAGTGTGCTCCCGGTTCAGACCTAGTTTAAACTAGGCCTCTACATAGCAGTTTACACGCAGTTGTGGGCTCAACTGACCACTGGGTAGCTCCCAATAAAAACCAAAAACTACCTACAAAATACTTAAATATTTGGTAATAACACAGGAGTGCAGGCTAAACTCTGACAGAGCTCTTTTGAATTCCCACATATTCTGCAGTTCATTGTCGTTTGGGGCCTTTTCCGTGGGGGAAGATGGTATTGTGATGGAAGTATGCCCAGCCGTAGGCGTATAAACCTCTCCTTTGTGCGCCGAGTGAACCTGACTCCTAAATAGCTTTGGCAGGAGCTGCTGGTGTAGTTTTGGATGACTCTACAGCCGTGAGCCCTGTTGGCTAGACTTGCTTTGTCCTCTATTAGCGAGATTATTCTTACTGATTTGTATACTAGCTGTTTGAAGGTGTTATGGGGCCCAATGCTCTTCTATGCTTCTTGTAATTCCAAGGAGTCTATTGAGTGCTTTAGATATTTTGCAGCTGCGCAATTATTTTTACTTTCTATCTCTTTCCATAGATGGTAATTCAGACTTGAGTCTTCTCCTCCCTGGATTTTGTGCCATCTTTTGGCATAGAAGCCCATTCGTTCTGCTTTTTGGTTCCTCAGGCCGAATTCAAGCCTTATTTGGGCTTGCGAGGTATAATTGGGCAGGTTGAAAATCGTTCTCATAGCCTTGGCTATTGTGCTATTCAATAGCTATGTGTCCCTCCCTCCGAGGCATTCGCTCCCATAAGTAATGGCCGGTGTTAATTTTCCCTGAATCACTTGCAGCAGTGGGGTGAAGCTACGGCCGACTGCTTTCGTTTGAGGCTCCTTAGTGCGATCGCTGTGCTAATTCCTCTCTGTTTTATTTCTTCCTTCTGTTGTTGAAATGAACCTTTTCTGTCCACGATTACGCCCAAATACTTGTATTGTTCCACTGTTTCCAATGTGAATCCTTAAAGATTAGCAATATTCCCCCGCGACCTCCACAATTTTGAAAGTGACAACTTCTACACTTTAACCATTATTATTTAACACATATTGGCAACATCAACTTTTTTCATTTATAATTTTTATTATTTTTTAGAGTACAAAATATCACTCATCAATTTATCATTTTAACTTGTACATTTTCAAAATTCATTTAGTGAGACACATAGTAGTTCATTTAAGACAATAAAAGACATAACCATTCCATGCAGAGAAACCATATGAAACTAAACAATTTTTACAAATAAACACAACAGACTCTCTCATTCATACTCCATTCACTCTTTATTCTGCGTCTGAGGGATCGCAGGTCGAAGCGCGAAATTATACGCAAAGTCGACGCGTTTCGGCGGTGTAAAACCACCTTCCTCAGGACCTTTCTGGCAGAATAATCAGATATTCACAAAATGAATTATAACCACTGCATGGTAGGGTATCTTAAAATTTTCACTAGGGTGGACCCCTGCTTCGGTCACAAGTTCATTATATTTTGAGATTTCATTTTTAGTTGTCCCAAACATTAAGGCTAACTATTCATCAGGCGATTACAGTTACGAGGGTTTTCTGGAATTATATACCTTCTTCCAACGAGTCAAGGTTTTCTTCTTTGAGCTCTTTGAGCCCTCAAAAAGGAAAGCTTCTTCTGTCAGCCAGCTGGCTAACAGGACGTTACGAGGCTACACCGGCAGGAGATGGATAAGACTTGTTCAGAAATATGACAAATTAATGGCAAACAAATCCAAAACCTAACCTGACATATTGCAGGCGTGATTTACTCTAACAAAACTAGTTGACGGAAGAAGCTTTCCTTTTTGAGGGCTCAAAGAGCTCAAAGAAGAAAACCTTGACTCGTTGGAAGAAGGTATATAATTCCAGAAAACCCTCGTAACTGTAATCGCCTGATGAATAGTTAGCCTTAATGTTCGGGACAACTAAAAATGAAATCTCAAAATGTAATGAACTTGTGACCGAAGCAGGGGTCCACCCTAGTGGAAATGTTAAGATACCCTACCATGCAGTGGTTATAATTCATTTTGTGAATATCTGATTATTCTGCCAGAAAGGTCCTGAGGAAGGTGGTTTTACACCGCCGAAACGCGTCGACCTTGCGTATAATTTCGGGCTTCAACCTGCGATCCCTCAGACGCAGAATAAAGAGTGAATGGAGTATGAATGAGAGAGTCTGTTGTGTTTATTTGTAAAAATTGTTTAGTTTCATATGGTTTCTCTGCATGGAATGGTTATGTCTTTTATTGTCTTAAATGAACTACTATGTGTCTCACTAAATGAATTTTGAAAATGTACAAGTTAAAATGATAAATTGATGAGTGATATTTTGTACTCTAAAAAATAATAAAAATTATAAATGAAAAAAGTTGATGTTGCCAATATGTGTTAAATAATAATGGTTAAAGTGTAGAAGTTGTCACTTTCAAAATTGTGGAGGTCGCGGGGGAATATTGCTAATCTTTATGTATTTTTGTTCCTCTCTTTCCCTGACCTGCAAAGTAAATATAGAGGGGGTCCCATATTTATGGTAATCCAATGTGAATCCTCCCATGTGCCAGCGGAACCTTGATGATGATGTCTTAGCGTTTATCCTCATTATTTTTGTTTTTGAGAGATTGATGCTTAGGCTATTCGCTGTCGAGTAATTATATGTTGTGCTGATTAGATGTTGTAGCCCTATCGGCGTTCGGCTGATCAGCACAATGTCATCAGCGTACATCACATTAGAGAGGGTAAGACCTCCTAAGCTCGGGGCATGAGAGTTGCTTTCGTCGAGCTTCTGTGAAAGGACATAAAGATGTTGAATAATGTCGGAGCTAACACGCACCCTTGTTTGAGGCCCTTGGTCGTCCGTATTTTCCTTGACAGGCGGTCTCCTGGTCCCAACTTTACTTGTACCCACATATCCGTGTGTAGTAACATCAGCTGTGTTAGTAGGATTGATGGAATTTTCCTGTTTGCCAGCTTCTTCCATAGTAGCTTTCTGTTAATGTTGTCAAACGCTGAAGTGAAATCAATGAAACATACGTAAAGGGGCCGTTTGGCTAATTTAACGGCGTCAATAAGAAGTGATAAAGCCAGAATATTTGATGTTGTTCCCATTTGTTTGTGAAAGCCTGTCTGGGTGATGGGGATCACAGCGTTTTCGTTCGTCCATTCCGTGAGCTCCTCTAGTAGAAGACCAGCATGATATTGGGCCTCATTGTCAATTAAGGCAACAAGTCTGTAATTTTTAGGGTCCTTTGTGTTGCCTTTCTTATGAATTGGAGCTATTATAGAGCCTTTCCATGATGCTGGAATTGTCTCGGTGTCTGTGATCTGTTTAAACAGTGGGAGTAGTGCCGCTGCCCAGTATTCCGGATTTCGTTTATACAAGATGGGAGGGATCCCGTTGGGGCCTGGAGCCCCCTCTGGCTTCCCTTTCGCTATCCTACGTATGATTTGTTTTTCAGTGAAGGCCAGTGAAGTAGTGTCCAAATGTGGGGCACGAGCTTGGATTTTGCTGTCGCTTTCTAGTCACCTAATTATGGCAGACTTTGGTGCTGTGTTGAAATGAAGCAGGAGGTATTTGGACCAAGCTTCTCAGTAAGATAAGAATCAATGCTGGAACTTCTTGGGTTCTGGAGGGTGTTAAACATTTTCCAGATACTTCCGCTAGTATTATTTCCTTTTGCGTCATGAAGAAGCTTAGCCCATAGCTCTTCCTCTGATTCCCTTTTTGCATGCCAAATTAATTTATTTTTGCTGATTTTTAGTTTTTGCAGTTCCTTTTGAACCACGATGTCCGGTCCTTCTCGGTGTAATTGCCGGAATAATTTGTTGAAATTTCTTTTGCGGTGCTTTAGATTGGTGTTTTGTTTTATAGCCTTGTCATAGCCACCTATTGTGGCTGACGTCCGGATGATTCGGGTTGATTGGTTATAAAGGTTATATAATTTGTGTACTCGGTTGTTAGCTCGTCTATTTCCATGTTTTGCTTTTGTTTACTCCTTGCTTACTTGGTTGCCTCAGGGGATCGATTATTTGATATTACTTAGTGTTGTTTTGTATTTTGTGTTTCCTTAATTGTTTAAATTGTTTAGTTTGGTTGATAATTGAAATCAGTAATAGCTGGTAATAGCTGTTTGACTGGTTTCCTGACTGACTGGTTTCCTGACTGGAATTTCAGGACCTCCCTCTGCGGAACTTACTCAGCTTGTCCGATTCCTTCCTAATCTAGCGTCTTATTTAAGAGGCGTGTTGCTATAATGATTGACGTTGTGTGCCCTAGTTCAACCTGTTTGCTGCCTGTGGCGATTCTGCAGCGGTGACGACGGAAGAAGCGTTGTTGGGAAAGCTACTGTAATCCGATGTAATCCCCCTGCTCCACTATGCTTCCCCACTTTGCTACTGCCACTCCTCTCCACACTGTTCGACTATGCCTCCTGCCGTGTTATATGGGGAGTTTTCAGCAGTTCCTGCCGCAGTGGGTATTGATTATTGTGAAGGAAGGGTCGCGGGGTCTGCGGCTCCTGCTTCTCCTGCTGTGATGGATGTGCTTGCAGCTCCTGCCGATCTGGAGGGTGCTAGCCAGGCCGAGGGAAAACCATGCACCTGCACCCTCCAAAGTCGCAGCAAGGCTGTAGGAGCAAGACAGCAGGAGGCTTTGTGCCGCAGGACGTTGCGTGTATCCCTCCCCTTCTGCCGGATCCGTTGGCCCTGGTTATCTATAACCCCGTGTCCTGTGTCCCCATGTCCCACTAACCTTTGAGGCTTTTGAGCCTACTGTGCACGGGGGCCGTAGCCTTTGGTCGTGGTACCGGCAGTCACAAGGGGAGCAGGAGCAGGAGCCTACCGGGGCCTACCGGAGCTCTACCGCTCAACCGCTTTACCCTCTGCTGCTTGCGGACCCCAAAGATTCAGAAAACTCCAAAGACTCTGAGGCGGCACGGCGCGGAGGCGGACGGAAGGCTCAAGTATCAAGGACCAAGTCCAGCGGGAAGACTCCCTCCTACTTCCTCCTCCTCTGCTCGTTCACTTGTTCGCTCTCCGGACGCAGCTCCAGACGCAGCTTGACTGCCGCTTGATTCCAAAACCAGGACTGGAACACCAACCGCAATGCTGCATGCGACGATTCTTCATAGGATTTTTCAATTATTCTGGCTAGTTCTTGTGGTTGCTCTGTCACATCAAATTCCCTTAACTTCTGGCGGATCGCCACTGATGCTGCTTCTCCTTTAATATTAGCTAATATTATTGTCGAGACCTGTTTGAAATCTATCAGTAGTTTCATGCCCAAATTTAAAGCAGCCTCTGCCCCATATTAATTTTTAATCTGTTTCAGGACGTCTGGTATTACCGCCATGGACGGAACACCATGTGTTTTAGTGTAGATAGCAGCAATGATTGTACCCCATGTGGTGCAGTCCTCCAGATGTGGTGTGATCCCCATTGGTAAACAGATTGTTTAAATCCTGTGTTTCTCATGAGGGCTAGTATTAGGAAATATTGCTTTGATTTGAGTAATTCTTTTAGCTATCCAGAATGGAATTTGTTCACGTTTTGTAGGTAATTTACCTATGACTGAGTGTAACGTCTGTGGTGTAATTTTTAGTGTATTCCCTGGTGAGAGGTATGTTGTGGAATAACTACTGCGGGTTGGACTGTAAGAGTCCGCATTACATATTGAACTAATTGTCTATAAATTCTGATTAACTCTGAGTTGAGCTAGTAATGCTACATCTGACATGTCATTAATGTAAGGATGTGGTGTATAGCCGGCTAAAACCGGCCATGTTGCTCCTGGTCTACCTAGTGGACTGAGCCTGGTAATGTGATTTAAATGTTTTAGGGTGCCTTTAAACCAGAGCTCATGCTCCTGGTATGTTAGTGGAATTTCAATATCCTCGAAAGGAATGTATTCCTCTGGTGGATCATCTTCTTTGTAGAAGTGAAACATGTGTGTTACTGGATTTGCTTCTGGGAAGACTATCCATGAATAGAATACCTCTGTCTGGTGATATTCATATGCCTCTATCACAAAAACTGCCCTACCACCTCTTGATGTTAGGCCATGTTTTATAAGTTTTATAGTGATGGCTTTCCTTAAATTTTGAGGAATTACTACAGCATTCTCATCGGTTTCTTGGAAACCTGTGAAGTTAAAAGCTGAATCGGCTGGATCAGCCGCAGCTCCACCGGTTTCGGTGTTGTTATCCCTGTTTAGGGACATTTTTGTTTGATGAAAACTGCAGAGCAAGTTTCAAGGGAACAAAGATAGGGTGCACAATATTTTGGAACACTGTATCCTTCAACGTTGAACAAACCAAAAAGCTAATACATAGGATTTTTCGTCTTACTCAGCTATGGCGGATATTATTCCTTACCCACTCCAGACGTCGATTAGAGTATTACGGGAAACAGGGTCTCTGAGAAAAGCATGACAGTTACTTTCAGTATCCAGCGTTAAATTTGTGCCTTACCTATGCATCGCTCAGACAGAGATAGGCTATAGTACTGCCAGAGCTCAGGAACGTTGGAACCTGGTGCTGGAAGACCCCCTCACAGAAAAAGACTGGGAGACTGCTTGCACACTGACTAAATTACTTACACCTAATGGTAATTTGCGGATTATACATTTTAAGTACCTACACCAGGCATATTACACCTCGGTTCAATTACATAGATATGGTTTACGTGAAGAAGCGCGATGCAAAAGATGTAACTACCATCACTCTGACTTTATTCATTTGGCATGGCAATGTGCGAGGATACAGACCTACTGGACGGAAGTCATAACTATATTGTCTGAAATGGTGGGGGTTGCTATCGAATGTACTGTTCGCTGTTGTCTCCTGGGGCTACTGGGAAAAGTAAAAGCCACAACACGTAAGTTCTGTGCGGTGGCCTTGTTGTTAGCTAAACGCAGAATCTCAATGTGTTGGGATAGTAAAAATGTACCAACGGTCAAGCAGTGGCTGAGGGATATGTCTTATTGCCAGGACACACTACGTACTTATGAAGAACTGTTACCACCTAGGTCCCGACCAAAGGACTATTGGATGTATCTGACGACCTACCTGAATGCACATGACGGTGATTGAATGTCATTTAATATCAGTACTGTGAAGTGCCTCCTGCAATTACTGCAGTGCCAACGCTATAACGGCACCATAAGTTGATTTATGCTGTATTGTCGAATGGGTGGGGAGTGCGGTAGTGGAATGATCCAGTTTGGTTAATGTTTGTTCTGCATTGAAAAGGGTAAAACCCCAAGACCAAAGATTACTGTTGACGCGGCCGGTCCGTAGTGGTTGTAGGCGACTTGCTGTGTATTTATGCACTATCTATACATTTCCCTTACGTGCCACTTACATAACTGATTATAATGCTGCTGGCCTAATTCAGGTTGTAGGCACCAAGCCGTGTGTCTTTAACATGCATTTTCAATAAAGGTTTTGGAACCAAAAAAAATATAAAAAATTTGTGCCTTACCAAACCGTTGGGCGCCATGTAGTGTAGTTCCTATATTCCCAATAGGCTCTGCGCATTGGAATAATATCCACTATAGATTTGACATAGGACTGAGGTCAGTATGTCTCTATAGAGTATATTAAACTTACTCGCTAGAAACTTTCTCGAATAAACAAGAAGGGATTAGTCTCTGACAACCGCATAAACATGACAACTTTGTTTCCCCTAGAATCGAAACAATATCTTCAGAGTCGTGGAAACCATAGATAACTATTTCACTCAGTCAATCATGTATGCTTCGTTTCTACAGAATTGCATAGAAATAGAGAGACGGGCGTTTCAATAAAAGGGTTTATTGAACAGTCTTATTTCTCATGCAAGAGATATGAACTGCTACAATCGTTAGACAGAATGCGAAGTATAATGCGTACAGCGTGAACAGTAATATAAAATAATACTGGATTAGCATTTTCTGTTGCTACGACATATATAAAAATACATACATAAATAACACAGGCTAAAATACTCAACTGGTACTTCTAAAATATGCCTACTCCAGCGTACCTAACCTAGGTCTAGTATGAGGGAAGAAGTTTAAGTTTAGTTTTGCCAAGAATCTGCCAAAGGTTTCTCTAGGTTCTAATCAGCTCCATACCTTGGAATGAGAGAGGTTGGTATCTCTTTCTCAGGACTCGATTCCCCAACACCCCGCAAGGGGAGTCAACAACACGAGCTGGATTTCTCGGCAGGAGGAGGACAGCTTTTGATCAGTGCATCAGCTGGAGAGTTGGCTTCCTTCGGGACTTGCTGTGGCGAGCTGCGTCATGCAAGTAGGTAGTCGAACTGCACCGAACCACACCGTGCTTTGCCATAGCAAGTAAAGGTATATTTATACCTTGAAGGTGTTTAGGAATGCCAGCATTGACATAAAGTCGGGCATATGAACGTCATGAATGAACCCCTAAGGAATATATGTTCATGCATAATAAATTAGTTCTTGGAGAAATCAATATCCAAGTAAGGGGAAGTCCCTAACAGCTTAAGAGTCTGGCTTTCCAAGAAATCGTTTGACGTAGATGAACGGATGGAAGTAGCCATGCCTGTATTTGGGTAACATGGACTATGCCTAAATAAGGACTGGATTTTTATGCCTATATAAGGGCAATGTGAATTATACCTATATAAGGGCATGAATCTGGAAATTCATACGGAATCTAAATCGACATACAACACCTCCATGCCCTATCCACTCTGGCACAGCAAGATAGTTAGTGAAATGGCTCTATGCCATGTTAGTAGAGGCTTCCGTCGGCCCCCTAGATGGATTGCGGGTGCATTGGGACAGGATCGTGGGCAGAGTCCTTACCAACTCGAGTGGCGTAGGGTTTTACAATACCCACAAAACGTCTCCCGTAATACCCGCTTGAAATATTTCCAATTCAATTACACACTTATGACTTATATGACACCCCATCAATTAACGTGACATATGGGGAGGTGTGACAATGTCCCAGATGTGCACATCCAGAAGCTGATTTTGGCCATATGTTTTGGGACTGCCAATTGGTGTACCCTTTCTGGGAAGCAGTGTTGGGTAAGATCAAAGATGTGCTAGGAAGGGTGTTGGCTCAAATGATTCAGACTTGTATGTTGGGCCTATTCCATAGGCCGCCTAAGTGCTAAGTCGGGAAACAGTTGATAGATCTTGCGCTGGGCTTCGCTAAGCACAGGATAGAATTGGAGTGGAAATCTGCGAGGGAGCCACAGTTTGCAGCCTGTAACAGGGATTTTTTTGCATGGGCGGGCATACGGCAGAGTATTGTCATTGGAGGAGGCCAAGGGAATGAGAAATCGCCCAATTGCTGAAAAGTGGAAAGAGGCAATAGCCGAGTGGGAGAAACCGGTGGGCTCTAGTAGTGAGGCTGGTGAGCCAGATCACGGGCCTCAAACTAGTGCCACGGCACAGGTCACTCTTTTAAGATCCCCGTAGCGTCAGGGATTTGACTCACAGGGAGGCGGTGCATGGGATCGACGTCATAGGCAGTGTTAGCTGGATGCAGATGGGATGCCGCTTGTGGGTGGGGGGGGGGGCCTTCCAGACCCGCTCGTGGATTGTTTCTAGTGTCACTTCATTGGGTATTAGTGATTCAACACATCCACACCACTCCTCTGCACAGGTTACTCTTTTGTCTTCCTTTTCTTTCTTCAATTTTTTTCTTTTCCAGTGTTTGAACTTTGTTAATGGTATGATATGAACAATATGAACATGCTTATAAAGCAGTATATGCATACGATGGACCGATGTTGGACGACTGCCCACATAATTGCTGTAAGATAACTGTTATTAGTGGAGCACGTACAGGCAAATGTATTCGGTAACTGATGATGTTTTGTTTTCCTTGTTTTCCTTTTTCTGTATCCAATGTGATGATTTGTATAAAACGCCAATAATATCTTTTCCTCTTGGTCAAGGGGGCCCTAGAAAGGGTTCTTGTGCCAGAAGAAGGACATGGTTGTTAGTCTCTCTACTTTCTGGTGCCCAAAAAAGACAAAGGTCTGCATCTTATCCTAGTCCTCCAGACCATCAACTTCTTTCTCTGGAAGGAGAAGTTCAGAATGCTCACTTTGGCCCAGGTCCTGGCTGCCCTCGACCCGGAGACTGGATAGTATCTTTGGATTTGCAGGACGCTTCTTTCCATATCCTCGTCCTGCCAGCCGTAAGATGTTACTTACGGTTCACGGTGGGCCAGGAGCACTTTCAGTTCATGTGCCCCCCTTTTGGCCTTACCAGTCCCCCTCGGGTGTTCACAAAAGTGATGGCGGTGGTTGCAGCGTGTCTGCACAGATCAGGGGTGCCAGTTTTCCCCTGTCTTGATGACTGGCTGTTGAAGACGGGCCCGCCCCAGGCTGTCGTCTCCCACCTCTAGACTACGGCGGACCTCCATCACTCGCTGAGGTTCACTATCAACGTGCCAAAGTCGCACTTGATTCCCTCTCAAGTGCTTCCTTGCATCGGGGCGATTCTAGACACAGTGCAGTTTCTGGTCTATCCTCCTGAGCTGCGAGTCAGGGATATTCGGGCTATGGATTCTGATGTTTTAGTTTCTGTCCCGGATGTCAGTGTGAATTACTCTGAGGCTGCTGGACCACATGGCCTCCTGCATTCTGCTGGTGGGTCATGCCAGATGGCATATGCGGGCTCTGCAGTGGCACTTGAAGTTTCAGTGAGCACAGTATCAGGGAAATCTTTCCGACTACGTCCAAATCTCATAGGGGACTACGTTCCAACTGCAGTGGTGGCTTACAAACCAAGATTGGATCAGAGGTAGATCCCTCTCCCTTACCAACCAGATCTGATGGTGGTGACGGATGCGTCACTCCTGGGATGGGATGGCCATCTGGGAGAGGCATAGATCAGAGGCGTCTAGTCTCCGGCAGAGTCTCCATATTAACCTACTAGAGCTCAGGGTGATCAGACTGGCACTGAAGGCATTCCTTCCCTCTCTCAAAGTGGTGCAGGTGTTCAAGAACAAAACCACCTCCATGTGGTACTGCAACAAACAGGGCAGGGTTGGGTAGTGGACCCCTTGTAAGAAGGCTGTCCTCCTCTGCACATGGCTAAAACATCAGGGCATATGCCCTGGTGGTTCACCACCTGGCAGGTTCTCTGAACGCCAGGGCGGACAAACTCAGTCAACGGTGCCTGGTCGATCACAAATGGCGTCTCCATCTGGAGGTGGCGCAAGGTCTCTTTCAGCTGTGGGGAGAGCCATGGTAAGATCTGTTCACCTACGATAAGAACGCACAATGTTAGCAGTATTGCGTGTTGGAGTTTCCAAGGCGGCGCTTGCTTGGCAACGCTTTTCATCGTGAGTAGAACTTAGACCTCCTCCACGCCTTTCCGCCTATATCACTTCTGCCCAGAGTGCTCAAGAAGATTAAGCACGACCGGGCTCAAGTCATTTTTGTGGCTCTGGATTGGGTATGAAGAGTCTGGCATTCCAACCTTCTGAGTTTCACTACGCTGGCATTGAGGAAGGCAATAAGCCGAAACGCGTTTGGCAAGTATCACAGGAATGGAAACTTTTTACAAATCATGATGTGCGAAGTTGGTGTAATAAATCTTACTGGAAGCGAACCTGAGCTGTGTCAGACCCGTTTTTACTGTGGAGCGGGATTGGGAGTTGGTATATATATATATATATATATATATATATATATATATATATATATATATATATTACAAACAAAGGGTAGCCCCAAAGAGAGACGCCGCAGGCAGGTTAGTTTCATTCGTATTTATTCTTCTTCTGCAGCTTGCAAACAGAGAAACAGCATGACTGGCAGCGCCGCAATGTAAGTAGCCAAACGCGTTTCAGGAAACAAGGTTCCTTTCTTCAGTGGCTGAAGTGCTGTGAGCGCCAGAGCAGGATATCGAGCGCACCTGTATTCAAAAGTCTCAGCCCCAGTGGGCGTGGCCGCAAGGCCTTCTGGTCTTTGTAGTGTCTCGAAGTTTTCACCAAGTGGGCTGCCCTGTGTGCCGAAATGTTCTCTTGTTGAGTGAACATAACTTCCAACATTTGACTGTCAGAAACGTCCTCATATTGAATTAACAAATCCACAGATTCTACACATTGTAGAAGTTCATGGTCCCGTGATTCATGCATGAATTCCAAGTCAATGGGTTCAATGATTTCCTCATTGTTCATCTCTAGGACAATTTCAAAGGAAATGTTCTGTTCTCCTTCCATTTTTGTGCTGAAATTTACATTAAAAAAAAATCAGTAGAAATATGGCACTGTTGGGTTTAAGTTCAGACAGGTAGTTTTGATTTTTTAATAGTGAAGTTAACTTTGGGCAATGTATGGTAACAGGCAGGAAGTAGAAATATTAAAAAGTGCCTGTGAAGAAGCGCAAGTAAATTCATAATTATAGCAGAGAAGCCTAAGTCAATTTATAAATATAACAGAGGAGCCTATCTCTATCTATAACTATAGCAGAGGGACAGTAAATAATTATCAGAAAACGTTTTTACAAATTAACTTAAAGTGCCCCTTACAAATTATCAACTTACTTTAGAGAGAGGTGGAGAAGAAAAAATGCGAAAATCCTTTCAAGACGTACCTCAGGTAGTTGTAGTCAAAATGGCCGTGTTTCCCTCTCATTTTTCATTTATATTCATGTACATAACCAATCAAATGTCAGGAAAAAAAAATAGAAAATGAAAGTAACATTTTAATTGGTTGTCAATTCTAACACTTCAGATGTGTTTTTGTTATGTAATTTACCTCAGGATATTTAGACAGGGCTACAGGCCAAATGGCTGAATGGAATTCCACCAAATTTGGGAAAATGGTAGAGACTGGTATGTAGTATTGCCTATTCTATATTTGGTGAAAGTGTCTCCAGTGGTTTTTATGTAAATTATCTTTTATTATTTTTTTTGGAGCGCTTCCCGGTGCGCGCCCCAGTACGCGTACCGGCAGCGCTACGGGAGTCCTCCATTTTGTGTTTCGGTAGATTTGAGTCAGAAAATGGCGGACAAACAACGTTGGGAATGGGTATAAGGGGGCACGGTTGGCACTCCCTGACCCTCTAGGTTTTCTGAGGGGGTCTTAGGAGGCCCATATAGGACAAAAAAAAATTATATTTTTAAATTTTCGCGGGGGGAGCGCCCGGTACGCGCACCGGGAAGCGTACCGGGGAGCGTACTTGGTGAAAAATAGTGAAAAAAGTTAGCAAAAGATAATCATTTGGAGTGATCAGAGATAGGGTAGCCCTGAAAAGGGCTTTTGGGTTCTGTGGCTGATTTAGGTACCTACAAGTAGGTACCAATGCACAGTCTTAAATTCAGGAGGAATATTCTATTCCCTTCATCTGAGAAGTGCACACCATCTTCTCTGTAAATATCTTGCATGTTGTAACGCAAGTTGATGTTGTATATTGAACCCATTCCATAGTCTCTCATGTAAGCAGAAACAGATTTATTCACATGTTTCCGTGCTTTTTCAAATTGTGGACAAAATTGGTTGGACCACTTCCATTTCTGCCTTTGGCATATATTGGAATATACCAAGGCAGTTTGTGGAAAAAGTGCCATCAATTGATCAAAGGTGTCCTTTAAAAGCATTTCCAGACCTACACCAGTCAAAGTGCCCAAGTCATTTCCTCCACAGTGCAGAATTAACAGGTCAGGGTGTGGCAAATGCAAAAAGGTTTTCACCAATGGAATCAATTGGTGACATTTTAATCCTCTGTGGCCAATCCATTTTATGTTCACGTTTGATAAATCAAGGTTGTGTAAATTTCTGTTACTAGCATACCTTTGAGCCCAGTGGATATAACTATGTCCAATAATCCAGACAGAATACATGGTCAGAGGAGATTCTGGTGCAGTTAGATGAAGTGTGGAAAAGAAATGGCAGTTGGAATAATAGGAGTTTGCAAAAAAAAACCTGTGGAGTTTCAGTGCTCTTGAATCACAAGCAATGATTGGTAGAATGAGATAGGTGAAAACTGAAAGTTAGGGTGCATGGTTGTGTTCTGTGTAAGAAGTAATTTGAATGGTTAAAAAAAAGTTATTTAAAGAAACCTTACCCCAGATAAGCTGGTGTATTTGCAGGTCAAACATCCTTGCAGAGGTGATTTGCAACATTGTAGAATAAACTTTTAACCCTGGCAGCTCAGTGAGAAGGGAGTTGCTATGGTAACAGGTAGAAAGAGCTGATGGGGGGAAGGGTGTTGGTTTGAATATAGAGAGGGAAGAGTTTTAATTGGTTAACAAAAAGGGATATCTGTGTAGAATTAGAGGTTTTCTGTGCCTTTATGGTTTGCAGTGGTTGGAGAACATACCTTTTGCTCTGCTAAAGAAATATTGGTGTGTGTATCTGACTCTGTTGTGAATGTCCTAAAGCATTTGTAAAGGTGAGTTATGATTCATTTAATATACATAGAGACTCGTATACTCTATGGAGAAGATTTGGAAGAAAATTGTGGTCTTTACATGTTGCTTTGTGTCATGCTTTTTGATAATGCTTGGTAAAAAGTTTTTACTGCATAGAGTAATTGTATTTTGTAAAATTGTGAATTTTTAGTCGTGACATGGAATGCTTCTACT
This sequence comes from Lissotriton helveticus, assembly GCF_964261635.1. Lineage (NCBI taxonomy): Eukaryota > Metazoa > Chordata > Amphibia > Caudata > Salamandridae > Lissotriton > Lissotriton helveticus. Next base: position 316,419,117 of record NC_136072.1, on the reverse strand, counting down.
TAGGACTTGTGCTGTGTTTTGTAAATGTGATGTAAAAAACGATTTTGGGGGGAAAAAATAGTTTTTAAATTTTTTAAAAGGAATAAAAAATGTGTGCATGTTTAATAGAAATACATTTGACTCTTTACAATGATGTTACCTGTGTTAATTCAATATGTTTCCTACACTGAGTTTGTTTGCATAGAGGAATTGTAATTTGTAAAATTGTGAAGCTTCATGTGAAAGCTTTTGCCTTAGTCTTATCATTGCTGTGAGGCAGATGGTTGTACATAGGATCTGTGCTGTGTTTCCTAAATGTGATGTTAAAAACAATTTTGGGGAAATTAATGTTTTTTACATATTTGAGTATATTGTGGCACAGAGGTTTAAAAAGTGATGCATCTAATTACATGTGTCTCTTTTTAAATATGGTGCAAAAAGGTAGATGTTTGGGCTTTCTTGGGGAGCGTAGGTGGTGAGGCTTGTGTCTAAGAGTGCAGTGAACTAGGCTTCATGAAGCCTATCCCTGACTGCACTGTTAGACACAGGTGTGAATTTGACTCTTTACAATGATGTTACATGTGTTAACTCAGTGTAGGAAGCATATTGAGTTTGTTTGCATAGAGGAATTGTATTTTGTAAAATTGTGAAGCTTCATGTGAAAGCTTTTGCCTTAGTCTTATCCCTGCTGTGAGGCAGATGGTTGTACATAGGATCTGTGCTGTGTTTTCTAAATGTGATGTCAAAAACGATTTTGGGGAAATGAATGTTTTTTACATATTTGAGTATATTGTGGCGCAGAGGTTTAAGACGTGACGCATCTAATTACATGTCTCACTTTTTAAATATGGTGCAAAAAGGTACATGTTTGGACTTTCCTGGGGAGCGTAGGTAGTGAGGCTTGTGTCTAAAAATGCAGTGGACTAGGCTTCATGAAGCATAAAAATAGTTTTTACATTTTTTAAAAGAAATACATTTGACTCTTTAGAATGATATTAGCTGTGTTAACACAGCACAGATCATATTTACAACCATCTGCCTCACAGCAGGGATAAGACTGAGGCAAAATCTTGCACATGAAGCTTCACAATTTTACAAAATACAATTCCTCTATGTAAACAAACTCAATATGCTTCCTACACTGATTTAAAACACAGGTAACATCATTGTAAAGAGTCAAATTGACACCTGTCTCTAAGAATGCAGACAGGGATATGCTTCATGAAGCCTAGCCCACTGCACACTTAGATACAATCCTCACCACCTAGGCTCACCAGGAAAACCCAAACATGTACCTTTTTTCCCCATATTTAAAAAGTGACGCATGTATGCGTCATTTTGTAAACCTTTGTGCCACATTATACTCAAAAATGTAAAATGAAATGAACCAATAAAAAGTTTTATTAACAAGTCACATGACCTGTTACGCTTACGTTACGCGCTCCGCGCCGCGGCCCGGATCGCTTCTGGGGTGCTGCGCTTCGGAGCACTTCCGGGTGCGCTAACGCGGCGCGTCATAAGACGCATTACGCGGCAACGCGATACGTCGCGCTTACGCGTCACGATGTTGTTTTCTAACGCGGCAGTTGCGCTAACGGAACGTTTACCGGTTCGCGGACCGGGTCGCGGCACCAAATTGAGCTAACGGGAAGCTACCCGGTGCGCGGACCGGTAGCGAAACACAATTTATTTTTTTTTTTTTAAATATACATAAAAAAATTATATTAAAAACATATAAAATATATTTTTCGATTAAAAGAAGAATACATTTTACAGCTTTTGATATTTGCTATTAAAAAACCATTGAAATTCACTGAAAAAACCATAGGTTATAGACCATATATAGTTAGGAATTAGCATTTACAAAACCTTGAAAATTCACTGAAAAAACCATAGGTTATAGACCATATATAGTTAGGAATTAGCATTTTTAAAACCTTATTTTACTCACACAAAACCATTGAAATTTGCATATATAGTTAGTTGTACTAACTATATATTTTGCGCACCCGCAATCCACTGCTGATGATGTCACATATTACATCATTCATGACATGGTCAGTGACATCACTGATGACATCACTGATGACATCTCAAATGACATCACTGATGACATCTCATTTGACATGACTGATCACATCACTGATGACATCATTCATGTGATAATACGATGAACTTCTTCAGACTCTAATATAACCTTATATACACTCAGTGTAAACAGACACTCACAGAGTGTCACTCATCCATGGAGTTACACACCTAGTCAGTCATGCAAAGAATCAATCACACCTCCATTTCCTCAACTATACAGTTATACACACCTTACTTATTCAAACAGATACTAACACATATTTACTCTCTTATACAATCCCTGATACAATTTCAGAATGATCCATACAGCCACTCACACATTCACTGGCTCTTATGCACAGTTATTTATATATGTCAACTCTCACATATACTGTGTTTTACATATGTTCTTACTTTGACATGTAGCACTGAGATATCCATTCACTCACCAATACACTCATGCACACAGTCAACCGCCCATACAGCTGTTTCCACATGCACTTTTGAACCCATACATCTAGTGAATCAACTGCTCACACATCTATGCACAGAGTCATACACCTCCCAACCACCCACACACACACTCAGTCTCCCATACAAATACTTGGGCAACCAATCAATAACCCATATAGTTACTCATATAGCTACTGATCAACACATGCAGCAGTTTACAAAACAACAGACATAATGATGCACAAATTAAGACATTTAGTCACTAACCCATGCACTCAGTGAGACACATTTAATCACTCACTCATACAGTCAGTCATGCACCTACTAAATCCTTCATCTAGACACTTATACATCCACTCATTCTTCAATATGTAAGACATATTTAAACTTTACAGAAACATACAGTCACTGGATGTTGATATCAGTGATGTCATCAGTGATGTCATTTGAGATGTCATCAGTGATGTCATCAGTGATGTCACTGACCATGTCATGAATGATGTAATATGTGACATCATCAGCAGTGGATTGGGGGTGCGCGAAATATATAGTTAGTACAACTAAGTATATATGCGAATTTCAATGGTTTTGTGTGAGTAAAATAAGGTTTTAAAAATGCTAATTCCTAACTATATATGGTCTATAACCTATGTTTTTTTCAGTGAATATATATATATGCCTCTTTAAAGTACTGGACTGTTGTCCCTCTTTAGTGTTCTAGCCACGTTTCAAAAGACTAACGAACCCACCCCAGAAACCATGCATATGATTAAGAGGTAACTGACCTCGAAACGCGTTATGCTGTTCTGCTTGTGAATACCTCCTTGCCCGGAAATAAAAGAACCTTGAACATGCTGGTGTGGCCGGTTATTGCGCTGCTGATGGCTGTGCGTAATTCCTGTTGGATATATATATATATATATATATATATATATATATATATATATATATATATATATATATATATATATATATATATATATATATATATATATATATATATATATATATATATATATATATATATTACCTACTGGCGGTCGCCAGTAGGTATATATAGTTAGGATTTTTTCTCTATGGGATTTTTGAAAATTCTATGTCTAATAACTTTGGCGTTTGTGGACGGAATTGGCTGAAATTTTCTGGAAAATGGAACATTTAGTTTCTGAGCAGCCCCTGAAGATTTGGGGCGGGGGGGGTTCGTCAAGGGGGGGCCGAGAAAAAAGGGGGGTCCCAAAACGTGTTTTTAACATTGAGTTTTCCATAGGGCGGTTGGCCTCACTTTTAGCCCGAACGGCTGAATGGATTTGCACGAAACTTGGCAAAATTGTAGGGACTGGTAGCCCGATGTGCCTTTTGTAGGTCTCAATATATGTGCTCCAGTGGATTTTGAGAAATTAACGTTTAAAAAAAGATATATATCTGTAACAGCGGACCGGGCAGCGCCCCGGTTCGCGGACCGGGGCGCGTACCGGAACTTCGCGTAGCGAAGCTGATTGGTTCTCCGGTGTCTGTCAACATTCTAAACAGTCCGGAGCGGCCGCCATCTTGTCTCTCGGTAGGATTGAGAGACAAGAGGAGGCCAAAACAAAGGGGGAAATAACCATAAGGGGGCATAGTAGATCCTCCCTGACCCCCTAGGTTTAATGTGGAGGCTTTAAAAGGGCCCCGCGGGACAAAAAAAAAAAATTTTTTTTGTTTTTTTGCGTGGGTAGCGCCCGGTCCGCGAACCGGGAAGCGTTCTGGGCAGCGTACTGCAATGAAAAATGAATGATAGACTTTTCAAATGCTGTATGTTAATTGATTGTTGGTTTAGTTGATTATTTTTTATTTTCTTTATTTTTTAAGCATTTTTTTTTATTGTGATTGTGTTTCATAATTTATTACACTTTCTAACATTTCATTGTCAGAAATTTCATAATTATCATTGAATATACATTGTAGTCTCTGAGGGTGTAAAATGTCCTCATTTTCAAGGAGGTTATCTACTGCTTGTACACATTGCAGTAGTTCTTTGTCCCAAGTTTCATCGAAAAATTCAATATCATTTTCATCAATGATTTCTTGGCTGCTCTCTTGCAGGACAATTTGAAATTCAACTTTCTGTTCGCCTTCAATTTTGCCTGAAATTTAGATTAAAAAAATATATATTAGTAGAGATAGGGCACTGTTGGGATTAATTTTAGATAGGCAGTTTTTATCAGTGAATTTATCTTTGGGCAGTGTATAGTATCAGAGTGGAAGTAGGAATATAAAAAAGTGTATGTGATTTAACGTAAGTAAATTCATAATTATACAAGAGAAGCCTAACTCCATCCATAACTATAACAGAGAAGTCTATCTAAATCTATAACTACTACAGAGGGATAGTATATAACTATCAGAAAAAGTTTACCATATTAACTTATAGTGCACAATATACTTCAGTTTTAAAAATAAAAACTTACCTTTAGAAAGAAGTTGAAGGAATTAGTGAAAATACTATTGAAATGTACACCAAGAAGTAGTAGTCAAAATGGCTGTGTTTTCTTCTCTTCCTTTATATATATTCAGGTATATAACCAATGAAATGTCAGGTAAAAAAAGTAGAAAATGAAAGTAACATATTAATTGGTTGTCAATTCCAAGACTTCAGATGTGTTTTGTGAAGTAATTTACCTCAGGGTATTTAGAGAGGTCTACAGGCTAAATGGCTAAATGGAATTCCAATCAAATTTGTGAAAATGGTAGGGATTGGTATGTAGTATGAGCTAATCTATATTTGGTGAAATTGTCTCCAGTGGCTTTTCTGTTAACTACTTTCCCACCTTTTTTGATGGTGCGCTTCCCAGGGAGCGACCCGGTACGCGAACCGTTGAGCGCCCCGGTTCGCGAACCTTAAGCGTTACGGGAGTCCACCATTTTGTGTTTCGGTCGAATTAAGATACAAAATGGAGGGCAAATAATGTTCAGAATGGGTAGAAGGGGGCACGGTAGACTTATCTTGACCCCCTAGGTTTTGTGAGGGTGGCTGAGGAGGCTTATATGTGCGAAAAAAAACCATTTTTTTTAAAAATTTCGCGAGGTTAGCTCCCGGTTCGCGTACCGGGTAGCGCCCCAGGGAGCGTACTTTGTTGAAAATTAGTGAAAAATGTTAGAGTAAAATAATAATTGTGAGTGATCAGATGTAGGGTAGCTCTGAGAAGAGCTTTTGGGTTTATGGTACATTTAGGTACTTATAAGTAGGTACCAATGCACAGTCTTAAATTCAGAGTGAAAATTCTGTTGCCCTCATCTGAGAAGTGAACTCCATCTCCTCTGTAGATATCTTGCATGTAGTAACGCAAGTTATTGTTGTACATGGAGCCCATTCCATGGTCTCTCATGTAAGCTGAAACAGATTTGTTTACATGCTTCCTCGACTTCTCAATTTGTGGACAAAATTGGTTTGACCACCTCCATTTCTGTCTTTGGCATATATTTGAATATACCAAGGCAGTCTGAGGAAAAAGTGCCATCAATTGCTCAAAGGTGTCCTTTAAAAGCATTTCCAGACCTACCCCAGTCAAAGTGCCCAAATCTTTACCTCCACAGTGCACAATTAACAGGTCAGGTTTGGGCAAATGCATAAAGGTTTTCACCAATGGTATCAATTGGTGACATTTTAATCCTCTGTGGCCAAACCACTTAATTTCCACATCTTGTAAATTGAGGTTAGGTAATTTTCTGTTCTCAGCATACCTGTGAGCCCAGTGAATATAACTATGTCCAACAATCCAGACAGAAAACATGGTGAGAGGAGGTTCTCCTGCAGTCAGATGAAGTGTGGCAATGAAATGGCAGTTGAAAAAATGAGAGTTTAAAATGAAAAAAACTGTGGAGTTTCTGTGTTCATGAAGCAGTAACAGTGATTGGTGGATTTTGATTGCTGAAAACAGAAAATTAGGGTGCATGGATGTGTTCTTTGAAAGATGTATTTTGAGTGGTCAATAAAAAATCATTAAATGAAAGATTGCAGTGGATACGCAGGTGCACTGAGAGTTCAGAGTTCAATTGCAACATTGTTGTGTGAACTTGCAAACACCAGAGGTCTTCCAAGAGGTGGTTGCTATGCAGAAAAGGCATGAAATGGCAGAGGGGGGAAGGGTTTTCATTTGAAAAAAAGTGAGGGAAGAGTTTTGATTGGGTGACATGAGAGATATGTGTGAAGAATTACAGCATTTCTGTGCTTTTGATAGCTGCAGACTCTGGAGTGCATACCTTTTGCTCTGCTGAAGACAAATTGGTGTGTTTCTGAGACTGTTTTCAAACTCAAAGTATTTGCTAAGGTGAGAAAATATTTCTTTAATTTAGATAGAGAATAGTGTGCTTTAAGGAGAAAATTATGAATTATGTGGCGCAAATTGCTTGTAAATATGCTCCCATCTGTGCATGGAAAATTTAGATTTTGAATGTTTGTGTTACATAGCCATGTTAAAAGTGATACAAACATGCTGCAAAGGCAATTAAAAAACGCTTTTATGTGTCTTAAGGACATTTTAAGTAATTTTCCCATGTGCAGTGTTTTGAAATTATGATTTGAAAATCGTTTTTGGGGAAAAGGAATTGTTTTTAAATTTATGACAAGGACATAATGGTGTATGCTTTTTTATACGGCAATTGACTGTCCCTGATGTTATTTTTCCCATTTTAATGTAAGACCTTTCTCTGTGGCGCAAATTGCTTGTAAATATGGTCCCACCTGTGCATGGCAAATTTAGATTTTAAATGTTTGTGTTACATAGCCATGTTAAAAGTGACCCAACCATGCTGGAAAGGCAATCAAAAAACACTTTCATGTGTCTTAAGGACATTTTAAGTCATTTCCTCATGTGCAGTGTTTTCAAATTATGATTTGAAAATCGTTTTTGGGGAAAAGGAATGGTTTGTAAATTTATGACAAGGACATAATGGTGTATGATTCTTTATAAGGCATTTCAGTGTCTCTGATGTCATTTTTCACATATTACATTAAAAGACCTTTCCCCGTGGAGCACATTCCTTGTAAATATGCTCCCACCTGCGCATGGTAAATTTAGATTTTGACTGTTTGAGTTACATAGCCATGTTAAAAGTGACCCAAAAACTTGCAAAGGCTTTTAAAAAACACTTTCATGTGTCTTAAGGACATTTTAAGTAATTTCCCTGTGGGCAGTGTTTTCAAATTATGAATTGAAAATCTTTTTGAGGTAATGGAATGTTGTTAAAATATATGTGCGCCATATGCCCCCAAATTTATTTTTCAGGGGTGCAGCAGGGTGTTCTTGAGACACCCCTGCACCTTTGGAAAAATTCCTAATTTGCGATGAGCTAATTGCTAATCGCAAATTGCACCTTCATTCATATGGGCATCCTGGCCCATGGAAATGAATGGGTAATTTGCAATTAGCAATTTGCTCATCGCAAATTTGGAATGGTAAAGAATCGCTATTTATTCCTTAAAATTCGCTATTTTGGAAATGCAAAATAGTTATATGATACATATGGCGGTTGATGTCTAACAAGATAAGAAGCTTAGGGATACATTTATGATGACTGGCGCAATGAAGTGGACATCACTTACTTCATTGGTAGAGCTTTACATGTATTATGTCCTCTGTATTCTTCATCAAGCGTAACTTTAATCTGCAATCCTGAGTAGGCCTCACCTTAAACAAACCTCTGGATAGGCCACACCTTATCGTCATCATGAATTAATCATTTAAAATGCTAGGGACAGATTTATGATAGGTGTATGCCTCTTTTGCGCCACTTACAAAACACTGTCCACGGGGAAATGACTTAAAATGTCCTTAAGACACATGAATGTGTTTTTTTAAAGCGTTTGCAATTTTTTTGGGTCACTTTTAACATGGCTATGTGACTCAAACAGTCAAAATCTAAATTCACCATGCACAGGTGGGAGCATATTTACAAGGAATGTGCTCCATGGGGAAAGGTCTTATAATGTAATATGGGGAAAATGACATCAGAGACACTGAAATGCCTTATAGAGAAGCATACACCATTATGTCCTTGTCATAAATTTGCAAACCATTACTTTTCCCCAAAAACGATTTTCAAATCATAATTTGAAAACACTGCACATGTGGAAATGACTTAAAATGTCCTTAATTCAAAATTTGCTATTCCTTATTTTGCGATTGCACTGAAGGATTTGCAAATTTTGCGATTCCTTAAATGCAATGTATCAAACAAAAAATATGTAAAAAATGACATTAAGGATTTGGAAACTACCACCAACTTCTAGTTTGTGGTAATTTGCGAATTCTTTTCAAAAAGCATTTTTTTCCAAAAAACAAAAGGTGCCATATGACGCCAATACATGTCCTTAGGGCATGTATGTGCGCCATATGCCCCCAAATTTCTTTTTCAGGGGTGCAGCAGGGTGCTCTTGAGATACCCCTGCACCCTTGAAAAAATTCCTATTTTGTGATGAGCTAATTGCTAATCGCAAATTGCACCTTCATTCCTATGAGCCTCCTAGCCCATGGAAATGAATGGGTAATTTGCAATTAGCAATTTGCTCATTGCAAATTAGGAATGGTAAAGAATTGCTATTTATTCCTTAAAATTCGCTATTTAGGAAATGCAAAATAGTTTGATGGTACATATGGTGGTTCATCTGTAACAAGATAAGAAGCTTAGGGATACATTTATGATGACTGGCGAAATAAAGTGCAAATCACTTACTTCATTGGTAGGCCTTTACATGTATTATCTCTTCTGTATTCTTCATCAAGCGTAACTTTAATCTGCAATCCTGAGTAGGCCTCACCTTAAACAAACCTCTGGATAGGCCACACCTTATCGTCATCATGAATTAATCATTTAAAATGCTAGGGACAGATTTATGATAGGTGTATGACTCTTTTGCGCCACTTACAAAACACTGTCCACGGGGAAATGACTTAAAATGTCCTTAAGACACATGAATGTGTTTTTTTAAAGCGTTTCCAATTTTTTTGGGTCACTATTAACATGGCTATGTGACTCAAACAGTCAAAATCTAAATTCACCATGCACAGGTGGGAGCATATTTACAAGGAATGTGCTCCATGGGGAAAGGTCTTATAATGTAATATGGGAAAAATGACATCAGAGACACTGAAATGCCTTATAGAGAAGCATACACCATTATGTCCTTGTCATAAATTTGCAAACCATTCCTTTTCCCCAAAAACGATTTTCAAATCATAATTTGAAAACACTGCACATGTGGAAATTACTTAAAATGTCCTTAATTCAAAATTTGCTATTCTTTAATTTGTGATTGCACTGAAGGATTTGCAAATTTTGCGATTACTTAAATGCAATGTATCGAACAAAAAATATGTAAAAAATAACATTAAGGATTTGGAAACTACCACCAACTTCTAGTTTGTGGTAATTTGCAAATTCTTTTCAAAAAGCATTTTTTTCCAAAAAACAAAAGGTGCCATATGACGCCAATACATGTCCTTAGGGCATGTATGTGCGCAATATGCCCCCAAATTTCTTTTTCAGGGGTGCAGCAGGGTGTTCTTGAGATACCCCTGCACCCTTGAAAAAATTCCTAATTTGTGATGAGCTAATTGCTAATCGCAAATTGCACCTTCATTCCTATGAGCCTCCTAGCCCATGGAAATGAATGGGTAATTTGCAATTAGCAATTTGCTCATTGCAAATTAGGAATGGTAAAGAATTGCTATTTATTCCTTAAAATTCGCTATTTAGGAAATGCAAAATAGTTTGATGGTACATATGGTGGTTCATCTGTAACAAGATAAGAAGCTTAGGGATACATTTATGATGACTGGCGAAATAAAGTGCACATTACTTACTTCATTGGTAGGCCTTTACATGTATTATCTCCTCTGTATTCTTCATCAAGCGTAACTTTAATCTGCAATCCTGAGTAGGCCTCACCTTAAACAAACCTTTGGATAGGCCACACCTTATCGTCATCCTGGATTAATCATTTAAAATGCTAGGGACAGATTTATGATAGGTGTATGCCTCTTTTGCGCCACTGTGCGTCACTTTTATGATGCAGCGGCGGTGCAAAAGATTTGCTATGAGGCGACAAAATTACAAATTGATGCATTTAGGCAGATATGTCATGGTGTAAAAAAAACGTACCACATGAAACCGATGCAGCAGTGATGCAAAAGATGCACCATGTTGCAAGACAGGCCTCACTTGGGGCCATATGTATCAAGCTAATTAGCATTCGCAAAGATCAAAATTCTGCGAATTTCGGCCTTTGCGAATGTTAATTAGACAAATGGTATGTATCAAACAAGTTTGATGCAAAATAAGGAGTAGCAAAATTTGCTATTCCTTATTTTGCGATTGCACTGAAGGATTTGCAAATTTTGCGATTACTTAAATGCAATGTATCAAACAAAAAATATGTAAAAAATGACATTAAGGATTTGGAAACTACCACCAACTTCTAGTTGGTGGTAATTTGTGAATTCTTTTCAAAAAGCTTTTTTTCCCAAAAACTAAAGGTCCCATATGACGCCAACACATGCCCTTAGGGCATGTATGTGTGCCATATGCCCCCAAATTTCTTTTTCAGGGGTGCAGCAGGGTGTTTTTGAGACACCCCTGCACCCTTGGAAAAATTCCTAATTTGTGATGAGCAAATTGCTAATCGCAAATTAAACCTTCATTCCTATGAGCCTCCTAGCCCATGGAAATGAATGGGTAACTTGCAATTAGCAATTTGCTCATTGCAAATTAGGAATGGTAAAGAATTGCTATTTATTCCTTAAAATTCGCTATTTAGGAAATGCAAAATAGTTTGATGGTACATATGGCGGTTCATCTGTAACAAGATAAGAAGCTTAGGGATAGATTTATGATGACTGGTGCATCACCAGGGATGTGTCAGTCATCCTGCGCCGCTGTTCCGCCACCCATGGTGTGCTGCATTTACAATGCGGGGCATCATGGGGCAAAAATGGCACAGATGCGTGACGTATCTGTGCTGTAAAGGTAGTGATTGCTGGAGTTGTATCGCAAGTGCGATGCAGCTCAAGCAAGGCTCAGGGGTGCCCCATCTCCACAATGTTGCGTCAAGACCTATGCCTGCTTAAAGCAGGCGCAGGGTTTTGACGCAGCTTTCTCCTATCTGATTGTAAATACGGCACACCATGGGTGGCAGAGCAGCGGTGCACGTTAACTGGTGCATGCCTGGGGATGTGCCATTTAACATAAATCTGCCCCTTTACATTTAAGTATGTGCAGGACACACAGAGTCGGTGAGGCTTATCCAAGGTTAAGAAGAGATGAGTCCTGTTCACTGAAAAATTAGACATAGTCTTCACCTGCTCAGCATTGCTGGACATGGCTAAATAATAGCTGCAAAATATTACTCTTGTTAAACAATTTTACTATTATAATCTCTGAGATTTGTCTCTTACTCTGCAACATCTCATTGTTGTTATCTTTCTTTAAAGATAAAGACAACATCAACATGAGCGACAATCTGCAATCAGTTGATTTTGACCTCATCATTGAACTCGTAATTGAAACATCAGTGGATGTTGATCCCTTGGATGATTTAAATCCTGAGGATGAAGAAGAGCGTGATGAGGATGCAGATTTGTCCGAATTATATGACATAGGGTGGGAAGCTGACCTGCTTGAGCCTATGGAACTATAAACATTTATTTTTAACATTTATAATTAATAAAAAGTAAAAATGTAAACCGTTTAATTTAAAAATAAAGACACCTTCAAAAACAGGTTATGTGTAGTGTCTTCAATAAAATATTAAAATATGCTCATAAAATTAGATCAGATTCACATATAAAATAGCACAGGTAACATAAATATAAATGTCATTTCTTTTCTGCTATTTCTGTATTGTAAATTTGCCAAGGACTAAAAAATCTTCTATTTAAAATGTCAAGTAGTGTGTTAAGTTTTTGATCACTGTTATTGATTTACTGTTTGGTAATAGTGGTTAATAACATTTTTTATTATATTTTACCACAGATTCAACTGCAGATCATTTCAAGATTTCACCATGCCAACAATAGAAAGACAGAGAAAGGCTGCAAAACGTCAAAGACAGCAGGTGAAACAAAATAAGCAGCAGTCCTCTAACAAAAAGATTTGTCAAGTCACGAAGAAAGCACCGGGTAAGAGCACAAAATATTTCATAAGAAATATGTGTAGTAAAAAAAATATTACTACAGAAAATGTTTCAGTCCAGAAAAAGAGAAGTAATTCAAATGGAAAGGAAAGGCCAATCAAAAATGTTACTGCTAGAGCAAGAGATAACTCTGTGCATGATAGTAGAAGGAAACAACAGTTTAGGGACATTCGTAAACGAATGTTCCGCAACAGGATAATTGGCAATTTGTTAAAAAATATTAAGAAAGGTCAACAGAAAGTGGTTTTTTATAAGAGAAAAAAAAAAGTTGAGAAAGTTATTGATCAGGCATTTGAAATTAAACGTAAGTTATTTATTTTGATAATCAATAGAATTAGGAAGCTAAACAAGGCAATTTATGATTTCAAAAGAAATAGTAGATGGAAGAGAATAGTTAATCGTAGTAATTTTTGTGAAGTTTTTTCTGGAGAATGGATGCATAGTTCAAGCTGTGAGGCATTTTTTAATGAGGAGAGTTATTTCCAGGATAATGATTTGGTGCATGCAGTTGACACCAGTGGTCGTGCTTATGAAGTGAAAGATGGTTGTCCAGTTGAAAAAGAAAAACTTGTGACAACAGAGACAGAAGAGGTGTTAGGTAATGAGGTTTTAGGAAGACGTGCTAAGGGTCCTGTGTACACCTGGAAGTGTAGTAGTATTTGTAGTGTGCGACAGGATTCCATCAATTTGCTTTGTGATTTTGTACGGTCATTTAATAAGAAAAGTTTGAAGCAGAAAATAAGGTTGTTGCAAGAATTAGATCCTTGCAGAGTGAGAGAAGTGACAGGTTTGCATGGTCATTCACTGGCTTGTCTTTCCAGGAGAGTATGCCAGAGTGTTTTTCATCATTTCAGGATGCTAGCAGTGCATCATAATAAAGTGAGGAAATTAGTTAGAATGTTGTATTATGCTAAGAGTCCAGCAATTATGCTTAAACAATTATGCGCTGCTCTTTTGCATGGTTCTGAAATAGATGTGAAGAATATATGTGAAGAAATTGAGTTTTGTTACTTTGGAAGTAAAGAGGAGAATGTTGAAATTGACCAAGAAGAAGAGGGTAATGTGGAAGATAGTGTACAGGTTTCCAGTACAGATAATTTTCAGAAGGAAATTGCGACGTTTCAGGTGAAATCAAGTGAGAGGCCTAATTTCACTTGTGTGTGTTGTCGACGCACTTATTATAAGAATCAGACTAAGTTAGTGGATTTATATGCAAAAAGTGAAAGGGAAAATAATAGTGAATGGAAGGATTTTGCAACATACTTGATGGTAGAAAATTGTTTTGATTTGGGATTCGATCAACGTGTGTGTACTTATTGTTGTTGCAAATTAAATCAAAACCAGATGCCTGCTAGAGCAGTTCATAATAATCTGGAATTGGTTGAGATTCCTTCTGAATTGAAGGATTTAAATACTTATGAATCTATTTTGATTCAAAGTATCCATCCCTTTCAGGCTATTGTAAGAATGGAGCCAAAGACAGGGAAATTGCCTCCATCAGATTTACAGAGAGGATTAAAGGGAAGAGTTGTTTATTTGCCTCTAGATTTGAAGAAAAACATTAACACAATCGGAGTAGAAAAAGTGGAAGAGGAACCTCTGGTTATCTTAGTTAATGGGGTTCCGACAAAGAATAAGAAAATATGGCAAGATTTAGTAGATGTTAGGAAAGTTAAAAAGGCAACATTGTATTTGAAAAAAAATAATAAATACTATAAGAATGTATATGTTGCAGAAGAGGAAGTAAGTGAGGAAGAGGATAGCGATTTGTGTGCTGGTCAAATTGAGAAAGTAGAACCCTCTACTAGTGAAGAAATATATGAACATTATAGTGTTCATCCTTTGCATTCCAAGGAAGTCATGGGGAATGCTATTGAGTTGTTTCAAATGAAACAAGCCAAAGGGAGTCCCATTAGTGTTTGGGAGGAAAGTTTGGAAGCTCGGTGTTTCCCACAGCTTTTTCCAACAGGTCAGGGAGGAAGATATGATGAGCGACCTCATCAAATTCCTGCTTCTGAATACCGGACTTTGCGATTGTATGCAGGAGATGCTAGGTTTCGACAATGCATTCCTTATTTGTTTCATCTCCTGTTTGAAAGCGATCTGTCTGGACTGTCATATGCAGTGAACCACATCTTGAAAAGTGGTATACACATGCAAAACATCTCGGCAAGTGACTTTATGGATAAAGTCAATGTCCAAGACAGTATTTTGGATTCTCACCTGATTAATCTCATGGCGTGTCAGCGTGGTACTAATGAGTACTGGTACCGTCGTCATGGTGATTTAAAATGTATGCTGAGGAACTTAGGTACTCCCACATGGTTCCTCACTCTGAGCTGTGCCGAGTATGGCTGGGAAGACTTACTTGAATTTCTACGAGAGGCAAATGCTAACGTAGATAATATCGAATTCAAGACACCCGGAGAACTGTGCTCTTTGGATCCAGTCAATGTATGTAGGTACTTCAATCATAGATTTGAAGCTATGATGTCTTTCATCATGAATAAGAAGAATCCACCTCTTGGAGAGGTGTTGGATTTCTTCTGGAGAAAGGAGTACCAAGCAAGAGGTGCTCCTCATATACATATGTTGCTGTGGATCAAGGATGCACCTAAATTTGGAACAGATCCAGAAGACTCAGTGATGAGTTTCATCCAACAGTATTCTACGTGTGCTGTTCCAAACGCAAAGGAGAAGAAAAGCCTAAGAGAAAAAGTTCTGCGTTTCCAAAGCCATCAATGTGGAAAGTACTGCCGTCGTAAATTCCGAAACAAGGACAAGTTCTACACTAAATGTCGTTTCGGCTTTCCACGACCGGTGATTTCTAAAGGAAGAGTAAACAGTTTGATGTCTTCGCTGCGACACAATGTCATGAAGAAATCACCTAAAAACACATACAATTTGAAGAGGAACGAAGAGTCCAAGTACATCAACGACTACAACCCGGTGATTTTGTCCATGTGGAATGCTAACATGGATATACAGTTTGTGGCTGATAACTGTATGGCTGTGGCTCGGTATGTGACGTCTTACATCACCAAAAAAGAGAAGACAGAATTGAAGGATATGTGGGAGGACATTTCCCATGAAAAGAGCCTCAGCAAGAAGTTGTACAGTTTCAGTCTGAAGATGTTGTCGCATCGAGAAATTGGAGCTTACGAATGCTCTGACCGGTTGTCTTCAGCAAGTCTCTATGCCAAGTCCAGGAGTATCGTTTGGGCGAGTCTTGGTCTTGCTGCAACGCGTAATCGAGTTCTCAAACCTGTGCGGGAAATTGAGTATTTGGCGGAAAAGGAGCCAAACAGTACCGACATTTTGAAGACCAACATGTTGGATACATATTATCCAAATAGAAGCAGTCACCTCGACAATGTTTGTCTGTATGAGGTTCTTCAAAATTACATATTCAAGAGGAACATCAAAGAAGATACTGAGAAAGGAGTGTATGCTGTAATAGGAAGTGAGGGATGTCTGGTCAAGCAAAGAAAATGCCACTTGGTAAACCATCGAAAATTGAGTGGCGAATCTCCTGAAAAAAAGGAGTTTTTCTATTTAGCACTTTTGCAACTTTTCAAGCCTTGGCGTGCAGAAGAGGAACTGCTTGGAGATTTCCTCTGTTACGAAGACTCTTTCAATGCCGCCAAGGAGACCATAGAATGTCCTGCTTTTCCCAAATATGTAGAAATGTTGAATGCGGAAATTGAGCAGGAAGCAACGATTGCAGCCGAGATTGCCAGAGACAGTTCTCAGGACAGTCAGAGTTCTGCTTCATTGAGTCAGGATCCACTAGGAGGACCTGTTATCGAAAATGAAGCTGCCACTGCCATGAATGAAGTGGAAAGAGCCATGGCACATGCTCAGGAGGATGCGGTTAACTTAGAAGAGTTGGAAAGACAACTCAACGTTGAGCAGAGGAAAATATATGACGAAGTTACCATGCAAATTGATCATGGATTAAGTCATGACAAGAAAGAGTGCTCATGTACATCGTTGAAGCCTGTCCGACTGTACGTGAGTGGAGAAGCGAAAACTGGAAAAAGTTTCCTCATTAAAGCAATTTCATGCTATTTGCAGGAAAGGACAGAGTCATCGCTGTCTTGTGTTGTCACCGCTCCAACTGGACTGGCAGCACATAACATTAAAGGGATTACTTTACATCGTTTACTGATGCTGCCAGTGGAGCATGACAACAAATTACAATATCACAAGCAATCTGGAGATGCTTGTTTTGAAGTTTCAAGAATCTTGAGGAAAATGAAACTTCTTATCATTGACGAAGTAAGCATGGTTTCCAATGTCATGCTTGCCTTTGTGCATTTGAGAATGCAAGAAGTTCTCAAAACAGAGTATGATGTGTTATTTGGTGGCAAACACATCATTGTTTTCGGAGATCTTTTGCAGCTGACACCAGTGAAAGGGCAACCTGTGTTCAAAATGCTCACGCATGAAGATACCAGGAAGTGCCTAGGCAGCATTGGCAACGTCAATATATGGTTAAACTTCAATTATGCTGAACTGCATGAAAATATGCGTCAGGCGAAGGATGAAGTTTACAAGACTATTCTACAAGATGTTAGAATTGGAAAAGTGACCGAGCATGGGAAAGAAGCTTTACATGCACGATTACTGTCAAATTTATATCCAGAACAAGATGTTGTGCCTGAGAATATTTTTCAGAAAATTACTGAGAAGAAATCTGGAATATGTTTGATGCTAACTCTTGCAGAATGTGCCAAATTCAACAACAAAATGTTGCATTTAGAAAAGCAAGAGATTGTGAAACTGGAAGCTATTGACAGAGTAGAGCATATGGGATCAACAATTATTTTGTCTGAGAATCTGAAAACAAAATTGGATTCATTAGAGAAGAGTATATCTAAAACTGCAGGTTTTGAAAAGACTCTGAATGTGTGCTTGAACTGCCGTATAATTTTAAGAAGGAATTTACATGTTGAAAGAGGTCTGGTAAATGGATCAATGGGTAATGTTGTTGATTTTGTGAAATACAGAAATAGAGATGGAATTGAATTTTTAAAAATTTAATTTGATGGCATTGAGGAAGTACAGCTAATTGGTCGTTGTTCTGCTAGATTTTTGCTTGTAAAAGACTTATATGTTCGCCGTAAGCAGTTTCCTGTTTGCTTGGCATATGCGGTGACAATCCATAAATCGCAAGGTTTAAGTGTAGACAGTGCATTGGTGAATATTGGCAGTTCTGTGTTCAAGGAGGGTATGGCATATGTGGCATTGTCACGAGTTAGAACTTTATCGGGATTGTACTTGATTGAGTGTGATGTCACAAACATTTGTGCGGATCTAGATTGTGTTAAGGAATACAATAGGTTAAGAAGAGAGTATGCGCCACATTTGCCTCAGTATCCTTTGTTTGAGAAACGTGTGGTAGGCCGGAAACGAAGAAATGTGACCAATACTGGGGAGGTTGTAGCAAAAAGACAAAAAGTCAATGAACCTAAAATTACAAGCAGAAACAAAAAGGATTCTGTTGAAGATGTTGTTGGTTTTCAGTTTGAAAACAGTTCTGGTGTCAACTGCTATGCTAATGTAGTGGTTAATGTTTTGTTTTCTCTAGAAAATGTAAAAGAAGAGATTGTGGTCAATTCTGATCAAACATTTTGCAGTTTGTTAAATTCTGTGTTAGAGAAATGTAGCACTGATAGAACAAACATAGAAAGTGTGTCTGAAATTCGAAATCTGTTAGACAGATGTTCAGGCCAAACACAATTCTCTCAAAATATTCAGCAAGATTGTCAGGAGTTTTTAATGTATATGCTTGATGTATTACATGCTGAAGGTGTAGATGTAGATCAGCTGTTTGGGCTTTCTTATCAATGGCAGCATGACTGCGAGAACTGTATGGTATCAAGTACTACTAGTGTAGACTCAGAAAGATTTATATATTTAACTTTGCCAGACAGTAAATCAGTCTCCTTTAATAAGCTAGTAAAAGCAGCTGATCACAACATGGAGTGTAGCCAATGTAAATCTGAAATGATGTCCACATTATTTATACGAACATATGGCCAGTATGTCATTTTAATGTTGGAACGATGTAGGCCTGATGGAACAAAATTGACAACTTTAATTAAAATTTTTGTAGCTTCGCAGTTGTCAATATCAGGAAGGACTTTTGTAACTGCAGCAATTATATATCATGACGGTCCTTCAATAACATCAGGACATTACACAGCTTATTTAAAGTCTAGAAATGGCTGGTCATTCTGCAACGATTCTGTTTTAATTTTCAAAAAAAAATTGCCGTATGACCTTAAAAACTCTTACCTGGTGTTTTTAAAACCAAAATTTTAGGGAAATAATCTCGGGATGTGCTCTGTGGAATTTCAAGAAGTTCTAATGGCTCCTACACAATTTGGCCTTGAGGATAAGTGTAGTTCAGAGACATAACTTCTAACCATAAGACTGGACGTCATGGAGAAATAAGTGCACTTTGAATGAGTTCAGAAAAACTATTTCTTTTTATAAGCTAATTGAAGCAGCCAATCAAAACATAAAGTAGAGGGAATGTAAGTCTGCAATGCTGTCTACTGTTTTACATTGCTTTGTGATTAAAAGTGATGTAGAGAATTAAATAATTGTAGTAGTCATAGAGGTAGTGTAAGTCTGCTTCATAGTAAGCAGTATCAGTGTCATAGGAAATGTAGAACATGACTGAGCAAGAAGGGGAAGATATTACTATTCCAGGATTGTGAAAATGATCTTCAACATTTTAATTCTGAAAGTTGCGGAAATGCCAAATGACGGGATTGGCTTACAAGAAATCCAAGAGTTATAAATGGGTCTGACAAGATTTGGCCTTGTGGAAACTTGTGGTAGAGAGCAAGAAGTCATTTATTGCATGTAACATGTTTTTAAAAACGATGGAGATTTTCTTTCAGAAAGTGGCGGGCTGAAAGTAATAACAGCACAACAGAGTGTAAGCTGTTCATAGGACATCCTTTGACGTCATGGAAAGTAAGTTAACTTTAAGGAGTTCTGAATTCTGATTTGTTATGTTGTATGGGTTTTTTAAACACAATCATTTTGATTGTGTTTTTTTTTCCCCGCTGTTATATGATGAATACCTTCAAGTCACTGTTTTTAGTGAATTTTGATACATTCTGAGAACAGCAAAAATAAACCATTTAACATGTATAATTAATTATGTACTGTTTGCATTTATGATGTATATGTAGAACTGTGTAGGAGGCATGGAGAAGGTGAGGCTTCTGTAAGTGTCAAAGTTGTTGCATGCAGTGCTGCACTTCTGCGTATTCTTTCATATGCTGGACTACATCTGCACAATGAGATACCTAAGCAAAGGAAACACAAGTGATGTGATTGTGAAATGAGCAAAGTAAATTGCACGTATTTCATTTACATCACCTGTGTTTCCTATCATTACGAATCACATTGTGCAGATCAAGTTTAGGTCTGTCCAGGGAAACATAGGAGGTTTGGACTTTGTTCAAGAGTGCAGTGGACATGACTCACTTCATTGGTAGACCTTCACATGTATTATGTCCTCTGTTCTCTTCAACAACTCGAAATTTCATCTGCAACCCTGAGTAGGCCTCACCTCAAACAAACCTCTGGATAGGACACATCTTATTGGCATCCTGAAGTAATCATTTAAAATTTTAGTGTCTTGCGACACTTTTCTGAGACAACAGCAATGCAAAAGATGCACCATGTTTTAAGATAGGCCTCACTTCATCTGCATCAAGATACTGTTAGTTTAAAATGTATATCTTTAGGACTGTGTAGGGGGCCTGGAGAAGCAGAAGCTTCTGTAAGTGTCAAAGTTGTTGAAAAACTGTTTGTCCTTCAATCTTTTCCCTTGTCTTTTGTAATTTTTAAATACGTTTTAATATTTTTCAAATGTTTGTTCTCTCTTTCACAGATTGAAAGTATAAAAACAAAAAGTGAGTAATTTAACGACAATTATAAGGTAAATGTTTTGTACTCTTTTCGTTACATTTCTATCACATTTAACTTCTATTAGTTCCACTGCTTCATTTCTTTAACCCTCAGTTTCCTGCCTTTGCTACTTTCCTCATTCCTTTCTCTATTACCTACTTACTCAACTCCTTCCACTCTTTTTCTCAGTCCCTCTCTTCTCATAGTTCCTCACTCTTGTTCACTCACTCCGTCTCTATTACTCTTAGTGTCTTTGACTGATCACTCTATCACTACTTGTTCATAATGCTTTCTCTGTGTAGTTGAAGCACACTAAGGAGCATATTATGAACACAGCCAATAAAATTATTGCTCTTTTTATTGGCAGAAAACTGGTGCAAAAGTGGTTTTAGCGGCAGTTTTCTGCCGCAAAAGCAGCTTTAGCGACACATTTCTGC
Organism: Lissotriton helveticus; assembly: GCF_964261635.1. Lineage (NCBI taxonomy): Eukaryota > Metazoa > Chordata > Amphibia > Caudata > Salamandridae > Lissotriton > Lissotriton helveticus. The sequence goes on along the minus strand of NC_136072.1, from coordinate 316,398,072 downwards.
CAATAAAAGCTGCAAAACTTTTATTGCCTATGTTGATGATATGGCTCTATGTTACTTACATTTCTTTGCTGTTTCAATTAATCTTTTTCTGTTATTTTTTGTTTTCTGTTTTCTATTTTTTCTCTCTGTTATTCCTCATGTTTTAATCTTATTTTGAACATTCACTCACATTCTCCAAGAAACTCTTCTTTGTTAATGTTATACTCTCTTTTTTTTTCTTTCACTTCGTTATCTATTTTGTTTTTCACAATTATACCCTCTTCCGTCTTTTCTTCGGTAAATAGATCTATTAAACAGTATCTCTTCTTTACTCCCTATAGCTGTCTTTCTTTTAACATCACTCTCTGTTTACTTTCCTTATACTTACTCTTTTTAAAAAAAAAAAAATGTTTTGGTTAGCTCCCGGTCCGCGTACCGGGAAGCTAACCGGGAAGCTAACCAAAAGAAATAGAGCTTGCCAGAGTGCTAAACATTCTAGCAATTTTTTTTGAAAGGGAAGGTAGTTCTGAAAAGAACTTTTTTTTTAATATTTTTGTTGTTTTATATTTTTTTTTATTTTTTGAACATTTTTTGTTTTTTTTGTATTTTTTGAACGATTTTATATTTTTTTTGTTTTTTTTTGGGGGGGAAACAACAAAAAACAGGCATTGAAAAGGGCTCAACAGGAGCAAAAAAAAAATTACTGGGGGCGGTTAGGGCAATTATGGTGTTCATACGCCAGGTTTATAGCATTTATGCTCATGTTGCCACATGCTAACAACGCACGACAGTGCATACAAGAGTGTATCATGTGGCCAAAATTTTCTTGTATATTTGGCACAGTTTCCCGTGCCTCTGCTGGTGTCAATGAAATGGGTATTCTTGATCTGGCCACAGGAGTTGATCTTGGATTTTCCTGCAAATCCCGTATTTCCGCCCGGCTATAATTGAGTGGATGCTTCCTTGTCATGTGCCTGTGCATTGTATGATTTCCGTAACTATATTTCTTATCCGTCCCTCTGGATAATTTTTCTTTACAGATGAGGCAGGTGACATACCTCGCATTGACTTTTTTTTGGCCAGGAGGGATCGAATAAAACTGCCAGATGAAACTGGCTTTCTTATGTGAAACCCGGGGCACCTCTTCTAAGAACTGTGGTTCTTCTCCCTCCTCTTCATCCATTTCTTCCTCTTCCTCCTCAGTGTTGGTCATGACCTGGGGAGGTGGTCCTCTCTTCCCATGAGGAGGTGGAGGTGGTGGTGGGGGTGCACCAGCTGAAGCTACCAATGAAGCCATTTCTGATATAGTAGTAAAGGTCTTCCTCTCACAATGATGAAAGTCAGAGTGAGGAAAGAAGGAGGGGTTTTCATCATTTGGGAAAAACAATACTTCTCAACCAATGAAAAGTGTTATTTTTAGGTCACCTGACCTAGCCTTACATCATTATGAAACCAAAAGTGAAATGAACCAATGAAAAGTTTTATTAACAAGTCACATGACCTCTCACGCTCATGTTACGCGCTGCGGAACGCGCCCCGGTTAGCTTCCGGGTCGCTGCGCTTCGCGCCTCGGTCCGCGCCCCGGGACACTTCCGGGTGCGCTAACGCGGTACGTCACAAGACGCATTACGCGGCAACGCGATACATCGCGCTTTCGCGACGCGCCGCGGATCGCTTCCGGGGAGCTGCGTTTCGCGCCTCGGTCCGCGCCCCGGGGCACTTCCGGGTGCGCTAACGCAGTACGTCATAAGACGCATTACGCGGCAACGCGATACCGTCACTATGTTGATTTCTTACCGGTTCGCGGACCGGGTCGCGGCATCAATTTGAGCTAACGGAAAGCTTCCCGGTTCGCGGACCGGGAGCGAAACAAAAAAAATATTTTAAAAAAATTATTAATAAACATATAAAATATATTTTTGGATTTAAAGAAGAATACATTTTACAGCTATAGATATTAGCTTTTAAAAAACCAATGAAATTCACTGAAAAAACCATAGGTTATAGACCATATATAGTTAGGAATTAGCATTTACAAAACCTTGAAAATTCACTGAAAAAACCATAGGTTATACACCATATATAGTTAGGAATTAGCATTTAAAAAACCTTATTTTACTCACACAAAACCAATGAAATTCCATATATAGTTAGTTGTACTAACTATATATCGCGCACCCGCAATCCACTGCTGATCATGTCACATATTACATCATTCATGACATGGTCAGTGACATCACTGATGACATCACTGATGACATCTCAAATGACATCACTGATGACATCACTGATGACATCTCAAATGACATCACTGATGACATCACTGATAAAATCTCATTTGACATTACTGATCACATCACTGATGACATCATTCATGTGATAATACGATGAACCTCTTCAGACTCTAATATAACCTTAGATACACTCAGTGTAAACAGACACTCACAGACTGTCACTCATCCATGGAGTTACTTACACACCTAGTCAGTCATGCAAAGAATCAATCACAGCTCCATTTTCACAACTATACAGTTATACACACCTTACTTATTCAAACATATACTAAAACATATTTACTCACTTATACAATCCTGGATACAAGTGCACAATGATCCATACAGCCACTCACACATTCACTGGCTCCTATGCACAGTTATTTATATATGTCAACTCTCACATGTACTGTATTTTACATATCTACTTACTTTGACATGTAGCACTGAGATATCCATTCACTCACCAATACACTCATGCACACAGTCAACCGCCCATACAGCTGTTTCCACATGCACTTTTGAACCCATACATCTATGCACAGAGTCATACACCTCCCAGCCACCCACACACACACTCAGTCTCCCATACAAATGCTTGGGCAACCAATCAATAACCCATATAGTTACTCATATAGCTACTGATCAACACATGCAGCAGTTTACAGAACAACAGACATAATGATGCACAAATTAAGACAGTTTAGTCACTAACCCATGCACTCAGTGAGACACATTTAACCACTCACTCATACAGTCAGTCATGCACTTACTAAATCCTTCATCCAGACACTTATACATCCACTCATTCTTAAATATGTAAGACATATTTTAACTTTACAGAAAAATACAGTCACTGGATGTTGTCATCAGTGATGTCATCAGTGATGTCATTTGAGATGTCATCAGTGATGTCATCAGTGATGTCATTTGAGATGTCATCAGTGATGTCATCAGTGATGTCACTGACCATGTCATGAATGATGTAATATGTGACATGATCAGCAGTGGATTGCGGGTGCGCCATATATAGTTAGTACAACTAACTATATATGGAATTTCATTGGTTTTGTGTGAGTAAAATAAGGTTTTTTAAATGCTAATTCCTAACTATATATGGTGTATAACCTATGGTTTTTTCAGTGAATTTTCAAGGTTTTGTAAATGCTAATTCCTAACTATATATGGTCTATAACCTATGGTTTTTTCAGTGAATATATATATAGTTAGGACCTAGTTACCATAGGAAATCCGCAACATTCTATTGGGAATAACTTTGGCGCCGGTTGAGGAATTTGCCTGTAATTTTCCAAACTTTAGGCCAGCTCCGCTCTGCTCCTTCCCTGAAAGTTTCGGGGGGATTCGTGAAGTGGGGGCTGAGAAAAAAGGGGGGTCCCAAAACGTGTTTTCCCCATGTTAATTTCCAAGGACGGTCTGACAAGTCTACAGCCCCAACCGCTGAATGGAATTATGCCAAACTTGGCAAAATTGTAGGGACAGGTACGCAGATGTGCCTTTGCTATATTTGGTGAAAATTGCTCCAGTGTTTTTTTTTTAAATTAACTTCAAAAACACATATATATCTATAGGCGCGCTCCGAGCGCTCACCGGTACGCGTACCAGGGAGCGCACCCGGCGCGCTACGGGTGTGCGCGAGCGGAAAGCTGAATGGCTGTTGGGTGTCTGTCAACATTCCAAACAGTCCGGAGAGTCTGTCATCTTCTGTCTCGGTAGAATCGAGACAGAAGAGGTGAAAAAAAAGGGGGAAATAATTAAAAGGGGGCAGGGTAGACACCCCTTGACCCCCTAGGTTTTTTGAGGGGGGCCTAGAAGGACCCTGAAGGGCAAAATAACTTTTTTTTTTTTTTTTTTTTCGCGGGGTAAGCGCTGGGTGCGTTCCCAGGTGCGCTCTCCAGTACGCGCACCCTGAGCGCACCACGGGGAAAAATAGTGCAAGAAAATAGAGTCAAAAAATAATTTTGAGTGCTTAGAAGTAGGGTAGCTCTGAAAAGAGCTGTTGTGTTATGTGGGTGTTTTTTGTACCTACAAGTAGGTACCAATGCAGAGTCTCATATTCAAGAGGAAAACTCTATTCCCCTCATCTGTAAAATGTACACCATCTCTCCTATAGATGCCTTGCACGTTGTAAAGCAAGTTGTTGTGGTAAATGGAACCCATACCATAGTCTCTGAGGAAAGCAGAAACAGATTTATTCACATGTTTCCTTGCTTTCTCAATCTGTGGACAAAATTGGTTGGATCAGTTCTATTTTTGCCTTTGGCATATATTAGAAAATACCAAGGCAGTTTTTGGAAAAAGTGACATCAATTGCCCAAAGATGTCCTTTAAAAGCATTTCCAGACCTACCCCAGTCAAAGTGCCTAGGTCATTTCCACCACAGTGCACAATTATAAGGTCGGGGTGTGGAAGATGCATAAAGGATTTTATCAATGGTATCAGTTGGTGACTTCTTAATCCACTCTGTCCAATCCACGCAATGTCCACATTTGGTAAATCAAGGTTGTAAATTTCTCTGTTGCCTGCAAATTTTTCACTCCAGAAGACATAGCTATGACCCACAAACCAGACTTTAGGCATCTTAAAAGTAGATGTGCTTCTAGTCAGATGAGTTGTGGAAATGAAATGGCAGTTTGAAAGTAGGAATTATGAAAAAAAAGTGGTTGAGATTCAGTGCAGTTGAAAAACAAGAAATGATTGGTGCTTTTTTAAAATTCACCACTGAAAATTAGGGTGCATGCTTTTTTTTTTTAAGAAGTCATTTAAATGGTTGAGAAAAAGTCATTTATAGAAACACTTGATTAGCTAGTACATTGAGAGGTCAAACACCCTTGCTGTATTCTTTTGCAACATAGTGTGATGAACTTGTGAACTGTGTGCTGGGTTAGGAGGGAGTTACCATGGTTACAGGGTGAATGAGCACTGGGGGGATGGGTGAATGTTATGTGAGTTTCAAAGTCTTGAAATGTACAACCAATTAAAATGTGCAGTTTGGTTTTGAATTTGTGTGGGAACAATTTTGATTGGTTATGTACAAGAATATGGGTCTGAAATGAGTAAGAATCTGTGCCATTATTCTCAGGCTCCAGTGAAAGAAGCATTATTCAGAGATTCTCCTTCTCTTACTCCATCTGTCCTGTTAGTTCTACACTTTCCTTCCCTCATTCTCTCTCTGTTAGCCTCATTCTCTCCGTCCTCTTAGTCTCTCACTCCTCTTCTGTCACACTCACTCCCTATAACTCAGCCATACTCCCACACTCACCTTCTTACAGACCTTCTCCTTTACTTTCCTTCCTCTCTCTTCCCTTGTTTCGCTATTTCACTCTTTTCCCTTCCCTTACTCTCCTTACTCCACTTTACTAATTCCTTCTCTTTCTCCCTCTGTCCTCTTAGTTCTACACTCCCCTTCCGTCATTCTCTCTCTGTTAGTCTCATTCTCTCCGTCCCCTTAGTCTCTCACTCCTCTCCTGTCACACTCACTCCCTATAGCTCAGCCCTACTCCCACACTCACCTTCTTTCAGACCTTATCCTTTACTTTCCTTCCTCTATCTTCTCTTACTTCATTCCTTTACTCTTGTCCCTTCCCTTATTCTCCTTACTCCACTTCGCTTAATCTCCACAACGGCCCCCACAACGCTAAGGATGCCTGGCCTCCACCTTGGGGGTGCCCAGGAGTGGACACCTCACAGGGAAAGCCAGGATGGGTTCCACAGCGGTATTCGTACAAGCGCCTTGAGACCCTTGCGGGTGAGTAGTGCGCTAAACAAGTATCAATTTACATTTTTTTTACATTTACTTCACTAACTCCTTCTCTTTCTCCCTCTGTCCTCTTAGTTCTACACTCCCCTTCCGTCATTCTCTTTCTGTTAGCCTCCTACTCTCCGTCCCCTTAGTCTCTCACTCCTCTTCTGTCACACTCACTCCCTATAACTCAGCTACACTCCCACACTCACCTTCTTTCAAACCTTCTCCTTTACTTTCCTTCCTGTCTCTTCCCTTCTTTCGCTCCTTCACACTTTTCCCTTCCCTTACTTTCCTTACTCCACTTCACTAACTCCTTCTCTTACTTCCTCTGTTCTCTTAGTTCTATACTCCCCTTCCCTCATTCTCTCTCTGTTAGTCTCATTCTCTACGTCCCCTTAGTCTGTCACTCCTCTTCTGTCACGCTCACTCCCTATAACTTACGCATACTCCCACACTCACCTTCTTTCAAACCTTCTCCTTTACTTTCCATCCTGTCTCTTCCCTTCTTTCACTCCTTTACTCTTTTCCCTTCCCTTACTCTCCTAACTCCATTTCACTAACTCCTTCTCTTACTCCCTCTGTCCTCTTACTTCTACACTCCCCTTCCCTCATTCTCTCTCTGTTAGCCTCATTCTCTCCGTCCTCTTAGTCTGTCACTCCTCTTCTGTCACGCTCACTCCCTATAACTCAGCAACACTCCCACACTCACCTTCTTACAGACCTTCTCGTTTACTTTCCTTCCCGTCCTTTCCCTTCTTTCGCTCCTTCACTCTTTTCCCTTCCCTTACTTTCCTTATTCCACTTCACTAACTCCTTCTCTTACTCCCTCTGTCCTCTTAGTTCTACACTCCCCTTCCTTCATTCTCTCTCTGTTAGCCTCATTTTCTCCGTCCCCTTAGTCTCTCACTCCTCTTCTGTCACACTCACTCCCTATAACTCAGCCATACTCCCACACTCACCTTCTTTCAGACCTTATCCTTTACTTTCCTTCCTCTCTCTTCTCTTACTTCATTCCTTTACTCTTTTCCCTTCCCTTACTTTCCTTACTCCACTTCACTAACTCCTTCTCTTACTCCCTCTGTCCTCTCAGTTCTACACTCCCCTTCCTTCATTCTCTCTCTGTTAGCCTCATTCTCTCCATCCCTTTAGTCTCTCACTCCTTTTCTATCACGCTCACTCCCTATAACACAGCAATACTCCCACACTCACCTTCTTACAGACCTTCTCCTTTACTTTCCTTCCTCTCTCTTCCCTTTTTTTGCTCTTTCACTCTTTTCCCTTTCCTTACTCTCCTTACTCCACTTTACTAACTCCTTCTCTTACTCCCTCTGTCCTCTTAGTTCTACACTCCTCTTCCCTCATTCTCTCTCTGTTAGCCTCATTCTCTCCATTCCCTTAGTCTCTCACACCTCTTCTGTCACACTCACTCCCTATAACTCAGCTACAATCCAACACTCACCTTCTTTCAAACCTTCTCCTTTACTTTCCTTCCTGTCTCTTCCCTTCTTTCACTCCTTCACACTTTTCCCTTCCCTTACTCTCTTTACTCCACTTCACTAACTCCTTCTCTTACTCCCTCTGTCCTGTTAGTTCTACACTTTCCTTCCCTCATTCTCTCTCTGTTAGCCTCATTCTCTCCGTCCCTTTAGTCTCTCACTCCTCTTCTATCACGCTCACTCCCTATAACATAGCCATACTCCCACACTCACCTTCTTTCAAACCTTCTCCTTTATTTTCCTTCCTGTCTCTTCCCTTCTTTTGCTTCTTCACTCCTTTCCCTTCCCTTACTCTGCTTACTCCACTTCATTAACTCCTTCTCTTACTCCCTCTGTCCTCTTACTTCTACACTCCCCTTCCCTCATTCTCTCTCTGTTAGCCTCATTCTCTCCGTCCCCTTAGTCTCTCACTCCTCTTCTATCACGCTCACTCCGTTTAACTCAGCCATACTCCCACACTCACCTTTTTTCAAACCTTCTTCTTTACTTTCCTTCCTGTCTCTTTCCTTCTTTTGCTCCTTCACTCTTTTCTCTTCCCTTACTCTCCTTACTCCACTTCACTAACTCCTTCTCGTACTCCCTCTGTCCTCTTACTCCCTCTGTCCTCTTACTTCTAAACTCCCCTTCCCTCATTCTTTCTCCGTTAGCCTCATTCTCTCCGACCCTTTAGTCTGTCACTCCTCTTCTATCACGGTCACTCCCTATAACTCAGCCACACTCCCTCACTTATGTTTCTTTCCTCCCTCACTCAGTCCTCTACTCTCACTTTTTCCTTCACTTTCTCTGTCTCTTCACTCCCTTACTCCCCTTGTCTCACACTCACTTGCCTTTATCCAGTCTGTATCATCACTCTTTCCTCAACATCACTGCTCTTTTCTTACCCTTCCACACCCCCGTTCCTTTACTACATTTTCTTCACTTATCCTTATTCCCCTTGTTCACTCCCCTTCTCCTCACTCACCTTCTTTCAGTCCCCCTACTTCACTTCCCTTCCCCTCTCGTCCCTTTCTTTGCGTTCTCACTCTTTTTCCTTTCCTCTCTCACTGTACTCCACTTCAGTTACTCCTTTTGAATTTGTTAAGAATACAGCTCTTTTTTGAGAATTGGATGTAGTTCTAAAAAGAACTGTTTTTTTCTCTTCTTTTTTAGGTTTTTTTCTGAACAAAAACAAAAACAGGGAATGCAAAACTGCTCAACAGGAGCAAAAACAAGCATTTACAATGCAATGGTCTTGGCATTATTAAAGGTAGAGCTATTGGCATTGTTCATGAATTATTATTATTTTTTTTTAAATCGTAAATAAATGGCATTGTCATTTTCATTGCCAATAGCTTAATCGTTAAATAAATGGCTTTGTCATTTACAATGCCAATAGTTTAATCGCTCGCAAATGCAGGACCTATTGCATTTACACCCACATTGAGCCACCCACACAGAGCCACCCACACAGTCATTCACATAGAGCCCCCTACACAGAGCCACCCACACATAGAGCCACCTACAAAAAAAGCTATCCACACAGAGCCCCCCCACACACACAGAGCCCCCCCCACACACAGAGCCCCCCCCCCCACACACACACAGAGCCCCCTGCAGCTCGCCTCTTCCCCCCCCCTGTACGGGGGGGAGGCTGCGGGGGCCAGTGCTACACCACTGCTCTCCAACATATGCATGCCCAGGGCTTAAAACTTTTAAATAAATATCTCCGAATGGAAGACTACATATCTCCTTTCAGAGAACGCATGGCCTGTTTTAACTCAAACGTACAATTCAATTAAACTGGTTATGGATTAACAGTGTGAACCTTTATATATACATACATATTTTAATCTTGTTTATATATGGACTTGGTTTTAACTATTGATAAAATATGTGTTTAATTCATGCAATACAGAAGAGAGGTACTTCAAATAAATAACAATGTTGCAAAACATGAAAGTCAGGATATTCATGCATGAGGTAAATCAGAATTAAGCGTACAGAAAAAGAAACGTGGATGTTTCAGCAGTAGGACTGTTATACCTTTTGCTGGAAGAGGACCACATTAAGAGAGCTTTGCATTTGTATCATCATTGGGATATCCGTGTAGCGTGCAAAACTAAATAGAGGAGCTTTGTAAACATCATAATGGATTCATTTTGCAATGTGGGTAGCTGTTTATACAGTTCATTGGCAGATTCTAAAGTAAAGTGTTGCATTTAGATAATGTACTGCTTTAAAGCATACTATAAAAATCCCACTCTCCTCGAAATGCACAAAAGATACTGATGTATTCATTAGAATATTAAGTGGGATTGCCGTCTTGATGCCAAGTCCTCAATTACAAATGTAGGACATAAGCACAGAAAATTCTCTCTTCAAGCAGAGGACAGTGGAAGTGGTGACAGAGTTGGCGTGATTGTGTCCACCTTTGGGTGAGGGGGAGAGACTAACACCAGGCTTTGAGCAAGGGGTGGACAGAGATACCCACCTTTAGAAGATGGGTGGAGAGGGACACCCACCTTTGGGCGAGGGGGAGAGAGGGACACCCACCTTTGGGCGAGGGAATTCTTGACCTGGGGAGGGGCGGGGGGGCGGTTAGAAAGTGAGAGACAAGTTTCGGGCACTATTAACCTGCATTAATGCCCCCGAGCTGTCGGTGGCATTGACCTTCCTCCTAATACGGCCACGGAGACCTTTAGTTTAGCAGTGCCTCCGGTGCGGTGCTGTCTCCGACATATGAGGTGCCAACCTGGCAGAGAGCACATTCCAAGAAGGACCCCCGAAACTCGTAGAAAGAAATGGACACGTACCTCTATCCACGGCAGGGGGCTCTTGGAATTAAAGGGGGCGTCTTGGACAGAGGGTGGTGATGGTGGCAGCCTCAGCCTTGCGTGGGAGGCCCGAGAGAGGTGAGAGCCTGACCCCCCCCACACCCAAACACAGACACACACACACACACACACACTGCTGCACCCTCACGCACACACTGGGGCAGAGTCACGAGCCCGGTGCGCAGCTTTGTTCTACTTCTGAACAGAGTAAATTCATGGTTTGAATCCACTCCTGCATTGGTTTACACACATGCACGATTCCACCAGTAATGTGTAATGATATGTAGTAAATATGCTTTCTTCGGTAGAGATGCTATGGAAGGCTGGTGCATGAATATAGTGTTCACAAGCATTACACCGGCCCATTTCCACCCTGGCCGCGGCAGAGATGTAATGGTGCACAGGGCAGGAGTAAATGCTGACCCAGGTTGATAATGCGGAGGTAAGACAGCCGAGATTCGTGGCGGTGTGGACAAACGCATACATAGGTTAGCGGGCAGAAACGCAGTTTTGCTCAGTACACGTGTGTCAATACATATTTACTAGGTACATTAGTGCACGTCGAAAGGGTTATGATTGTGAGCGCTCCTGGGGGCTGCGGCAGCTTTTCAGGAGTACTCCGGAAATGTTTCCAGAATGAAAACTAAGCATTAACTAGTTCCAAAGGTGAGGTAACTCTATGGGAGGACGTTTACAGTGTACTTTGTGAATACTAGTCCACGTTTGCACATACCTTGCATTATATTGTGTAGTGGGGGGGGGGGGGGACACCCAAGGCTTCGCATGGCTGATGTGGGGGTGAGATTACCTGCTTCACATTGTGATACCACGTCACATCACTGGTGGCAGGGGGAAACCGTCTGTCCCGTCAACACACAACACCACGCGAACACAGGCTGTAGATTCTATTCTTAACCGGATTATGCACTCAGTGCAGCAGAAGCCGGAGAAACCACTGACCAAATGTCCCCTGTCTTCCATTCATTGCAGTTGTGTGGCGACTGCCCTGTTCTTTAACAGTGTGCCCGCTCCCTCCTCCACCCCGTGAATCTACGAGGCACGCTCATGGTCATACTACCAACATTTCCTGACCACATTAGAGGCAAGACATACTAAAAACGAGGTGTCGGGACAGTCCGAAGTGGCAGTGTTGCCAGGCCTGGGGGGCTGAGAGCAGCAGAGAAACACTCCTGCTTCTGGGAGCAGCAAACAAAGGTGCAGCCGCCCGGCCTGGGATACATCGCCGAGGGAGACACCCGAAATCAGCAACGGAAGGGATACAGTGCATATCCAACCTACCCATGCCAGCTACCCCCTGCACATTTCAGAATGAGGTAGTTGACAGAACACTATGAAGGGGTATTCAGTGATGAAATGTGTTGTGGAATTCATCAACACTATCGAACATTTTCTTCGGATATAATGTCTATTCAACATGGAGGGAAGACATGCCAGGTTGTAGCCGCAGACGAAAAATGGTTTTGTATTCACGCTATGAACCTCGCTGCCCACTGGAACAAGAAAACATCACAGCGCAAGCAAAGGGCAACAATGCACACTTTGAAACGTTCCGTGTTATGCGCCTACCATCGGCGTGGGAGAACAGATGTCACCACTCAGTTGGCACAACACTCAGTTGGCAAGAGAGACACGTTAACAACTTCATACTGCTCTTAACTGAGCAACCCCTACACCTTTGAAAACAACATCCAACACAACCAGTTTTGAAGCACGACCTGACCCACACAGGGGTCGAACCGTCAAACTTGCCACTCCAAGCGTCACACTACCACCGCTTGAGCCGCGTCATAAGTGAAACGAAAGAACATAGACACCACTGTTACAACGTTTAAACAACAGAGGTCGCAACGAGCCCTGTGCGCCTCACCATTACCGTACATCCTGCGCAGCTTCTCTACACTCCGCAATCTGTCGTCCTTAATACGACCTTATGAACCTGCAGCTGGAAAACAAGCAAACTAAATCCCTGGGCCCAAATCACAGCTTTGCATAGCATCTGCTTGCAACCACGTCCACTGACCCGTGGCACCAGATGCCGACCGCATCCATCAGATAACACTCCACAACCGAATGCTGCGGAATGCCCAGCACCCGAAACATGTCACATACTGTGCCTCACGCATACCACGCCGTGATGGGCCTCCTCTTTGCCGGAGCCCCATAAAGGACGCCCAGGGGAATCCCAATGAGTCCTACCACCGGCTCGAGGCAGCCCCCCACCACAGCGTAGCGGTGTAATGACCCCAAGCCGCGCACACCATGTCTCGGTACCGCATCCCCAGGGCCGCACCAATCACAATGAATACGGCAGCAAACAGGCCCAGCTCATGATGGAAATGAGCCTATCCCACAGCACAGACTCCGAGAGGGCAATGCCAGACGTTTGGAAAAAATCCGATTGGAGGCACACAAAGGAAAGATGGCTGACCGAACAGAGGTCACGCCATGCAGGGGCAAATAGCCTCCCTTGCACAGCAACTGTGACCCAATCTTCGTCTCTGGCCCAATCTAAGATGCACGTTCGCCCAGTCATGTGACTCCGCTACTTAAACAGAACGATAAAATTTAGACACATGCGTGCCAAAAGGCACCTCTGCAATACATCCAGACGCGAGAGGAAGCGGTCCAGCTCAAAAACACACCATGCTCATTGGCGCAACCCAACAGACCCCGGCTCCAGTGCCCGTGCGCTCTGACCGGAAGTTGCCAGACGACTCATTTCAGAAAACATGCACGAGCAATGTCATTAAATGACCATTATGGTGCTTCTGTTTGAAACTCTCCATTCCCAAAATCAAAAAGCTACCCTTTCCTACATCGATGTCTCCTCAATACAGGCCTGCATATGCTGTGGAGAGCCTGTCCACGCGCCAGGTCTGTACTCCTGGAGCCAGAAAGGCACTGATGCCTGGGACAGGAAGCACGAACATTAAAACAAATGTCCACAATGACCAGAGAAACTCAGCCCAATCAACCCGGATGACGCGACAATTGAATCAGAGGAAGATGCCACTTGCAGCACTTGACCCGAATGTCGACTGCTGGTTAATACTCAAGCATTGATCTTCCATCCCGTCCCAAGTGCCCGCCAGTCACCACTAGAGCAATGACACAGAGAGAAAGGACCAGTGTGTGGAGGGCGCCCCAATGACTCGGCTGCCACGGCACAACAAAACCTCCAAAGGTTTAACGCTTCTGTTTCCGGTGGTCACGTCCAACACTGAACGACGAAACACCACCCGAAGAAAGACTTTTGTTGCGACACACAGTACCACTGTCAATCAAATACATCTTGCACATCTAAGAAACAAGCAACCCGAATCCACTCAAGACCCGAGCACAGCAGAATTCTTCCCATAGCGGACACCTAGGCGACCCATTACAGATGGCGACCTGAGCGCCAAAACCAGGCACGCGCCCCCCCCCCCCCCACCTCGGGGAGGCGGTGGAAACACAAATCACCTTCCACAATTGCGGCTGGGAGCCCAACACGGACAAATGTATTGGAAAGCTAGGAGGGGAGGGTGCGGTGTTTGTTGCAGCCTACAGCGGACTTGGCAGCATTACCATTTTGCAGGGCTGAGAGGTGCGCGAGACATGCAGTGTAGTCCGCGAAAGCCTAACAGACCGGGGCAGCCGGCGGCAGCAGTGATCTCCGGGTGCCCTGGGGACAGGAGGGTGGGGGACTGGGTAGAAGAGGCGGCGACAGGGTCCTGCGGCAGAAGACGATCGATCCTCACCTCACCGCAGACGATAAAAAATGGTGCCCGCCAGCTTCCGTATTTTTCGGATTCGGGGGCGTGGTTTTGCTGTTTTGAGTGACAGACAACGTCACTGTCTAAAGAACAGCAAAACTTACGCCCCCAAATCCGAAAAAGACGGGGCTAAATCGGAGTGACGCATCTCTCCTCCAATGGCTGGCCTCCGTTTAGGAAGCCAGCCAATGGAGGAGAGACAGGGCAGGGAGGCGGGTTCCAAAGCGCTACTAAGGGACATTAATTCTCCGACCCCAGACTGCGCAAGCGCAGCCTTTAGGTCCGAGACCTAAAAAGGGGAAAAATTAGGGCTGGGGAGGGCAGCGGTGTTCTTGCCTCCTGCGTGTAATGAGCTTGATGCTCTGCTCACCATAGCAAAGCATTTCATCGCATTGCTTGCACTTAATAGTAATGTCACTAAAAACAGGCTGAATTTTCGGAATCATCTCCAATTCCGCTGCACGTCCTCTCCCTGATGTTGTGGCTCCTCCAGTCGATGTAGAGGCACCATCCCTTGGGGGATTACGTGCCAGGTCTCGGACACTCTCCCGGGTATAGTTCTGGGGGTGCCTCCGTTGGACGTGGCGAATCATTGTGGAGTTGCCAAAACTGTACTTCCTTCTTGGGTCTCCTCGGGAAAGCACAGTTTTGCAGATTTTGCATTCCACTTTAGGAGCATTCACCTTTTTTAATCCTGCAGGTATTGAAAAAAACTTCCAAATAAAATGCTCCTTGACCTTGGGCTGAGGAGGCTCTTCCTAAATGAAGTCTTCTGACTCTTCACTGCTGCTCGGTGCTCTGGCAGCCATTCTTTACACAAAATGGTACAACAGCAAATAACAGGTCTTGCTGTCTCCAAAGTCAAAGAAGAAGTGAAAAATAGTTTGTAAAAAAAATGTGTAAAATAAATAATAGTTATAAAAAACAGCTAATAAAAAAAAACAGTTTAAAAATCGTAGGTTACAAACTCGATATATAAAGGAATTAGCTTTTTAAAAAACTATGAAATTCACTGAAAAAATCATAGGTTTCACAATCGTTATAGTTAGGAATTAAAAAACCTTTGAAATTCACTAAAAAAAACATAGGTTTCACAATCGTTATAGTTAGGAATTAGCATTTAAAAAACCTTCGAAATTCACTGAAAAACCCATAGGTTTCACACCAGTTATAGTTAGCTGAACATTTTACTCATACAAAACCATTGAAATTCCCACGTTATAGTTAGTTGGACTCATCAGTGATGTCATTTGAGATGTCATCAGTGATGTCATTTGAGATGTCATCAGTGATGTCATCAGTGATGTCACTGACCATGTCATGAATGATGTAATGTGACATCATCAGCAGTGGATTGCGGGCGCGCGAGTTATAGTGAGTCCAACTAACTATAACGTGGGAATTTCAATGGTTTTGTATGAGTAAAATTTTCAGCTAACTATAACTGGTGTGAAACCTATGGTTTTTTCAGTGAATATATATATATATATATATATATATATATATATATATATATATATATATATATATATATATATATATATATATATATATCCACGAGCACCTCCTTTGTGAGAAAAGAGTGGAAACCACAGCTTTTAATTTTCACTATAAAAAACAAAGATTACAGGGACGTTATAGTTGGGCTCAGATTTCATTTAAACAAAACCATAGAATTTCAACAGTTAGTTACCTGAGGTAACTATAGCTTACACCCCCACAATGCACTGCTAATGACCTCACATATTATATCACTCATGACATGAATTGCTAAGTTTTTTTATATTTTATTTCCTAACTTAACATACCTGTAACCTTTGTTATTTTAAGTACATTTCTAAGGTTTTTTTAACAACTAGTCGCGTTTGCAGAGTGGTGGAGAGAGGGGGAGGGGGCCTCCGACCAGATCTCAGCAATCCTGTTGTGTTGGACTTACTGGAGATAACAGGAGGGGTCCTTTGCCTCCAAGGACCCTCGGCATCGAAGGTGACTTCATCCCCAGCCCCCTAACCAGTAGGGCACCAGTTGGAGCGTTTGCAGAGTGGTGGACAAAGAGGGCAGTCCTCCAAAGACCTCTCAGCAATCCCACTGTGTAGGACTTACTGGAGGTAACAGGAGGGGTTCCTGGCCCCAAAGGACCCTCAGCATCCAATGAGACTTGTGGTATTGAAGCAGACTTAATCCAAGGAGTCTTGAAATAGTTTATTGCATATGAACTCCAGCCAGCATGTGAGTACACAAGGGCCCAGGACCTTTCCCCAACTGCCATTTCAACTGATCCACAACACATAAACATTCTGGAACAGAATCTACACTTATGCTTTACCTAATACAATTCTGGAGAACTAACAAACAAGGGAAATGAAAGATATAGGATACCACACAAAAAAGAAGAGGAGTAGAACAACAAAGAGCAAGAAAATAAAAAGAAAAGAAGAGGATACCACAAGACTTCATACCCCAACTAGTAGTGCACCAGGAGGTGTGTTTGTAGAATGGTGGAGAGAGTGGGAGGGGTCTCTCACAACCTCTCAGCATTGCAGCTGTGTGGGATTCACTGCAGGTAACAGGAGGGGATGTTGGCCCCCAGAGACCCTCAGCAGCCCACGGTACTTCGTCCTTCAATCAGTAGTGCGCCAGTAGGCATGTTTGCAGAGCGGTAGACAAAGAGGCGGGCCTCCTAAGGCCTCTCAGCAATTCCGCTGTGTGGTACTTACTGGATGTAACAGGAGGGGTACCTGGCCCCAAAGGACCCTCAGCATCCAAAGAGACTTCATCTCCCAAACAGTAGTGGGCCTGTAGGCGCGTGTTTGCAAAGTGCTGGACAAAGGGGGTGGACCTCCAAAGACCTCTCACAAATCCCGCTTTGTGGGACTTACTGGAGGTAACGGGAGGGTTTGTTGGTCCCCAAGGACCATCTGCAGACAAGGGGTCTTCATCCTCGAATCAGTGGAGTGTCAGGAGGTGTATTTGCAAAGTTGTGGTGAAAGGGGGCGGGCCTCCAGTGACTTCCTCGGCCAGGCTTTTGAAAGATTTTTTTTAAACTTTTTTAGGGAAAGGAGGCAATGTGGCCCCCATTCCCAATTTGGCCCTGGGGATCTATGTTCCCTTTAAGGTGCACACCTGTCGGCCACACAGTTACACTTTCACTCCTGCGCACTTCATTGTGAGGTGCGCGCATTCTCCTAAAATTCTCCATCAATTAGGAACATAAGGTTGCTAAACAAAAGCCACATCCATAATTTAGTCCTCTTTCTATTTAGCTCCCACATGCAGCACTAACATTAATCTGGTTTGAATCTGCACATGAGCCTCACAAATTCACTGATCGCCCCTATCATCACTCCTGTTGCATGGTGCATGTGCTTTTCCAGAATGCTATTGCACATTTAGGAGTTTACAGTACTCTTGAATCTAGTTGGTTGGTTGAAAGCTTTATTTCAATATGCAATTATATCTTGAAAGCATTACATACATTTAGAAACTGCAGATCAACAATACAAATGTCTCAAAAATTAAGAACAAGTAAAAATGCCATTTTATGCATGCAATAAATTAACTAAAACTGGATTAAATTGAGATAGACAATCAGTTTCTGCGAATCAACCATGACCATTTTAAAAATTTGGAGACACCACAAACTATGGGAGGGGAAGTGTCAGTTAACAAGATGCGTAGCGCCACCACGTGTTGGCGTGTCCCCAAGCGTCTAAATAGGGGTTTAAGCCAGCACCTCCTTGGACGAATGTAGTCTGGGCACTCAAAGAGGATATGCGCCACCGTCTCAGGCCTTGTAGGGCAGAAGGCACAAAAGGGCGATAACTGCACTGGCGATTTCCATCGTGATAGAAGGTCCCCTATCGGAAGAGTGCCTACTCTAAACTTAAAGTAAAGAGCCCTATCAACTGGCATGGTGATCAAATCCAGATAGGGTTCATAGGCCACCACGTCCTTAATTCTTAGAAATGCTGTGGTCGAATTGCAGTGGCTTGGGTTACCGATAAGTTGGGAGGACACCCAGTCCCAGTACAGTTTTTTCAGGATAGCCTTGGGTGGAGCAGATTTTGTAACCCAAGAGTCTCCCAAACCCAGCTCCCCCAAGAGGTTTTTAATATCCCTCAGCCACTTGATCTTGTGCCAGCCCCCCATTTCCATCACCTCGGACAGCCCATCAGCATATGATTTTAACTCTGGAACCCTCCACAAACGAGCCCATAAAAGCAACAGCCGGAGACGAGCCTGGTCCTTGATCGACTTGCAGCCCACATCCAAGCATACCGGGACTGTGGGGGTGCTCAAGGGGAGAGCAAGTAGGTCTTTAAAAAATTTGCTCTCCGACTTGGATAGGGACTCCAAGTTACAAAGGCCCCATAACTCCGCCCCGTAAAGTGCGGAAGTGACTCCTCTTGCTTTATAAATGTCAATTGCGGGTGCCACAAACTGTTTGGAAGAGGCGCGATACTCCCTTAACAACGCACCCCCTACCCTTTTATGGCTGAGGACCATCTTGTTGATATGTGGCGTCCAGCTCATAGTGTCGCACAGGCGTATTCCCAGATAGTCAAACTCGGAAACTTTCTCAAGAGGGACAGAGTTCAAAACTGGAGGGCGTCCTGGTTTCCGTGGTGGATGCATAATCAGGTATTTTGTTTTGTCCACATTGATCACCAATCCCCTTGCCAAACAGAAATCCTGGAATCGGGTCAAAAGCTTCTGAAGACCCTGGGGAGTCTTGGCGATGAGGAGGGTGTCGTCTGCAAACAACAGTGTAGGGATCCGTACGCCCCCCAGGGAGGGTGCGTCCGCTGGTTCTTGAAGCAGGTGCTCTACCACACCATTTACGTACAAGGAAAATAGGGTGGGAGCCAGCACACAACCCTGACGGACGCCCCTACAAACCGGGATCCTGTCAGTCGTTTCCCCATTCTGGCCCCACCGCACCTGGGCATAGTTGTCAGTATGAAGTTTTATCAGGAGCGACAGAATGTAGGGGGGCAGCCCAAGACCCTGCAAGACCCTCCAGAGTTCCTCCCTGGGAACCAGGTCAAAGGCAGTCTTTAGGTCAATGAAGGCCAAATAAAAACTGCCCTTTCCCAGTTCCACCACCTTCCAGTGCAGAAGCATTAGTCTAAAGACTTGTTCTATAGTACCCGTTCCTGAGCGGAATCCTGCCTGGAAATCAGATAGGATATGGTTTTCATCCACCCAGTGGAGGATCCTCCCTAAAATCGCCTTCCCCGCCACTTTTTTGTGTCGAGTCAATCAAGCTTATCGGCCTGTAATTCCCTGGTTTGTCCCGACATCCCTTTTTGAATATGGGGACGACCTCCGCCCCCCTCCAAGATTCTGGGACAGATCCACCCTCCATGATGGCATTCAGAAGGGTGGAGATCAAAATGCCCCATTCAGTCGGATAGGCTCGGAGTAAGTCCCCTGGAAGCCCGTCAGGGCCGGCTGCTTTCAGGGGTACCACGGACTTTATTACATTTACTACCTCCTGGAGGGTGAAAGAATCAAGGACACTATCCCTTGCCAAGATGGGGGTAAAACTGGCTCATTAAGGGGCCCTTCTACCGGGGAATATAAGGCCCCAAAACGATTGGACCAGGTCTGGGACGGGATGGTACAAGTCCTCAGTGTGTCATCGGGTCGGTTCCTAGATCCCACCAGGTTCCAGAAACCCCTGGCATCCTTCCCTTGGCTGGCGGCCAGAAGGTCCGCCCAGAACTTTTCCTCCCATTCTTTTTTTGCTGTTTGTAGACTCTGGGAGTAGAGCTTCCTGGCCTCCCTAGTCCTGGTGTGGGATTTTGACTTAACTGCCTCCACCAACATTTTCTTCCTTACCCTGCAATTATGGGTATACCAGCCCTGTCTTCTCAATGGCCTTGTCTTAGCCCCCTTTTGCCTAGTTGGTGCACTAAACAGATTGCTTATGGCCTCGATCAAGTCGCAGAACTTCCCGGCCTCCTCCACTGGGCCTCCCTCAGAAATAGCCAAATTGCGTTGAGCTGCAGCCAGGAGTAGCGTTATTGCCTCAACCTTCTCTGAGGAGAGCTTAAGCTTTGGCCACTTCAACCGCCTGCCACAATGCGAAACAGATGTATCCCCAGAGTTGGCAGTGACACAAGATAAGGGGCCCCCTATGCTATCTGACCATCAGGGAGTCAGAGAGAGCAAGTTGTGATCGCTCTCGACGGACGGAATAATTACCATGTCCCTCGCCGAGCTCCTTAAACGCACGTCAAGCAAGATATAATCAATTCTTGACGTGTGATCGGGCCTGTTGTAAGTATGGACACCCGCCTTATCCGAGCGTGACCTCCCATTAAGTGCCCTCAGATCAAACTCCACATTAAGGGTGTTAATCTGAAGTGCCACTTCAGTCCACCTCTTAATAGTGGTTAGCTCTAAGGCCGGGATCCCCCTTCTTTGATCCTCCTCCTCCAGATCCAAAATGTCGTCCGAGCCCAAAGGCTCGAACGTACAATTTAGATCGCCTGCAACCAAGGTGCATGACTTATATGGGGATGTCCTTAACAAGCCCTCCAAGAGAGCGATTGTGGGCTACTGTCTACCACCCTTTGTGCCCCGTGCATAGATGTTATAGATATTCAGGATGGCACGACCCCGGGCATCTTTTAGGGTGATATTGAGGAGATCAGGACTGTTGGTCTGGTGGACCTCTACCCTACAATTTAAAGAAGTAGCCACCCAGACGAGGAGGCCACCCGAAGGGCGTCCCCTCCCTGCTTCTGGATAGACAGCTGGAGTAGAGTAATAGAAGTATCCTGCCTTGTGGGTGGGCTCCCTACTCCACGTCTCCTGGAAGATACAAATGGAATACTCTTCCACAAGAGCATTCCAGTCGGGCAAGGCCAGCTTTCTGGCTATTCCAGCCACGTTCCAGCTGAAAACCCTAAAAACTGGATCCGTTACAGCTGGGACGCGACTGGACTCGACTTCGCAGTCGGCAACAACCCCGAGCGGGACAAAAAAACTACTGCCCACTCCGTTGATAACCTGCCCCCCCTCAAGTTCCCGGCTGACAATTGGTACTATAGAGTTTCCTGTTGGGGAGGGCAAGCTGGTCAGCCTTTCGGTAGAATGAGCAGCCCCTCCCAATTTGAGGACCCCCGAGACCATCCCACAGGCATCTTCAAGTCAATACCCCGTTTTACCCCAGTTCGATCCTGGCCAGGCTGCCTGAGGGTAGAACTGGGGTGCCACCGAATACCATGGACAATCACTAGTGCTGTAGCATGTTTCCCCAAATACTGGCCTGATGTAATTCATGGAGGGCCGCGGGTAAAAGTAAGTCAAGTCCACCACGCCAATGCCCGGACCACCCACATACTGCTTCTGGTTGCAGATTGTTTGTGCTACTCTGTTGTCTTTAAAATTAACTACCACACAATCTCCTTCCAGTCGTTTCCTGCTCTGTCCTACCCAACCTACCCTGCGCACTCCTTGAATCAACCCTTCCATACCCCTAGGTAACGGTTTGTTTGTTTTTAACCAATGCAGAGTTTTATTTTTTAGGGTCTGGTGGGTTTCAAACTGAGCATCCTTCAGGGGAGGGACATTGACAAGAACAGCAACATATGGGTGGCACTCCGGGGGGAGGTTTACTGGGGGGCTCTTGTGAGTAGCTTTCGGAGTAATATCTGCTGGAGGACCGGCTCCTAAATGACTCGTAGTAGGTTTAGCTAAGGGAGTCGGCCCGACTCCCTTGCCGTGATCAATTCCCTGAACCAGTTGCCTAGGCTTAACCGAGTCCCCACCCGCTGGCAGCTTAGCATGCCTGGTTTCTTATTCGGAGCTTTAGAGGTCTTAGGGAATCTTACGTGGACCTGGGCAGTATGAATGGTAGATCCCGGTTTAGCCGTAATAAAAACCTCAGGAGTAACGGTCAGGTCCTTACATGCTACAACAGTAGGTACAGACGTTAACAATGATGGGGCCTGCACTAGATCTGCGGGTGCCCGATTTCCCCTAATCCCACCCATGTTATCCTCACTGGCTCTAGACTGGAGTTTGATGAGCGTTTTAAGTGAGAAGAAGTTGTCGAGGGTGGACTGCTCAAATTTATCTAGCCTATCCCCCAGGCCCTTAACTTGGTCAATGAGCGGGACTAGTAACGTTTTGATCAGGTCCTCGAATTGCTTAAGGGAAGCAGAGGCCTGTGAAGCTGCAGATTTGTCTGGGGAATTGGAGTTTACCTGCACGGCCTCAGGTGCCGTTCCTAGAGAGAGATTCCCTCCTACCCTATCGGGGTTCATTAGAACTGAACCATTGCCTGATTTAGTGCCCAGGCCCCTTGCCACTTGCTTCCTGGGGCGCTTATACAGTGTGGTGTGACTGCCTTTCCGCGTGCTAACAGCCCATTTCCTTTTTTTCCGTTTTGAGGAATCTTGGGCCATGCACGACAAAGACAGAGCCTGGGGAGGATCTTGATGTAGTGGGTGCGAAACCTGACCGATATCAGGGCAAGGGAGATCAAAGGTACAGGGGCCCAAGACCACAGGACTATTTCCAGGAGATGGTGATTGTACTACCAAGCTCTCCAGCCTGTCAATGCTTGCTTTTATAGCAGACATCCGTGGCTGCTCAGAAGTGTCAAAAAGGAGAGGGGAAGGGTCCGGCACAGTGGTAGGAGACAAGACCTGTGCCATGGAACCAAGAGAGGAGCGTCCGGCCGGTAAGTAGTCCTGAGATAGGCGACGTTCCGTCATCGCTATCTCCTTCTCTATAACAGCCGCTACTCTGGTTATAAATTTGTCCATTGTTCCTGTCACTGCACTCCCAGCAACTCCTTCCCCCCCACCCCTAAGACTTTTCCCCGACCGAGTAGACATGATGATGGCTGCTCCCTCAGCCGGTGATCAAATACCTTTACATAGGGGGCGTTGCGAGCGGGGGCGTGTCTCCCAGGGGGCGTGGCCAAGAACACCTGGTCAGCGCAGGGACTCCTGGTCTAGAGAGTCCCTGCTCACGCACCACCTCTGAGGCTCCTGGAATCTTCCTCCGGCACAGCAGCACTGGAGCCCAAGCAGCGACAGCCCCTCACAGCTAACTGCGAAGCAAGTTGTGGCGGGTAGCGGTGGTATCCCTCAGCAGAGGGATAGAGGGCGGCCTGCGCGATGTATCCTCCTCCGACAGCAGCCAGGTAACAAAAGCGTTTGGTGTCCCCAAATCTAGTAGCCAGAAGGATGGCTCAGTCAGCTAAACAATTGTTGCAGGCATATTCAGAGTACTGGTGATCATGGGTTTCGATCGTGCACCGCACGCTCCGCATTTCATCCTTCTGAGGTTACTATTCTGAGAACTATAAAATGGTTAATAGTAATAACTCTACAATAACTAGTGGTATGAAATGCTATGTGAAAACACAGAAATAGTGTACCATTAGTGAACTGTTCTATGTGGGAAACCGTGCTTTCTTGTGCTACAGTTGATTCACAGAGAAATTTGACAGTCTGCAGCATGTCTTACAACAGTTTCCTTAGAGCTGCATGAATTATGATTGAAGGCAGGTTTATAACTAAGGTGCACTGTCAAAGTTGTGTGCACATGGACAACTCTGTGAAAGCAGTGCACTATCAAAGCTGTGTTTTTTTTATGTATCTTTTTATTTAAAGGAGAAAAACAAGAGGGAATAGTATACATATCGGGCGTCATATAATACGATACATAGCAACGGTGCACAGGAGAATAGGCCAATGTGACATAGTGAATACACGGAGCGTGAGGCATCAACATGAATAGGTAGACTTAGAACAGAAATCAATATAATCAACAACCCCGTTGAACTTGTACTAGCAAGGCCCGTCCACCCACGCATACAGGATAAATAGGACCATAGTAGACACCCAGACATGTGAAAAATAGACTCAGAGTGGACAAATCGCCTCTCGTAAAAGGGGAGGGAAAGAAAAAAGGGCCATAGAACTAAATAAGGAAAAATAACCCCCCCCCCCATTCCCTCCACCCTGCACCCCTGCAATAACTACGGCCTAACCCCACTAGCAGCGTGCCTGTTGCCCAACAACTAAAACCTAAAGGAAGGAAAAGAGTGGAGGAGGAGATGTCATACAGGCTCCCGGTCCCCTTTATTCCCCGCCAGAAGCAGACCCCCCGGAATATAGTCAGACAATGTGAAGCCGCAATTAAAAACCAAACGGGGGCGTTTTAAAGAACCGTCCGACTCCCGCATTATTTCGGCTACAGGTCCCGTGTCAAATAAAGCCTTTGTTTCAGACCCAGACGATTGAACTCAGCCTTGGCCACTACGATTTTTCGTGCGAGTTCCCACCGCTCGGGCCGCCATCTCAAAAGGAAAGTCAAAGCGTTCAAAAGAGTCAAAGTCAGTATAGTAGGATCGAGTCCAAAGTAATAATTTTCGAAGACCATGAATCAAACGGAGATGTCCGTCTACCAAGGATAAGTTACAAAAACGTATTAGAACCAACTGGGGAGAAAAGAATAAGAAATCACTCCGGAAATCACTATGGAAATTATCCTGGAGTATGAGGTTGGCTGTGTCCATCTTGGGTGGCATCGGGGTGGAGTATAGTGAGTTTTCGGTAGTTCCGGGCTCGCTGTCTGTTGTTCGGGGGCCGACAAAACACACCAGGTCTGGTTTCCGCACGGGGCCCTTTGTATCAGGCATGTCCTGCTTCGCGGTTAAAACAACATGTTTCAAGTCTATCGAGGGATCGTCGTCCGGTCTCAAACAAATAGTGTCAACTGTTACGACCATTTTATGGATGGCGGTGGTGACTTGCGAGTGAAGCGCCCCAATGGCGGCCAATACAGTCTGCAGCGACGGCGTACCTTTCTCTCGCTCCATCTCTTCTCACAAAGGGACAAAGCAGCTCTTTTCACCTCGGAGGTCGACTACTCCAGTGCAACAGGCACAAGCAGGGCCGACGTTAACAGTGGGCACTCGTCAATGTCGCGGTCTCAACACCATCGCCTCCAGCGAGGATCCGAGCCTGCCAGCCCCGGGGGCCCCAACAGGGCCACAGGGTAACGGACCCCCGCCCACAGCTACCGGTGCGTCCTGCCGCCGTGTACGTGCAATCAACCCGGCCACCGCACGACCATCCAATCCGGTCAGGATATTCTTCCACTCCGGGCGACCGGACGCCGTCCTTGTCTCGCAGCCGATGTTGTTCAACTCCAACCCGGATGGGTTAGAAAGCGAGGCCCCGGCTTCCACAGTGGAGTAGGCCGAGAACAAAAACACGGCATAACTTCGTCAATCGAGATGATGGAAATCTCGGGATTGCATCTTTAATCTCAGCAACCCATCAGCCATACAGGAGTCTGGTTCGAATTCAGGATAGATATCAGGATTAGTGAGCTTCTGGCGGAGGTCGGCGGAGCCGGGAGCTTACGCGGCCATCTTGGTTGCTAGCGTAGCTCCTTCCTATCAAAGCTGTGTTAGTGTAGCAGTGTAATATCAAATGTTTTTAAATTGTGAATAAATGCAGCTCCCTGACAATTATACATCAGTGAAGCTTTGTGAGTGCAAACTGAAGTCAGCCCTGTGACTGAGATCCATGTCATAGGGGTGAGGATGCAATTTGAAACAAGCAATTTTACATCAGTGGCACAGTGTGAATGCTGCCTCAATTGAGCATTGTGACTGAGGTACATTGTAAAAGTTGTGTAAAAACATACAGCAGGAAGTCCTAGGACTGAAGAGCATTGACAGAGCTGTATGAACGTAGGCTGCTGGCAAGTTTGGGACTATTAATTCATCACAATTTACTTAACTCATAATCTAAATTTTACTGTGCCTTTGGGAACAAATGAAAAATGTAAGATTTACATTTCCCAACAGGGAAACATTTGCTGTCAGGAAGACAATTATTCCAGATTTGAGAGTAAAAAGGAATTAGTGCCCGCATCAAGATTACAAACTTTGAATACATTTGGAGTGTTTTTCCCTTGCAAATTTTGCTGGGCAAAGTGTGACATCATTTGTGGAGGGGAAATACTGCTCATTCCTAGTTATGCTGCTTATAAATGAGGAAACATGGAATATATCATAGTATCCCCAGTTCTGCAGTGCCAACCTCGGCAATACGGAGGAAATACTGCACTCTGTGGTATCTGTATTTACCAACAAAAGTATTACTTCTGTTAGATCTGGGGGTCTCTAGTTGGCAATGGTATTCACCTTTGTCCAAATAGGGACCCTTACTTCTAAGTCAGGATAAGGGGATTACACTCCTTAATAACCCCTGCTCACCCCCTTGGTAGCTTGGCACGAGCAGACAGGCTTATCTCAGAGGCAGGGTGTTAAGCATTTGTGAATAACACAGTAATACAGTGCTAACACTACAGATGGACACAACACAGGTTTTATAAAAAACAAGTATTCTTTATATAGACTTAGACACAAGACGACAAACGACAAAAATCCACAATACTACACTTAAGATTACTTAAAAGATGATTAAAGTCTCTTAGTTCAAGTTGATGGTAGATGCGACAAAGTTCTCAATAAAGTACCTGGATGCATAACGCAAAGTAGACAAAAAGACTCGCAGAAGGGGAGATGCGTCGGTTCCGTGACCTGGGGGAACGGTTGCGTCCTTCCTCAATGCTTGCGCAGAGTAGGGGACTCGACATGAGCCTTACCGATGCGGAGGTGATGCGTAGATTCTCGGCCTGCGGGCCCGTTGCGGTGCGCAAGATGGCGCCTTGATGCGATGCGATGATCCAGTTGCGATGCGAGAAGATGGCGCCCTTGATGCGGCGATGCAATGACGATGCAATGGCGCCCAGGCAGCCTTGCAACGACTGTACTTTGGAGCCGCGACAGGCCCTGCGACACGCTTCTCCGGTGATGCGATGGCGACTCTCACGATGGCGTCACGCTTCTCCGGTGATGCGACAGCAGACAGCTTCGATGAACACCCGCTTCCAGGGAGATGCGACGAAGGTTTGCTTTCTCCGGCTTTGCGATGATTTCAGCTGCGGCGGCGGCACGCTTCTTCTCGATGCGTTGCGCTTCCATCTCCCAGCGGCACGCAAGTGACTGGAGTCAGAATTCCCAGAAAGGAAATTCAGGAGGGAGCTGGAGGTGAAGTCTTTTGGCCCTGAGATTTCAGCAGGAGGCAGGCACAGTTCAAGCCCTTGGAGAATATTCTGTAGATGAAAGTCCTTACAAAGTTCCTTCTCCTTTCCCTTGGCAATTTAGCAACCACTGCAGGCCAACCCAGCAAACAGCACACTGGCAGAGGGGCAGTCCAACTCCTGCAGCTTCCTTGGTTCTTCTCCTTGACAGAAAGGTTTCTTGTTCCAGAAGTGATCTAATTTCTTGGGAGCAGGGTCCCAATACTTATACCCCAAAATCCTTTGTTCTATGAAGGCAGAGAGGCCTCTGCCTAGTTCAAACCAGTTCCTGAGCACTTTGTTGACATGACTCTCTTCTTCCTTTCACTGTGCAGGGCAGAGACATCAGCCGCCCCACAGGAGGTGGAGCCAGCACAGGGGAGGTAAGATACAGTTCTGGAGCACTCTGTTGACATGATTCCTTCTCTCCTTTCACAGTGCAGGGCAGAGACATCAGACAAGCCACAGGGGGTGGAGCCAACATTGTAAAGGGAATACCTAGCCCTATTAAGGTCCCAGGTGCACTCCTTCCTACCATCTGGATGTAAATCTCTCTATTCACCACTGGGCTGTCCCAGCCTGTCTCCTGGAATTTCCCCAGCCCTTTCACACACAAACCCAGACAAGGAATACACAACTCAGCAGAGGCGGGCTCAAATGGTTAGGCAAGCAAATACCTGCTTTCTAAAAGTGGTATTTGCAAACACAGGATATTAAAATAAACTTTACTAAAAGCTGGATTTTATTATTCTGAGTTCAGGCATACTAAATTCGAATTTCTACCTTGTTCCCTGAGTCAGTTAGGATTGTAAGAATGTAACAATCTTAACTGCCCATTCTGGCCTATGAGAACAGGTAGCCTTCAATAGTGAAAAACGAAAATGGTTGTAATTCACTATTAGAACATGCTACACACATCAGAGCATGTCCTACCTTATACTTACAATGCACCCTGCCCTTGGGCCTACCATAGGGGTGTCTAATATGAAGCAAAGGGAAGGTTTAGGGACTGGTAAGTGCGTGCACTTGGCCAAGTCGACATGGCAGTGCTAGACTGCACACAGGCCTTGTAATGGCAGGCCTGAGACATACTTTACAAGCTGCTTCTGTGAGTGGCACAACCAGTGCTGCAAGCCCACCAGCAGCATTTGATTTACAAGCCCTGGGCACACATGGTGCACTGTACTAGGGGCTGACAGATAAATCAAATAACCCATTATTGGAATAACCAATCAGTACATCAATTTAACATAGGGAGCACTTGCACTGTGGCACTGATTAGCAGTGGCACAGTGCCCAAAGCATAAATCCAGCAAAAACATATCAAAACAGAGGAGGCAATCCGTCAAAAATGGAAAGGAGACTCACGCCAATGATGTCAGGTCTAACAACTTCTTAAAATAATAGGCAACCCTTAATGAACTGCTGTTAGGATGGATATGAATTCCGCAAAATTATAAATACTGTGGCATCGCCCATGTAAAACTAATTATTTATTTTTATGGGAGTATTGGGAGGCCAGGTTCTGAGAGCATTGTCACTTGTTGCAAGGGGTTACCCCGAAAACTCTCAAGCATGTCTGTTCATGTTCCTACTCATTTGATAGATGTGTTGTAGTAAGTTAGTACCTGCAGACCACCAAATGGCATGTTAACACTGGCAGATAAAAAATTAGAGATTCCTTATCATTTATTCAACTAGAGTATATTCTTTACCTTTACTGATTTTAAGTGCTAATATCATCCATTTTAAGGATTCCAGACATGATAGCCGTTTCTGACAGACTGATGATAATGTTTAGATTTTTCTGGTATTTAAGTTGTATTTATTTAAAGTAGAATTAGCAACACAGTATTCATCTGCAAGGAGATTGATTTTTTTTAACCAGGGAAACTGTTGTAGTCAAAGAGGCTTGAGATGTAAGTGCTCATTTGCAAATTTATTAAGCTCCTTCCTAATCCCTCTTCCACAGGGCAATGCATTCTTCTGTTCTGTCATGTTATTCAGATTCAGATTCAAAATCTTTATTCGAGTTCAACAATATTTCCATAAAAGTACAGTCAAATAACAACATATTACAATAAGAATAATCCAATAAGAGAGGGAAGACAAGTAAATAGAAAAACTTAAAAAAAGTTTCCAATTAAAACGGGTCCTCCAATAATACAATGCACATTAAAAAGGTTCAGATGCAAGACAAAAATTCATCAAGAAGTTTGTTTATCAAAGTTAAAATACAATAAAAAAGCGAACGTAGAAGTAAACAGACTTCATGGAGTGCACATTATGTTACCAGTGCCCAGTGCAACTTTCAAAAAGGATCTGACCCGAAAGGTTAGCTCTTCATCTTCCAAGGCAATATCCTTCCTATAAGGTGCCTTATAATCAATCTCAGGTATAGCCTTAAAGTATGGTATCAAAAACCTTTTGGTGTATTTTAAATAGTAACCACAGAAGAATAAAATATGCAGCATAGATTGTCTATATTGACTATTACAGGGGCATGACAAATAATCAAGGTTAGAGTTGTACCCCACAGGAAAGCTAAGCAAAAATTTCATTGCATCAATCCTCAGCCGAAAAAGCAAACCCCTTTCCAAACGACCAATGGGTTTTAGAAGATAGCTGGATGGGACGTGGGAAATGTTCTCAATATGTATATATCTAGCAACAGAAGTTTTCTGAAGCTCTTTGTCGTATCTAGCTTTTCTGTATAGTGCGTATAATGCCTTCTTTTTTTGAATTTTTTTTATTTGGAAAACCTCACAAGCAGCAGTACAGTCAAAAGCAAACACCAGCCGAAGAATCACAAAGCACCAACTCAAAAAGATTCAAAGCCTCGCGCAGCGGGTGACGACAGTACAGTTATCTTCAGTCCGGCTTAGTCCATTAAATCAGGATTCATAGATAGGTTGTCCACAGTGTCTCAGGAGAAAGAGGTTCCCATTTTATAATAAGGGTAGAAGGATCAAATGGCCAGCGATATCGCGAAATCGTAAACTAAGCAAGTCTTAAAACAGGATAATAGGCTTCAATTGAAATGCGCAGTTGGGAAGTCAAAAACAGGACTTGAGGCAACAATAGCTATGTACTAGCACTCGACACCATACTCATGAAGCAACAGTAATAAAGCATATACGTAAGTACATATTACAGGAGTCTTCCCAACATGACTAAAACCCACCCCAACTATGAAAAATAGTCCAAAAGAGAAAGGACACTATAAGAAGAGAAGAAAGGAAAAGTAGGCCATAGAGACAAAGAAATAACGAAAAACACTTCCCATCCCCCAACCCCACATACCAGCAGAGGGCTACGGCCCACCCCCTCCCGTAGGCATGCCTGTCGCCCCAAGAAGACCCCGAAAGTGGAAAAGCCCGGAGGAGGGCCCCAGCCTCGGCCCCAGTCCCACCCCCCCACCCCACTGATCGAAAAGCATGTGAGCCCACCAAGATGGAAAGTGAGCATCAATTTACGTTCATCTCAGCCCCCCAAAATCACAGTCAAAGCCATGGTCCACATCATAACTAGGATCACCCAGAAAACGCCGCAAACAGTCCACAATCAACCCTGGCCAGTCCGAGCAGGTACAGACAAGTTCCACAGTCCCCGAGCAGGCAAATCCGATGGACCCGCTGTCGCAATAGGGGCCACACGGGCCCTCAGCAAAGAGTGCGGTACAAAGTTAACACTGTTCCTCCATGGTTCACCGTCCGTTCTCAAAAAGGCAAGGCACTTTTGTTCCGGAGGTGGAGCAGCCGGCAGGCAGGTAACAAGGGCGGCAGACATGTAGCTCCGGCCGCCGTGCTCACTGGTTTCACATCCCAACTCTGGACACCCCAGGGAGTCCTCGACATCGACCCACTGGAAAGGGCCGGGCATCCAACCTACACTGTGCGCATCTGTCTCTGTAAATCCCATGGCAGGAGCGACGATCGCCTGGGAGCCATCGATGACCAACCACCAACGTTGCAGGGTGGAGTGCAAATCCGTAATGGCCGATAATACATCCCTCACTGTGGGTTCCATCCCTCCGCCGCCAACGTGCAAAACACTGCCCCTCTCAAAGGAGCCTCCGAACAGGAAACGGAGCAGTTCGATCAGGCAGCTAGGACAACAACATCAGACTGCGGCGCGCATATGGGTCATAATACGAACCCACTCACTCGCTCAATGCCGCGCACCGCTCACCGGCTGTAACCAGGCGAGGGATCCACATCCGATGTCCGCCTCAGAAGGTGCGCGGTCGCCCACTGGCAGCCCCTAAAGAATGGCCGGCCTAGGTTAGTCACTCCACTGTGCACCCCAGTTTATTCACCTCCACAGGCGCCAACTCAAACCTACGCCACAAAGCTTGGGGGTCCAGAGCTATGTCGAGCCCATCCGCCCACTGCTCTGTATGCCCGACGAATGTCGGCTCGGGTTACCGATCCAATATGGCCGACCAGGGCCGATGTTGATCACTTCCACGGCGGGTGCAGTGCAAATCGAGGTCCCGGCTCGCCCACTGTAGAGGCCGGAATCTTCACAACGACGGTACGCGGCCGTCCGGGGCAGTTTTCAGTGCAGAGTCACACGGCCGGTCACCGCAACCGTTCATCTACGCGGGGCCACAGCGGAGATGCAGGATCATTGCCAGGATGAGGCGGGAGGCGAGGGTGAGCGGCGGAGCCGAGCGTCTAAGCGGCCATGTTGATCGCCGTCGTGGCTCCTCTTCCCTATAATGCCTTCTTAAGGGTTTTCTTACTTATAATACCAAAATCAGAAGGATATAAAACAAATATTCCTAATTCACGCTAGTTAGGCTTTTGCAAACAACAAGGTATTCCCATGCCCCTATCACATTTTAAGCAATCTGTTTTAATTTTCCTGGTGAGTTGTGCCCGGGGCTCTTCCAGACTGTGAACCAGAATAGTGCGGGACGAGCCTTGATGTAAACTTCAATGTATGGCAGATCAAGTTCACTGTGGCAGGCGTACTGTGAAGAGGAGATAGGAGCACCCAGGATTTTACAGCAAAATCTGTTCTCTTCCACCTGGGTGCTACCACAATTGGTAAAGCCCCAACCTCCTGCACCATAGATGGCAGTTGGAATACATTGAAGTTTAAAGATCTTAACGATGGTAGATACGACCTCCGAATTCCTAGGATGGGGCAAACCGAGTATTATATTAGTGGAATTAGAAAACTTTATCCTGATGTATGCCACATGATCAGCCCACAGTCCATTAGAAGCAAATACCAACCCTAAATAGGGGAAAGTGCGAGTGCTTTGTAAACAGTCTGAGTCTAAAACAATTGGCGTGTTAAAATACTTCTTTGTGCCACCTGCCATTAGAAAATATGTTTTTAAATTGATGCGTAGGTCCAAACTAGCCATGAAATCAACAAACCCCCGCACCAAGATGCGGAGAGCTTTTGGGGTGCGGCCCATTAGCACTGCAACGTCAGCATACAGTAGGGTGGGACGTTTGTTGCCATTAAATCTAGGGACATCATGGGTGAGTGTTACAATGACTTATTCAGATCGTTAATATAAAGTATAGAAAGGAGAGGGGCCAGTACACAGCCGTGCCTGACCCCTCTACCAACCTCAATATCTTTCAATACCTCACCGCCCCTACCGATACGCACCCGGGCATGCAGGTCTTTATGTAGATAAGCTAAAAAATGTACAAGGGACTCGTCCAGGCCGTAGTTTAAAAGGATAGTCCAAAGCTGTGACCTGTTGACAAAGTCGAAGGCCGAGGTAAAATCCATGAAAGCTAAGTATATAGGTGATTTTTTTAGCTATGGTGTATTTACCAATAATCAAGTTGAGGTTGAGGCATTGCTCAACAGTGCCAATATTACTTCTGAACCCCAACTGGCAGTAATGTAAAATCTGGTCTTCCTCGGCCCATGCCCTAATCTTATTGTACAGGACCCTCCCCAAGATTTTCAGCGTGTTATCGATCAGGGAGATCAGCCTATAACAGCTTGGGTTGGAGCGGTCACCCTTTTCAAAAATCGGCACTATAATACTGGTGGACCACGTTTTGGATATAGTGGAAACTGTTAAATTATTAAAAACGTTCACCGATAAGGGCGCCCAAAAATGTGGTTGATTTTTAATAAGGTCGATGGGCAAACCGTCTGGGCCTGGGGCTTTGCAGCCGAGACTCTGTTTGGTAGCCTCCTCTACTTCTGACAAATTAATTGAGACCCTAGTGGTAACTGCATACTCATTAGGGGCTATAGTTGAGACTAGTGCTGAATAAATCTTAGACAATTGCGCTTCCCATGTCTCACTGGCAATATTACAACTAATTGAAGACAGAGGATGTCCTAGAGACCTCATATCTTTAACGGCTAACCAGAAATCCTTCCCATATTTTGTAACGTAACTGCGCAGGCAAGATTGTCCCAACGTTCCCTGACTATTTCCTCCTTTCTAATCGAGATAGCTACTTTATAGTGTTGTCTAAGTGTTTTAATGAGGGTTCTATCTCTAGGTTTTTTGACAAGTGCCTTTCGAAGAGCTGTGTTAGCTATGGAGCAATCAGTGTTAGACCAACTAGGGCCGGAGTGTGTTTCCTTGATGGGCCTAGATAACAAGGTTTTAACGGCCACACATAGCTGTGTAAAAGCAGCGGGTACCGCAGAATTATGTACCTTAAAAGACAGACCGGTATTAATGAATTCCGGGTATGTTCTTACCATCTTACCAAATAAGACTTTATTATCTGTACCATGCCAGACCAATCTAAGGTTATCAGTGGAGGGGGACAAATCCCTTGCACCACACTCTTTACCATAGATCGGCCTGGGGGCAAGACTCAAAGTTAGGTTGATGAGGTTATGATCCCCATGGACAGTAGGAACAACCTCAGCTTTTAACACACATTTTTCTAATGAAGAGGAGATAAAGATGAAATCTATGGTGGCGGCCGAGCCCCTGCCTCTGTATGTAGGTTCTATATGGTTAGCTCTTGTAGATACTGCGGCAAGCTCCATCACGTCCAAAAAGTTATTGGTGCTTATATAATTTAATAATAGGACCCCCCTATTACAACCCCCAGTTTATAAATTATTGCCTGAAATTTGTCATTTTTGGTGTCCAGGACCCTAGCACTACCACCTGCCGTAATATTAATCCAAATTGAGAGACCTCCTGCCGGTCAGCCAGAATTTGGAATAGGGACTACAGTATTAAAACATTCAAACCCCTCCAGGAATAACTGCTGTGTGGCCCATGCTTCCTGAAACATTACAATATCCTGTTTTTGGACTAGCTCCAACCAGTCAGGTGAATTCAGTGTAGATGCCAGACCCGCAACATTCCAGCTTAATATTCTCAGAGTGGAATCCGCGTCAAGCACAATTGAAGTATCAAATTCACGAGGTGGAAACACAGTTAAAAAGGGAGCTGGCTCAGCTAATACTGGTGGTGCTATTGGGGGAGGCAGTCAATCCTGGCTATCCAAACCCGACAGTGGCAAGAACCTATTGTGTAAAGAGAGGGAAGGGGCGGCAAAGGGAGCATCAGAAAGTGTAGCTCCCAAAGAGGGTTCATAAAAATAGCCCAGGGGTAAGGCCCATCTGCTAGAGGCAATATTGAAATGGGTCGCCTGTGCCATTATTATCGATTTAGCCACTGACGGATTACGAAAATTGATGACTATACAATCTCCCTTGATACTCTTTAGGGACTGCCCCACCCAACCAACTCTGCGTACCATGATAATGTTATTGGTAAGTGACGCCCTAAACCCTTTGTGTTTGGATAGTAAATCAACGCTTTTGTTACGTAGTCGATCCCACGATATAACTTGATTAGCCTTAAGAGGGGGCACATTTGCCAAAACCACAACAAAGGGCAGGCATCCTGGGGGGAAATTTAGCACCTCCCTACTGCCATTTGGACTTAACATACGTGTAGTATCAATACCACCCTCACATGATATGCTACCTCTTAAGACAACACCGGTCTAGGCTATAATAGGTGTACTGATAGGGTTAATAAGCTAGGGCACATTTTTAACAAGTAAGCTTTCTACACCACCATTGTTAAAGGTTCTATTTTCCACACTGCTACGCTCAAGCGCAAAGCACTCCTTAACTTTATTATAAACACCACAAGAATCTGTAGGTGGGATAGGTTTGGGTACACAGGAAAGAATGTTAGGATTAGAATTGTGCACATTGTTAGATGGTGCAATTAGGGCTGTCCTCCCAGATATAACAAGTGCAGTAGAACTATCCTGGGTGCTTGAGTTTGTGGCAAATGATTCAGGCTGGGGCAAACGTTCCCTCAAAGTTGCAAAGTGGTTGTCGAGTAGATTTTTTACACGCTCAAAGACAGTATCCACAATACGGTTAATGGGGATTTCTCCGTATCTGCAACTTTCAGTGGAAAGCAGGCCGGTTTCAGTCTGAGTACTACTAGAACGACAAGGTTTAATAATTGGCGGGTGCACAGAAGCAACAAAAGTCTTGGGGATTGGAGAAGCGCATATCCAAGAACTCAGAGCAGTATGAGATGTACTAGAACGGTTGGGTTGCTTCCTCTTGGCGCTAATGATTTTAGCAGGCTTTCTTTTACGTTTCGCCCCAATGATTGCCTCGGGCTGCCGGGGTTTCCAGAGGAATCCAGTTTGGTAAGGGAGCGTCACTTGTAACACCATCAAGGAAAGCCTCTGAATTAATATTAGTACTGTTGAATGAAGTAGCGTTGAAATTGGTGCCCATCAAACTACTGGGAGGAGGGAGTGCCCCCATGCCGAGGGACAGACGCCACTCGGTCAGTTCAATCTCGTTAGACACAATACTGACAGCCCTTTCCAGCATGCTATCAATGGTTGTAGTGGCAGGCCTTAGTGGCGGCTGTCCCCTCGTTTTCCCATGATTATGACACAGCTGTTAAATTGAAATATGCGCTCTCACCTCGAAGGTTTGCAAAACACCAGCATGGGAGGGGTGGCCCAGCCCAGTCTACTCCGGGCTTTGACGGGCATGCCCACGCGCGTACCTCGCTGCGGGAGCCCACCGGTGCTTAAGTGCCCCTCCGGGCGCCTCCAGGCACTACTGGCGTGACGAGGCGGTGCAGGGGAGTCCAGGGTAGGCATGGCTTGGCAGTTCGGGCTGGACTGTTCCCATGAGGCACAGGGTCAGACTGATTTGCATATGGCCATGTCTGAACTGGGGTGGCAGAGTGGGCTAAAGAACGGTGATGGATTAAACCCAGATCTGTTGACTGGGTGTGAGTGTTTGATTGGTTCAGAAGCTCCGTCCATCACCACCCCCTTTTGTACCACTTTGTTTGCCATAAGTTGGCAGGGTATGCTCAGACGTGAGTCCCTTGCTCACTTTGCCACTGGATTCAAGCAAGCCTGGCTGAAGACGGCTGAAATGCCAGAAACCGGTCTTAGGAAGCTTGTTTCCAGTCCTGGGAAGGCATTGCTTGGCAGTTCGGGCTGGACTGTTCCTATGAGGCACAGGGTCAGACTGATTTGTATATGGCCATGTCTGAACTGGGGTGGCAGAGTGGGCTAAAGAATGGTGATGGATTAAACCCAGATCTGTTGACTGGGTGTGAGTGTTTGATTGGTTCCGATGCTCTGTCCATCACACCCCCTTTTGTACCGCCCAGGTCATAGTATGTGCAGGATCTGAGGATTTCCACCTGCTGGTAATAAGATTTTTAGCTGGATCAGTCCCAAATAATTGAAATGGGATGTAACCTTGTGTTTATTTCCCTTACTGTACCTCCTTAGGATGCATACTTCCCACGTGATAGTGATGTCCCGCTCTGTGCAATGTATCAATCGCTCCTCTTCTGTCTTCCAGTATGGTGCAAGTCGGTGACAAACCCACAACATATGCAATAAATCAGCATCACCAGCTGGCAGCAGGGAGAAGTGGCGTAAATGCGCCTATAGTATATATTCATTTTCTCAAGGGTAAGATAGGCTCTGTGTATGACATACAGATTTATCAGATGGAATCTAGCATTCCGAGGGATTTTAACTGAGCTTTCTAGCACCACCTCCGATTCTCTCTCAGTGTAGGGGCGGCCAAGATCAGTCTCCTACCTGCCTTGCAACTGCACAAGAGGTACCGCTGTATGTGTGCGTAATGATACCGCCAGCCAGTGGATTAGGTGTTTGCAGCATCCTAGAATATGTAGATATTGTATGGTGAGATGTGTGGGTGGTTTGTTAGCCATGTCACCCCAGCGGTTATTTAGGGCCCTTACAAATAAGCCGTGCAATAAAAACTGTTTTGGAGGGAGTCCATCGTCTTCCACCTGGGTGTCATAGTGTAAGAGGGTACCATTATATAAAGGTCGCTCATCGTCTGAATGCCTGCCACCTCCCACTCTGCAAGTTCCACTTTAGTGGTGAACCTGCCACATCACGGTGTGACTAGTATTGTTAATGCTGGGCATACCGGATGGTGCGACATGAAATGTATAGGCACTGCCTGTAGCAACGGTGAGCGACTTGAATGAACAGTGGCTGTGGCAATGGGGGCCGTGCGCACGCTTGCCCATGTCTCCAGCCTCAGTGTCCGACCTTGATCGGCGATCAGCAATGGTGCCGCTCGTCTCCTACCATCTCCATGTGTCCTCCGGGGAGTCAGAGAAATACATAGCCCCATTTGCAATCACTCGGAGCCTGGCAAGGTACAGCAGCACATATCTCAGAGTCCATTCACGGAGCCTATGTTTTACAGCAGTGAATGTGTTGCGCTACTTTTGAACCGCCACCGTGTAATCTGGGGAAAACATAACATGTGCGCTCCCTACTATCTCCTCCGGGAGCTTCTTTGCCTCACGCAAGATGGCATCTGTGTTGCAGTAGTGGAGCACCTTGAATACCATAGGTCTGGAATGTGATCCAGGTGAAGGTCTGCGTGCTAGAACTCGGTGTGCATGTTCTATGGTAAAGTACGGGGAAAGGGCCTGGGGTTGCACGAAGTCACAAATCGAATTCGCTACATAGGTGACAACATCACAATCCTCAACTTCTTCTGGCAGCCCACTACACATATATTATTCCTCTGTGATCTTTCTTCCACATCTTTAGCTCTCTTTGTTCCAATATGTGCAAACAGTCTGACAATTGCTTCAGTGAGGAATCAATGTTTTGTGTCGTGGGCTGGATTTCCTCCACTACCTGCTCCTTTGATGTTACCTTGGCTGCGAGTTTACGATGATCAGCTCTCAGCAATGTCAGATGCGTGAGAACTCTTATCTATTCTGGATTCTAAAGAGGTGCTGGAATTCTCTATGGCAGCCAGGAAGGGCATCAAGCTTGTTTTCCATTCCTGTGGATAAGCCCTGACTCTCAGACCTCATGGTGGCTCCCCCAATGCAGCGCAAATCCTGCCGCCATGCGCAGGGTTGTACAGAGCCGATTACCTCATCCAGCCAATTCTGTGTGTGGACAGAGAACACTAATAAGCAATTCCAGCAATTGGAAGTCCAGTGTGTGCCTGCGAGTGATCCCCTGCAAGTTGTTTCACTCAGCCAGTAAAACTCAGCACCCCCCCCCCCCCCCCCAAGTGACAGGCACCCAATTTTAGTGTGGCAGAGTTCCAAGACACACTTTTCACAACCTCTAAAGGGGCGGGCAAGGTAATGTTTCCGAGATAGTGCCAACGGGCACGTGTTCTGCAGATATCCATCTAGGTCTAATCCGCAACCATATCAGCAGTGATTGGCTACCCTAACTATGACGCAGTGAGGCAGGCAAGTGGCGCTCACTTCCTGCAGTGTGAAGGGTTCTGACTGTTGTGGTCAGGCCTCAGGCCTGAACCGACTTCCAGACCCTTCAGCAGGCCCCTAGCGCCAGGATGCCGCGCCTTGCCAGCAGTCTGCTACTACCAAACAGGGTCTATGGCAGCACTGGCATAGACCCGACCCGACCTCCGGGCCACGTGCTAACCCTGCCTGCCACACAGCAGCTACAGTGAGAGCTCACGTAGTATAAATATGCCAGGCAACTCAGGGGGGTGTTAGCTGGCTAAGGCACGCAGCCCAGTATCCCCGCGAGAGGTAGAGCCAAAGTGTCCGTGGTGTACTGCTGTGAGGCCTGGGCCAGGTCTGACCCCCGGGCATCTTGCAGAGCTGCAGTTGTGTAGAAAGCCTCCATGGCACAGTCTTATCCTGAGCAGGTGTCTAATTATGCGGGCCGGTTTAGGCCTGATCAGGACCCCGGTGGTGGCCCTGCCCAGCCTTCACGCGATATGCAGCCGCAGAGGTGTCCCAACACCTCAACAGGCCACTGCAGTTCGTTCCACACCTCACTGTGGAACTCACATACAGGTGGTGTCTTCCTGCAGCACCTGTCACCAGCACGACACTCCATGGGACAGGCTTCCGCTAAGGTGGGCTTATCTAGGCCCGCTGCCTATGATCTGAGCCGCTGCCGATGCCCCAGTCGAGGCCCTCAACTCTTCACTTGCAAACAGTCCGTGCCTCGCTTCGGCGCTCCTTGGCCTCATAGCTGGTCGCAAGTAGGGGGGCCGAATCACGCCTGGCTCAGTCTGCACAGCCCAGTTGCAAGTCAGCCCACCCTCAGTGATGCTATCACTGTCCAGGGGACCGCAGCTGAGGGGCACCTCCAAGGGGGTGCCATTGGGCGTCCCAGGCAGTCGCTGCATGAGCCACCATGGGCAGACTGGCCCAACCACCCAACATGAGCACACAGGCCTCAGGCGACACTTCTAATGATCTTCCTGTCGCCGCATGCCCACAGAGGCAAAGTCTCCACAGTGTCTTGGGGAGGAACCAGGAGACTAGTCCAGGGCTCGTCAGGAGCAGATGTCCGCTGTCACCCAAGATAAAAAATGGATTGTGGGGAACAGGGGCGGAGCCTTGCTAGAGATCGTCCGCCAACTTGGCCCATTCAGCCATGCTCCCCCTTAGTCAGCCAACTTTATCCCACCTGAATCGTTGAGCTTTTCTGGTCTTCAGTCTTTCCTTCAAATCTGCAATAAATGTGCCAACGAGTTCCTGTTCTGCCTCTTTCTTAATTTCAAATTGTATTATATCTATTTCTTCCAATACTGTTTTCCTATATATTTCTGCATATTTTACCAGAATCTCCAACAACTGTTTTGAGGCATCATTATTTTTCTCTACGCACTCATGTAACATATCTGGGTTAATGTTTTCATCCGCCACAGCTTCTTCCTGGAAAGGTTTGGGGTGATCTGTCAAGTGAGGGAGGGGGTGGTATGACAAAAATGAGGTGTCCCAAATCACATATTACATCACTCATGACATGGTCAGTGACATCACTGATGACATTTCAAATGAGTGATGTAAAACGTGAGGTCATAAGCAGTCCATTACGGGGCATAAGTTATAGTTAGCTCAGATAACTATAACTGCTGAATTTCGCTGGTTCTGTACAAGTGAAATCCGAGCCTAACTGTAACGTCCCTGTAACCTTTGTTTTTTTCAGTGAATTTCTAAGATTTTTAAAAAGTCTATTACCTAACTATAACGTCCCTGTTACCTTTGTTTTTTTTAAGTGAATTTCCAAGGTTTTTCAAATTCTATTTCCTAACTATAGTGTCTCTGTAACCTTTGTTTTTTATGTGGATTTCTATGGTTTTTAGCTAGCAGGTGCGTTTTCAGAGTATTGGAGAAAGGGAGCTGGGCTTCCAAAGACCTCTCAGCAGTCCTGCTGTGTGGAACTTGCTGGAAGTAACAGAAGAGGTAGTTGGCCCACAAGAGCCCTCAGCAACAAAGGGGAGTTCATCACCCAACAAGTTGTGCACCAGTTGGCACGGTCGTAGAGTTGTGGAGAAAGGGGGCGTGGCCTCCGGCAACCTCTCACAAGTCCAGCTGTGTTGGACTTACTGGAGGTACCAGGAAGGATAGTTGGCCCCCATTGAACCTCATGAGCCAAGGAGACTTCATCCCCCAACTAACAGTGTGCCAGGAGGTGCCTTTGCATAGTTTTGGAGAAATGGGCCGTAGCCTCCGACAAACTCTCAGCAATCCCGCTGTGTGGGTCTTACTGGAGGTAACAGGAGGGGTACTTGGCCCCCATAGACCCTCAGG
Organism: Lissotriton helveticus; assembly: GCF_964261635.1. Classification (NCBI taxonomy): domain Eukaryota; kingdom Metazoa; phylum Chordata; class Amphibia; order Caudata; family Salamandridae; genus Lissotriton; species Lissotriton helveticus. The sequence goes on along the minus strand of NC_136072.1, from coordinate 316,356,785 downwards.
AGTAAAGTGGACTACTTCCCCCAACTAGTAGTGTGCCAGGAGGCACGTTTGCAGAGTGGTGGTGAAAGGGGGCGGGGGCCTCTGGCGACTCGCCGGTCATCCTTTTTTAAAATATATTTTTGATATATTAAGGGAGGGGTCCCACCTTGGGCACCCACTCACAACTGTTGGCGACCAGGGGAAGCGGGCATTGCTTTCACAGAGAGAGAGCTGCTGAACATGCTGCTCCCTCTCTGTGAAAGCAATTCTGCTATGCTTCCAGCAAGCAAGAGCATTTTAATTAGCTTGCTTGCTGGAAGCGGAGCATTTATTATGGCTCTCCTGCCAAGCCATAGAAAACAGCTGTGTTCCAGGAGTGGTCTCACCAGGAGATAGCAGGAGCCGGCCCTAGGGGGTGGCGGTCCCCTGGGCCTCATATGGCTCCATGAGGGATGAGGGGGGCCTCCTGACCCTCCTTTTTTCAATCTTTTAGAGCCTTGGGGGTGGGGGGGCTCAGGGACCATCTTTAAAACGAGATGGTCCCTGAGGCCCTCCCAATACAAATTCATTTTGGGCCCGGGGCGGTGGCTCCTGGGAGGTGATGGTCCCTGGGGCAGTCTGGGAGCCAACCCTATTTTTTTGTTTTTGATAATCAACTTTATTGGGTATATAAAACAGCAAAAGAGAATTCATTGGTTGCAGCTCATGAATCAACATATACAGCGGATCTAATCATTAAGACATATAGGCAGGGTCAGTCCATTCCAGTCCAGCATCTCATCTTGTATTACAGTAACGGCGGAGCATAAGACATTCAGTACAACAAGAATTATGGCGGGATCATGTTGCACCATTTCCCCCATATTTTGTGGAACAATTCTAGGGAGCCTCGGGATTCGAACAGGGCCTCCTCCTGGCTGCCGCACCAGTCCACCCCCTCTTCCACCCCTTCACAGTAGGTGCAGCGGCACGCGACCAGTACATCGCTATGTCCCTTTTGGCCACAGCCACCGCAGTCCCCAATAGGCGCTTGTCCATCCTGGAACCATCCAGGCCATCAAAGATCCCCAGCAGCATCCGCAGCGGGTCGTGAGGAACCTCCCGTCCCAGGGCTTGTGTGAGCTACCGCTCCACCCCCTTCCAGAACCTCTCCAGCACCGGGCACAGCCACACCATGTGGTAAAAATCAGCGGGGGATGAGCCGCATTTCGGGCAGTCTGGGGAGGGAACCAGGTGCGGGAGAGGGGGATGGAGATGTTTTGTAAGGTGTAGAGGAAGCGGGGGAGGACCATCATTTTGAAAAGAGCGCTTCTTCCTAGGGGGTTGAGGGGAAGGGTTTTCCATTTTTTGAGATGCGCCTTCATCCGGGCCACCAGGGGCGTGATGTTCAACGCCCACTCAAGTTCCAACAGGAGGGCCCACCATATCCCAAGGTATTTAACCGAGTGGTGTCTGAGAGGAATAGATGATTGCCAGTCATATCACTCCCTGGAGGGATGCAGTGGGACCAGTGTGGATTTGGCCGCGTTGAGCCGGAGCCCGGAAAACCCTTTCGAAGTCAGCGAGGATTCGCAGGCATCTAGGGCCCGAACCCGCTGGGTCTGCCAGGTATCTGCCAGGTATAGAAGCACGCCATCAGCGTAGAGGGCTATTTTGTCTACGTGGCTCTCGTTCCAGGTCCATCCCTGGAGGAGGGGGTCCTGCCAGATGAGCGTGGCCAGGGGCTCCATCGCTAGCGCAAACAGGAGTGGGGAGAGGGGGCATCCCTGGCGCGTGCCTCTGCGGATCGGAAAGGCCTCAGAGAGTGTCCCATTGACAGGCACCCGGGCCCTAGGGTTGGCATAGAGGATCCTGATGAGGCGGCGAAACAACGGGCTGAAGCCCATCGCCTCCAGCACATCTTGCAGATAGTCCCAGCTCACCGTGTCAAAGGCCTTCTCGAAGTCGAGAAAAAGGAGGGCCAGGTATGGGGACAGGCGGGCACGGTGGGCCTAGGCCAGGTGAAGGTGGCGGATGCCATGACGGTTGCCCCTGGCCGGCATAAACCCGCATTGGTCAGGATGGACCAGATCCTGCAGGAGAGGCTTAAGCCTCTGGGCCAGTATCGTGGCGAAGAGCTTGATCTTGATATTGATAAGTGAGATTGGGCGGTAGTCCGCGCAGCTCGTGGAGGGCGGCTGAGTCTTAGGGATGACCACTATCGTGGCCAGGTCCGATTCAGGGCGGAAGGAGCCGTTCTCCGCCACATTCCGGAAGAGGACCAAAAGTCGGGAGCCAGGATATCCCGGAAGGCAGCGTAGTACTCCTGTGGATACCCGTCCGGGCCAGGCGTCTTGCCAGGGAGGAGAAGGGGGATGGCCTCCAGAACCTCGTCCAAGGTAAAGGGCCTCTCCAGGGCTTCTGCGGACTCAGGAGTGAGAGAGGGGAGCCGGGCATTAGCCGTCTAGGAGGGTGGTCAGGGGCGCATCGGCTGGTCGCGCTGCGTAGAGGCGCGCATAAAAGTTTGCAAATGTTCTGGCTATTGCCGCGGAGGTCACCTGGAGGGTACCGTCTTGTGCACGAACCTCCGGAATAATATGATGAACTTTGAGATAGGAGACCAAGTTATGGAGGAGTTTGCCATTTTTATCCCCCCAGCCATACACCCGCGCCACCGACGATCGCCACAGCATTTGGGCCGAGTCCAATGAGATCTGGCGGATTTCTATCCGAACCAGCGCCAACTGCCGGGCGGGGTCCGTGCGCCCCCTTTTGTAACATGCACACACCACTTTGCCCTTGTAACACACAGTTTGCTACCTCTCACATGTTTTTACCTTTGATACTTGCACAAGTGCCACCTTTGACTACGTAACGCTTGTTCTTGTGCCTGAGTGTCTAGCTCTTATTGCAGTATTATACCTCAAATTATACTTTGTTTTCTCTTGTAACTGCACACTTGTCACTTTTTCCTCTTGTGCACTTTTTACTACCTCATGTATTTTTGGTTGCTCACAATTTTTACTACCTCATGTATTTTGTTTGCTCACAATTGTCACTATCACCTTATGTAACGTAACGTATGCTTTTGTAATCTGTTGTGTAATGTTTTTCATTATGTTTCATTTCTGTTCCTATTGTGAAGCGCTCTGACGCCTTCGGGTAAAGTCCGCGCTATATAAAAATGCATAAATAAATAAATAAGCAGAAGTTTGCTCTGCCTCCAGTCGCGCAGCCTGGGACTCCAACTCCGTGAGTCGGGCCAGTTGGTCTGCCCGTTTGGCATGCACAAGCCTCCTCGCCACCCCGCGAATCACAGCCTTGCCAGCCTCCCACCGGGTCCCCGGCGAGGGAACTGAACCCTCGTTGGTAGAGAAGTAGTGGCTTAGCTCCTGTCTCAGCGTGTCCACCAGTGTATGGTCCTGCAGGAACCAAGCGTTGAGACGCCAGACCGCCCGCCGGCCTGTCGGGGAAGAGCCAAGTCGGAGGGAGATGGGGGAATGGTCGGACAGTCCCCTGGGCAAGATAAGCGCTCCAGAGACCAGGTGGCAGTCAGTGGCCGGAAGCAGGAGAAGGTCGATACGGGAGTGGGTATGGTGGGAGGCCAATGTGTGGGTATATTGTGCCTTGCGGGGATTCCAGACTCGCCATACGTCGCAGAGCCCCAGAGCCGAGGCCCAGCTCGATAGAGCAGCAGCAGAGGAAGTCCGTATCGCGGACGGAGTCCCGGTCGTGTCACGTTGGGGCTGCATGACGGCGTTGAAGTCACCTCCAACCACCGTGAGGCCGTGCGGAAGGGAAGAGAGAACTTCTGTAAGGCATCAAAACGTCAGGGGCAGGAGGGCGGGCGGGATGTAGAGATTCAGGATATTTAGAGGGCAACCCTCCACCATGCCCGATATCGCCACATAGCGCCGCTGTGGATCAGTGTATGCCCTGGTCAGGGTAACGGGAAGGCCTCTCCTGCCAGGATTGCTACCCCTCGGGACCCGCGCATGAACCCAGAGTGCCAGACCGTCGCAAAGCCGTACCGGGCCAGGAAGTTGCATTACGTGCCTAAGAGGTGGGTCTCTTGCTTGGAGAAGAAGGACATTCATCGCATGGCGGTGGGCCGCCCTGAGTATGGCCGCGCATTTAATACGGTCCAGGAGACCATTAACGTTCCAGGAGAGAACGTGGGGGCGTCTAATGAGCGTGTACGCCATCAGGGGAGGAGAAGATGTAGGGTGACAGGGGATCGCCGGGGAGCGCACCCAGGAAAAGAGAGCCAGCAGCGCCGCGCAGAGGCAGGAGGAGCCGATCAAGGGCAGTTAGTGGAGCAGGAGCACAGGAGCACTGGAGGTCCGGGCAGGGAGCAGGGGGGGAGCGACCGCCCGCAGCCACCCCCGTGGCGGCCCGCAGGCAGCCGAAAATAACAAAGTATTGGGCAACAGGAGCTGCGTGTCAGGCGTGGACCCACCCACCACATTTCGTCAAAAAGGAGACCTGCAACCAACCACCCGCAGGTTTCACCAACAATGGCCGAGGAGCGGCTAAGCAGAGCTGAACCAAAAAGCGGCCCGTAGGCGGATAAAAACAACAAACCAGTGGGAGCCAACGGGGAAAGGTACTAAACTAAAACGGTTAGTAGGGAGCAGTAGCACCAGTCAAGAGTTTGCTAAGGAGGACCCCCCCTCCATATCACAGGATAAATGCCAACAGCTTTAAACACAAGAGCTTCAAAGATAAGTGTAAGTCAGGATATCAGCAACAGTCTCGCAAATGGCAGAAGAATGTGGAACAAAGAGGAAGAGGAAGACAGGGCAGGAGCACAAACCAAGAGAGCGTATTTATTTTATTTATTTATTTTCCACATTTGTTAAGCGCACTGTTACCAAACGGTGTCCTGGCGCGTAGACAGTTCGGGGCCCATCCCCCACGGGGAACCGCCATGGGCGGCCAGATCTCCAGGCGGTGAGCAAGGCTCAGGCGGCTGGACCTAGCAGACCTGGCAGGTCGGACCCAGCCAGCGAAAACCAGACACCAGGTGACGTTGGTTCAGACCCCCTCATCGTCCGGGGTTCCACGGATCACAGGGCTGCCGGACAAATCTGAGTCCGATCTTGCCTTCCGCAGGCCCACACCCGACTCAGAGGCCCCATCGATGACGACTAAGGAGGAGGACACAGCAGAGGGGGGGCGCCCTGATTCGTGAGCGGAGACGGGGGCCGCTGGGACCTCCCCCCGGTGAGTGAGAGACCCTTCTTGACGGCGGCCCCGCCTACGGGACCCGGTTCAGCGTCGCCGCAGCCTGGGCAACTCGTGGTTCAGGTGGGTTGTAGGCCTCGGATAGGGGATGGGGCCCGCCCAGGCAGGAGGGGGCGCTCTTCCGTAAGTCAAGTCCATGCCGCCTGCGGGCTGTCGAAGAAGAAGGTCTTGTCCTGGAAAAAGACCTTAAGGCGAGCCGGGAAGAGGAGACCATACCGCAGTCCCAGTGCCCTGAGCTTTTGCTTGACCTCGTCGTAAGACCTTCGCTGGGATTGGACCTCTCTAGAGTAGTCCGGGAAAATCATTATTTTGGAGTTCTGGAAGAGCAGGAAGAGCAGGGGGCCCAGGTCCCTGGCAGCCGCCAGGATGGCGTCCCGGTCTCGGAAGTTGAAGATACGAAGAATGATGGGCCGGGCCCCGGAGGCGGTTTGGGCGCAAGTGAGCGGTGGGCCCATTCTATCGCGAACCAGGGGGAAAGCTTCTCTGCAGGCATCCAGGAGCGGATCCAGGTTTCGAGGAAGACGGCGGTGGATCCCTTCTCCACTCCTTCCAGAAATCCCAGGAGGCGCAAGTTGTTTCTGCGAGCCCAATTTTCGGCATCCTCCGCCCTGTTATGGAGCTCCGACTTCAGCGTCTGAAGACGGGCCACCCGGGTTTTGAGGATGGTCAGGTCATCCTCCGCCGTGGAGATACGGGATTCCGCTGCTGTGATTCGCGCTGTGGCGTTTCGGTGGTCCTGTCGGATGAGGGCCACATCCACCCTCACCTCTCCTATCTTGTTTTCCACGGAGGCCTGGGATGTACTGATCGCTTGGAGGATTGTGGACAGATCCCCCCCCTCAGCCCCCTGCGGAGGCAGGGGGCCGGCACTGGATTCATGGTCTGGTTTAGTGAACTGGTCCATTCGCATCTGGGTCGGGGGAACCGGAGTCTGTGGGGTCTTTCCCCTGCCCTTGGTCGCAACGAGCCGGATGTCGGCGTGTAGGGGATGATTCAGTCCCAAGGGCCTACTCCAGAGGGTCAAGCCTCCCGGCTTCCCAGAAGATTCTGAGTCTCCAGGGTCCGGTGGTGGCGCGACACTCCTGCCGCAGGCCTCCAGGCCTCCCCCCGCGGCGCAGGCGGCAAGGTCCAGAGAACAGGGGGACAGGGGGAAGGAAGGGGAGGTGTCGCTCCTCATGCAGTGAAGATCAGAGCGAGCGAGGGACCTCTCAGCGACCATGCAGGGTGGGACGCCGGTCGGCAGCGGACTCGACCGGCTCCTAAGGAAGCAAAGGGGGGCCCCAGTGAGGCGGTCCACGGTGTCCACCACAGCCCCCAACACCACCAAAGCCTCAGGCGTTGGGCAAAAGGTTCCAGTAACAGCAACAGTGGGAGGGCGTGGCGCCCCGGGGCCTCCAAGCTCATGGAAAGCGGGTCTGGGAGGCAGGCGCTCAGTTGGTCCGATGTGCCTGCCGGCTCGACACCTCCAGGGCCCCAAAGGCACCGGGGAAAGGCGCCGGGGCTGGGCAATGGCCGGGCGGGAGGGCTGTCCCCGCCGGCAGTGCACCTGGGGCTCCCAGGCCTCCCAGCCCGCTCGAGCAGCACACGGGCGAGGCCAAAGGGGAGCCCCCTTTCCCGTCCCAAGCTTCTCCTCACCTCTGGGGGACTGCAGCAGCCCCCGGCCGTCCCAGGCCGCGGGGCAGGATCTACCGATGCGGCGACGCCACGGCAGGTTCAGGGTCGGCCTCGCGGGATCCACACGCCGTCCCAGCGGCCCAAGCGGAATGTCAGTGGGGGGGCTGTCACTGGCGGTGGTGGGCCCCGGGCTCCCGGGCACCCCAGCCCGCTCGAACAGCACACGGGCGAGACCAAAGGGAAGCCCCCCACCCCGCCCCAAGCTTCTCCTCACCTCTGGGGGCCTGCAGCAGCCCCCGGTCACCACAGGCCGCGGGGGCAGGGTTGGCTGATGCGGCGACGCTGCGGCGGATTCAGGGCCGCCGTCGCGGGAGCCACTCGCCATCTCAGCGGCCCGGACAGGATGCTAGTGGGGGGCCGTTGTAGACACTGCAAGCCACAGGTGCCGCGCCGCACCTCCAGCGCCAGGCAGGTCCGGCACAGCGGCTCCGGGGAGGGCTTCGTTGTCTGATAGGGGTGGGCTTCGGCGGGGAGCAGGTCACTTCAGCGGTTCCACCCGCCATCGGGAGCAGGGAGCCTGCCGGACAGCAGGGAATCGCCGATCGAGGCTCCCAGTGCCAGGTCGCCTCGCTGGCTCAGATGGGGGCCGCCATGTTGCGTACCTCGGGCCGGAGGAGGCGTTGCCAAGCCTCGGGGAGACACTCCGTGACACCGCAGCCAGTGGAATCCGGGAACACAGTGGCTATACGCTGATGGCAGCTGCTGAGGGCGGATGCAGGGCGGATGATGGATGGGGGGGTCCGGAGCACTCTTAGAGTGCGACCGGCATCTTTACGCCTCAGGCCACTCCCCCCCGCCGACCCTATTTTTAAATGAATAAGCCGCAGGAGGTGGTGGGCCCGAGGAATTAATAAGCCCCGGGAGGGGGACGGTGCACCCCCTCCCTAGCTAGCAATATGCCCCCCGGACCTGATCCATCCGGGGGCCGATAACAAAGCGCAGGAGCCCGAGCTTCGTTTTTTAAAATTGACAGCGAGACCTGCAGATCCCGCAGATTGGTTTATTAAAAATGCTTAATTGGCCTTGTGGGGTCCCTGTGGGATCTCCCCCCCCCCCCCCCCACCAGGGACCTAGGGGTTCAGGGTATTTCTACCCTGCCCCCTTTTCTTTTACCTTTTTCTGGGAATCAGATTTCGCTGACTCCCTAGATAGCTGCCATCACTTCCTGGTTTGAAGTGTTGGTAGCCAATCAGATTTGAACATGGGCACTGTCGGAATCTTGGAGGATCCACGTCCCTATATATACAAATGTGGGTTTTTCCTTAATATTTCCATAATTACTGAACGGATTTACACCAATTTAAAACAAGCATTTACAATGCAATAGTTCTCGCAATTGCGCCATTTTGAGCTATTGGCATTGTAAATGGCAATGCCTTTTATAATATTAAAAGGCATTGTCATTTACAATACCAATAGCTCAAAGTTTTGCAAAAGCGAGACCTATTGTATTGCAGAGCGCAGTGTCCGGGTATCAGATGCCGCGCTCACCATTAAAACACTTTTTTTAAAAAGAAAGAAACAGAGCACAGTGTCCCAGAAGCGGGCGCCGCGATCACCATTCAAGGAAAAAAAAAATTAACCCACACTATTACTTACTTACTACTTGTCTCCATCCCATGCCAAGCATAGCTAAATACCAGAGATATCCAATTTTGCAAGCACGACTGGATAACAACATGGCAATGTTAAGGAACCCATCTAGAACCTACTTAAATGTTTTGCATAAAATTCGTTTTGCACTCAACTACAGGCTGCATTTTCATAGGACTTGGGCATTTTGTTTGTAAAATCAAACACATCTAACATAGTGCCAGTACCTGACCCAGATTAAAGCTGGCAAGGGATCCATGTCAGGTGTGAGACCGTGAACCTTTCCTGGCTTTAAGCCAGCAGCACTTTGCATTCTCAGATTTGAAGTTTCATTGTCCTCTTTACTTCCAAGCCCCAGTAGGCATAAGGCTGCTGATTGAAGTGCCAGTGCTGGCTCTGGGTGTCACACAGGCCATTTTCTAGATCTCTATTGTAACAGTGGTGCCCACTGTATTTTTTTTATAGTACATTTTTGTGTTTTTTCCTAGATTGCTTGGGCAGGTAAAGCTCAGGTGAGGCCTTAGCCTGAAGCATGAGTACACACAGACATACCTCAGTGCAAAGCCGCCTCTAGTTATCAGTGCAACCAATGGACATGCAAAGGACCTCTTCATTCGGCACAGTCTAAAAAGTAATCCTCATAATTATTAACTGTGGGAAACTTGAGTGCCAGCTGAGTTTGTCCTTCGAGAAGTGACAATGAACACTACAAAGCTGTGAACAAGACCAAAAATGTTGAGTCTTGTAATGTCACTTTCACCACTCCATGAATGGCCAGCTAGCTCCTTCAGCCTGCTTCGAGCCGCTGGCTGGAGAACGAGGCCTTGTTGCATGTCACCCTCGTGATGTGGGAGCAGTTCAAAACTATAGAGTACCCTTGTCTGAAACCTCAGCTCTTCACAGCCACAGAGCAGACCTCAGGTTATCCCATATCATATGTGAACAGTTTATTCACCCCTGACTGACCCTTTGAAATCTGGTACTTGTAGTTCTGTTTCACCCGTCCTGATTCCAGGATTACAAGATATAGAATACAAAGAAGAAAAGTAGGACAGGCTAAAATACCCAAAGATCAATGAAATACGTTCCTCACATCATCAAAGCTCCCACGTTTACCAGGTCCATGCTTCACTAATTCTGCATTTTCTTGTTGCATTTTGGTACTTGCCGTCCTGTGTCTCCAAGTTAAAATTCAGTACTACACTGCCAGACTACAAAAAAACGGCTTAGACCTGATGCCCTGCTCAGGGATGGGACCGTGGGAACTTGAGCACTCTACTTGAAAGAGACTGCAATCTTCGATCAGTCCTGTTAGGTAAAATGAGTGACATCCTAGTTCACAGAGGCATCGTGTACGCATCAGTCATAGCTGCAGAAGGGCCCAGTGTAATGAGGGTTCCGTTCAGACGGCCCTGGCTAGTGCACTTTGTATTCTGGAATTTGTAGTTCATATTTCAGTTACAAGTATCGGATGCATGCAAAGTGGGGTTGGCTACAAAACTATGCCTAGCTAGGACTGGCTAAAGGCAATCCCTGTGGTGTGGCGCCAGTTGGCATGACCTGATGACATCAAGCCACACGGGCAAAGATTTTCTAACCTCCATTGCTTCCACATATGTAAGTAGTCCAGTTGTGCAGTTGCATTGAAGCAGGACTGCAACTCCCAAAGTGCATTGCTTTCTTAATTGGCAGCTCTGAATGGCCAGAAGGTGTCCGCACCGGATGCACATTTCACATCAAGTTACCCCTTTGTGGACCTATCAGCCAGGGAGATGTGCTGGGCTCATTTTTATGGCATCATGATATTATTGTAATGGGAATACACGATGCAGTAGTGTCTGAGGACATTCGTTGACTCCTTTCTTGTTGTCTGACCTTCTGCCCACACTAAATGCAACCACGTGAACCATAAACACAAGATCACCGAAAACCAGCTCCAGCTGGGCTGTAAAGCTGCCTGTGAAGCCTTGGCTGCGCCAGTCCTTTCTAGATCTTGGCATGAGGTGCCCTGGTGCCAAGGTGCGTCCCAGCACCACCGTCTTGATGCAGGATATGCCGGCTTAGTGCTGTTTACAGATGGAGGTTTACCCACCCGACACATGGGCAGCCACTTCATCTTCTCTCAAGTAGGAACACTGCTCAGACATAAAAACAACAGTAAACCGGTCCGAGTCTCCATACATCGAAAGAAGGGAGTTTGGGCTGAGAACATGGTATGTTCCCAGCACTCTCTTGTAAAGTCATGGCTCGACTCTATATGAAACACACGGTTTATTGTGCGTTTTACAAAACGCTATACGTCTACAAGTCCTCTTCAGAGCGCTAGTCATCAGATAAATATAAACACAAGACATTATAAATACTCGAATAAATACATCAGATGGCGACTAGCCACAAAAGACGTGTCCCACCTACCCAGTGGATAAAAAGATACGCCGATTCGGGCCGTCGCATGCATTTCTTCCAGGTGATTTTCAGAGCGATAGCGTATACTTCTTCCACATAGTTACCTCTTAAAATGTTCTTTGCTAGTTACTTTTAAAACGGGGCTTGAGAATGCCCCTCACAAGTCCTGACCGCAAAATAGCGTTAATTTTAACTTTCCAATAACTAGAGATATATTGATTTCGATCACGTCATGATTCAATATCCAAATGATTAAAAGTTAAGATAACCAACACCTACCTTAAAAGTGGCAGTGATGTGGCGCAGCCGCCCAGATCATTGTAGGCCGCGGGCCTCTAATTCGCCTGTTAATGGCCTGAGATAGAGTATTAAGTGCCAGTAAGGCGTATTTATCACCCCTGGAGGGGGCTAAAGGCAGGGGCAGCTGCAGCGCATCACCGCATCACCCCGAAGACCTACCTTTCACCTCTCAAAAGGGCTCATCCAATCCTGGGGTCCAGTGGTGCCAAAGAATACATTCCCAATGTACGTGCCGAAAAAGGGAAATTCCAGATTCCTAATGTAGCAAAATTACAAAAACCAGACATAGAGAATCCCCATTGAGAATAATCTCCAAGAAAGAAAGCAGTAAGGGTGCACAAAGGAAATGTACTAATAATAAAAATATTTGCAATGCAATAGCTCACGCATTTAAATGTGAGACCTATGGCATTGGAAAGAAGTGGCCGCCATTGTCCCGGCTGCTTGAAAAGACAAAGCGCGCATTGCATGCTGAATGTAAGCAAAGCAAGTCGTGCCTGCAGTAAGAGAAACCCAATAAAGAAAATAGTGCAGACAAGACTAAATAGCATGTACCGTGTAACAACTGAAGTAAAAGGGCAAGTCGACATGGGAGGTTACAAATTAAGACAAGGCGGTACTAAAGAGGGACTAACAAGCCTATTTACAAATCAGAAGCCAGCATTTACGAAGGACAATGACACAAGCCAATGACAAATATGGGCGGAGAGTGGGTGAGGCTTCTATTCCATACTCAACCACAACAAGTCTTGCTGAGCAACGCACGTGCGCTGTTTCTGGGCTCGACCTAAAAAAGGGGCTTTTTGAACCAACAGCTACCTTACTGTCAAATTTGATGTAATTATGATTAGCAGTTTGGGCTGTAGCCATGTCTAAAGTTCAAATGGCAATTAACATGAGAAAACACACGTTCTTTGCCCCCCCCCCCCCTTTTTAGGTCTCGACCTAAAGCATTTTGTCGAGATTCTAGTCGGAAAAGTCTGCCAAAACGGCGGATTAGCCACAGTTCATGTGATCTAGGCACGCACCTGACATACCGATATTGCACTTAATTGTGAATATTTCAGTGACTACAATTGCGCTATGTATACTGCACAGCTGTCACTATAAATCACTTTTAAATTGAGTTTTAGTCGAAATTGTCATAGTTACTCATTAAAACGCAAGTATACACTTCTATCGATTAATCATTGTGGAGAACGTGAACAACATTAACGTTCAAATATGGCATGAGTATATGTAATAAGAAAGCTGTGTGATGGTTAGTCCGCTTTTTACTTGAAATGCACTCGTTCATCGGGCAGAGAGAGAGATCCAGCTTCAATCCCTGTATTTTGTAGTTGCGCACTTGAGTTGGCGCGTAGGAAACGCCCTTTTTGCTTTCTCCCCGAGTTATTAACATCTACTTCTTATAATATCACACTCTGTACGAAACCGATTTTTGACTGCATTAGGCGCTTGCAGTTTCTACGGTGAAGAGCTTTCTGAGTCATCGCCACCCCCTCAGTTAACTGTTTGAGGTTTCAACTCGGAGTTGCGTCCAAGGAAGTGGGAGGCGATGCCATTTGTGTATCAATAGCCCTTTTTATTATCCAGAATGTCATGTGGCCGTTCATTTCAAAAGACCGCTGCATTATTTATCTTAGTGTGTTTCACCCACAGCTCTTTTTTATCACATCAGTATTGCTGGTGCCATTGGTAGAAGTTGGGTCTTCAGTTTTTTAGGTCTCGACCTGTTTTCATGTTTTACCCACACTGCCCCAAACCAGTGTCCTTCACTGCCCCATGCCTGCTCCTCCCAGTGCTCCGTGCTTGTGTCCCTCAATGTCCAATGCCTGTCCCTCACCCTCCCTCACCACCTCACCCTCACACCCCCTCACCCTCACACCCTCACACACCCTTTCACCCTCACCCACCCTCACCCTCACAACCCTTCACCCTCACATCCCTCTCACCCTCACACCCCCTCACCCTCACACCCCCTCACACACCCTCTCACCCACCCACCCCCTCACATCCCATCACACACCCTCACACCCCCTCACCCTCACCCTCACACACCCTCTCACCCTCACCCACCCTCACCCTCACCCCCCTCACCCTCACAACCCTCACCCTCACACTCCCTCTCCCTCACACACCCTCTCACCCACCCTCACACCCCCTCACCCTCCCTCACACACCCTCACCCCCCTCTCACACCCACTCACTCACCCTCACACCCCCTCACCATCACACCCCCTCACCCTCATCCTCACACACCCTCACCCTCACACACCCTCTCACCCTCACACACCCTCACTCACCCTCACACCCCCTCACCCTCACACACCCTCTCACCCTCGCCCAGCCTCACACCCCCTCACCCTCACACACCCTCTCACCCACCCTCACCCTCACACCCCCTCACCCTCCCTCACACACCCTCACCCTCACAACCCTTACTCACCCTCACACCCCCTCACCATCACACCCCGTCACACACCCTCACACCCTCTCACCCTCACACACCCTCACTCACCCTCACACCCTCACTCACCCTCACACCCACTCACCCTCACACACCCTCACCCTCACAACCATCTCACCCTCACACACCCTCACCCTCACCAGCATAGCATAACAAAACATAGCATAGCATAACAAAACACAGCATAGCATAACAAAAAAAACATAGGATAGCAAAACATAGCATAGCATAACAAAAAAAAGCATAGGATAGCAAAACATAGCATAGAATAACAAAACAAAGCATAGGATAGCAAAACAAAACATAGCATAACAAAACAAAATATAGCATAGCATAACAAAACATAGCATAACAAAACAAAGCATAGCATAACATAACAAAGCAAAACAGAACATAGCATAGTATAACAAAACATAGCATAGCATATCAAAACACAACAAAACATAGTATAAGATAACAAAACATAGCATACCAAAACAAACAGCATAACAAAACATATCAAAACATAGCATAGCATAACAAAACACAACAAAACCTAGCATACATAACAAAACATAGCATAGCAAAGCATAGCAAAACATAGCATAGCATAACAAAACACAACATAGTATAGCATAACAAAACAAAGCTTAGCATAGCATAACAAAACAAAGCATAGCATAACAAAACATAGCATAGCAAAGCATAGCAAAACATAGCATAGCATAACAAAACACACATAGTATAGCATAACAAAACAAAGCATAGCATAACTAAACAACGCATAGCATAACAAAACATAGCATAGCAAAACAAAGCATAGCATAATAAAACACAACAAAACATAGCATAGCATAGCAAAACACAAAACATAGCATAACAAAACAAAACATAGGATAGCAAAACTAAACATAGCATAGCATAACAAAACAAAACATAGGATAGCAAAACAAAACATAGCATAGCATAGCATAACCAAACATAGCATAACATAACACAACATAGCATAACAAAACACAACAACACATAGCATAACAAAACACAACAAAACATAGCACAGCTTAACAAAACATAGCATAGCAAAACAAAACATATAGCATAGCAAAACATAGCATAGCATGCACAAAAAAGCATAGCATACAAAAAAAGCAATGCAAAACAAAGCATAACATATTAAAACACAACAAAACATAGCATATCATAACAAAACATAGCATAACAAAGCATAGCATAGCATAACAAAGTATAGCATAGCATAACAAAACACTGCATAGCATAGCATAACAAATCAAAGCATAGGATAGCAAAACAAAACATAGCATAGCATACAGCATCACTCAGCACCACCACTGCATCACTCAGGGGCACCACACAACATCACTGAGCGCTACCACAGCATCACTGAACGCCACAGCATCATTCGTTCGCCATCACAAAATCACTCAGCGCCACCACATCATCAATCTGTGCAACCATTCAACAACAACTGGTGCAAGTTCAAGTTCAGTAATTTGTATAGCGCACTACTCACCCAGAGGGTCTCAAAGCGCTTGGGGAGGGTGGGTGCATTACTTATCGAATAGCCAGGTTTTTAGTTGCTTTCTGAAGGAGTGGTGGTTCTGTGTAAGGCGGAGGTGAGTGGGGAGAGAATTCCAGGTTTTGGCCGCTAAGTAGGAGAAAGATCTTCCTCCCATGGTGGATCTATTGATGCGCGGAATTGCGGCGAGGGCTTGATTGGATGAACGTAGATGGCGGGTGGGTGTGTAGAAGGATAGTCGTTTGTTGAGGCATTCGGGTCCTAGGTCATAGAGGGCCTTGTGTGCGTGGGTGAGGAGACGGAACGTTATTCTCTTGTTGACGGGAAGCCAGTGGAGATCTTTCAGGTGACCGGATATGTGAGCTTGACTGGGGATGTCCAGTATGAGTCTGGCTGAGGCGTTTTTGATGCGTTGGAGTTTTTTCTGTAGTTTGGCTGTGGTTCCGGCGTAAAGGGTGTTTCTATAATCTAGTCGGCTAGTGACTAGTGCGTGGGTGACTGTCTTTCTTGTTTCGGTGGGGATCCAGCGGAAGATTTTTTTGAGCATGCGTAGGATGTTGAAGCATGATGATGAGACGGCGTTGACTTGTCTGGTCATCGAGAGGGAGGAGTCTAGAATGACGCCCAGGTTCCGTGCATGATCTGTAGGTATGGGTGCTGTGCCCAGAGCCAGTGGCCACCATGAGTCGTCCCATGCAGAGGGGGATGATCCTAAGATGAGGACTTCCGTTTTGTCCGAGTTTAGTTTTAGGTGGCTGTTCTTCATCCATTCGGCTACTTCTTTCATTCCTTCGTGTAGATTGGTTTTGGCGGTGTTGGGGTCTTTGGTGAGGGAGAGGATTAGCTGGGTGTCGTCAGCGTAGGAGATGATGTTGAGGTTATGTTGACGCGCGATGGTTGCGAGGGGACTCATGTACACGTTGAAGAGGGTGGGACTGAGTGATGATCCTTGTGGTACGCCGCAGATGACTTTGGTGGCCTCTGATTTGATTGGGGGGAGGCGGACTCTCTGGGTTCTCCCGGCGAGGAACGAGATGATCCAGTCCAAAGCTTTTCCTTGTATTCCGATGTTGCTGAGGCGTTGTATGAGGGTGTTATGACAGACTGTGTCGAAGGCGGCGGAGAGGTCAAGTAGGATGAGGGCAACTGTTTCTCCGTTGTCCAGTAGCGTTCGGATGTCGTCTGTAGCAGCGATGAGGGTGGTTTCCCTGCTGTGTTTGGCCCTAAAGCCGGATTGTGAAGGGTCGAGTGAATTGTTGGATTTAAGGAAGGCGGCGAGTTGACTATTGACGGCTTTCTCGATGACTTTGGCCGGGAAGGGGAGGAGTGAGATGGGGCGGTAGTTCTTAAGTTCAGAGGGGTCTGCTGTGGGTTTCTTCAGGAGGGCGCTGAGTTCGGCATGTTTCCAGCTTTCTGGGAAGGTAGCGGAGTTGAAGGAGCAGTTGATGACATCGCGGAGATGGGGTGCGATGATGGAGTCTGCTTTGTTGAAGATGTGGTGGGGGCAAGGGTCAGTTGGTGAACCTGAGTGGATGGAGTTCATCAGACGGATGGTGTCTTCAGTGGTGATTGGGTTCCAGGCGAAAAGGTTGTGAGAGTGCTGTTTTGGTTCGGAGGTGGGTGGAGTGGGCTGTTGATTGGACTGGTTTTCAAAGCTGTTATGTATGTCGGCGATTTTGTTGTGCAAGAAAGAGGATAAAGAGTTGCAGAGGTCTTGGGAGGGAGTGATGTCGTTGGTGCCGGCGGTGGGGTTGGTAAATTCTTTGACGATGTTGAATAGTTCCTTGCTGTTTCGGGCGTTGTTGTCGATTCGATCCTTGAATGCTGATTTCTTAGTGGATCGAATCAATTGGTGGTGTTTGCGGGTGGCGTCCTTGAAGGTGGTCAGGTTGTCGGTGGTTGGGTTTTTTCTCCAGGTCTTCTCGAGGGTGCGACATAACTTCTTGGATTTTTTTAGGTCATCGTTGAACCAGGGGGCCTTTTTGTTACCTTGGTTGATCTGGTGGTTTTTCAAGGGTGCTAATTCGTCAGCGCTGAGGGTGATCCATTGTGTGAGTTTTGTGGCGGCTTGGTTTGGGTCCGATGAAATGGCAGGAGGGTTATGGATAAGCGATGTGGTGAGTTGGTCGGTGGTGATTTTATTCCAGTTTCTTCGAGGAATAGGTTGTGGGGGGTTGTGAGTCGTGGTCTTTTTGTAGCTGAAGTGGACGCAGCTGTGGTCCGTCCAATGCAGAGCTGAGGTGTGATCGAAGGAGATGTGTTTGCTGGAGGTGAAGATAGGGTCGAGCGTGTGTCTGGCTAAATGGGTGGGGGTGTCAACAAGTTGTTTGAGTCCGAGATTGGCCAGGTTGTCCAGGAGGGTGGTGGTGTTGCTGTCATTTTTCTTTTCAAGGTGGAAGTTGAGATCTCCCAGTAGGATGTAGTTCTCGGAAGTGAGGGCATGTGGGCTGATGAAGTCAGTGATGTCTTCGTTGAATTGTGTGCGGGTTCCTGGTGGACTGTAGAGGAGGGTGCCTCTCAGTGTGGTCCTGGGGTCGGTGTGAATCTGGAAGTGAAGGTGTTCGGTGGCCGCGAGGTTTTCGTCGTGATTCGGATGGTGTTCTTATGGACGATGGCGATGCCTCCTCCTGTTTGGACGGTGCGGTCTTTTCGAATGATCTTGTAATTGTCCGGGATGGCTATGGCGATGTCGGGTGCTGATGAGGCGTTCATCCATGTTTCAGTAAGGAAGGCGACGTCCGGCGATGTAGTGTCGAGTAGATCCCAGAGTTCAGTGGCGTGTCTGTGCACCGAGCGGGTGTTCAGCAGGATGCATTTCAGGTAGTTAGAGTCGGAGCTGTGTTTGGGGGAAGAGGATTTTGTGTGGGTTCTGATGCAGGTGAACTTGCAGGAGTGGCAGGCAAATGGTCCATGGGTGTATCCTGGAGTAGCTGTGCAGCATTGTGGTGAGCATCCGGGGTTGAGGGCAAGGAGGGAAGCGGCGTCATACGTTATGCGGGATGAGTGTGTTTTGCGAGAACTAGGGGGTCTGGCGCTGGGCGCAGTCCGGGCGCGGACGGGCGCAGACGGGCTTACCTTTGGCGCACCTTCAGCGCGCATGGGGCGCGACAGCTGCGCGTGAACGCTGCGCGCAGATGCATCTGACATAAGAGGATGGTGGAGGGGGGCGGAGGGAGGGAGGATCAGCTGGGAGGCGGGTGCGAGGTGTAGGGGACGGTCTCCAAGTCCCAAGAACAACAAAAATGGCCGGATCAGCAAAAACGAAACTAGAGAGAGGCTGGGGCACAAAGCCAAAATCAAGCAGCTTCTACGATCTTTCAATCAGGCGCTACAAATAATTAAAGCACAACACAAGCAATGCACATGTGAATTAGAGCAACACAGCGAGCGCTGAAGGTATAATTATTACTACAATTTGGCAAGCTTATCGCAATATAGCGCCATTCTACGCAGCAGCCAGCAGATGAACACTTCTCTGATGAGGGCAAAGAGCGCAGCTCAGACGATACCAGGAGAAGAGCAGGGAGCCCAACGATACCAGGAATGGAGCAGGGAGCTTGGGGAGCGACCGCAGCTGAGACCGTCAGGACGGATCAAATATGTTCTCTCAATGTTACAAGCTTTATTACAAATGTAACAAAAATATGTTAATATTTCACTTCTGTTTTTGGATTTTCGTCACAATAAAATACACTGAACATAATCTTCACAAAAGTTATTTACAAAAGTTTAAGCTATTGACATAATAAATTACAATAACTTTTATTTAAGTATTCATTATTAAAAAAAATTAAAAGCCATTGTTATTTGTAATATGAATACATGGAAGTCACGTAAATACAACACATATTGCATTAAAAATGCTATAGGTGTCACATTTGCGAAAGTTATAACTATTGGCATTGTAAATGACAAAGCTATTAATTTCAGGTTTCAGGTTTTAAAGTCTTTATTTCGATTTAACAAATCATAAAAGACACGAAAAAAAAAAAACAATACTATTAAAGAAATTGGGACACAAACACCATGAAAAAAATAAATATACAAGTAAAAGACATTTCATAACGAATTAATAAAACAGGATTAAACTACAATTAATGAATTAAAAAGACCTAAACAGAGAAACCTGAATGATTTTGTATAAAAATAAGTAACAGTACATTAAGGATCAACATTACATTTCAAAAGTTACAGTTCAAAATCATTGTAGACAAATCCTTATTGTTGCAGCAAGGATAGAAAAGCAAGGGATGCAAATGATGGAACAAAAGTCGTGAAATGGTTATCAGATACATAATCAAACAGTTTGTGGCCCTTTGCAAATCACCCATGTACTTGGAACTAAGTCATGCTGGCTTTTAGTCTTAGGAGCCAAGCCCATCCCAGGTACTTTGCCAAAGTTACCACAAAAAGTTCTGAGGTGTTAGTCCTAAGCACCCGTATGGCCTCCATTGCTGTTTTGAATGGAAGTTTTTGGAACAAAGGTTTTAACCATTTCTTTCGAGGTGCACAATACCTTGGGCAGACAAAAAGGAAGTGACCTTCAGATTCAATATGACCTGGGCAACATGTACAGTAGGGCGA
Source organism: Lissotriton helveticus (assembly GCF_964261635.1). NCBI lineage: Eukaryota > Metazoa > Chordata > Amphibia > Caudata > Salamandridae > Lissotriton > Lissotriton helveticus. The sequence continues at coordinate 316,337,037 of NC_136072.1, read as the reverse complement.
TATCCCTGTAGACCATTTATTTAGGAAGATGTTTAAGGGCAATGCGCCCACTCTAAATTGATGATACAACTTCTTGTCTAATGGTCGGGATATAACATCCCAATATGGCTCTCTTAGTAGGTCAAGTTTGAATGTTAAAAACCTGCCTGTAAGGCCATTTTTGTTAGAAAGCAAGACTCTTTTTAAGCGAGATGTTGCCCAGTATAATGATTTGAACTCATCTTTCGATGGGAAAGCATTAGATTGCGGGGATGTCCAAAGTTGTTCTAAGCCCATATCTTTAAGGGTTGATTTAACAGCATAAAACCAGGGTATTTTCCCTGAGCCCCTAATAGACCTCACTTCGGTCAATTCTTTTGCAAAAAGGGATAAATCTGGGGATGTCCATATCCGCCTCCACAATGCCACTAACCTAAATCTTGCCATCTCATTAATAGGTGGGGAACCAAGGTCCAAACAAAGGGGGACCAGGGGTGTGGACTGTGGGAGGCCCACCAGATTTCGAAGGAATCTACATTGAGTTTTAAACAGGTTAAGCAAGTCCATGTGGCCCCACAAATCCGCGCCATATAAAATGGCTGTGGAGATTTTAACGTCGTAGATCTTCAGGGCCGGTAGGACCCGCTTTGTAATAGATTCCTTCTGCTCTTTAAGGAGACAACCAGTCAGCCTAGCAAGCCTAAGATGTTGCATATTAATCTGATCTTTCCATCTTAAACGGCTATCAAGGGTAACCCCTAAATAGGTCATGGTGTCGACCTGTTCAAGGTTTACTCCATTCAGCTTTACTGAACTTCGAACTGAATGGCTTTTTGTAAAAACCATAAATTTTGTTTTCCCCACATTAACTACCAAATTATTGATGGCACAGTACTCCTCAAAGCGGTCGAGAGCCCGCTGGAGTCCGCTACGTGTTTTTGAGAGGATTAAAGTGTCATCTGCGAAGATGAGTAAAGGGAACCTCATCCGCGCAAGCATTGGTGCATCAGTGGGGGTATCCATGAAAAATTTAACAACTTGGTCCATAAAAAGGAGGAAGAGGGTAGGGGCCAGGACACACCCCTGGCGGACACCTCGAGTTACGGGGAATGTTTCCGTCACTTGTCCCTGGCCCCCCCACCTCACCCTCGCAAAGTTGTCCTCGTGGAGTCTTACAATGAAGTCCAATAGTTCTAGTGGGCACCCCAGATTTTTCAACACACCCCATAGCCTGTCCCTAGGCACTAGGTCGAAGGCGGACTTCAGATCGATGAATGCAGCATAGATGGTGCCACCTCCCAACCACACCTCCTTCCAATAGATCAGGCAGAATCTAAAAACCTGATCTATGGTGCTCATTCCCGATCTGAAGCCCGCCTGCATAGGTGACAGAATATTCTCAGTTTCCATCCAACCCTGGACCCGTCCCAGGACCATGCGTGCCACTATCTTTTGAATCGAATCGATCAAACTGATAGGGCGGTAATTGCCCGGAATGGTTTTATCACCCTTTTTATAAATTGGAACAATTTCGGCCCCTTTCCAAGATCTCGGGACTGTAGCTCCAAGGGCCAGAGTGTTAGCTATCCTGGTAATATACGGGAGCCACAAAGTGGGATTAGATTTAAATAGGTCAGCCGGAATCAGATCCATACCGGGGTCTTTGCCTCGGAGAGTAACTGCCAGCGCCAACTCAACCTCAGCAACTGTGAAGGTGAGTCTTTCACCTTGTGGGGTAGGCAAAAGTGCTTTGCCCAAGTGATTTACAACCCTATCATCGCCCGCTTTAAATTGGGCCGAGTAGAATGTAATCCAATCCTCGATGGGCACATTATTTCCCGGGGTAGAAGAGTCTGCGTTTTTACCCCATTTGACTAAATCCCAAAACCTTTTCTGGTTGTTAGTGGACGATGCCTCCAAGAGGTCAGTCCAGAACTCATCCTCCCACTCCCGTTTGGCTTTACTAAGGTTTTTTTTGTAGTGGAGCCTTGCAGCTCTCACTCCAGCTATTAATTTCGCTATTTTCAAAAACAAAACATAAATAAAAAATGTGTCATTTACAATACCAATAGCTCAAACTTTCCTAATGCGAGACCTATTGCATTGCAAATGCTTGTTTTTTTTTCTTGGCCCCTGCTTGACGGAGCACCCTGAATCTTTCCATGCTCAACAAGTTTCTCGGGGGACTTTTTTGGGAAACTTTTGTGAAGATTCATCGAACTGCGCCAAAGGTATAGGAAAGTAAAAAAAAGCTTTTCCTATGGAAATTATATCCTAACTATGACTACCTACTGGTGAAGCTAGTAGGTTATATATAAATATACATATTAATGACACTTCAATGGATTTGTCCATATCCAAACAAGCCCAAAAGGCTTAAGAAACGAAAGAAGCATACTATAAAATTTTAGGCATAATCACCCCACAGGTTGACACATTTGTGATTAGCACCAAAATGAGCAGCATTTAGTTCTTCCCATTGTTTAACATTCCGCACGTTAAATAGCCTCACTAAAAAATGTTTTACTTTATCTTGATCTCCATTTTTGCAGTATTACCGAATGACCAACATCATAGAGCTATACATTTATTTGGGATACCTCAATGACACCCCTGCCAAAGGTATATAGCCCAGTCGTACTATAATAAGATATTGAGAGACTTTTAACTTTACTTACCTTCGCTATGTTCAAATATTCTATTCCATTATAATAGGACATTACTGTATATTATGGCACCAATTTTCCACGTCAGAAGATTCACACCTAAAACAAAAGGGAAAGCATTTAGAATTACATTTTATTTAAAAACTAAGTTGTACAATACATTTATCTTTTTGCATAATGCTGCATTTTATGATAATTAAGCCTCATTAAAACAAAAAAAAATCATCTGGTTAATTTTGTTCCAGACATCTCACGAAATGTTGATATCTTCATCAGTGCCCATACTTACAAGAGTTTTTAAAAAATAGTTCAGATTGCTTGATGTTTGTAAGATATTTATTCCAATTTCCTACTGTTCTCCATAGTGGGTTTTCAACTAAATTTGAGACCAGTTCTACGTTGCCCGGATCTATACTTCTCGTTTTAAGGTAATTGGCATTATATGACCACATGAGCCAATATCTTAAATTCTTTTGGCAATGGTTTTAATTTTATCCATTTTTTCCATTTGTTACAGCTTGGAAAATCCGTTAGTTTAGAATAACAATTTCATTTGGTCCTGATTATCATCACTTTATCCATGAGTGGCTGATTTTTAAATTTCAAATCATCAGGTTGAGTTGCTCCATATACAAAGGTAATTGAAAAAGTAAAAAAAAAAAACTGGACATTCCTTTTAAAGGACCAATGAAGTATCTTCTAAAAGTACTTTTGGGTTATTTTGTTAACACTAACATATCTTCAAAAATGTTGCTCTGGAAAATCAAGATCATTAAATTAATATCAAAGGTCATATATGAGGAGTGCAAAATTTTTATATCTAAATGAACATTGTGCAAAAAACACCTGGTAATATAATATGGTTTCATATTGGGAAGCACTAGCCTATCCTCTGCAGTAGATCTATATATTGTGCCAAATGATATTCTGGGTGTCTGCGCAACTCATAACAATGATGAAAACTAGTTCTCTGAAAAAAATAACATTTAACATACAAGATGGCAGCAGCAGAAAATATGGGTAAAATTAAAGCCACTCTTCCATGAAACGTCAGTGGTAGAGGTTTCCATTTCAATAACAGCGATATAGTTTAAATCTTAGTAAACCTGGCCACAGTTTTAGCTTATGCCTATTCTGTGCATTAGGCCCACTGACAGATGTGGCATACTGATTTGTATCGAGGGAACTATCGGAACAATGGATAGTAGATCTATTGCCGTTTACCTGTAGTTCTTGAGCTTTCTGTCACAAGAAGGTTAAGAAATTGTGATTTTTCTTTACCCAGGCTTTGACATTTGAAAAGGATTCTGTGCAATAATATGTTGTTGGGATTCATGCCAGCCATAATACTGTGATTCTATGTTATATTGCTTGGCTGCGCCTTCTGTTGCTTCCACACCACTCCTTGTCCTATTTTTAGGTCTCGCCTGCAGGCAGTGTGCATGTGCTGTTGCTATGTGGACAATCTCTTGTGTCTAAAAAATTTTTTTGAAAAACATTAAAAGGTCTTTTAGCCAGCCCACTACTTACCATTGGTTGGAATCATTATCACTCTCCTTTGCTGCCTTTGAATTTGCCAAGGCGTGCAATGCTGTCACTTCCTTCAGCGTGAGTGTTGCATGGACCAAGTACAGATTAATTAAAGTTAATAACTATCCATCCGTTGTAATTGAGGTGCTGTTTTTTCTTCTTGGCGTTTTTTTCTTCTAGCACTAATATCGGCGCATTACCTGAGCACCAGTTACATTAAACATAACCTTTATTGTTTTCTAGGCTCGGGTAGATAAGGTGATTTGCCTAGAATCACTGGATGTTGAGGTGTCGCTGAGGCTCAAATCTGGTTCTCAGTTCTTAAGTTGAAAGCTCTGCTCATAGCGCCACATCCTTCTTCCCCACTCCATCCACTCCTTCTCTAGTAGTCTGCCTCCCTTCTTCGTCATGGCAAACATTCCCACAGCGTTATCCCAATGTACTATTCTTGCCAGTACCCGAAACCTACCACTTGGAGAAAAAAGTGCATATTTTAAAATAATTTGAAAGCACAATAAGCATGTATGTGGAATCAAGTGTAATGCATGATGAGGGGGCGTGGCTTGGAGCTTGGCAAGATGGCTGCACTGTAGTGCTGCTCTGCCGGACGCCAAATAACATCCTGCAGGTATCCTGTCCCCAGCAGGCCATCTGGAGACAAATGCGGTGGAACTTTGATGAGCATCTAGCAGGCCATACGAAAAGTTGTTTTACTGGCCTGTGAAGCAGCTGTGAGGCGGCCGACAACACGAGTGAAGCCCCGGCTGGATGAAAATGGCGGTGATGTAACCTGGGGAGATCGGCTTAGCTGGGCTCTTCTTCCACCTCAAGCCCACCTATCACGAACCCTGGGACGTTGCGGTGAGAGGATGCGGTGAGAGGCCGCAACACCTACAACCGCGCTGCCGCCATTTGACCCGTCACTGCATGCTCAACACCCACCTATAAAGTCGAAAACACTGTGCCCATAGCGAGGATTTACGCTGCTCCACGTCGACTGGAGGATCCTACCGCGAGGCTCTGGGGCTATCGGGAGAGACGCTCTAATGGCGGCGGAGGCCTACCAAGCATTGTAACGCTGTGGGCGTCTGATTCTGTGGTCTGCGGCAGTGGTCGAAGTGGGGACAAAAGAGTTGGGGAACTGTGGGCGGAGACTCAGGGGGCGGGAATAAGCAGAGGATTGGATTCGTGGGCGGAGTCGGAGGTTTGGCTAAAAATAGCAAAACATACCAATTTTTAGTGCATTTGTCATTTCACTGAACAGTTACAGCTTATAACGTTATTTAATTCAAACAATTGATAAACATGTTTATTTGAGGTTTAATATATAAGTTGTTTATGTTTAATTCATTTACGTTGTGGGACATGTTTCCAAACACAGAATATTCCAAATACGCTTATAAGTGGAATCATAAGCCATTTGTCTCCGAGCCATGCAGTATATTAATCAGTGTGGTATGACTGGGTGTATTGCAGAACAGGCGGCTGCTTGAGCACAGCAGGTCATGTCACTGCTAGTGCTGCCTGCAATTAGTAGGTCCAGGGATGGCGACTGCATCGGCATCCACTGCGCAGCTTGCTGTGATCTTGCCTGCTACAGCACAGGCATTGTCCCCAGCAGTAATGCTGCCAATGCCGGTAAGTGTGGCTGTGGTGCCTACTGGACTCACTCACGCTCAGCAATTACCATGCTGGGGTGCAGCGCACAGATTCTACTGGTGATGCCATGGCGCATAAAAGTTCTGTTGGACCACAGCCTCATCGAGCACATTGAGGACAGCAGCAATGCAGGGCTGCCGATATGCTACTCTGGCTATGCAACAAGTGGAAAGTCCACACTTACTTTCATTTTTTCTTAATCAAGAGCTCTCACTCCCAGGTTCCAAATGCGCTCTTGCAGCTTCCTTGCCTCAACTCTGTCATGAGCCAGCCCCCAGCTTCAATTATTCAATGGGAGGTTTAGGCTCAGGCAGTGGCAGGGTGCAGCAGACTAGGGGAATAGAATGCAAGCCATAGTTTGTCGATGACTGCTTGGATTTGGGATCAGCGGGATGACATCATCACTAACGTGGTGATACACAATCATGCCTGCTTGGACAGGCGTATGCCGGCCTGCCTATGACCATTTACCAGCCAGTCACCATGCAATGTATGTTATTCTTTTTATTTTGAATTGAACAATTAATATTGAGACCACCATCTGCAGGTTCAGAAATTGTAGCCCCGGCCCTGTGAAAGAAGTGCAGGTGCTCAGCACCTGAAAGCACCTGCTCAAATTAAGCACTGGTTGAAAGTGAGAGAAAGTGAGTGAGAATGAGTCACATAGAGTAAGTGACACTGTAAGTTAGAAGGAGGTAATCAGAGTAGGAAAAAGTGAGAGTGAGTGCGAGTGAGAATGTGATACTGAATGTTGAAGAGTGAGTGCCAGATAGAAAAAGCATTGGGCATAGCCCATAGGTCTCGCCTTTGGGACCTTATAAGTGTTTAGCCATGCACCAGTTAATGTTGTTGCACCAAGGATATTGTGCTGCATAACTAAATACTTATAAGGTCCCAAAAGCGAGACCTAATGGCTATGCCAATGCTAGTTGATATTGTTCCAGGGACTACAAAGCAAAAAAAACCATTTGCAAACATTTGTCCGCTTTAAAAGTGATTTTCTCTTGAGCATCTTTGAACAAAATTGAATCGGGTCAGATTTGAAGACATTATTACTTGTATTAAAATGTTTAATTAGTGCCCAGACTCCTTCGTTTGAGGATAGCCCAATTTACTGGAAAGGGGTCAATTATGAGACATCACACTGACTGCGTCATATACACTTGGAAAGTGTCATTAAAGGGACATCTCAAAGGCTCAAAGAAAGGATATTTTAAGAAACAGGACACTGCTTACAACCAGCAACAGGAAAGAAAAGGTCACATAAAATAGATCACGCTTGCCTCAGGTCCTGGGTTTAAAGGGGCACACCACCTGAAGAATGGGCATTTATGGGGTCTATGGGCAACGTCTCCTTGAGTAGCGAGGCCCTTAAAGCGCTATTATGAGTAGCGATGCACTTAAAGCGCTATCTGTATAGACATGCATTCATTTCAATACTCATGCTTGTATTTCTTCATGCATGTATACGTGTTTTTACTTGTGTGCACCCACATATTGACATATTTAGGTATTTCTGAATTCGTAATGCACCTTATGTTTCCCAAGCCGCTTTGTGCAATTAACCAGGCACACTATATACATTAACATAATCATGAGCTGCATTTAATACAAGCCCGGGTTCAAAAGTGGTGCGCGCGCGAGCGAAAGTGAAAGCATCGCGTTTGCACATATGTTTATAATTAACGAGGGACGCGGCCTTGTTGCTGCACCTGTTGGCAACTAACAGACTAGTACTGAGGAGCAGTGGTAGAGCTGTGGGTAGGCCTCGCACCGAGCATGCTTGTCCTTGCTGCCCGTGGGTCCCAATACTGTGGTTCAGGACGGAGGTGCATTGGCAGAGCAGTGTACAGAAACACATGATGGACGCTTCAAGCCAGGGATGAATCACACGGGTGAAGCGGTGTATGGGCCCTGGGAGTGGACTAATAGGTCACCACTTGGGTGCACTGGAGGAGGCGGGAGGGCCCAAATGTGAGAGCAGCAAGGCTGACTGGGGGTCAGAACTGCGGTACATCAGCGATAAAAAAACTTAATAAAAAGACTTGAGGCACATCAGCAGAGCCTCGGTACTGTAATTGCAGGTTAAGCTGCATGTCTGGATTGAGATAGGCAGGGACAGCAATGTCGAGCCCCTACTACCAAACAAACACGATTGAGAGTGCACTCCTTCCCTTAGGTAGAAACTTTCTTGTAAAGCTCCATTTATAAGTGTGTGCAATCAGAGGCTGTGGATCGCCTCATAACACAGCATAATCCAAAGATATGAAAAACAGAGCACTTCTCTCGCGCTCCTCACTGTTGCACTGCGAAAATATGGGGATTGTACCCCAACATATTCCATTTTGTCCCAGTACTCCAAGTAAACCATCGATGCCATTGTTTCGTCCAATTCCCTTTTCTCTGAACTGCCCTTGTTTATATCATCACTCTGGAGACAGTATAATTGCGCCTGCATTTTTATGAAACTTTTCAATTACCAACTGCATGCCTGTTCGGGCTTTGTGCTACGGTACGTTTTTACAGGTGAATCAATTATGGGGTAAAACACGCTGTATTCCCAATGCATTTCGAGCCATTAAAGGCTCTTCATCAGGGGATTCTACAACAGATGGAAAAAACAAATGAAAGAAACATCTCAGCTGACAAGTCCATGTTTAAATAAAAAAACACAGATATACCTCATTCTGTCACAACTAACAAACCCTCGTACCCTCCCGAACCCAGAGCTAATCCATTTCTTAAAATCAAAACCTCTAGCCTCACCCTGCTTAACCCCTAACTCCCATAAGTGCATAAACTCCTTGTAAATCACAAATATAGCAAAACATGAAAGCGCATATTCCTGAAACTCATCCTAATGATTCCCCACAAAACTGAACTGAAATCCCCGAGTTACGCGAACTTCCACCCTCCCGCTCTCCCACCTTCGCACCCTGTATCCCTTTCTATTCTAAAAATGAATACCTCATGAATGCCGCCGCCTGCAGCCTTCCTCGTGCCTTTCTCCAAAAACTTCCCATATCTCTAAATCCGTCCAAGCTTATGAATGTGTGCACCCTCCTACCCTAAAATACCTGTGATGCTCCTTGATTGCCCTCCAAACCGTGACTCTTTTCCGCCGAAACTGTGTGCCCAATAATTCCATGTCCTCACTGAAAACTCAATTCCCTCATGCATATGTAACACACCACCCAACATGTCGAAAAATAAGTTGCTCACATTCACCCCCCCCCTTTTTCGTTGAATAGAAATCTCCTTGCACACTTCAAAGAATAGCACATCCTTATTTAACCAATAAATGAATCTTCAATGACCATTTAAAGTATCCAGGTAAAATAAAATAAAACAAATTAGTAATTGTAATATGATGCATATAAATAGAAAACCAACATAAATTAAAATCAAAACGAACTCCAAACTTCCAAATTTAGACTGTTCATTGTAAATGTTCCTTGATGGTACATGAACTTCACTCCATATCTCAACTGTCTCCGAGGGGATAAGTTCATTCACTGTGTTCCGTTTTCTTAAACCTTTGATTTATCAATGGGGTGCAGACTCGTTGAGGCGATATTATGCAAAAAGCCAAACAAACACGATTGAGAGTGCACTCCTTCCCTTAGGTAGAAACATTCTTGTAAAGCTCCATTTAATCCGTCGGTCTGCTTGTATCCTGATGTGACCATTGTCACAGGTCACAGGTCACAAATGAGGTGTGAATCACGGGCTCCCGGCAGCAGCAGGGCCATCAGAGATAGCCTTTTTTACGCTGTGCTACACTGATGGCCCTTTCACTGTCCCTTTGCAGGCCCAAAGACACAGAGGGGAAGGTGAGGAGGTCGGGCGCACTGCAGAGGCCTTCCTCAATATGCAAGTTGCACCATGCGGAAAAATAAAGGTGTCATTTTAAACCCTACAGTCCCGGTACGCTTTTTCAAAAGCAAGAAGTAGGGGAACGGTCTAACATAACTTTTAAAAGTAGGGGCACGCCATGCCCTTCCGTTCCCGCCCACTTCTAACACTGGTCTGCGGAGGGTGCTTATACCGCTGGAGGAGCTGCGCGTGGCGCTGCACATGTTTGCGGGTTGCTGTGAAGGAGCTGCCGTGAGAAGGACGGGCTTGTGGCGGGGGGGCGCAGGGAGCTGGAGAGGAGTGCGCTCTCCTTGCCTGGCCCGTGAGAGATTCGCCTACTGGGATCACTGCATTGGCTTGTTGCACTGCTGGGTGCCCTGAGTGGGCTGCTACCAAGTGCCAGGATTTGCGCTGCTGGTACACATCAAGGGTGCTCCTTACCCAGCCTGAAGGCCCCTGGACACGACTCACACGTGTGTGGAGTGGCAGACGTTTTGAGTTCTCGGAACTGGCATTGTCCTCCCTGGCGTGCTGGGCCCGAATTTGTTTGCGGATCATGTGGACCACACTGTTGACGTACCACAGCATTGTTGAGCCACAAATAATCAAGTGAAGATATACTCTGTGGACGGCATACACTGTTGGTTGTCTGCTCACTACGATAGGTCACCATGGTGAAGCCGGAAAAGAACCAACAACGCTTGAACTTCGAACAGAGAAAAGGCGGCAAATGATCGCAATCCGCGGCTTCTGATTCTGAACTGGAGGCGGCATCACAGGGGACCACGGCATTGGAAAAATCACTGACCGCCGTTCAATCTAGTTTGCAGGCCCTAGATGGGAAGATGGAAGCCCTGAATGGCAGGATGGACCAATTTTCAGCAAAGCTTGACAAACAGGCTACAAGACTTGGCGAGGCAGAACAACTCATCACGGATGCCGAGGATGGACTACAGCACGTAGCGTCCAAGACAGAGGACATTGCGAAGATACTTGCAGTAATACAAGCCAAAAACGAGGACATCGAGGCGCGCTCTAGGCGCAACAATATCCACGTTTTGGGCCTCCCCGAGTCGACAAATGTGGGGCGTCTGGAGGACTACATGGAAGCAATGCTACGCGAAATTTGTGGCAGCGGCGAACTATCGCCTCTATTTGCAGTTGAACGCGCTCACCGGTCTCTAGCGGCCCGACCGGCGCCCCGACCGGCGCCCCGTGGAGACCTATCATTGCGAGACTATTTAACTTTCGGGACCGGTACACCATCCTGCGTGTGACACGTCAGCGAGGCACCATAACTTATCAAAATAATGTACTGTCGTTTTACCCGGATTTTACGCCAACTGTCCAAGCAGCTAGAAAGGAGTTCCAAAATCTCAAAAAACACTTGATAAAGGAGGAGATTCCATATGCCATGCTCTATCCTGCGCGGCTGCGCATAGGCGACGCTGAGGGTGGCAAAATATTCACGACACCCAAGCAGGCGATGGACCATGTGAAGTCTTTGCGACGGCGCAGAAAGCCACCGGACAACACATCTGATATTGATGACTGAACAGTAAGGAGATCGAGAACTCATGTCCTATATCTGTGTGCGCCCCCGGTGTTGAGATTGGTAGGGGATTCAGAAGTGACTGTGGTGCTGTCGCGGGAGGCACAGTTTATGGTATATCTTGCCACACTGTGTATAGCTATGACACCAACCACCACTACCTGTCTTTGCAGGCTGAGATTTGTGATCTTTCTGGAGAGGTGATGAGGTGTACAACGCTGGCCGGCTGTTACGGGGACTATTTCCCCTCTTTCATCTATGTGTTGTATGACTGTTGGATGCTTTCCATTTAACTCAAGCAATGGAGCAGATGGCTCTACTGGTGGGTTGGGATTTATATGATGGAGGCCTCCTCCCTTATCGATCTAGAAGTAGATTTTGCCACTACGTTCCCCCATGGGTATTCCCCATCCAATGTATTTTCCTATTTTGTTATGGTTGGGAGGGGCGTTGTTTTGGGGTCAGGTCTTTGGCAATTTTGGGCTGCCGAAGTGGGTGGGGGGAGGGCGGGGTTGGTTTTCTATTGGCTCAAGACACAGATACTACAGAGGGTGGTGTGCTGCTATCACACAATGGAATGTAAGAATGTCTTCATGCACTGAGATGTTGGATTGGTTCATATGTCCTGTACCAGCTTACAAATGAAGGGGACAATGTATAAATGCATAACATGGAATGTCCGCGGGCTAAACTCTCCTAAAAAGACTAGGCAGGTAGGCATTAGCGCTTTTTAACTTCCCGTTTTTGTCTTTTCTTTTAGTATTATTTTAGCGCACAGTTATCCCCTGGTTTTACTCACCGTCCGCATTGCCTCACTGTAATTGTGCCTTCACCGCTATTCAGGCGGCCCTGACCCTCGCGTTTGGAAATTGGTGGGCGCCATCTTGGGTGGGTTTGGGGAAGCGCTGCACTACTCCGCGCTCTAGCAGTCAGGTGGACTCGCTAGAGCCCTACATAAACCGGACCCATGGCGCGCAGCGTGTGCGCACTGCGTGTGCGCCGTAACCACGCCGGAGTCACGCCAGAGTGCAGCCCGTCTGCGCCGAGGACGGGCCAGACGGGTGGACGGACGGTCACGATAAGGCTGACCCCCCGCCCTGCAGGTACTCGTTACAGGAGATGCTAAGGCTTAAGCCTCTGGGACTTTCGTGTCTTCATAAAAGTTCCCCGGACGACCTCCTTTTATCTCCACGTTGCGGCTGTTTTTTGGCAGGCTCTGGAGGCTCTAGTCTACCTCCTTTTATTCATCTATCAGAATCTCAGGCTGATTCAGGAGTCAATGCATTGCAAGAAGATTGCATTCTCATCAATGCTCGCTCACTTACTAAAAACAACATTGTGTTCAAGGAGCTTGTACTCGACAGGAAACCTTCGTTGGTCTTTGTTACGGAGACATGGGCAAAGGACTCCTCTGGTCCTGACCTTGTTGAAGCAGTCCCTGAAGGGTACTGCTTGCACGGTAGGACAGAATAGGCCGTGTAGGAGGTGGGTTAGCGATTCTCTATAAGGATTGCTTCCATTGCCTTATTACACCAGTCACTGACCCTAAGGACACCTTTCAAGTACTGTATTTCTCTCTGACAGGCCTCCATAAATTTGCATTCAATGGGATTCTGGTCTACCGTCAACCAGGCCCTAGAGCCGACTTTGGACAGCAGCTGCTCCATATTCTAGAACCTTATTTTGGTTGTGAAAATTTAACTGTTCTGGGAGATTTTAATTTTCATCTGGAGTTGCTGGAGACCCATGATACTCTTTCCCTGTAGGATGTTATGTCAGCTTGTGGACTCTCTCAATTGGTGAAAGGGGCCACCCATCGAGCAGGTCATACGCTCGATGGGATCTTTTCCAACGATCGGAGGTTGACGGTAAAAGACCCCTTTTTTCTCTCATGGTCAGATCACCTGGCCGTACCATTCAAAGTGTCCTGTCCGACCTTGGATGGATTTAGAAATATTCCGAGTAAAAGGGAATTACGTAGGAACCTGAACAACATTACGGAAAGTTCCTTTATACCCTGGATATCCAGCATGTCTACTTTCCAGGGGGACAATGTCCAGTCGGCGGTCCTACATTATGAAAAGACCGTTACTGAGGCTCTGGATGTACTGGCTCCTACACGGTTGTGTTATTCAGCCAGAAAAAGACCATCAGCCCCGTGGTTTTCTGAGCACTTAAGACTACTTTGACAGGAAGCTAGGAGACAGGAGCGTTTATGGCACACCAGCTGGGATTTAAGGGACAAGGAAGCCCATAAGATCCTGATAAGGAAGTACAAGCTGGAAGTAATTAGGATAAAACAAGAATACTTTACGGCCCTTACCACCTCACTCTCCTCCCCTAAAGAGCTCTTTAGGATAGTGGATTCCCTCACTACCCTTCAGACCCCGGATCCGGTTATTGCGTCACAGGAGCTCTGTGATAATATAGCTTCCTTCTTTCAGACTAAGATCTCGGACATCTATACCGCCTTGGAGTTACAGAGACCCGTTACCACCAAGCCCGCTGTCCCTGTTGACCTGGACCTTGCTCTTTCGGAGAAACCATCGGCGGGATGTCTGGGTTCCTTCCCTCCTCTCTCTCTACAGGATGCAGAGCTGCTCCTTAATAAAACTAAATCTGGTTCCCCTTTAGATGTCTGCCCGCTTAGGATCCTTAAGCAGTGTAGGAACTCCCTCCTGCCCCCTCTTGTAGACATCATGAATAGGGCCATGAGGGAGGGTACTTTTCCACAGCAGTGGAAAAATGCAGTAGTAAAACCTTTACTCAAGAAACACTCTCTTGACCCTGGGGTACTAAAGAATTTCCGCCCCATCTCACTGCTTCCAGCCCCAGCGAAGATGTTAGAAACACATCTGAATAAACATCTCGCTGCCTTCGTGGAAAACTCGGGCTGTTTGGATCTCTCCCAGCATGGATTCAGGAGGGAACATAGCACCGAGTCTGCCCTCACCATAGTACTGTATAATATCTGCACGTGTGTGGATGGGGGACAGACCTCCCTCCTGATCCTCTTAGACCTTACAGCCGCCTTCGATACCCTTTCTCCCTCAGTCCTAACATCTCGCCTGAGGGAGATCGGGGTTCAGGGGGAGGCACTGGCTCTACTTACCTCTTTCCTCGATCAACGAGAGCAAAGAGTGAAGCTGGGTAAATTTCTATCTCCATCCCTGTCTGTGCAATGTGGGGTCCGTTAGGGGTCGGCGTTAAGTCCGACCCTTTTTAACATTTACGTGACTCCTCTTGCCAGACTAATTAGATCTTTTGGGATGGAGGTAGTTTCCTATGCGGATGACACACAGATCCTCGTCTCTCTCTCCCATTCAGTTATTTCGACTGCCTCCAATTTTAGATCTTGTATGGAGGCAGTCGGACAATGGATGATTCACAATTCATTGAAACTGAATGGGGAGAAGACTGAGGTGATGGTGTTTGGAGGAAAGGAGGAGGTATGGTCAGCCGATTGGTGGCCAGACTCACTGGGAGCCTGTCCTGCCCCTGCTTCGTCTGCCAAAAACCTCGGGGTCGTGATCGATCCCACCCTCAGTATGTGTCAACAGGTAAACAGGACTATCTCTACCTGTTGGGGCATCATTCGCATACTGAGGAAGATCAGGCATTATCTTACACAGCAGGCTAGGAAACAACTGGCAGTTGCCCTCATTGGCTCTCGCCTGGACTACTGCAATGCGCTGTATGCGGGACTGAATAAAAGTCTGCTGCAGCGCTTGCAGGTAGTCCAGAATGCAGCGGCTAGGTTTGCTTTGGATTTACCCCGGCGCACTTCGGCTACCTCGGCCAGAAAACGGCTTCACTGGCTTCCTATAGAGGATCGTATCCTATTTAAAACCATGTGTCTGATCTATAGGGCCTTAGCAAAAAGTAGCCCTACTGAAATTGGATCTATTTTGTCCCGTTACAGCCCTTGTAGGAACTTACGTTCCTCAAACAGATTCCTTCTATCAGTCCCGCGTATCCGAAGAACCAGATGGGGTGGCAAAGCCTTTTCCAATTTGGCACCCAAGTGGTGGCATACTCTCCCTATGGAATTAAGGTCCCTTCCCACCCTGCAGCTATTCAGAAAGGCCCTGAAGACCCGTCTTTTTGTGCGTGCATATCTGTAGTTGTGATCTGCCTTTTCGATCTATTTTGCTAGGCGCCTTGACACCTTAGGGTTTTAGTCGCGCAATATAAATTATTTTCAAATCAAATCAAATCAAATCAGGTACTGGCACAGTTAGACCGTCATGGAGTGCAGATCGCCCTACTGCAAGAGACACATCTGAGCAAACTCACAGAGGGTAACGTGGCGCGTAGGTGTTCGATGTACCGGTTGGCATCCTCTTATTCCCCCTACGCCAGGGGGTCCTCAGTCTTACTAAGAGGGGGTCTCCTTCCAACCCATTGAGACATGTGTGGACACAGATGGGAGCTGGGCCATGGTACATGGCAAGCTGGGACTTGTGAACGTCACAATAGTAAACATTTACGGCCCTGTGGTCGATGACCCAGCGCCTTTTCTGCAGTTGTTTAACGTGTTGCGCACATGGCCAGAGGCTGAGATCATCTGTGGGGGTGACTTAAACACACTCCTAGATCCCCTAGTTGACAAGTCCAATCCTGCTGGCGCATGCATCGTTAAGGTGGCACAATGTATAAGAGATTTCATGCTGGAGATGGAGCTCATTGATGTCTGGAGATCCGTAGATGTTTTGGAAGGCACACATATCACACCTGCCTTTAATAGTTGGTCCAGACTCAACTACTGGCTCCTAAGTAGAGAGGTGAACGGGTGGGTGGGAAAAATACAGACGCTACCGCGCACCCTATCGGATCATAACCCAGTGGTCCTGGACTTGACACTCCCTGCTAACCCGCGTCGTCCGTTCACATGGCGCTTCCGGGCTGACGCCTTGTCGGACCCGGTCTATGCTGAGACAATTCGCACTGCCATCTGCCAATACTTTGAGTTGAACACGGGTTCAGTTGATAGCCAGTCAACTCTATGGGAGGCTTTTAAAGTCACGATCATGGGGGTGTGCTTAAGCACTTCGTCAGAAATCCTCAAGGACCTTAGGGGGCAACTGAGCAAGCTAGAGGGGCAGATAAGGGACCTGGAAAGTCAATATGATAGGGCGCCATCGCTTACCCTGCTTGCACACATTCAAGAACACGTGGCGGAATATAAATCCGTGGCGACCTCAGAGGTAAAATACATATCTCGTAGATATGTAGCTAAGACATATGGAGAGGGTGGCCGTCCAGGCAAGATGCTAGCTAATAGACTTAGGGACAAAGCTGATAATTCCCCGATAGAGCAGATAACCGATGACTCTGGTACGAGTCACCACACCCAACATTACATTGTGGAACAGTTCCGTACCTTCTATGAAACCCTATACACGTCCCGAGGGGGAATGTCGGAGGCAGCTATAGGCGAATACCTGGAAGATATAGCCTGTGCGTGGTTATCGAATATACACAGGAAATACTTAGACCTGCCTGTAACAGAAGAGGACGTTAAGGAGGCCATCTTCTCTCTCCCGAACAACAAAGCTCCGGGCCCAGATAGCTTGACATCAGAGTTTTATAAAGCGTTTGTGGATATTTTGATACCGCATATCTTGGAAATGTATACGGTGGCCCATGATACAGGCTGTCTTCCCCCGTCTCTGCGCCAAGCGCTGATAATTACCCTGTTAAAGAAGGACAAAACCCTTTCTAGATGTGATTCATATCGCCCATTATTGTTGATTAATTTGGATGCAAAAATACTTGCGAAAATTCTGGCCACTAAATTGCAGCCCTTAATGCCATTGCTCGTGCTGCTAGATCAATCGGGCTTTATTCCGGAACGCTCTACCTCCCTCAATCTCCGCACGATATTTGCAATGTTCCATGTGCTCAATCCTACATTACCGGCCACCGCAATTCTTTTAGACGCTGCAAAAGCGTTTGATTCTGTCGAATGGAAATACATGTTCTACATTTTGGGCAGAAAGGGCTTCCCCCCAGTTTTTATCCAGTGGATTCAGGTGCTATATACAGATGCCTCTGCAAGAGTGCGGGTGGAGGGCCTGACCTCTGAACCGTTTGCCATAACTCACGTGACACGTCAGGGCTGTCCCCTTTTCTTGTTGCTATTGTGCTGGAGCCCTTAGGGTGCAAGATCAGACAGTCTCACGGAGCCGCTGCGTTGAACGTTCACAATCAGCCAGTGGGCATCTCTCTCTACGCGGACGACATAGTCCTCTATGTCCGCGAACCACAGCGTTATTTATCCCCGATTATATGGGAGTACATTAAATTTGGCCTCTTTTCTGGACTCCAGATCAACTGGGAGAAATCTGTACTTATCCCGCTGACAACTGTCACATCCCCGCCCCAGGTGGACTATCCGCTAATGTGGTCAGCAGACCCGGTTAAGTATCTTGGTGTTTGGATACACAGAGACCCTGCGGTGGTAATCCGTGAAAATTACGGCCGTGCATATTCAGCACTGGTACAACAGATAGATCGGTGGGTTTCATTGCCCCTCTCACTGGCAGATAGAATTGCAGTAATCAAAATGGTAATCCTTCCGAAGTTTTTATACTTATTTTGCAACATTCCCATCAATTTGACGAAACACTTGTTCAAGACAATCCGGACGCAGCTGCTGCGTCTTGTATGGGGGAACAAACAGCCAAGGATTAGCTGGGCAACTCTGACATTGGCATATGAGAGTGGGGGGTTCAACGCGCCTGATTTTTATGTCTATTATTTGTGCGGGCAGGCTCAATATGCCTATTTCTGGTTCCGCTCTCACAACTTCATTCCTCATGTGGGGGTGGAGGAGGGTGATGCGTACCTAGTTCAGCTGCGAAGTCTCCTTACACATACAAGTAGACATACTCCCAGGTCAGAGATTAACCCATTAGACACCACCATACAGGCATGGCAGGAAATCAGGAGGAGGGCACATAAGCTTCCTATATACGCACCGGCTCTACCTATTGAGGGGCATGCAGCGCTGTCGGTGGTGGGAGAATCGGGTTCGGTCAAGACCCTTAGAGAGGCTGGCCTCCTGCTCAATGGAGACTTATACCCGGAAGGGAGGTATATTTCGGGGGATGAGCTGAACTACATACAAAATCCCACGCCACTCTTTCCATTCACCTGCTACAGGCTCCAACGGGCTGTGAGGCATCACTATCTTAGCTTTCCTGAGGAGCCGGAGACTCTGCGCTCGCTGCAAATGCTACTTGTAGCTCCTTCTAGGAAGAAGGTGCTGACAAGGTTATACAAGACAGTACAGGAGGAAACGGTACTTAGGGCGAGCGGCAGCAGAGATCGTTGGAGTGCGATCCTTGATACACAGATTACAGACGATATGTGGGAGCAGATATGCATGCTAACGGGCAGGCTGACATCCAATAGTAACTTGCGAATCATCCATCTCCATTACTTACACCAGGTCTATCATACACCAGATAAGTTACACAAAATGGGATTGAGAGAATCAAGCAGATATCGGAGGTGTGGTCACAGTGGGGCAGATTTCCTCCACCTTGCGTGGAACTGTAGGATGGTTAAACAATATTGGGTGGAGGTCGTAATTAGACTACAATTAATGATGGGCCTGACAATAACCTTCACGCCTTTAGAATGTCTGTTAGGATATGTACCGAGGTTAAAAGCCACAGTGGGTCGATTTGTAAGAGTGGCTTTACTGCTAGCAAAACGGCGAATCTTGTTTACATGGGATGGCAAGATACACCCAAAACCTGATCTGTGGATCAAGGACATGGTATATTGCAGGGAGCAATTGGAGCTTTATGCTGAAGAACTTCCTGTATCCTCCCGCCCGAGAGATACTTGGGCTCCCCTGAGTCAATATTTACTGGCCACTGTGGAACAGTCAGATGAGTAAAATGATGGTAAATTGGGTTATAATGCATTACTACAAGTGAACAATGTAGGTGTGGGATTTGAAGTCGTTATAAATTGACAATGTACACCGTCATAATAACTGCAGAATACTTGTGTTCTTTCTCATTATTGGTCCTGTGTCCTAAGTAGTCATGGATGTTTTTTCTTTGTTTGCCTTTGTTTTTGTTGTTCGAGATATAGCAATGTTTGGCAGATTCCTGAATACTGCTGGTCCATGTAGTTTGCTATCCTGGAACTGTGTATGATTTGTGATTTGAAATGCTCAATAAAAAATAAATAAAAAAAAAGTATAATGCATGAACATTTATGTTGGAAGCACAGTTCGGTATTTAGGTGTCTGTCTGTTACTTTACTGCTTTTCCATAAGAAATATTTGAAGGAGAGCAGCACCAAGGCCTCCCGATTGTATGTGCCATGCCCTTACGGTGGCACTTTTATTCAGTTTAGGGCTGCAGATACTTTGAAGCCCACGCATCTAAGTTGACGTGCCACTATCTGCACACAAGGGTCTGTGTGTGACTATGTTACTGCGTTGCTGATGGGCGAAGAGGGTGATTTAACTACAGCCCATCAAGGCACACACCCAGCATTTGTTTACTGCCTTTATTTCCTCCTCTCAGTTGCTCTCTCACCCAGTAGCGTCTGCCACTGTATGGCGGTGGTGGGGCAGGGGGAAGGAAAAATGAATGGGCCTACCTAGAACAGCTGGACACCGCCTCTCCTCCATCCTCTTCTAGCTTCCTTCTTGCTGTCTTCAGTCCTGGTTGGCAGCAGTAAGTAACTGGGCACACAGGCCCCCTGAGCCAATTACATCGGTGCAATGCAGCGCTGTGACTGGTCTAAGCACCGTGGTTTGGCGCTCAGACTGGGACAGGTAGCCTGTGCATGTTCCTCACCAGGCTGTGCAATACAGCCTCGGGAGTACATGCAAAGTGTGCATGTCTGTTTGGCCGGCCCACCAGTCATTCCCACTTAGGGAATGCAAACCACTCCCCCCCCCCCTGCCCTGGCCAGTCCCACCTCGACACTGACTGCAATAGGAAAATAAAATGATAATAACTATACATTATCATTTTATTTTTCCTTTTGAGAAGTGGGGCGATGCTCCTCCACATCAGCGGAGGAGCCGCCACTGCTCTTAACCCCTTTTTCTTTTCTCTCTCCTGCCTCCTGATTTCAGTCCCCACTCTTTCTCTCGCCCTCTCTTAGTACCTCTCATTAATCGTTGTTCTCCTTACCAGTCTTTCGTTGTCTCACCGCATCGGCGTTTCCTGGCCTCTCACCACCAGCCTTTCCACATCTCTTCTCACTCATTCACTGACTTTTCAATTGCACCTTTATCAGACCCTCTCTTCACCCTTTTACCATCGTCCTCCTCACCCCTCTCTCAGCGTCCCTTTCTCCACCCATCCTCAGTACCCCTCTCCTTATTTTTCTGTTGGTGACTCACCATACTTGTCCTAACCCCTCAATTAGTCCCTCTCTTCACCCCTCACCATACTTCATCTGTTTGGGATAACCATCCTTGTAATAACCCCTCACTTAGTCTCTCTATTCGCCCCTCGCTCAGTGCTCCTCTTTTGACCCCTCACCTTACTTGTCCTTGTTATTGTGACCCCCCCAGGCCCACCATTATTCACTAGTCACTCGCCATACATTAGCTAAAGCTCACCATTGGGGCTTTCACCCCTCACTAAGAGACCCTCTCCTCACCTTCATTTCCAAGATCCTCTCCACACCTCCAGACTCAACCACTGTTTCCTAAACCTTACCCAAGTGTTTCCCATCTCCCTCTGCACTCTTCTGTTGGCTTCCCCTCTGTTTATCCCTATTTAAGCATGTCCTTTCCTTGCCCCTCACCCTTCCCATTTACTTCCAACGCCTTCCATTGCCCCTATATTATCTCTCCTGAATTGCACTCATTACGAGGGGCACAAACTGGGTAGATTTACACTCTTTGCCCCGTATCCTCTCCTACTTCTCCTGCTACCAACATACTTCCATCCCTTGTTTCTTTTTTCCAGCGCGTGAGTGCTTTTCCCTCTCTTCATCTCACTGCTCTCTTCCCTTTGTTTGACATTTTCCCCTTCATCATGCATTCAAATGACATTCCTCCCACCTTCAACCCCCCTCTTCCCACTTTGCTTATTACCCTCTATTCACGTACGTCTCTGCAGGAGAAGATGTGTGACTGTGTGTGTGCCTCTGAAACGATTTATACCAGTGTACATCAGCATGCAAGTATGTGGCATTCTGTGTGTGACGACATGTGTGTGCATGCGAGTATATCTGTGGACTTGTGTTGAGAACCCACCCGTTCGTGTGCGCACATTTGCGTGTGTACGTCTACTGTGCATACATTCAAAAACGTGTGTGTGTGTATTCTGAGATATATGTAAGGGGTGTGTTAAGCAATCTGCGATGTATGCATACAAAAATGTTGTATGCTTGCATGTTTTTGTGTATGCATGTAAAGATGGAGTTGGGTGTTTTTATTTCAATGCAAGAATATATCTTTGGGGGAACATGGCGGCCAGCGAGTAGACGGTCGCGGAGGCTCCAGGGGTCAGGACCAAGATGTTTTGTGTTAAACGCTGAATTAAGCTGCGGATTTACATCGTTTTACACCACCGTTACTGGGAAATCTGGTAATAGATTGTCTGTTATGAATTAAAATCGACATGAGGAGAGAAGGAAATGAGAGCTTACCTGGGACGCTGAGATTGGAGGCGGCTCATGACTGGAGGCGGCTTGCTCGCTATTCCTTGGCTGTGTTTGCTTGGCATCGCGGTGGAGTTGGCGGGGTCGGCTTGATCTGGAGCAGCGGCGGACGCTGTGTGGCATTTCCGGGGGGCAGGAGTCCCAGGTGTCAATGTGAACCCACCCAACCCGCGAAGTGAGTCGCGGACAGAGAGCTGCAGCAAGGTTCCCCATCCAGGGCGGCAGGGGCAGCACAAGTGGTAGGCTTGCTGTCCCAGAATTGTGTGGAGCTCCACGAGGAACAGTCACAGCAAAAAGGGTCAAAGTTGGGGCTGGAGCAGGATCGGAACCAGAGCTGGAGCCGGTGCCGGGTCATACAGCAAGTCCAACTCTGGCAGATATATCATCAAGATGAAATTGCCAGCCTAAAGGGGTTCTAGAAACTGGAACTCGTGGCAGGGGTCAGTTACAGGCACCGGGGGACAAACTAGATATGCTCTGAGGAGTGCGAACATCAATTCACTTAATCTACCTAATTCATTTAATTTATATAACACGGTTCCCCCGGTTAACCAGGACAGTATTCAAATAAGGGAGGCTCAGGTTGGCAGAAAATACATAAAAATAGCAACCGTTCAAAGTAAGAGCATAGCAGGGGAGTGGACCCTTCCTAAAAACAGGAAAGCTAAGAAGACAAAAAACCTCTCACAAAAGCAACATAACCCCAGACTCACCCCCTCGTTGAGAAATTATTTTAAAGTTGCACCCAGCACTTTAATATTAAAACCGATAGACTGCATAAACACTAACAACAAAAGCAATGCTTGGAAGTTACCTAAACACCCGGAAGGCATACTAAGCACAAATAGGTTCCAATTACTTGCAAATGAGCCAGAAGGAGGGGGCACAAGGGAGTTAACGATGGCTGACGAAAGAGACGGAGTTTCAAACATAACTACTCCGACAATCCAGGAGGTTCCCCTAAGAGAGAGACAAATAACAGAAAATGACCATGAGCGAGCGGCAGCGCAGAGAGAGAGGATCTGCTAGACCAGACCACCCCCTATCAGTTTCAGATCTCTTACAAACATTGACGGAGGAAGTTTGAAACAGATTTGTGGTTTCAGAAAAAAAAACGGAAATCAAACTATCTTGCAAGAAAATGGAAGACAAACTGGACTCATTAGAAGCTAGAACTACAACTTTGGGATCTACTGTGGCTGAGTTAGCCTCGCAATCGGAGGCAAATGTAAAGGAGATCAGCTTGATAAAAGAAAGGGAAATAGGCTTTCAGGAAAAGTTGGAATCTCTTGAAAACCCCCAGAAGGAAGAACAACATCTGTTTGCTAAAAGTCCCTGAGGGAGCTGAGGGGAGCAATCTTAAAGAGTTTGTGGCTAAATTGATTAAACAATCCACTCAAATTGATAGCTCAGAGCAAGTCCTCTTGACTGACATCCAGAGGGTACATAGGGACCCATTCAGACTTAATTTAAATAAAGCCAGACCCAGAAAAATCTTAGTTAATTTTCTAACCTATAACCTGAAAGATGACATTTTAAATAAAGCTCTCAAGTTGAACTCGCTAAGTGCGGAAGGAATAACTTTTCAAATACGATCCGATGTTTCCTCAATTACAGCATCCAAGCAGTGGCAATTACAGCATCCAAGCAGTGGGAGCTGGGAAAGTTATTGGATCCCTTCAGGCAACTAGGCGCGACCGCACAGCTCAAATTTCTTGCTACACTAAAAGTAATGTACAACAACAAGATGCAGGTTTTCAGGCGGGTGGAAGAGGCCGAAAGTTTCTTGCAGTCTATTACGGGGCAGGGCAGTGGAGCGGTAGCCTAACAGTACATGTATATGTATATGTTCCCAAGATAGGATATAATATACATTTCAGGGTTCCTGACTCCAGGAGGGGGGCCTCGGAGGCCAGGGTAGGGCCATAAAGAGGAAGAGAGAGGGTTCTCCAGGGGGTTCACGAGGGAGAGGGGGGGGGGGAGAGAGAGGCGGGCACTGGGTTGGATGCACTGAGAGAAAAAAAAATATGTCCAATTCTCCTAAGCAGGCCCCATAAGAAATCCACCTATCGCTAACAGAGACATGGCACAACCTTTAGGCGAACAGTTATTACTTCTGAGGGTTCTGTCATGGAATTTAAATGAATTAAGAGCAAAATGTAGGATGGAGAGGATCTTCCACTATCTGAGAGATACCTCAGAACAAGTTCTCATCCTCCAGGAGACACACCTAACAGAGAGCGAGATGAGGAATTTGTGTAAATCTAGAATCTGGATTCAAGATATAATTTGCACTACGCAACAATTAACAACAAAGGGGGTAGCCATAGTTTTAAAAAGAAATGTGTCTATCTTGTTAGAAACCAGCAAGGTAGCTAAGATGGGGAGATGGGCCATGCGCATAAATTCACAGCCGGATACTATGGTCCTAATCTGGATGACCCTGCCCCCCTCAGGGGTCTACTCTCTGAGCTACTAAATTTCTCAGACCCTTTAATCCTGGCAGGTGATTTTAATTTGGTCCTAGACCCAGCCATGGATAGGTCACTAAAGAGCAGAGCAACTCAGAACTGTAAAATTAGATCTACGCTTAAAAATGCTATGAGGCAGTTAGGATGGTTTGATGTATGGGGAGACAGAATGGGACCCAGGAGAGGGCATTCTTTCATAACAAAAAAGTATGGCCATAGGTCTAGACTAGATTTTTTTCCTAGCCAATCTTGACCTGAAAAGATGGGTGAAAGATATAAAACACCTTGGGGACACCTTTCTGATCATTCAGCAGTAACCCTAGCTCAAAAAGTCACAGCCAAACTGACTATGGGCCAGACAAGGAACAGATATACGAAGGTATGCTTC
Organism: Lissotriton helveticus; assembly: GCF_964261635.1. Classification (NCBI taxonomy): domain Eukaryota; kingdom Metazoa; phylum Chordata; class Amphibia; order Caudata; family Salamandridae; genus Lissotriton; species Lissotriton helveticus. The sequence goes on along the minus strand of NC_136072.1, from coordinate 316,312,284 downwards.
AAGGAGTACTTTATTAGGCGGATGGGATACAGTCACAACAGAAGGTCTGAAGGAAATCAAAAGAAAAACGTAGCCACTTCCGTTTCTGGTTCCTCGTGGTAGGAAGTTCCTGTTTTAGTTCTTCAAACCGCTCCGTATTGTTGTTTGTAGAGGCACCGTATAGGGAGGGGAAAACAGCAAAAGAAAAGAACACTGTCGTCAGTACATCGTCTGGGGTTCGAAGGAGAACTGGGGAGGGGCAGTAGAGGAGTTTGAAAGAGTCCACCGCAGTCCATCACCCGTGAATAATAGGGCATGAGAAGCAAACGAGAATCAAGAAGCCCTTTATTAGTGTTATTGGGGCGTTTGGGTGCCTCCCTCCTCCTCGATAGTTTCTTTTCCACCCTCAGCACCTTTGAAGAACATGGCCCGAATACAAGCACGTACCTGTCATAGCCACGCTCCTCCGGGAGCGAGGCGGACTCCTTCACCGTGCCGATATGAGTCCAGTGTCGACTGGGGAAGAAAGGGATCCGTTTCTCTCACGTCACCTTCGTCTGCTTCTCGTCCTGCTATTCCGACGTCCGGTAGCGTAGAAGGTGGAGGACTCATCAGCTGTTCCGGCTTCTCCCTCATCCGGTCGGCTACTTCCTTCTCTGTTCTCTCTGGCCTTGTTATGATGCTTGTGGTGGGTTCGATTCTACCAATGGGATACCAGCTTCCTGGTTGGTGGGCGGGCTTTGAATCCTGAATGTCCAGATCTTTAAAGGCCCATAACACCTCCGCAGAAGAGGACGACTGCAAAGAGAGGATGGGGGAAAGGTAACGGGGGAACACACCAAGATCCTCGTCTTCTGATAGTGCAACAGTTGGCACCTCGTTACACTGACTAATGGGAGATGGGCCCTAGATCTGTTAGAGGAAGATGTGATCAAGCAACTAAATACTGAGGCAGATCATTTCTTTTTAACTAGACAGTGCCTCAATAGAAATCGTGTGGGACACTTATAAAGCCTTCTTGAGAGGATGCATATCGTCAATCCAAATTGCTAGACAGAAAAAGCATAGAGTTAGAGGGGATAGAGGGTAAAATTCAGAAGGCCGAGCAAAGGATCAACCGCCTTGGTAATAATCCACCTGTTGGAGAGACTGGCGGATTTACAATCTCCCAGATCAGAACTGGCAGGGTGGATAGATTCAAGGCTAAGAAAGAGGCCAGTAACCTTGCCCACTTCGAGTATGAGGAAGGCTGTGGAACGCTTTTAGCTTAGAGGACGCTGCGAGCTTACCTTGGGGCTGTTTGTTTGTTTGGACCCGCTGCTCCCCTTCACGCGGCCGGGCTTGGCTCCGCCCCCTTGCTCCTACCGACCGGCCGAGCTTGGCTCCGCCGGTCTTTCTGCTGCTGTTGCCGCCTGCAAGCCCCAGGATCCTTAGGGGCAGGACGCCTAATTTCCACGCGCTAGGAGGCGCATAAAGACACACCTGGTGCTGAGTTCCTCGGTGCCTGCTGGACGCTGCGAGCTTACCGTGGGACTGTTTGTTTGTTTGGACCCGCTGCTCCCCTTCACGCGGCTGGGCTTGGCTCCGCCCCCTTGCTCCTACCGACCGGCCGGGCTTGGCTCCGCCGGTCCGCCTGCTGCTGTTGCCGGCTACAAGCCCCAGGATCCTCAGGGGCAGGATGCGTAATTTCCACGCGCTAGGAGGCGCATAAAGACACGCCTGGTGCCGAGTTCCTCGGTGCCTTCTGGACGCTGCGAGCTTAAATAGTTTCATATGGGCCTCTAAAGGTACAAGGATATCCTGGAAAAAACTACATAGAAAGAAAAATGAGGGAGGGTTATGTTTGCCAGACCTAGTGTTGTATACATGGGCACTCTTAATGAGGGCGGGAAAAATGCTCATGAGTGAACCAGACAGCTCGGACATCGGGATAATTATTGTAATGAAGTGAAAGACTCCAGCAAGTAAGTAAGTACGTCTTTATTCTGTTATCCACTCTCCGTAACTGACATGCTTCCCAACATTCTAAAGTGAACTCTCAAGGAACATTCCAAAGGGGAAGTAGGGAGGAGGGGGGGGAAGGAATGTACCAAGGGAAAGAGAAAGGAGATTACAACACATCTCCCCTCGCAGGGGAAGGACACAATGGAACCAAACAGAGCTAAAAGGGGCGAACACAATTCTGCTAAGGAGGATGAAACACTGTAGGTCACGTAAGATTACAACACATCTCCCTTCGCGGGGGAAGGATACAATGGAACCGGGAGATGCTAAAAGAGATAAACACATTGCTGCTCAGGAGGATAAAATACTATAGGTACATCTGTGAGAAGGAAAAAATACTGTAGGTTACAACTATGAGAAAGGCTAGATACTTAATTTGGCAATCGGATCTCTTCCCCTGATGGAAGCAAAAGGGATTACTTCTGTTACCAAATCGGAAGAGGTGTGATATAGACCAATCTCTCTGCTGAATCTTGATTATAAGATCTTTGCCAAGATTTTAGCAGAGATTTCGGATGGAGTCATAGGTGGCGTGCTGCATGGGGATCAGAAAGGCTTTGTCCAGGGGAGGGGGTTCGAGATCTTGCATACAATCTGATTGGCGCTGTAGATTTAGCGACACTCCATAAGGTACCTCTGCCTATTATCACGTTGGACGCCACAAAGGCGTTCGATCTAGTTAATTGGGCCGATGTAATGTACGTATTGAGACTCTGTAACCTGGGGGGAAAGTTTTGTAGGGCATTTTCCTCAATCTATCAAACCCCCATAGCCAGAATTTTAGTGAATGAGAACCTGTCACCTCCAGTTGAAGTTCGGAGGGGAACAAGGCAGGGGTGTCCGTTATCACCACTGCTTTTTAATGTATACATTGGGCCCTTAGCCGAAAAGATCAGAAGACATGTAGGAATATTCTCCTTCAAGTATAAAACTTGGGGGGAAAAAGTGGAGCTATACGCTGACGATATGATGGTGTATACATCAGACCTAGATACAGAAATCCCAATCATATATAATGAAGCACAACATTTCGGCTGGGTATCTGGTTATGAGATTAACGTGTCCAAGACGAAGTGCATGGCCTGGAATTTTAATTCAAACACCCACGCAATAAAAATGGAGATAAGATATTTGGGTATTATGATCACGCAGAATATTGAGAACATTGCAGACACCAATCTTCACAAGGTTAGCAAAGAAATGTGCAATTCCCTAACGAGCAGGGCATATCTACCGTTGACAATAATCGGTAGAGTTAATTTAATAAAAATGATGATTTTACCAAAACGTATTATTTTTTTGTTTCAAACATTCCCCTAGCCTTTAAAGAAGAGGGATTAAAAAAACTCCAGGCAAAAATAAATAGTTTCATACGGGCCTCTAAAGGTACAAGGATATCCTGGAAAAAACTACATAGAAAGAAAAATGAGGGAGGGTTATGTTTGCCAGACCTAGTGTTGTATGCATGGGCATTCTTAATGAGGGCGGGAAAAATGCTCATGAGTGAACCAGACAGCTCGGACATCGGGAGAATTATTGTAATGAAGTGAAAGACTCCAGCAAGTAAGTAAGTACATCTTTATTCTGTCATCCACTCTCCGTAACTGACATGCTTCCCAACATTCTAAAGTGAACTGTCAAGGAACATTCCAAAGGGGAAGTAGGGAGGAGGGGGGGGGGGAAATGAGATTACAACACATCTCCCCTCGCAGGGGAAGTACACAATGGAACCAAACAGAGCTAAAAGGGGTAAACACAATTCTGCTAAGGAGGATGAAACACTGTAGGTCACGTAAGATTACAACACATCTCCCTTCGCGGGGGAAGGATACAATGGAACCGGTAGATGCTAAAAGAGATAAACACATTGCTGCTCAGGAGGATAAAATACTATAGGTACATCTGTGAGAAGGAAAAAATACTGTAGGTTACAACTATGAGAAAGGCTAGATACTTAATTTGGCAATCGGATCTCTTCCCCTGATGGAAGCAAAAGGGATTACTTCTGTTACCAAATCGGAAGAGGTGTGATATGCCCAAATGCCTTCTCTTACCGTTTTGTCCACATCCATATTATTGGCAAAAGCTAGTTGCGTAAGATTTTTTATCAGGATTACAGATTTACTCATGAGGTCAAAGTTACCTTGACCTTGCAAAGTGGATTCCTCATGCTTGATGCCCAGATCGTTTAGAAATGCCATAATTTCAATAGAAGAGAACTTAATACTATTGTTGGTGATTATGCGATCAGGCACACCTTCACATGCGAATGTATCTGTTACGAAATCAATGAGGGAGTTGGTTGAAACCCCTGGAACAAACTTGTATCTGATCCAGTGTGAAGTGTAGTCCACAAGTAAGATCATAAATCTTTTCAGAACTCCTAAATGTTCCATGGGCCGATTATTTCTAATCCTAACTTAGTCCAAGGTGTTTTAGGAATTGTAGTAGGGTTTTCCCCCAGAGCATTGGTTTCCTTACCAGGCCCCATATTAACACCATCAGATCCAGAACCAGAACTTTGGTTCTTAATTATGTTCACTTCTGTGGGAAGTACACCGCAGGCATTACTGTCTACTTGGTAGTCTCTTCCGGGAAACTCTTCAGATAAATTAGATAAATTACTACTGGTTACCTCCTCCATTACCTCCTCCCACACAGCTAATTGGACCTGCTCTTTATTATTTGGATCGAGCATAATCCCCAACTCTCTTTGGTGGTGCCAGCCCAATAGATTGGCACCCTTGTTTACCATGTACACTTTTCCCCATGTGGTTCTCCCTTTGAAGTGAATACTCGCCATCATCATCCCCACTAACGGGATGTTCTCTTCAGCATACCCTACGGCTGAAATATCAGGTTCCACAATGTTGGGACTGGAGATATCAAATATCTCATTTATGGCTTCCATATTACATAAGGTAATTGGGGCACACAAATCAGCAAACACCACAATGGGCTTATTATTCACAAGGATGGTACAATTAGGATATTCAATGGACCTGTGGTCACAGTATTGTTCTTGAGAACTCCGGAAAGTTTGACAAACTCTAGCTTTTACTTGGAACACATACTTAGGGGCCACATCACCTTCACTGTGTACTATTTTCACTTGGTAGTTTTCACTGTTATTGCACACTCTACCCAAATGCCCCTTCTTGAGATGATTGCTGCTGCCACACCTATAGCACTTTAACTTTTCCTTTTCCTTGACTGGATGGTTATCCTTGACTTCTCCGGGTCTAACCTTGAGCACTTCATTATCACTGTAATTGCCTTGCACATCATTGCTATTATGAACATTGGAAACAAGCTCGTTTGGAACCTTCATCTCTTTAATACACTTAGCCGTGTGTTCTATCGAGACTGCTATATTGACCGCTTCTTTTAATGTGGGTTTTTTTGCTAGAAGCTTTTCTTGAATGCGACTATTGTTTGTACACCTGACTAGTTGGTCTCTGATGAGTGAGTCAGTAAGTTCACGAAAGTCACATAGTTGTGTCAGACCTCTAAGTCCTGCTATATAATTAATGACAGACTCCTGTTTGCCTTGGATGCGTGTAAAGAACTTATGTCGTTCCAAAACTACATTCACCCTGTCCCCAAAATGTGCTTCTAACTTTAAAAGGGTAATTTTAAACTCATCTGTCACATCCTCATCCTCCTCTAACTCAGGTTCAGGTAAGGTGTCATAACTTTTCCTACCGTGTATCCCTAGGTTATGCAGCAATATATGTTGTTTGCGGACTGCCGAAAATCTTTCGCCTCCTATGGCAATGAGGTAAGAGTCGAATACATTTACCCATTCCTTCCAGTGAATTTCTGGTTCTCCGTTCTCGTTTAGGAATGGAGGGGGTTGGCTCATAGCTTGTCCTGCCATAGTAGAGGAGGTAGCTATCCTAACAAGCTGCAGCAGGAAGGAATGGCCAGTAAATGGTCACACTCTGCAAGGTTGAAATAGGGGGCGCAGAGCAGGAGGAGTCCTTAGGGGACTCGGGATAGGTTGTAAAAAAAAAAAGGGAAACTCAATGCGAAAACTGCAATAAGCTAAAGGAACTGTGAGGCTGAAAATGTACATTAGCAATCCCTGTATTGTATTCAATACACTCTAAATATTAAAATCATGCAGGAAGACACGGCTTGTAAAGCAATACTCAGTAAGCACAATACTTTGTATATACACCAAAAATGAATGCAGGAAACTATGCTTGTAGAACAGAACACAGTATCACAGATAACCTCAGAAATCCAGTATAAACCTGGTAATAGTTTCACTTAGGAGATTCTAAATAAATTGAACTATGCAAGAAACTTGCTTGTGAAGTAACCAGAAATACAGGACACAGCTTGGAATACACCAATAGCCTCGAGTACTGGGATGATGCGGATCTGAAAAAGGAAATTAAGCGAGACTAAGAGAAGTGGAGGTATGCATCACACGTAATGTCCAATGGTCCAATGAGGAAGGTGTGCGTGTCACCGTGTAGAGGTGCACACACCGTGCAATGACTGGGGTAGAAAGTATATGGAGATCATATAAGTTGTGAAGAATATCGTCCTTGGGGGGTGCAACTGAGAGGAGCAGTACACTTCTATTTGTCCCCACCGTGGTTACTGAATGGTGTGTGTATTACCGCAGAGGTGGACACACAGGAATGAACTTGAATGTGGCCGTGAAGTGGTGGGAGAGTCACCGTGGAAGATACAGGAGGAAAAGGAGAAAATCTTACTTGGAGGGTAGAAGGCTTCTCGAAAAGAGACCAGGCCGGAGCAGCTGTCCCCTGGAAGAGACGATCGTAGAATGGCAGAACTGTAGGCAGAGAAGGAAACTGACGAAGGGGGCTCTGACGGGAACTGACGTGCAGTGCTCTGAGTGACTGAAGCCGGAAGACTTACGGGCTGCGCTCTGAGGAAACTGACGAGCGGGGCTCTGAAGCAAAGGGAAAGATTGGGTGCCGGGAAGAACAGCTTGAGTTGTCCGTCGGGTCGCTCCGTGAGGAAACTGACGAGTGGCGCTCTGAAGCCGAGTGAGGGAGATCGATGCCGGGAATAACAGCAAGGACTACAAGCGATGAAAGGGACACGCTACCTTCCACCTGTGTCACACGGACTGTGACTACGCCGTCTCTAATGAAGTGTGAAACAACGTCAGCTCACCACAGGAGATGAAGCGCAGGAAAGTCAACTGTGTGCCGCACGCTTTGCCGCTACCCCCCGATGACTCCGCCGTCAGTGTTGGGTGAACACGACAGTAGCTCACCACAAGGAGATGGGGGCAAAGAAGTCACTCTGTGGCATGCCCTCTGCCGATGCCTCCAGCTGTTACCACAGAGGGGCAAGTATGCCGGGAGTACACAAGGAGCACGGCCAGCGACACAGATAGACTCCTGAGAGGGAACTGCAGGGCTTTGGAAAAGTTGCTTCAGGGAAACGCTGTGAAACTCGGCCACTTGTAGAGGGAGTCACCGGTGCCGGGAATCACGCCCAACGCCGTGGCAAGTGCCAGGGCGAAATCGAAGCAGAACTGGAACCACCAAGGGTACCTGTTGTAAGTAGGTTCTTAAGATAGATTTATTAAAATACACAAGATAGGACAGCAGAGCAGTAAAACCTCACAGCTGAGCAGTCATCAACTGCCAAGGCTGGAATCCTCACATACCAGATAGAACACTCTTAGGTTAGAAGGTAGAAACACTAAGAAAGGACTACTGACACCGAGTAGCCATATTGAGGAAAGTATAAATATACAACACATCTTCTCCCTTTACAGACAAAACACAAATGAAAGACTCGAACACATAGTAAGAGTTAAAGCATGGAAAACAAGAAGAAGAAAACATATAACACATAGGAGATCAGCAACCTCTTGGACTTCCAGATCACGAAGGCAAAGGGACAGGATCAAAACAAGAATCAACATGAAGATCATGATGGACAGTGCTGCCAATATACAATGTCGGACTAATTTACGCAATACACACGCATCATACGGGCAGTGCTTGCGCTTCTGGCTCTCTTGGATATGGATGAGAACTTATCAATGAGGCCTATTTAAAATCATGCGCTCACTTACCAGCATCGAGTCCGGAAACAAACACAAAGGCGAGTGAGGAAAAAACATGGAGCGATATCTTCAGCTCCTCATTCCGGTAACTATGGGAACGTAAAGACAAGATGGTTGCCTGACTTTGCGCGAGGTTGCGCAATGACGTGCTAAAACTCCTTCTCAGGTCCAAGGTTGAAGGCCAATGTCGATGACATTTTAAACGCGCTGGTTCTCCACTAGAACATCAGAAGATTCCACAACGTCATCATAAAGAAGCACAACAGCTCAGAGAGAGGATCACACTGCCCAACAATGGAAAGGCAAACCCGAGTGAATTCTCTTGCACAAGGCAGGCACGCGCAAGGTAGGACTTCTCACCTGAAGAGTTACTAAGTTGTTCCTCATGCCTCGGTTTATGTTTCTGCAGCGTCCGGCTTCTACTTATTTTCTTTCTGCTCTTTACCTCGCAACTGAGGCGAGTGATTTCGTTGTATTTAATTATTTTGGTTTCAGTCAGGTGACATGCAACAGGTTCAGCTTGTTTATTTTTTTTTAACAGCTAATTTCAACTAAAATCGGATACTTTTTTTAAGTCATCAGGCATTAGTGGTTTTACACATGTCTTCTTAAGTTCCTGGCAGCAGATGCTGATTCCATTTTTTTATTTAATTAAATTAATTATTTTACTTGTGGCTAAAGGTTTCTTACGTTATGAAGGTTTTTTAGTTGCTTTTCTTCTTGTTACTGGATCAATACAAGGATACTTCTTCTTGTTACTTGCCGCTGTTAGATGGGTTCTTGTTTGTGAGGTCTTGCTCACGCTCCACTGTTCTTCTTGGTCTTCCTACCGGTCTGCTCCTCTGGTCAGGTCAGCTTCAGATGTCGCCAAAATGTTGTAAATAGATTAGGTAGGCAGCAGGACACGTCTTCAGGTTATTAAGATATATTTATTAAGTTAGACAGCAGAGCAGTAAACCTCACAGCTGACCAGACCATCAACTGCCAAGGCTGGAATCTTCACATACCAGATAGAACACTCTTAGGTTAGAAGATAGGAACACTAAGAAAGGACTACAGACACCAAGTAGCCATATTGAAGAAAGTATAAATATACAACAGTACCTCGCACAGAGCGCTGAGATCAAAGATGGTTACAAACGCACTGCATGGAGCTCCGGCGAAATACCTCAAGGAGCAGGAAAGTGCACCAACGCCTTCTCCTTGAAGGAACAGCAAAAGGAAGAAAATCCAGGACAGGCGTTTTGGTCTCCTTAAAGGACAAGAAAAGTCACCTTGTAACTCAGAAACGAGGCATACCAAGCTGGAATGGAGAAATCATCACGCAGAAGTGCAGGAAGGAGAGAGCACTGAAAGGGGAGATGACAGCGATGGCCCCCTTCGCCAGATCGTCGCCAGTGTTTTAATGAAGTGAAAGACTCCAGCAAGTAAGTAAGTACGTCTTTATTCTGTCATCCACTCTCCGTAACTGACATGAAAAGATGGGTGAAAGATATAAAGCACCTTGGGGACACCTTTCTGATCATTCAGCAGTAACCCTAGCTCTAAAAGTCACAGCCAAACTGACTGTGGGCCAGACAAGGAACAGATATACGAAGGTATGCTTCAAGGAGTACTTTATTAGGCGGATGGGATACATTCACAACAGAAGGTCTGAAGGAAATCAAAAGAAAAACGTAGCCACTTCCGTTTGTGGTTCCTCGTGGTAGGAAGTTCCCTTATACTTCTTCAAACCGCTCCGTGTTGTTGTTTGTAGAGGCACCGCATAGGGAGGGGAAAACAGCAAAAGAAAAGAACTCTATCGTCCGTACATCATCTGGGGTTCGAAGGAGAACTGGGGAGGGGCAGTAGAGGAGTTTGAAAGAGTGCACCGCAGTCCATCACCCGTGAATAATAGGGCATGAGAAGCAAACAAGAATCAAGAAGCCCTTTATTAGTGTTATTGGGGCGTTTGGGTGCCTCCCTCCTCCTCGATAGTTTCTTTTCCACCCTCAGCACCTTTGAAGAACATGGCCCGAATACGAGCACGTACCTGTCATAGCCACGCTCCTCCTGGAGCGTGGTGGACTCCTTCACCGTGCCGATATGAGTCCAGTGTCGACTGGGGAAGAAAGGGATCCGTTTCTCTCACGTCACCTTCGTCTGCTTCTCTTCCTGGAATTCTGATGTCTGGTAGCGTAGAAGGTGGAGGACTCGTCAGCTGTTCCGCGTTCTCCCTCGTCCAGTCGGGTACTTCCTTCTCCGTTCTCTCTGGCCTTGTAGTGGGTTCGAATCTACCAATGGGATACCAGCTTCCTGGTTGGTGGGCGGGCTTTGAATCCTAAATGTCCAGATCTTTAAAGGCCCATAACACCTCCGCAGAAGAGGACGACTGCAAAGAGAGGATGGGGGAAAGGGAACGGGGGTACACACTGAGATCCTCGTCTTCTGATTGTGCAACAGTTGGCACCTCGTTACACTGACTAATGGGAGATGGGCCCTAGATCACACCATTCTGTTAGAGGAAGATGTGATCGAGCAACTAAATCCTGAGGCAGATCATTTCTTTTTAAGTAGACAGTGCCTCAATAGAAATCGTGTGGGACACTTATAAAGCCTTCTTGAGAGGATGCATATCGTCAATCCAAATTGCTAGACAGAAAAAGCATAGAGTTAGAGGCGATAGAGGGTAAAATTCAGAAGACCGAGCAAAGGATCATCCTCCTTGGTAATAATCCACCTGTTGGAGAGACTGGCGGATTTACAATCTCTCAGATCAGAACTGGCAGGGTGGATAGATTCAAGGCTAAGAAAGAGGCTAGTAAGCTTGCCCACTTCGAGTATGAGGAAGGCTGTGGGACGCTTTTAGCTTGGAGGACTAAACAAGAGTTAGCTGAAGGAAACATCAAAGAAGTAGAATGTGACATCGCCGGTAATTTACTCAAGAGCCCCACAGAGATCGATTAAGCTTTTCAAAAGTATTTCGAAAGGGTATACAGAGAGGATCTAACTCCTCAAGAGGAGACAATAAAGGTCTGGCTGGACCAATATGCTCCAAATAAAATTAGTGAGGAGGAGTCCAACAATCTCAATAGCTCGATAACAACAAGCGAGATTAAGAAAGCATTGGAGGCAGGAAAAACGGGTAAAGCGCCAGGACCAGACAGCTTGCCGGCGGAACTGTATAAATCTCTGATGGAGGTTCTTATCCCCGTTATGGAAAAACTATTTTCTCATATTTTTTAAAAGGACGGGAATATGCCACATTCATGGAACAAAGCCACCGTGCCTCTGATCCTCAAACCATCGATAACCACCTAGTCACTGTGATTCATATAGACCAATCTCTCTGCTGAATCTTGATTATAAGATCTTTGCCAAGATTTTAGCAGAGATTTCGGATGGAGTCATAGGTGGCGTGCTGCATGGGGATCAGAAAGGCTTTGTCCAGGGGAGGGGGTTCGAGATCTTGCATACAATCTGATTGGCGCTGTAGATTTAGCGACACTCCATAAGGTACCTCTGCCTATTATCACGTTGGACGCCACAAAGGCGTTCGATCTAGTTAATTGGGCCGATGTAATGTACGTATTGAGACTCTGTAACCTGGGGGGAAAGTTTTGTAGGGCATTTTCCTCAATCTATCAAACCCCCATAGCCAGAATTTTAGTGAATGAGAACCTGTCACCTCCAGTTGAAGTTCGGAGGGGAACAAGGCAGGGGTGTCCGTTATCACCATTGCTTTTTAATGTATACATTGGGCCCTTAGCCGAAAAGATCAGAAGACATGTAGGAATATTCTCCTTCAAGTATAAAACTTGGGGGGAAAAAGTGGCGCTATACGCTGACGATATGATGGTGTATACATCAGACCTAGATACGGAAATCCCAATCATATATAATGAAGCACAACATTTCGACTGGGTATCTGGTTATGAGATTAACGTGTCCAAGACGAAGTGCATGGCCTGGAATTTTAATTCAAACACCCACACAATAAAAATGGAGATAAGATATTTGGGTATCATGATCACGCAGAATATTGAGAACATTGCAGACACCAATCTTCACAAGGTTAGCAAAGAAATGTGCAATTCCCTAACGAGCTGGGCATATCTACCGTTGACAATAATCGGTAGAGTTAATTTAATAAAAATGATGATTTTACCAAAACGTATTATTTTTTTGTTTCAAACATTCCCCTAGCCTTTAAAGAAGAGGGATTAAAAAAACTCCAGGCAAAAATAAATAGTTTCATATGGGCCTCTAATGGTACAAGGATATCCTGGAAAAAACTACATAGAAAGAAAAATGAGGGAGGGTTATGTTTGCCAGACCTAGTGTTGTATGCATGGGCATTCTTAATGAGGGCGGGAAAAATGCTCATGAGTGAACCAGACAGCTCGGACATCGGGAGAATTATTGTAATGAAGTGAAAGACTCCAGCAAGTAAGTAAGTACATCTTTATTCTGTCATCCACTCTCCGTAACTGACATGCTTCCCAACATTCTAAAGTGAACTGTCAAGGAACATTCCAAAGGGGAAGTAGGGAGGAGGGGGGGGGGAGGAATGTACCAAGGGAAGGAGAAATGAGATTACAAGACATCTCCCCTCGCAGGGGAAGGACACAATGGAACCAAACAGAGCTAAAAGGGGTAAACACAATTCTGCTAAGGAGGATGAAACACTGTAGGTCACGTAAGATTACAACACATCTCCCTTCGCGGGGGAAGGATACAATGGAACCGGTAGATGCTAAAAGAGATAAACACATTGCTGCTCAGGAGGATAAAATACTATAGGTACATCTGTGAGAAGGAAAAAATACTGTAGGTTACAACTATGAGAAAGACTAGATACTTAATTTGGCAATCGGATCTCTTCCCCTGATGGAAGCAAAAGAGATTACTTCTGTTACCAAATCGGAAGAGGTGTGATATGCCCAAATGCCTTCTCTTACCGTTTTGTCCACATCCATATTATTGGCAAAAGCTAGTTGCGTAAGATTTCTTATCAGGATTACAGATTTACTCATGAGGTCAAAGTTACCTTGACCTTGCAAAGTGGATTCCTCATGCTTGTTGCCCAGATCATTTAGAAATGCCATAATTTCAATAGAAGAGAACTTAATACTATTGTTGGTGATTATGCAATCAGGCACACCTTCACATGCGAATGTATCTGTTACGAAATCAATGAGGGAGTTGGTTGAAACCCCTGGAACAAACTTGTATCTGATCCAGTGTGAAGTGTAGTCCACAAGTAAGATCATAAATCTTTTCAGAACTCCTAAATGTTCCATGGGGCCGATTATTTCTAATCCTAACTTAGTCCAAGGTGTTTTAGGAATTGTAGTAGGGTTTTCCCCCAGAGCATTGGTTTCCTTACCAGGCCCCATATTAACACCATCAGATCCAGAACCAGAACTTTGGTTCTTAATTATGTTCACTTCTGTGGGAAGTACACCGCAGGCATTACTGTCTACTTGGTAGTCTCTTCCGGGAAACTCTTCAGATAAATTAGATAAATTACTACTGGTTACCTCCTCCATTACCTCCTCCCACACAGCTAATTGGACCTGCTCTTTATTATTTGGATCAAGCATAATCCCCAACTCTCTTTGGTGGTGCCAGCCCAATAGATTGGTACCCTTGTTTACAATGTACACTTTTCCCCATGTGGTTCTCCCTTTGAAGTGAATACTCGCCATCATCATCCCCACTAACGGGATGTTCACTTCAGCATACCCTACGGCTGAAATATCAGGTTCCACAATGTTGGGGCTGGAGATATCAAATATGTAATTTATGGCATCCATATTACATAAGGTAATTGGGGCACACAAATCAGCAAACACCACAATTATTCACAAGGATGGTACAATTAGGATATTCAATGGACCTGTGGTCACAGTATTGTTCTTGAGAACTCGGGGAAGTTTGACAAACTCTAGTTTTTACTTGGAACACATACTTAGGGGCCACATCACCTTCACTGTGTACTACTTTCACTTGGTAGTTTTCACTGTTATTGCACACTCTACCCAAATGCCCCTTCTTGTTACATTTAACACACGTGGCATTGTGGGCAGTGCAACGTACATCATTGGCAAGATGATTGCTGCTGCCACACCTATAGCACTTTAACTTTTCCTTGACTGGATGGTTATCCTTGACTTCTCCGGGTCTAACCTTGAGCACTTCATTATCACTGTAATTGCCATGCACATCATTGATATTACGAACATTGGCAACAAGCTCATTTGGAGCCTTCATCTCTTTAATACACTTAGCCGTGTGTTCTATCGAGACTGCTATATTGACCGCTTCTTTTAATGTGGGTTTTTTTGCTAGAAGCTTTTCTTGGATGCGACTATTGTTTGTACACCTGACTAGTTGGTCTCTGATGAGTGAGTCAGTAAGTTCACCAAAGTCACATAGTTGTGTCAGACCTCTAAGTGCTGCTATATAATTAATGACAGACTCCTGTTTGCCTTGGATGCTGGTAAAGAACTTATGTTGTTCCAAAACTACATTCACCCTGTCACCAAAATGTGCTTCTAATTTTAAAAGGGTAATTTTAAACTCATCTGTCACATCCTCATCCTCCTCTAACTCCGGTTCAGGTAAGGTGTCATAACTTTTCCTACCTTGTATCCCTAGGTTATGCAGCAATATATGTTGTTTGCGGACTGCCGAAAACCTTTCGCCTCCTATGGCAATGAGGTAAGAGGCGAATAAATTTACCCATTTCTTCCAGTGAATTTCTGGTTCTCCGATCTCGTTTAGGAATGGAGGGGGTTGGCTCATAGCTTGTCCTGCCACAGTAGAAGAGGTAACTATCCTAACAAGCTGCAGCAGGAAGGAATGGCCAGTAAATGGTCACACTCTGCAAGGTTGAAATAGGTGGCGCAGAGCAGGAGGAGTCCTTAGGGGACTCGGGATAGGATGTAAAAAAAAAAAGGGAAACTCAATGCGAAAACTGCAATAAGCTAAAGGAACTGTTAGGCTGAAAATGTAAGTTAGCAATCCCTGTATTGTATTCAATACACTCTAAATAATAAAATCATGCAGGAAGACAAGGATTGTAAAGCAGTACTCAGTAAGCACAATACATTGTATATACACCAAAAATGGATGCAGGAAACTATGCTTGTAGAACAGACACAGTATCACAGATAACCCCAGAAATCCAGTATAAACCTGGTAATAGTTTCACTTAGGAGATTCTAAATAAATTGAAGTATGCAAGAAACTTGCTTGTGAAGTAACCAGAAATACAGGCCACAGCTTGGAATTCACCAATAGCCTCGAGTACTGGGATGATGCGGATCTGAAAAAGGAAATTAAGCGAGACTAAGAGAAGTGTAGGTATGCATCACACGTAATGTCCAATGGTCCAATGATGAAGGTGTGCATGTCACTGTGTAGAGGTGCACACACCGTGCAATGACTGGGGTAGAAAGTATATGGAGATCATACAAGTTGTGAAGAATATCGTCCTTGGGGGGTGCAACTGAGAGGAGCAGTACACTTCTATGTGTCCCCACCGTGGTTACTGAATGGTGTGTGTATCACCGCAGAGGTGGACACGCAGGAATGAACTTGAATGTGGCCGTGAAGTGGTGGGAGAGTCGCCGTGGAAGATACAGGAGGAAAAGGAGAAAATCTTACTTGAAGGGTAGAAGGCTTCTCAAAAAGAGACCAGGCCGGAGCAGCTGTCCCCTGGAAGAGACGATCGTAGAATGGCAGAACTGTTGGCAGAGAAGGAAACAAACGAAGGGGGCTCTGAGGGGAACTGACGTGCAGCGCTCTGAGCGTCTGAAGCCGGAAGACTTACGGGCTGCGCTCTGAGGAAACTGACAAGCGGGGCTCTGAAGCAAAGGGAAAGATTGGGTGCCGGGAAGAACAGCTTGAGTTGTCCGTCGGGTTGCTCTGTGATGAAAATGACGAGCGGCGCTCTGAATCCGAGTGAAGGAGATCGATGCCGGGAAGAACAGCACGGACTACAAGCGATGAAAGGGACACGCTACCGTCCACCTGCGTCACACGGACTGTGACTCCGCCATCTCTAATGAAGTGTTAAACAACGTCAGCTCACCACAGGAGATGAAGCGCAGGAAAGTCAACTGTGTGCCGCATGCTTTGCCGCTACCCCCCGATGACTCCACCGTCAGTGCTGGGTGAACACGACAGTAGCTCACCACAAGGAGATGGGCGCAAAGAAGACACTCTGTGGCATGCCCTCTGCCGATGCCTCCAGCTGTTACCACAGAGGGGCAAGTATGCCGGGAGTACACAAGGAGCACGGCCAGCGACACAGATAGGCTCCTGAGAGGGAACTGTAGGGCTTTGGAAAAGTTGCTTCAGGGAAACGCTGTGAAACTCGGCCATTTGTAGAGGGAGTCACCGGTGCTGGGAATCACGCCCAACGCCGTGGCAAGTGCCAGGGCGAAATCGAAGCAGAACTCGAACCACCAAGGGTACCTGTTGTAAGTAGGTTATTAAGATAGATTTATTAAGATACACAAGATAGGACAGCAGAGCAGTAAAACCTCAAAGCTGAGCAGACATCAACTGCCAAGGCTGGAATCCTCACATACCAGATAGAACACTCTTAGGTTAGAAGATAGAATCACTAAGAAAGGACTACAGACACCGAGTAGCCATATTGAGGAAAGTATAAATATACAACACATCTTCTCCCTTTACAGACAAAACACAAATGAAAGACTCGAACACATAGTAAGAGTTAAAGCATGGAAAACAAGAAGAAGAAAACATATAACACATAGGAGATCAGCAACCTCTTGGACTTCCAGATCACGAAGGCAAAGGGACAGGATCAAAACAAGAATCAACATGAAGATCATGATGGACAGTGCTGCCAATATACAATGTCGGACTAATTTACACAATGCACACGCATCATACGGGCAGTGCTTACGCTTCTGGCTTTCTTGGATATGGATGAGAACTTATCAGTGAGGCCTATTTAAAATCATGCGCTCACTTACCAGCATCGAGTCCGGAAACAAACACAAAGGCGAGTGAGGAAAAAAACATGGAGCAGATATCTTCAGCTCCTCATTCCGGTAACTATGGGAACGTAAAGACAAGATGGTTGTCTGACTTTGCGCGAGGTTGTGCAATGACGTGCTAAAACTCCTTCTCAGGTCCAAGGTTGAAGGCCAATGTCGATGACATTTTAAACGCGCTGATTCTCCACTAGAACATCAGAAGATTCCACGACGTTATCATAAAGAAGCACAACAGCTCAGAGAGAGGATCACACTGCCCAGCAATGGAAAGGCAAACCCGAGTGAATTCTCTCGCACAAGGCAGGCACGCGCAAGGTAGGACTTCTCACCTGAAGAGTTATGAAGTTGTTCCTCATGCCTCGGTTTATGTTTCTGCAGCTTCCGGCTTCTACTTATTTTCTTTCTGCTCTTTACCTCGCAACTGAGACGAGTGATTTCGTTGTATTTAATTCTTTTGGATTCAGTCAGGTGACATGCAACAGGTTTCAGCTTGTACATTTTTTTTTAACAGCTAATTTCTCACTACAATCGGATACTTTTTTGAAGTCATCAGGCATTATTGATTTTACACATGTCTTCTTAAGTTCCTGGCAGCAGATGCTGATTTCATTTTTTTATTTAATTAAATTAATTATTTTACTTGTGGCTAAAGTTTTCTTACGTTATGAAGGTTTCTTAGTTGCTTTTCTTCTTGTTACTGGATCAATACAAGGATACTTCTTCTTGTTACTTGCCGCTGTTAGATGGGTTCTTGTTTGTGAGGTCTTGCTCACGCTGCACTGTTCTTCTTGGTCTTCCTACCGGTCTGCTCCTCTGGTCTGGTCAGCTTCAGATGTCGCCAAAATGTTGTAAATTGATTAGGTAGGCAGCAGGACACGTCTTCAGGTTATTAAGATATATTTATTAAGTTAGACAGCAGAGCAGTAAACCTCACAGCTGATCAGACCATCAACTGCCAAGGCTGGAATCTTCACATACCAGATAGAACATTCTTAGGTTGGAAGATAGAAACACTAAGAAAGGACTACAGACACCAAGTAGCCATATTGAAGAAAGTATAAATATACAACAGTACCTCGCACAGAGCGCTGAGATCAAAGATGGTTACAAACGCACTGCATGGAGCTCCGGCGAAATACCTCAAGGAGCAGGAAAGTGCACCAACGCCTTCTCCTTGAAGGAACAGCAAAAGAAGAAACTCCAGGACAGGCGTTTTGGTCTTCTTAAAGGACAAGAAAAGTCACCTTGTAACTCAGAAACGAGGCATACCAAGCTGGAATGGAGAAATCATCACGCAGAAGTGCATGAAGGAGAGAGCACTGAAAGGGGAGATCACAGCGATAGCCCCCTTCGCCAGATCGTCGCTAGTGTTTTAATGAAGTGAAAGACTCCAGCAAGTAAGTAAGTACGTCTTTATTCTGTCATCCACTCTCCGTAACTGACATGCTTGTCAACATTCTAAAGTGAACTCTCAAGGAATATTCCAAAGGGGAAGTAGGGAGGAGGGGGGGAGGAATGTACCAAGGGAAGGAGAAAGGAGATTACAACAAGAATGTTTAAAGAAATGTTGCTAGATTTAAAAGGAGGAGACCAAGGCTTTATATATAAATTCGGAGATCTGAGATTTTTAGAAAAAGAACGCCTAAAGTCCTTAAATGGGATAGCCTCTACGTGGTTTAAGATCAGAAAGTTACTGAAAATCAGCTACTACAGCGATAAGGCGCCTATTTGGGATGCCCTGGGCTCGCCCAAATGGACTAAGGATTCATTGGTAACCCCTTTAAAAACAGCCGGGATATTACATTAGGCACAACTTGTACCAGAGGGTTCCCCGCTTTCGTGGGAAAACATGAGGAGCATTACAATGAAATATCTAAATTTAAATACTTACAAATAAAGAGCTGGAGTCAGGCGGTTGATACAAACAACTGTTGGTTTTTCTAACGAACTGGAGACCACCCTGAGGAAGAAAATTGGGAAAAAGAAAGAGATGGCAAACTTATATTGGCTTCTGGTAGACCTGGCAGACGGCAACTTCAATCTCCCATCGGAGCTGTGGGGGGAGTGCTTGCCGGGATCCAGCAAGGAAGAAATATGGCAAGTATCATAACTTTTTATACTCCACAGTTCAAGCTGCAAACCTAAGGAGAAATCACACACGGTACACTGGTCTCTGTTAAAACTTTCCAAGTTTGTGAAGGGCCTTATTCCGCGTTGTCCGAAATGCCATCAGGAAAAGGCGGATGATGAACATATGTTTTTATGTTGCCTAATGTTACATCACTTTTGGGTCTCTTTAACTAGAGGTATGGAAGCCTTGTTTGGTTTTGATATGCAGGTGAGCATAATCCTGCTATTTTTTGGGATCTTTCAAAATTATGAGTTATTGGGCCCGATGTAGGTAATCTCGATTTACCTACTCTTAAATACCGAATCATACCGATTCGGTATTTAAGAGTAGGTAAATTGGAAGTAGGCAGATGTAGGTAATTTTTCTTTTTCAATTACCGAATGTGTAAGATTCGGTATTTACCGATTCGGTAAATACCGAATCGGTATTTGCCATTGATTCCTAAGGGCCTTGAAGCCCATAGGAATCAATGGCAAATACCGATTCGGTAATTACCGAATCGGTAAATACCGAATCCTGCCAGGGGGAACGGGGTGTCACTTTGACACCCTGTAGCACCCCAATGTCAGGCTTGTGTGCCATGTGGCACACATACATGCCCTAAGCGCATGTCTGTGTGTCACATGGCACAGGTGTATATGCACAGATGTGCATGTACACCTGAATTCGTTATTTACCATGCCATAGTATTACATGGTAAATAACGAATTCTTAGGGGCCTGTTGCACTGTTTAAAGCGCCACCTACATCTGTATTTACAGATTCGGTATTTTTACCGAGTCTGTATTTACCAATTCGGTAATTTTACCGATTCGGTAAATACAGATTCGGTAAAAATACCGAATCTGTAAATACATGCCCCCTACATTGGAAAATGTTACAACATGAAGGGTCAACCCAGAGGGTCAGAGGGACCTGGGTAGTTATGCAATATAGATAGGGTGGTCCCTGACCAAATTGGAATTATTAAAAACAATTTCAATAGAAAAACAATAAATGACAAAATTATTTAGCAAAACACTATTGTTTATTCACATAGTGTTTGTGAGTTTTTCATTGCATTCTTATTTTTTTACTTTTTGTATTGTAAAACACATAAATAAAATTTTTAGTGCCCACGGTACAGGGAAAGGGGAGGGTTAAGTGCAGTGTTCGGGGATAAGTGCAACTGAGGGAAAGTGACAAGTCAATTGTAAATTTATTTTAACAATAGACAATGGCTTCTCACAGGAGCCATGCAGGAGTACATCCAAAATTCTATTGGCATAGTTATCATAACATCATATTATAACCGGTGTTCATAATCACACTCTAGTCATGTGTTCAAGTCTAACAGTCAACGTTTCGACCCTAGTCGTAAGGATGATGTCCCTTACATGACGGGTCTTCTTCAGGACACGGGGGAAGGGGTGGGCATGTCCTATAGGGAAAAATTATTAAAATTACTAAAAATCCAGTTAATGGGGAAATGCACACAGAGGTACAAAAAAGTTACATCGTTAAGACAGGGCAGATGGAAGTCATGCTAGTACGTTTAAAAACAAGTTTATATCAGGCTTGGGCTATGGTCCTGTCCCTGAGTTCAATACATACTTCAGTGTGAGGTTCTGAATAGGGGCAGAGTGTCAAAGACCAGATATCGTGAATGGGGCAACATTGTTATAAAAATGACTAAACATCGCCGGTCTTGTGATGGATTGTCAAGAGTTACCTTATTTGGGAACAAAGAGCTGCCTCCAAATTTCGTTTCCTGTAAAGTAACATAAGGACACTAGTAGTGAAGTCATTTACATGGGTTCTTTTACGGGCAGAGCAACTTAGGATCTAGATCGTATTTACCTTACTGCTGATCCAGTGGGATCTCAATTTATGTGATGCACCTAAAGGGAAGAAAGCGGACCATGAGTATTACTGGAGAGGTGTGGCTCACTGGTTAGAGGCGGCAGACCTGTAAGCAGAGAACGGCCCGGGACCAGGGTTCAATTCCCGACGCGGCAGGGTCTTGGACCAGGGTCAACGGACTCGATAATTCTCGCCTCAGTGCCTACTCTAACCAGGGAACACACTCGGTA
This sequence comes from Lissotriton helveticus, assembly GCF_964261635.1. Classification (NCBI taxonomy): domain Eukaryota; kingdom Metazoa; phylum Chordata; class Amphibia; order Caudata; family Salamandridae; genus Lissotriton; species Lissotriton helveticus. The sequence goes on along the minus strand of NC_136072.1, from coordinate 316,291,014 downwards.
ACTCTGGGCATTAAGCTTGCCTCATCTCTACAACGGCCTCCCACAGACGCCGGGGATGCCTGGTTTCACCCTGGAGATACCCAGAAAAGGGACCATCTCACAGGGAAAACCAGGACGGGTTCCCCAGCGGTCTACAGCGCCAGGACACTCGGGTAGAGTAACAGTGCGCTTTACAAGTATCCCACATTTACATTTACATTTACTCTCCCACTAACACAGATCACCGGGCAGTGATTCAGTTAGCAACACAGGGAAATTACCTGTTTCATAACTTGAGTGCATGGGCCAGGGTCCGTGTTATTTCATGACTCTGTCCCTGGGGAAAGAAATTGGAGCAAGAGATTAGGTCTCACAATTTCCTACTCATATTATCTCCTACCAAACCGGACTGGAATGGTGGAAAGGCCCTTAATACCTGAAAGATCGGGTCATGGAACCGCGTCCCCGGCAGTCTCCTCCTGGTCGTAGGCTCATCTGGCGTTCTGCACCGCAAATGTGAAAGCGGGCCGACTTCCGCGTCACGTGATCGCGGTGGACATGGTAGACAGACTGAGCCTGTCACTATGGTAACCTGCCGATACCTCGGAGGGGAGAGGAAAAAAGTTTTTCTATGCATCCTAAGTATGCAATGGGGATTCCAGAGTGTTGCCATTACATGGACTAAATCTCAATATATGTAGTACGACGTGAGCTGACGGTTATTATGTTTATTTGATCCTGTAAAAAGAAGAAAACGGGGGGTGCCGTAAGCTACCATATTCCTTAATGAACATTCCGTAACCAAATATAAAAATCAATAAGCATGTATTTCACAGGTTATTATTGTAGTTCCGGATATTTGGCAACCTGTGGTCTCGATGTAGTAGTGGGCCGCATAGCTGTTTGAAATTACAGTTCACTTAATCATGGGGAGACATTCACTAGTAATTACCACAATATTATTCAATGCTAGACCACGTAACTGCCTCGCAGGGTATTAAGGTAGTCTAGAGGGTAAAGACCCCAATGTGCTCCTGAATTGTTTATTGACCGCCTAACTAGCTCGCAGGGCGTTTGAAATTTGAGTTCACTTAATCATGGGGAAACATACACTAATTATTACCACAGTATTATTCAATGCTAGACTACGTAACTGCCTCGCAGGGTATTAAGGTAGTCTAGAGGGTAAAGACCCCAATGTGCTCTTGATTTGTTTATTGAACGCCTAACTACCTCGCATAGCTGTTTGAAATTTGAGTTCACTTAAACCTGGGGAGACATTCACTAGTTATTGCCACAATATTGTTCAATGCTAGACCACGTAACTGCCTTGCAGGGTATTAACGATTCAGAAAAGGGGGTGGTGATGAACAGAGTGTCTGAATTAAGCAGACCACTCTTACCCAGTCCAAAGATCAGGGCTTGATCCATCACCGTTATTTCGCTCACTGCCCCATCCCAGCTCAGAACCTGGCTATATGCAAATTAGTCTGTCCCTGGCCCAGTGCATCATGGGAACAGAGCAGACCAAACTACCAAGCCAATTCTTCACCAGAAAGGATACAAGCTTCTGGGGACCGGTTTCTGGCATTTCAGCCTCGTCGGCCCGGCTTGCTTGAATCCTGATGGAGCAGTGAGCAAGGGACTCATGTCTGAGTATACCCTGCCACACCTATAGTGGCCAAAAACGATTCAGAAAAGGGGGTGGTGATGAACAGAGTGTCTGAATTAAGCAGACCACTCTTACCCAGTCCAAAGATCAGGGCTTGATCCATCACCGTTATTTAGCTCACTGCCCCATCCCAGCTCAGAACCTGGCTATATGCAAATTAGTCTGTCCCTGGCCCAGTGCATCATGGGAACAGAGCAGACCAAACTACCAAGCCAATTCTTCACCAGAAAGGATACAAGCTTCTGGGGACCGGTTTCTGGCATTTCAGCCTCATCGGCCCGGCTTGCTTGAATCCTGATGGAGCAGTGAGCAAGGGACTCATGTCTGAGTATACCCTGCCACACCTATAGTGGCCAAAAACGATTCAGAAAAGGGGGTGGTGATGAACAGAGTGTCTGAATTAAGCAGACCACTCTTACCCAGTCCAAGGATCAGGGCTTGATCCATCACCGTTATTTAGCTCACTGCCCCATCCCAGCTCAGAACCTGGCTATATGCAAATTAGTCTGTCCCTGGCCCAGTGCATCATGGGAACAGAGCAGACCAAACTACCAAGCCAATTCTTCACCAGAAAGGATACAAGCTTCCGGGGACCGGTTTCTGGCATTTCAGGCTCGTCGGCCCGGCTTGCTTGAATCCTGATGGAGCAGTGAGCAAGGGACTCATGTCTGAGTATACCCTGCCACACCTATAGTGGCCAAAAACGATTCAGAAAAGGGGGTGGTGATGAACAGAGTGTCTGAATTAAGCAGACCACTCTTACCCAGTCCAAAGATCAGGGCTTGATCCATCACCGTTATTTAGCTCACTGCCCCATCCCAGCTCAGAACCTGGCTATATGCAAATTAGTCTGTCCCTGACCCAGTGCATCATGGGAACAGAGCAGACCAAACTACCAAGCCAATTCTTCACCAGAAAGGATACAAGCTTCCGGGGACCGGTTTCTGGCATTTCAGCCTCGTCGGCCCGGCTTGCTTGAATCCTGATGGAGCAGTGAGCAAGGGACTCATGTCTGAGTATACCCTGCCACACCTATAGTGGCCAAAAACGATTCAGAAAAGGGGGTGGTGATGAACAGAGTGTCTGAATTAAGCAGACCACTCTTACCCAGTCCAAAGATCAGGGCTTGATCCATCACCGTTATTTAGCTCACTGCCCCATCCCAGCTCAGAACCTGGCTATATGCAAATTAGTCTGTCCCTGGCCCAGTGCATCATGGGAACAGAGCAGACCAAACTACCAAGCCAATTCTTCACCAGAAAGGATACAAGCTTCCGGGGACCGGTTTCTGGCATTTCAGCCTCGTCGGCCCGGCTTGCTTGAATCCTGATGGAGCAGTGAGCAAGGGACTCATGTCTGAGTATACCCTGCCACACCTATAGTGGCCAAAAACGATTCAGAAAAGGGGGTGGTGATGAACAGAGTGTCTGAATTAAGCAGACCACTCTTACCCAGTCCAAAGATCAGGGCTTGATCCATCACCGTTATTTAGCTCACTGCCCCATCCCAGCTCAGAACCTGGCTATATGCAAATTAGTCTGTCCCTGGCCCAGTGCATCATGGGAACAGAGCAGACCAAACTACCAAGCCAATTCTTCACCAGAAAGGATACAAGCTTCCGGGGACCGGTTTCTGGCATTTCAGTCTCGTCGGCCCATCTTGCTTGAATCCTGATGGAGCAGTGAGCAAGGGACTCATGTCTGAGTATACCCTGTCACACCTATAGTGGCCAAAAACGATTCAGAAAAGGGGGTGGTGATGAACAGAGTGTCTGAATTAAGCAGACCACTCTTACCCAGTCCAAAGATCAGGGCTTGATCCATCACCGTTATTTAGCTCACTGCCCCATCCCAGCTCAGAACCTGGCTATATGCAAATTAGTCTGTCCCTGGCCCAGTGCATCATGGGAACAGAGCAGACCAAACTACCAAGCCAATTCTTCACCAGAAAGGATACAAGCTTCCGGGGACCGGTTTCTGGCATTTCAGCCTCGTCGGCCCGGCTTGCTTGAATCCTGATGGAGCAGTGAGCAAGGGACTCATGTCTGAGTATACCCTGCCACACCTATAGTGGCCAAAAACGATTCAGAAAAGGGGGTGGTGATGAACAGAGTGTCTGAATTAAGCAGACCACTCTTACCCAGTCCAAAGATCAGGGCTTGATCCATCACCGTTATTTAGCTCACTGCCCCATCCTAGCTCAGAACCTGGCTATATGCAAATTAGTCTGTCCCTGGCCCAGTGCATCATGGGAACAGAGCAGACCAAACTACCAAGCCAATTCTTCACCAGAAAGGATACCAGCTTCCGGGGACCGGTTTCTGGCATTTCAGCCTCGTCGGCCCGGCTTGCTTGAATCCTGATGGAGCAGTGAGCAAGGGACTCATGTCTGAGTATACCCTGCCACACCTATAGTGGCCAAAAACGATTCAGAAAAGGGGTTGGTGATGAACAGAGTGTCTGAATTAAGCAGACCACTCTTACCCAGTCCAAAGATCAGGGCTTGATCCATCACCGTTATTTAGCTCACTGCCCCATCCCAGCTCAGAACCTGGCTATATGCAAATTAGTCTGTCCCTGGCCCAGTGCATCATGGGAACAGAGCAGACCAAACTACCAAGCCAATTCTTCACCAGAAAGGATACAAGCTTCCGGGGACCGGTTTCTGGCATTTCAGCCTCGTCGGCCCGGCTTGCTTGAATCCTGATGGAGCAGTGAGCAAGGGACTCATGTCTGAGTATACCCTGCCACACCTATAGTGGCCAAAAACGATTCAGAAAAGGGGGTGGTGATGAACAGAGTGTCTGAATTAAGCAGACCACTCTTACCCAGTCCAAAGATCAGGGCTTGATCCATCACCGTTATTTAGCTCACTGCCCCATCCCAGCTCAGAACCTGGCTATATGCAAATTAGTCTGTCCCTGGCCCAGTGCATCATGGGAACAGAGCAGACCAAACTACCAAGCCAATTCTTCACCAGAAAGGATACAAGCTTCCGGGGACCGGTTTCTGGCATTTCAGCCTCGTCGGCCCGGCTTGCTTGAATCCTGATGGAGCAGTGAGCAAGGGACTCATGTCTGAGTATACCCTGCCACACCTATAGTGGCCAAAAACGATTCAGAAAAGGGGGTGGTGATGAACAGAGTGTCTGAATTAAGCAGACCACTCTTACCCAGTCCAAAGATCAGGGCTTGATCCATCACTCTGTTCATCACCACCCCCTTTTCTGAATCATTTTGTCCACCATAAGCGTGGAAGGGTATACTCAGATGTGAGTCCCTTGCTCATTGCACCATCAGGATTCAAGCAAGCCGGGCCGACGACGCCTGAAATGGCAGAAACCGGTCCCCGGAAGCTTGTTTCCTTCCCAGTATAAGAATTGGCTTGGTAGTTTGGTTTGCCCTGTTCCCATCATGCACTGGGACAGGTACAGACTAATTTGCATATAGCCACGTTCTGAGCTGGGATGGTGCGGTGAGCTAAAAAACGGTGATGGATCAAGCCCTGATCTTTGGACTGGGTAAGAGTGGTCTGCTTAATTCAGGCACTCTGTTCATCACCACCCCCTTTTCTGAATCATTTTGTCCACCATAAGCGTGGAAGGGTATACTCAGATGTGAGTCCCTTGCTCATTGCACCATCAGGATTCAAGCAAGCCGGGCCGACGACGCCTGAAATGGCAGAAACCGGTCCCCGGAAGCTTGTTTCCTTCCCAGTATAAGAATTGGCTTGGTAGTTTGGTTTGCCCTGTTCCCATCATGCACTGGGACAGGTACAGACTAATTTGCATATAGCCAAGTTCTGAGCTGGGATGGTGCAGTGAGCTAAAAAACGGTGATGGATCAAGCCCTGATCTTTGGACTGGGTAAGAGTGGTCTGCTTAATTCAGGCACTCTGTTCATCACCACCCCCTTTTCTGAATCATTTTGTCCACCATAAGCGTGGAAGGGTATACTCAGATGTGAGTCCCTTGCTCATTGCACCATCAGGATTCTAGCAAGCCGGGCCGACGACGCCTGAAATGGCAGAAACCGGTCCCCGGAAGCTTGTTTCCTTCCCAGTATAAGAATTGGCTTGGTAGTTTGGTTTGCCCTGTTCCCATCATGCACTGGGACAGGTACAGACTAATTTGCATATAGCCAAGTTCTGAGCTGGGATGGTGCAGTGAGCTAAAAAACGGTGATGGATCAAGCCCTGATCTGTGGACTGGGTAAGAGTGGTCTGCTTAATTCAGGCACTCTGTTCATCACCACCCCCTTTTCTGAATCATTTTGTCCACCATAAGCGTGGAAGGGTATACTCAGATGTGAGTCCCTTGCTCTTTGCACCATCAGGATTCAAGCAAGCCGGGCCGACGACGCCTGAAATGGCAGAAACCGGTCCCCGGAAGCTTGTTTCCTTCCCAGTATAAGAATTGGCTTGGTAGTTTGGTTTGCCCTGTTCCCATCATGCACTGGGACAGGTGCAGACTAATTTGCATATAGCCAAGTTCTGAGCTGGGATGGTGCAGTGAGCTAAAAAACGGTGATGGATCAAGCCCTGATCTTTGGACTGGGTAAGAGTGGTCTGCTTAATTCAGGCACTCTGTTCATCACCACCCCCTTTTCTGAATCATTTTGTCCACCATAAGCGTGGAAGGGTATACTCAGATGTGAGTCCCTTGCTCATTGCACCATCAGGATTCAAGCAAGCCGGGCCGACGACGCCTGAAATGGCAGAAACCGGTCCCCGGAAGCTTGTTTCCTTCCCAGTATAAGAATTGGCTTGGTAGTTTGGTTTGCCCTGTTCCCATCATGCACTGGGACAGGTACAAACTAATTTGCATATAGCCAAGTTCTGAGCTGGGATGGTGCAGTGAGCTAAAAAACGGTGATGGATCAAGCCCTGATCTTTGGACTGGGTAAGAGTGGTCTGCTTAATTCAGGCACTCTGTTCTTCACCACCCCCTTTTCTGAATCATTTTGTCCACCATAAGCGTGGAAGGGTATACTCAGATGTGAGTCCCTTGCTCATTGCACCATCAGGATTCAAGCAAGCCGGGCCGACGACGCCTGAAATGGCAGAAACCGGTCCCAGGAAGCTTGTTTCCTTCCCAGTATAAGAATTGGCTTGGTAGTTTGGTTTGCCCTGTTCCCATCATGCACTGGGACAGGTACAGACTAATTTGCATATAGCCAAGTTCTGAGCTGGGATGGTGCAGTGAGCTAAAAAACGGTGATGGATCAAGCCCTGATCTTTGGACTGGGTAAGAGTGGTCTGCTTAATTCAGGCACTCTGTTCATCACCACCCCCTTTTCTGAATCATTTTGTCCACCATAAGCGTGGAAGGGTATACTCAGATGTGAGTCCCTTGCTCATTGCACCATCAGGATTCAAGCAAGCCGGGCCGACGACGCCTGACATGGCAGAAACCGGTCCCCAGAAGCTTGTTTCCTTCCCAGTATAAGAATTGGCTTGGTAGTTTGGTTTGCCCTGTTCCCATCATGCACTGGGACAGGTACAGACTAATTTGCATATAGCCAAGTTCTGAGCTGGGATGGTGCAGTGAGCTAAAAAACGGTGATGGATCAAGCCCTGATCTTTGGACTGGGTAAGAGTGGTCTGCTTAATTCAGGCTCTCTGTTCATCACCACCCCCTTTTCTGAATCATTTTGTCCACCATAAGCGTGGAAGGGTATACTCAGATGTGAGTCCCTTGCTCATTGCACCATCAGGATTCAAGCAAGCCGGGCCGACGACGCCTGAAATGGCAGAAACCGGTCCCCGGAAGCTTGTTTCCTTCCCAGTATAAGAATTGGCTTGGTAGTTTGGTTTGCCCTGTTCCCATCATGCACTGGGACAGGTACAGACTAATTTGCATATAGCCAAGTTCTGAGCTGGGATGGTGCAGTGAGCTAAAAAACGGTGATGGATCAAGCCCTGATCTTTGGACTGGGTAAGAGTGGTCTGCTTAATTCAGGCACTCTGTTCATCTCCACCCCCTTTTTTGCAGGGTATTAAGGTAGTCTAGAGGGTGAAGACCCCAATGTGCTCCTGAATTGTTTATTGACCGTCTAACTACCTCGCAGGGCGTTATAGCAGTCTGTATACAATACGATGTACGATTGTGTTATTACATGTACACGATTATGTTCTACCTGACTGTGAGGTGTGCACCAGATAGTTAGTCAAAGTAGGGAACGGTATATGTTATTCTCACTGCCATCTTTTGTAAATAGGAGGGTATATTACAGAAAGAGTGACCTTACATAGTTGCCATTTGTATAAAGCTACTGTCCAATTCGTTCAGTCCCTCATTGATAGAGTTAAAACGGGTCATCCACTTCATCTCACGCAGGTTCAGCAATGAGCTGATGTTACCTCCCCTAGGGCCAAGGTTCACTTTCTCCAAGACGATCCACTTAAGACAGTCTGGTCCGTGTCCCTGTATTTTGCAATGGTCCACCAGTGGCGCACCTACAGTTTCACATCTGATTTGACTGTTAAGTTGAAGAATCCTAGACCTCACTTTCTGTTGCGTTTGCCCTACATATATCATCTCACAAGGACATAGAATGCAGTAAATAACATCCATGGTGTTGCAGTTTGTGTAGTCCTTTAATATAATGCTATGGTGTTTATAGACAAACTCTTTCGTTTGAATCGTGTTGGCACAAGCTTTGCAATTACCACACCTGTGGTGTCCGACAATGGGTTGTAGATTCCACATTGATGTTAGTGACGGTGGTGCTGGTGTCTCTAGGTATGAGCAGAGTTCACGTATATTTTTAGCTTTTCTGAACGAATGCATTGGTGGATCATTCCCGACATCATCGCTAATCAAGTTCCAATGTTTGTTAACAATTTTCTTAATCTCATTACTTTTAGTAGAGAAAGTCGTAACACATATTAAACGGTCCACCTCAGGTTCCTCTCTTCTGCTACCTTGTAGGAGGGATTCACGGGGACTGAACCAAGCTCTTTTTCTCGGTCGTTTGACCATCCTTTTTGGATAACCTCGGTCCACCAGACGTTCAATTAAGTCTTCAGACTCTGCCATGTAGTTCTCTCTCATGGAGCAATTCCTTCTAATGCGTAGAAATTGCCCGAAGGGCAAGTTATCTCTTAATGCTCTGGGGTGGTGACTCGAGTATTGTAATAAAGAGTTCCTCTTCTTGGGCTTTCTATATAGTGTGGTACATAACTTCTCATCGTCCACGTAAATAGACAGATCCAAAAAATTAATGGTAGTGGAACTGGATTCAACAGTAAACTGTATGTCGGGGGACCTTTCGTTCAGCCAAGTATGAAAATCTGTTAGTTCTGTCTGTCCTCCTTCCCAAATCATGATGATGTCGTCTATATAACGCATCCACGTTTTTATCTTAGATGTGAAGGGGTTCAAGGTATTGAGTACAAAATGTTGTTCATATGTTGCCATGAAGATAATGGCTAAATCAGGGGCAAAGGGCCCCCCTATTGCTACTCCTTTTGTCTGTACATAGTACTCATTCTGGAACACAAAAAAGTTTCGCATCATGGCGATTTTTAGCAATAAGACAATGAATTTTGTAGGTACAAAAGCTGGGGCTGTTCTTTGGTCAAGCGCCATAGTGATAACTTCAATAGCTTCCTCTTGGGGAATGCTTGTGTAGAGGGAAGCGATGTCACTGGTCACCAGAAGTTGCCTTGTCGGATGAAAAGGTAAACCATCCACAATTAAATCGTGTGGGTGGTGTCTCGTAGGTACGTTTCAGTTGCTTCCGCAATGGGTTTTAAAAAGAAATCAATGTATCGACACAAAGGTTCCAGTAGAGAGCCACAGCCAGAGACTATCGGGCGTCCTGGTGGGCTGGTCATGTCTTTGTGTATTTTGGGTAATGTATATATAGTTGGTGTCTGGGGATTTTTCTGGTTAAGATATTGGAATTCTTGCTCAGATAGAAAGCCTTGATCTAGTCCTTCTTTGGTCACACGCATTATTTCTACTGCCAGATCTTTTGAGGGATCGCCCGGGAGTTTTTTATAACTCACACCATCAGTCAATTGTTTCATCACTTCTGCTTTGTATTTGCAGGTATCCTGTATAACAATTGCTCCGCCTTTGTCGGCCGGTTTGATGACGACCTCCTTATTTCCTTTTAAGCTCTGAAGGGCAAGCTTTTCATCCCTGCTTATGTTAAATCGGATGTATTTCTTCTTTTTTAGAATAGCTTCTACATCCCTCAGTACAACTGATTCATATGCTAGAATCTTTTTTGTCTTCATATGGGCCGGTGGTACATATGTAGAAGGGACTCTCAGTCCAGTGTGTGATTTTATGCTTGTTGATGGTGAATTCCTGAAATGATATCTTAGTCTCACTTTACGAAAAGGCATTGGAAAAGGCATTTACCAGTCGGTAAATGCCTACCTACATCGGGCCCTTGATCTTTAGAGGAAAATAAGTTATGCTTCTATTTACTCTTACTTGCATGGAGAGAAATCTATAAATGCTGGATCAAAAATACATCTACGACATTTTCAGATTGGTTAACTTCTATTAAGTATACGATGAAGTTAGACAGGGCTGCATGGAAAAAGAAAAGTAAGAAAAAGGATTTCTGGTTGGCTTGCGTGGCTTGGCTCGATATTTGCAATACAAGTCCTATGATTATGTCTCTAGACTGGGATACATTACCCCTCTGGTTTGTTCTGTGGGCTATCCAAAGAGAGGAACAGAACAGACTGAATACGGGTAAGAGAGATTATATGTAAAGTGCATCCATTTAGCTACAGAGCTCTCATGTCGGTGCCAATTAAACGGGGGGGCCTCAGAGAAACCTAAACGGCTCTGGGTAAATCTAATGGAGAATGAGGACCAAAAAAAAAAAGAATATGTCTTTCGTTCATATGTGTGTGTATCGTTCCGCATGCTGGTATGTTTGTGTGTAGCACATTTGATGATTGATTGGTTCAATTGTGTTATCTCACCTACATTTGTATAACATACATCTGCCTTTTGTATGCCTTGTGAAGTTGTGGCCTATCTTCACTGTCCATTTCTCCAATGTCTTTGAATACTGTACAGACCAGAGTTGATTTAGTGGCCGTTGCTGTGTCAAATGCATAATGTGTATTTTTGTCTAGCTCCAATCTTAATCAATTACCAATCTAAATTCTTCGTTTTCCAAATTATAAAGTTAATTGCGTCTTTTGTGTTCTTTTAATGAAAATCTGGTTGTTATTTAACATTCCCATTAGTGTAATGGGAGCTGAGATGCAGTACTGACTTATTCACTTCGTTTTATCTTATATTTATTACTTAAAAAGTATTGTTTTTTCGTGAACAACTTAATGTAATGTTTTTACAGTTGTGTTAGCCAAAATTATGCAATTATGCTTGCAGAATACAACATGGTATTCCTATTACATTTTGCTTCACCCCTTCCTCTCATTTTACTTCACCGCCCACCCACTATATGTCTTCACCCCCACTCCTATAGTTATGGTGAGTTTTAGCTCACCTAATCATGCACTGTTCACTTGGTGCTACCGCACCTTAATTGCTTTTGTTTATGTCACCACTCTTTAAACTTTATACTTTCAATTATTTTCACATTTATTTTCAACTGTTCAATTATGCTTTTGAACCATTTTTGCATTTGTTATTTTCATTAGTCATAACAATTTCCATACATATATACAAATACATTTGAACCATTATTGCTTTGAAATTATAAGGATGACATTTTCTTTTCAAACATTTGTCGATAGGCCCAATGCATTTCGGCACCCGGTTGGTGCCTTCATCAGGGGAAACTCTGCAAAATAAAGAAGTACTCAGTGTGAGTGTCTAATGTTTGATTGAGCATGGGGGCGTTCTTTTAATTAGTAAATGGCATACCTGAAGTCAACTGTTGATCGATGTCGGTATACTTGTGTAGTCGCTTAGTTCACTATTATGCTATGTGAAAAAATAATGGTAAAGGCTTATTCTGTACCTATTTATTAATTCGAAACTGTCAACTGAAAGCACTTATGTCGGTGAAAAGACATACCTGCTTGTCTTTCTCTTTCGTGGCTGTAATAACAAGCATATATCTAGTGAGATCACCGGTTTTATAATGAGACCTTCAAAACATCGGTGTGTTGAAAAATAAATAAAGACCCTACCTTATCTTCGTTTTTTACTCGTCATCTAGGAATTTAAGGAAAATATCGCTCAGTTGTTGCCACGTTTAAACTGAACTTTCCTAATACATGGAATTAAGACTGTGGTGATCTGTACCTGTCTTGTCGAAAAATCTTGGCCGTCACGAAAAAGCCGCTGCCCTGTGAGTATTCGGTCGCCTGAGTTCAGGTGGTAAACACCATATAACCTTAACGTTCTGCACGCAATTGCGTTGCTGTAATAATAAAAGACGGACTAACTCTGTGGACAACGTTCAGTGTAAGGATCACTGTGCGCGCCATATTGGAATGGGGATTCTATTAATAGCCTACGTTATTTGAAAGTCTATCTGATTATATACCTTACCCTTCAATGGGATAAAGTTATATTCGAATCATTTTTTTAAAAAGAATGTTAAACTCGCGCGAGCGAGTTATTGGTAGTTTAATCTTGCCGTTCTCTGTTCTAAACTGTCAAGCGTCAGAAGTATCTAGCGCGATTATTTTGTCAAAAAGGGTAGGGAAATAGAGCACCGTTTCAATTGTTTCACCATCTTGTGAAATCGCTGTATATGCGACTGGGTTGTTATGGAGATCAATGTTTGTGTACCATATTTACAGTTAACAAAAACTATGTCTGTACATATTTTTCATTAGTCTTCAATTAAGTGAACCTCATGGCAACACTCCATCTGTATATCGGTTGTGATTGACAAACATTACATAATTATTGTTCAGACATTTTTTACACAAAGTTCATTACTTCAGATATTTTATCCATTGTGTAAACAATTTGTTGTTAAGAAACAGATAGTGGATGATACTGGTATCAAATCATTTAACCTATAGATAACATGCCAAGTCATATTTATCATTAAGGCCTGTTGGTACCAAAGTCTTAAGATACTTGATCCAGAACAGTTCTCGTTGCATCAACCTCTGGTGGTTGTCTATGCCTTGTTTAATTTGTACTTGTTCTATAATGAAGAACCTTAATTGTGAGATTGTGTGTCTTTCTTCTCTCCAGTGAAACACCAATGGTGATGTTAAGTTCTCATTACGGATGCAGCTTTTGTGTTCCGTTATGCGTGTTTTTACCTTGCGTTCCGTCTTGCCAATGTACATCTTGCCACAAGGGCATTTAATAGCATACACATGTTTGTGTGTAGCACATTTGATGATTGATTGGTTCAATTGTGTTATCTCACCTACATTTGTATAACATACATCTGCCTTTTGTATGCCTTGTGAAGTTGTGGCCTATCTTCACTGTCCATTTCTCCAATGTCTTTGAATACTGTACAGACCATAGTTGATTTAGTGGCCGTTGCTGTGTCAAATGCATAATGTGTATTTTTGTCTAGCTCCAATCTTAATCGATTACCAATCTAAATTCTTCGTTTTCCAAATTATAAAGTTAATTGCGTCTTTTGTGTTCTTTTAATGAAAATCTGGTTGTTATTTAACATTCCCATTAGTGTAATGGGAGCTGAGATGCAGTACTGACTTATTCACTTCGTTTTATCTTATATTTATTACTTAAAAAGTATTGTTTTTTCGTGAACAACTTAATGTAATGTTTTTACAGTTGTGTTAGCCAAAATTATGCAATTATGCTTGCAGAATACAACATGGTATTCCTATTACATGTTGCTTCACCCCTTCCTCTCATTTTACTTCACCCGCCCACCCACTATATGTCTTCACCCCCACTCCTGCCATAACCCACTCCTGCAACCCATTTAACCATTTAATTTTGTTTTTTTTTAAAGGCTGTACCCTTTTGCAGACATGCACACGTATCTTGAATTCATGCGCATTCCTAGAAAATGAAGAGGCGACCATTTCATCACTTCTTTTGGTGTTTTTTTTTAATTGATTTTTAGCCATGCTGAACATAGCCACAATGCTCTGCAGCATGGCTAAAAAGCATTGGCAAAGTTAAAAGATCCTGTAGGCAAGAACCATTGGTTTTGCCAATGTTTGTTTAATATGTTTGTTTGTTCCCTTTCGAAGGCCCTAGCAGCTTTGCTAGCAGTCTGACCCATTCTATATGAAGCACTTTCATAAACTTTATATTTTTTTAATTACCATTCCAAGATGGGCTTCTGACATATTTGAACAGTAATTTAGAAGTAAAAAATTAAAATATCAGTTGCAGCATCATGATGCATACAAGCGTATGGTGAAGATGCATGCACGTACTTATGTTTTCATGATGTGGATGGCCATTTTGGCTGCTATTCAGCATCAACAATAAGGATTCGCAAGCCAAAATGTCAGCTTGCATCTTTCAAAGACAAGATCTTTTGGTTTTGCTTATGCTTGTGTTAGTGCTCTAAAATAATTAGGAGTGTTGATGCATAGGATCAGGACTATCTGATTCTTTATAAGACTTAGTCTAAGCCAATTTAATAAATGTATGTAAGGCAGAGTTCCAAGTTAAACCTTCTAGGTTTATTTAAAATTCAGGTCATTACAGAAGGGAAAAAGTGGTTAGTTAATCAACAGCAATCAATATTTCAATATATATCAAAATCAATATATATCACAACAATGTGAGAGGATCAACATGTGGTTGACCTCCAAAGAAAGGAAGCAACCAGAACTAAGTATAGTTCAGCAAGAGGACAATCATAGAATCTGCCTCCAAAGAAGAGACAGGAAAGGCCAAGTCTAAATCAAATGACAGACTAGAATAGAATCTGCACAGCTAGAAAGTCAAATAGAGTTGTATGTATAATATAAAAAACTAACTAGCGCAGAGTATGCTCTCCCCAAAATACAGCAGTTTTGATAATGTTTTAAAGTACAGAAGCCACATAAGTCACTTGGCACTATATGAAAAACAAGGTTTATTGGGCGTTTTACAAAGCGCTACATGTCTACAAGGCCTCTTCCGAATGCTAGTCATAAGATAAATATAAACACAAGACATTATACATACTCGAATAAATAAATCAGATGGTGACTAGCCCCAAAAGACGTGTCCTACGTACCCAGGGATACAAAAAAAAAAGGACGATTAGGGCCGGGCATGCATTTCTTCCAGGTGATTTTCAGAGCGATAGCGTATACTTTTACCACATAGTTACCTCTTAAAATATGCTTTGCTAGTTACTTTTAAGACTGGGCTTGAGAATGTCCTTCACAACTCCTGAACGCAAAATATCTATATTTTTACCTTTCCAATATCAAGAGATATATTGTTTTCGATCAGGTCATGACTCAATATCCAGATGATTAAAAATGAAGATAACAGACACCTACCTTAAAAGTTGCAGTGATGTGGCGCAGCCGCCTGGACCACTGTAGGCTGCGGTTCTCTAATTGGCCCGGGAGAGTATTAAGTGCCCGTAAGGAGTGTTTATCTCCCCTGGAGGGGACTGAAAGCAGAGGCGGCTGCAGTGCTCCACCCCGATGCCCTACCTTTCACCTCTCGAAAGAGGTCATCCAATCCTGGGGTCCAGTGGTGCCAAAGAATACATTCCCAATGTATGTGCAGGAAACGTGAAATTCCAGATTCTGAATGTAGCAAAATCAAAAAATTCAGACAGAGAGAATCCCCAATGAGAACAAACAACAAGAAAGGAAGCGGTAAGGGTGCACCAAGGGCAAGTACTAATAATAAAAATATTTGCAATGCAAGAGCTCTCGCATTTAAATGGGAGACCTTTGGCATTGGAAAGAAGTGTCCGCAATTGTCCTGGCTGCTTGAAAAGATAAAGCGTGCCATGTAAGCAAAGCAGGTCATGCTGGCAGTAAGGGAAACCCAATTAAGAAAACAGTACTTACAAGACTAAATAACACGTACCATGTAACAACCGAAGTAAAAGGGCCAGTCTCAGCGGGAGATTGCAGATGAAGACAAGGCAGTACTAAGGAGAGACTAAAAATCTGATTTACGAATCACAAGCCAGCATTGACGAAGGATAATGATACAAGCGAATGACAAATATGGGCGGAGAATGGGTGGGGCTTCTATTCCCTACTCCACTACAACAAGTCTTGCAGAGCATCGCATGCGCGCTGACTCTAGGCTCGACCTCAGAATGGGGCTTTCTGGACCATCAGCTACCTTACTGCCAAATTTGATGTAATTCTGATCAGCACTTTGGGCTGTAGCCTCGTCTAAAGTTCCTGTGGGAATTAACATGAGAAAACACACATTCTTTGACCCCCCTCCCTTTTTCTTGGCTCCTGCTTGACGGATCAGCATGAAATTTTTCATGCTCAACAAGTTTCACTGGGGCTCTTTTGTGGGAAAACTTTGCGAAGATGTATCAAACTGTGCCAAAGGTATAGGAAAGTCAAAAAAAGTTTTCCATATGGAAACAATATCCTAACTATAACTACCTACTGGCGACTGCCAGTAGGTTATATATAAATATACATATTTATGACACTTCAGTGGATTTGTCCATATCCAAACAAGCCCAAAATGCTTAAGAAATAAAATAAGCATACTATAAGATTTTAGGCATAATCACCCCACAGGTTGACAAATGTGTGATTAGCACCAAAATGAGCAGCATTTAGTTCTTCCCATTGTTTAACAGCCAATTAAATAAACGTAGGAAAGACAGAGTTTCAAGTTAAACCTTAAAGCTTATGCAACCCCGTATGTACAATGGATATGCCCAGATGTGAGTTCCATGCTCACTGGAACCAAGCTGCATCCGGTTGCAGAGCCCCAACTAGGGCTCAACTGGTCTTGGGTTGGTTGTGTTCTGGTTCAGCGAGAACCTGGCTTGGCAGTTCAGGATTGACTGTTACTATTGGAGCACGATGAAAGCTGGATCTAACCTGCGATGGCATTGTAGGCAGAGAAACGATCAACTGAAATGCAACCCGAGTCTAATTATCAATGGCTGAGATTATTTCAAGCATCCCACCCATCAGGTATGTGTTTACTTCAGTGAGAAGCCCTATGTGCGATGCCTATGCTCCAACATGGGTCACACAGTCACTGGAACTAAGCCGCACTTGATTGAACAGCCCCAACTAGGTCGCAAATGATCTTGGATTGCTTGTTTTTGATTTCAGAGAGGAACTAGCCTGGGAGTTCAAGCTGGACTGTTCCTGTTGGAGCAGGAACAAGGCTGGATCTAATCCGAGGTGGCAATATGGGCAGACAAATGATGGACTTGGATGTTGCACCCAACTGAAGAACCCTAACTAGGGTGAAGCTGGTCTTGGGTTGCTTGTATTCTGGCTCAGAGAGGACCTGCCCTGGTTGTTCCGGCTGGACTTTTCCAATTGTAGCAGGATAAAGGCTGATTTACACATAGCTGGGTCTAATCTGTCGTGGCATTGTAGGCAGAAAGACGATTGATTGGGATGTGGCCTCAAGTAATTACCAGTGGCTCAGTATAATTCAAGCATCCCACTCATCACTTTTTTCTGCCTACTTTATTCACAAAGCATCAGGAGGAAACCTTGAGAAGTTACAGAATAAAGGAACACCCTCAACACTACTTAGTCACCAGAGCAATATGTTACATTTACATCATAGAATCAGGCTTCTTTTCAGTGATTTGACTGAAATAAAAAACACACAAGAGTACAAAGAGAGAGAAAGGCTTGTTCACATAAAATAAACGTGCACTAGTATTTCTGCAAATATAACTAGATGCCATTGAAAGCTGGCTGCTGCCTAGTCATGCCAACTTGAGCTTATTTGATTTAGGCATTATTTTTCTTATTAATAAAAACACTCTAAAACATGTTTCATCTTTACTGTTCCTTGGATCTTGTCTATGTCTCTTGTGTCTGGAATTCTACAGATCAATGTTGAGCCCACCACCTCACCAGTTTCAGCTGATGCTTTGTGACCTATTGTGATCATATGTGTCTGTGTAGATATGGCCTTTTTGCTTTTTGAGCTTAAGAAGGTCTTCTTTCCAGTTGGCGACTGTGAGCAACACCCTTGATTTTGTTTAGATGAATAATATTTACCAAGCATGTCTGTATTATTTGATGGGATATTATTTACTTTTATCATCTCGGAGAGTTGTTGTTCTATGTTAATCAGTTTTAGTGTCCCCTGTGTTGTTTATGGGTCTACATCTTGCCCTATAGCACTTTAAAATGTGTTTATTAGACCTGAGGTTTTCAGTAGGTAGGTCACTGCAGTTTTGGTTGTGTGATTATAAAATCTCCAAGATTAGCTATATGCTGCCTGAAGTTTGGTGCAAAAACAAGGTGATAGATGGAATGCTTGAATTAATTTAAGCCATTGGCAATTGCTCAGGGCTGCATTCCAATCTATCATTTTTTGTTCACCATGCCACCTCAGTTTGGACCCAGCCATATGCAAATTTGTCTTGACCCTGCTCCTCATGGAAACAGTCCAGCCCGAACTGCTGACCAGGTCTTCCCTAAACTGGAACACAAGCAACCTAGAACCCAGTCACAGTGAGCCCAGGACCCACGTCTGAACACACCCAGTGTACTTAGGGCGTCAAATGCAAAGCAAGAAGGTGATGGATGAAAGGTTTGAATTAATCTCAGTCACTGTCAATTGCCCATCCAATACTAAGGATGAAACTGAGATGGGTTGCTTGTATTGTGCTTCAGGGAGGATCTAACCTGGCAGTTGGGGCTGGACTGTTCGCATGAGGAGTAGAGTCAAGGCTGATTTGCATACGGCTGGGTCTAAATTGAGGTGGCATAGTGGGTGAAAAATTATGGATTGGGATGCGTTCTGAGCGATCGCCAGTGGTTGAGATTTATTCATGCATTCCATCCATCATTTCATTTTTTGATGCCCTAAACGTGATGGGTATACCAAGACGTGGGTCCTGTCCTCACTGTGCCATTCGAATCAAGCTATACCTGGTGATGAGCCCATAATAAGGGTGAAACCGGTCCTGGGGTGCTTGTATTCCAGTTCAGGGAGTGTCTGGCCTGTTAGTTCGGGCTAGACTGTTCCAATGAGGAGCAGGGTTAAGGCTGATTTGCTTATGGTTGGATCCAAACTGAGGTGGCATGTGGGCGAAACATTATAGATTGGGATACTGCCTGGGTGATTCCCAGTGGCTGAGATTAACTCAATAATTCCATTCATCACTTTTTTATATGCCCTAAGTGTGACAGTTATGCCCAGATGTAGGTCCTGTGGTCCCTGTACCACTGGAATCAAGCTATATCTGTCTGGGGAGCTAATAATAAGGGGGACACTGGTCCTGGGTTACTTGTATTCTAGTTCAGGGAGGATCTGGCCTGACTGTCCCATGAGGAGCAGGATCAA
This sequence comes from Lissotriton helveticus, assembly GCF_964261635.1. Taxonomy (NCBI): domain Eukaryota; kingdom Metazoa; phylum Chordata; class Amphibia; order Caudata; family Salamandridae; genus Lissotriton; species Lissotriton helveticus. The sequence goes on along the minus strand of NC_136072.1, from coordinate 316,271,981 downwards.
GGCTGATTTGCATATGGCTGGGTCCAAACTGAGGTTTGTTTTTTGATGCCTTAATTTTACTGTCTCACACATGGGCTAGGTGTGGCTGAGATGGGTAAATGGTAGGATTTGAGAGATACTGGCGGAGTAAGACATTTTTAGGAACAGTTGCAACATTTACCACTATAAGACACAAGGTCTGTAAGTCCTCCAACTCATATTGCAAGTGTCTTCTTGCCAAATCATCACACAACAGACACCCATGACATTTTTTTCTCTGAGATCTTGGAACCAATTGTGCCAGGAGCAGGTCAACAAAGATTTTGAGGTATGATAAAATGTTGTGCTCTGATGTAGCAGATCTCAGTTATTGAGCTTTGCCAGCCTTATGTGCAAGTCCTCAGTCCCACTGATGGAACACTTATTCTAAGGGTCATGTTTTGGGTGCTTGAGACAAAGTATTGTATCGAAGCATTGCTCACCTACTGCCTTTGTCTTCCTAGGCAGGTTTCAACGCTGGCGACGGGAAGCGATATTTTAATATTCCGGGGTCACGCACTGATGACATCGTGGCTGTGGAAAACACGACCAACGTGGGAATCCCAGGTCGCTGGGTGTTCCGGATTGATGACGCCCAGGTGCAGGTCGGGAGCTGTAAAAATGCAAGTAAGACACATTATTGGAGGCATTGTGTCAAACGCTGAAGATTCTGTCATTGTGAGCCCTAGATAGCAGAGGGTATGTGTAGTGGTCATAAGGCATCCTGCTTTGGGTTTTAGACCTAACTTCCTCTGACTTTGAGTTTGGTGGTGATAATGTGACTATACCTTTCTGTATTTGTAGTAGTAATAGGTTATATGTCAAGAACTACCTTGAATCTCATACACTGTATAGAAGAGCATATTTCCCCCAGAGCATCTTTGCTGTCAGTGGGAGGTACACCATTAAAGTCAGTGGGGTAACCCTGTATCTATCAGAACCTGGGTATTATTGATCTAGTCTACAATGTGTTCTGTTTAATGAAGGAAATTGCTTCAACAGACTTACAATTAAATGACAAACATCGCTTCTTATTCATTTTAAATATAGATCTGGCCACACCACTTAAATAGTTCAAATCATCATATGCATATTTTATTTGATAAGTGAGGCTGTCGTACATAACATGAACAAACAATTATCAGTGACTGATGTGATGTATAGTGCAATACGATATTGTGAGAATGATAAACCAACATCCATTACACCAATACACAAATAACATGTGAAAGATCTCTGTCCAAGTTTAGTTAATAGAGTTCAACAATAACCCCTAATGTCATTGGTTCAAGGTTACAGTGATTCAGGACATTAGCAAATAATGCATTGAAGTTTCGACCCTGATGTCTGTGTTGATGAAAAGGCATCACATAGGGTCTTCCTCAGGACAAGTAAAAACATGCGGAGACAACCTAAAAATCGAAATGTTAAATTCAGTGCGGTATGTCGGGACAAATTATGCTAACAAAAGAAATACAGGGCAATGAAAAGGCGACACACAAAGTCGTAGTCAATAAGACTTAAAGTTCTCCTCCTTTCCTGAAGGGAGTCCAGAACAAGATGTATATCAAAACGTCTAAAATGAATCCGAAAAAAAGTATGAAAAAAAACCTAATTCCATAGGTAAAAATCTGTGATCAATTAATGTAATTTACTATAAATCAACTCACCATTGGTGCCAATTCCAATCGTGACATCCAATCTCTATCAAATGATAACAAGTCGATATTTGAGCGTATTGTTTACAACTCCATGAAAAATAGAAATATATAAAGATTGATGAGGCGGGATCTGGGCTACGAAGTTGCAGTTATATGCCAGGTCCTCGATTGAAATAACTTGCCCTTCTAAAATTATAATTGTAAAACAAAATTCCAAAATTATAGCCAGAGGCAAAGACGAAAGATTCAGTCTTTTGCAGGGCGGAAAATCAGAATCCTTGTATGACCCTTGCGAGAAAGGTAATGAATGATGGGGCTAGTTACGATTTCAATATTGCCTGAAAACAAGGGTGCAGCAAGGCGGTGAAGCAGTGATGATGACTCACCCATTCGGCATTCTGCACTGAATGCAAACACAAGCTGGTGTTCAGTGGAAGCTTGGCCAGGAACTGCAGGACTCTAATGTGGACGGATGATGCATCAAGGCTATTACAACAAGTTCCAAACTGTAGTTGACTCGAGTCACTCAACAAAAGCATAAACTTTAGTGTGTAACTTAGGAGGGGGGTGATGAATCCAATCGATGCTAGCAATTAATTATGATGGATTATGTTCCTTTGGAAAATAATTTACTTGCAAATATCTTGAGCATGGGGGGAATTGGCAAGCAGAAAAAGATCCTTGCCCTGCCTTGATTGAAATTGAATTAGTGTTTATTTATTTATTTATTCTATTTATTATTTAAGCTTATTAAGCGTGACAGCTACCCAAAAAGGGTTTCCCGGCGCTAGACAGGCAAGGTACTTGGGAGTCACCAATTCGAAAATTACTAGAGATTATTGATTAAAAAGCCAGGTCTTAACGGCTCTGCGAAAACAGACCTAGTTGGTTTCCATACGAATACTCAAGGGCAAGGAGTTCCAGAGAGTAGGGCCTAAGAAAGCAAAAGACCGGCCTCCCATTCTGGCGAGTCTTACTCTGGGCACAATAAAGTAGGCCGAGTGCAAGGATCTAAGATTACATGCCGGAGTGTAAGTATGAACAAGGGATTGCTCGCTTGAGGTGAACCTCCTCATCCGGGAGCAGGAGCTAGACATCTTGTTTCTAACAGAAACATGGCTCACACAGGGTGCAGAGGCAGATATGGTTAACGCTCTCCCCCCTGGCTTCCATATTCTGTCACAGGATCGGCCACTTGGTCGAGGAGGAGGCGTAGCCATTCTGTATAAGAACTCACTGACCTGCAGAACTCAGAAAGGTGAACTGGAAGACTGTGAGAGCTGCAAGTTCTCATTACAAGTTTCACCTACCATTACCTTGTCTGGGATGTTAGTCTACCGCCCCCCTGGAAAGACGGGTAACTTTATCAGTTCTCTTATGGAAACGGTAACGGTTGATGCTGCCTCTGCTACAAACTTCATTGCCCTGGGAGACTTTAATCTCCACTTCGATGACCAGGAAGAGCGGCTGGCGACTGCTCTCCTAGGTGACCTCAAAACTTATGGAATAGATCTTATTAATCTAGATCCGACTCACAACAAAGGCCACCTGCTAGATCCCATATTTGCAAATATTTCCACCATGAAAGCAGCCCCCCCTATTTCTCTGCCATGGACGGATCATCTTCTGATCCCCTTCACCTGGGAAATTAAACGTGAAAGCATCCCCCCCTCCAATGTTGGTGTACCTGACAGACCATGGGCCAGGCTTTCAGTGGAGAATTTCACTTGCAGCCTAGAAGCCTCACGTCCTTCTCTTCCACAGGATCCTATCTTAGCTGAAGCAGATTTCTGCAGGTGGATCTCTAACACTTTAGACGCTGTCCTTCCTATAAGATCGGCAGGCATAAGGGAGAAAAGACTTCACACCGCTCCATGGTATACATCTGAGCTAAGGGCCATGCGGAGGGCTTGCAAAAAATTGGAGCGCTCCTGGAGGAAGGACTGGGCGGAAGCCAGTAAAACGGAATATCGAACGGCAATGAGGAGGTATAAAACCGCCATCCGGTTGGCTAAAACTCAGTTTTTCGAGGAGAGAATTAACAATGCCTCTAACTCCTCAAGAGAAACCTTCCTGGTGGTCAAGGAACTCCTGAAAGTTCCAACACCATCTGCCCCTACGGAGAACTTGGAGGCCAAATGTAATAAGCTGGCGGAATACTTTCATACGAAGATTGAAAAAATTCTTATTTCAGTACCCCCGCCCAAGATAGGACCCGGGCGATGGGAGGAGGAGGGATGTCCCCAGACTACGTTGGAATCCTTTGGGCCAGTCACCAGGGACGAAGTCCTTAAAGCCCTATGCTCTATTAAGAGTGGCTCCCCCTGGGATGTTGCCCCTATGAGAATTCTTAAACAGGTGACCCCCTCCATTGTGGAACCCATCACCGAAGTCATCAATGCCTCGTTAAGCACTGGTATTGTTCCACCTAATTGGAAGAGCGCAATAGTGAAAGCCCTTCTGAAAAAACCCGCTCTGGACCCCTTAGACATGGCCAATTATAGGCCCATTTCGCTCCTTCCAGGGCTGAGCAAAATCTCTGAAAAATTGGTTAACTCTACGCTATCCAACTTTGTGGAGACCAATGGAGTGCTAAAAAGCTCCCAAACTGGCTTTCGCCCGGGCCAAGGCACTGACACCGCCTTGTTGGCAGTCATGGAGGAGGCACGCTGCATTCTAGACTCGGGGGGATCAGTGGCAGTGATCCTCCTGGACCTGAGTGCAGCGTTCGACACTGTGAACCACCAAGTGTTACTCCAGAGACTATCAGATGCCGGAGTGAGAGGAACAGCGCTAAACTGGCTTAGGTCATTCCTTAGCGAAAGATCTTTTCAGGTATGGGAAGCGGGCGCACGATCGGCATCCACCCACCTCCATTGTGGTGTGCCTCAGGGCTCCTCCCTGAGTCCTACACTATTCAACGTGTATATGGCTCCCTTGGAGGAGGTGGTGGCTCCATTCAACATCAAGATCGTGAGCTACGCCGACGACACCCAACTGGTGTTCGCCCTCTCCCAATCCTCGGAGAACTCCCAGACACTCCATGCCTGCCTCTCACAGGTCCACTCCTGGATGGGGGACTCAGCACTCAAACTGAACGGGTCCAAGACGGAGATCATGGTGATGGGACCTAAAAACCCCTCCCTTTCCAGCCTATCCTGGTCCAGTTGTCTAGGGTGTCTTCCTGAACCTAAGGATGAGATCAAGAGCCTGGGCATCTGGATGGAACGAGATCTCTCCCTCAGAACCCAGGCATCCAAACTAGCGGGTGCCTGTTTTGGTCTCCTCAGATCAGTACGTAAGATACTGCCCCTCATCCCTTTTCTATCGAGAAAGCTCTTGATCCAGGCTCTAATTATGTCCAGGCTGGACTTTAACAACGCGATCTACCTTGGGGCCCCCGAGAGCACTTTGAACAGACTCCAACAAGTTCAAAACGCGGCAGCACGAACGCTCTATAACATCCCCATGTCCCGCTCTGCTAAACCAGCACTAAGGGCACTACACTGGCTGCCAATACGGGAAAGAGTGAAATTCAAATCCCTATGCCTCGCACATAAAATCTTGCAAGGCAAAGGCCCCCCCGTCCTTCAGAAGATGGTGATCCCGTACAAAGCGAGCAGAACTTTACGCTCAGACCAGCAACATCTGACGGTCGTCCCCAGGGTAAAAAAGGCCCGATCGGGAGGTAGGAGATTTTCGGTTAATGTTTCCACTCTTTGGAACGCCCTTCCCCTAGGTTTACGCGCGGAACCATGTCTCCTGCGCTTCCGAAAACAACTTAAGACCCTCCTCTTCTGTTAATTTTTCTTCGTTTCTGCTATCTCTGATGTCGGCATTTGGCAAAAGCGCAGGGATGCTCCAGGGTAACCGGGCGCTATACAAAACCGATAAAAAAAATAAAAAATAAAAATTGCAGGTAATGGGGAGCTGAACCGACTTTGATCTTGAACATGTAGCTCATGGTTTTGAATTTAATACGACTCTCAACCCTGAGCAATGTAGATCACGGCGGGGTCCTGAAATGCGGCTTGATCTGTGAATTTTACACAGCAGTCTTGCCGCGGCATTTTGGACTAGCTGTAGACGTCCTGTTACTGCCTTGTTAGCCCCGAGATAGAGAACATTTCCGTAATCCAGCCGAGAGGTTATGAGGGCATGGACCACTGATTTTTGGGTGTCACAAGGCAGCATCCAAATAATTTTCTTAAGCCATCGCAATATAGTGAAACAAATGGCCGAGACCTTGTTAACCTTGGTGTTGCACAGTCAGAGCATTATCAACGGTGAAACCTAAGTTGCGGACATGATCAGAAGGGAGAGGGAGGGGACCCATCTCAGAAGGCCTGTGCTTAGAACACCACAGGTCGTGTTTTTGGCCCAGAATTAACTTCGGTTTTATCTCCGTTTAATTTCAATAGATTGTAGTTCATCCAGTCGGCAATTTTCCTCAGACCTGACTGCAGGAGAGATGTGGAACCCTGGTCAGGATTCAAGAGTGAAAATGCGATCTGGGAGTCATCGGCGTTGGTGAACAGCGTGAGACTTTCTTGCTCTGCTATATAGGCCAAAGGTTTGACGTAAAGATTAAAAAGAAGGGGACTAAGCACAGAGCCCTGGGGTACTCCATAGGGAGATACATGAGTTTTGGGGGAAGCTTTGTTGGAAAAGATTTGAACCGTACGGTTGGTGAGAAAGGAGACCAGCCAGCTAGGAGCAGTGCCGCCTATACCCATAGAGGTTAATCTCTCTATGAGTATGGTATGGGAGATGGTATCAAATGCAGCACTGAGGTCTAGTAAGATCACTGCTACTGTGTCCCCTCTGTCTAAGATCTGGCGTAAGTTCTCCGTAACTCCCAACAGGGTTGTTTCGGTAGAGAAACCAGGGCGAAATCCAGATTGTGAAGAGTGTAGAATTTGATTGGTCTCAATGAAATGGGCAAGATGAAAATGAATGTGCCTCTCCAGAATCTTGGAAAAGGCTGGTAAAAGAGAAATGGGACGGAAGTTTGAAGGGACATTTGGGTCGGCCGTAGGTTTTTTCAAAAGAGGTGTTACCATGGCGTGCTTCCAACTGGCTGGGACAATAGCGTCTCGCAAGGAGAGATTAAGGGTTTTGCAGATCATGGAAAGTTGGGAGATGCTAAGTTGTTTGAGTATTGGAATAGGAAGCGGATCATTCGGTGAGCCCGATTTTAGACTAGCTAAAATTTTGGTTAAGGCTTCCTGACTGAGATGGGGCCATGCAATCAGGGATACCTGGGTATGAGCCAGTTGAGGAGATGTTACGCAGTTAGTGCTATTCAGCATGGGAGACTGTAAAAGCTGTGGTCTATTACAGTGATGTTTTGCTATGTCCTGATAGATGTTTTCTATTTTTTGTGTGAAGAATTGAGCTAGTTCTTCACATTGATTGCTGCTCAGGGGAGATGGTTTTGCTGTGGTTTCGGAGCCCGCAAGCTCTTTAACCAGTGCAAAAAGCATTTTAGATTTGTTAGTGGCCTCCGAGATGGTTGTGGCTACATGGCTGGGCCTAGCAGTGGCGCATGCCTTATGATATAGTTTTAATTTTTTTTTGTAGATGTCACCGGCCTCAGGGGAGTAATTTTTCCTCCAACTCCGTTCCAGTCGCTTACACTTGGACTTAGTAATTTTTAGCGAGTCATTGAACCATGTGATAGTTTAATTTTTTGAGGGACAAAGGGAGACAGGCGTTAGTGGCATCTGTAAGCCAGATGTCTATCTTTTTAGATGTGTTTTCTACATTTTCCGTAATGGCTAAATCATGAGGAAGAAGAGCATCTAAAGTATGTTTAAAGGTATTAATATCTAGTTTTTACAAGTCTCTTTTATAGGTGTTAGATCTTGTACTAGAGGTGACTATGGCCACAGGAGGAGTGATATTAAATTTAACTAGAAAATGATCTGACCAGTGAAGGGGAAGTGCCGGGGAACAGTGTATATGTGTATATATTGCTTTCACCACATTCGCCCCAGCAAGTGTGTGATCAATTAGTGGTGTAAATTTAATTTAGTCACACCTCAATATAAATCGCACAGCCCTGGGGAAGAGGGTTAGGGTTTGATGAATGGTTGGGAAGGGTTATTTGAGGGAAAGGTTTGACAAAGACACACACTACACATGGACAAAAGAAAACACAATCTTGGCGTGCAACCATCATATTCATAAATCTGTTAAGGGAGATAAAGGAAATGCATGCATGATGATGAATTGATGGTTAATGATAAGTAGTACTAGACTAGCAGACAGGACAAGGCAGCAGTATATTATTAATTATTATTATTATGCCATTGCCTTGCCTGTCTGCCCTCAGAGAGACCCAAATTACACACGGTTCATGTTCTGTTGTACCGGGCTTCCTTTTAAACCTAGCAAAGAAAATTAAAAACTAGCTGTAGGGATCAATTATAAGCAAAGAGTAAAAATAACGTAAACAACAATACAGTCGTAATGACTGAAGAGAGAAAAATGAATCAAATTAATTAAAAGATGATGAATTATACTGTCTAGGTTACTGTTATCCTGGTCAAATTGGGGAGTTGCATCTGGGGCAGTCCTCTTGGTCCTCCCTTCCATGGACGCCCTGTCCATCAATCTTGGGTGCCACTGCCTGCCTGGTGGATGCAGAATGGTAAGGTAAGTGTGAGTTGTTATTCTCAGCATTGCACAAGGTAAAGGCCGGCCTGTAAGTGTAGATGGAAAAACCAAAGGGATACTGAAAAACCAAGGAGAAAACAAATGCATAAATTACGGAGGAGTACAACACAAGAACACTTTCAGAGGCGGCATGGCTAAATCATGTCTATTCTGTTTCCAGCATTAACCTACAACAACAGGAAGAGCAGGCCCACGGCGCCCACCCAACCTTCACTTTGCTTAGATTTTTTTTGACTGAGCCAGACAAGTCACACATATACAGCAACATAGCATTTTCCAAATTAAGTAACTAAATCTTTCAAAGCACCGCTGTCAGTCATGTTAACCACTTAACTACACTACACTCGACTAAGTCAACTCCACCATTACACAGATATTAAGGTCTGCTGTGGTTGTTGTTGACTTGTTTACCTTTTATGCCACTTCATGAAATGCGGCCCGAGTTATTCCATCAATCATCTCCGATCCGACTGACTGACTGCGAAGAGTACTGGTCATCAACATCATGGTGTAGTGTCCTGAGTGAGTCCATCCAGATTCCAGATTCAAATATGCAATGGATCAGATGCAGTAGAAGTACATTTTGTTATTAAACAAGAAGGAAAATATTGAATTGAGTCACTTTTAGTGTGTAGATTACATACTAGTAAACTTCGACTTCATTCATGCACAACAACAACAACACAAACACCAATCACTCAGAGTCAGGGTCCAAAGCATTCCATCATTACCTATTCCTTCTCATCTTAAGTTAAGGTGCAGTCCGTCTCGGCTCGGAAAGGAGGATAGCTATATAAGTCATCATGTTCCACTTTTTTGGAAGGACTCGACGAGGTAAAATTTCTTGTAACATTCTCCATCCAATGTCTGGCTTGAGGGAAATGGATTTATGGCGAGCCAGGAGGATGGAGCAGGACTCAGAGGAGTGGACTTAATGTGGTGATGGATTTGTTGTGATTCGAACCAGAAAGACAGGGACACTAACAAATAATAAAAGTAAATAAGGAAGAAAGAGAGTAAAACGTTGAAAGCCTAGTTGTCAGGGAAGTATAACTCGTCCTCAGACTCTGGTGGTTCAACCAGAAGTAGGTAATCATCTAACACACTACTTCTGAAACCTAAGTCGCTGTCCTCATCTTTCTGCTGTGATTCACGTATTTCGTAATTCAGTGGTATAAAGTGTTCTTTTATTTTGATCATCGTTAACCTCTCCACGTTTCTGGGCTAGAGATTGATCCTTTTCACTGTTACAATGGCACCAGCAGCACTGAAAACACGCTCAGAGGAGACACTTGCGACAGGGCAAGCCAGATAGCTAGGGTGTGGGGTTTTAGGTTTAAACCTATAATAACTGATAAAACCCCACTGAAAGAAAAATAGCCCTCACCGGTGAAAACATGTAAACACTGAAAAAACACCTGCACAACCACAAACTAAATGCCATTCAAAGAAAGGAAAAAGAAAGTGAAAGAGTAATTTTGTTCTTACTGAAGGGGTCAATAAAATGTAACTTTGTTATACAAGCTAGCAGTAAGAAAGACTGGCTAACATTATCCTGCTTGAGTTTTGTTCTTTAGGGATGCCACTAAAATATTGTTTCTTCTTCCTTTTACTTTTTTCAGTTTTATGGCCTTTGGTCTAAAGATGCAGGGTTTAGTTTCATGTTTTAGGTTTAGTTTAATTATTTTATAAACTGTAGAGAATCAGGACATATCAAACTCACATTTGATATTTTGGCTGCATTTGATTCTTTCACTGATAGGTAAAATGGCTATTTTCATAAAAATCTTTCCTAATATGTGTCATCACATTTACCCACAGAGAATGGGTAAAAACCCTTAATATATCAGACCATAGTTTCTAGTGGGTCAGTATTGATAGTAGGCGAACTGCCAACACCTCAGGCTTTAAACATTAATTGCAAGGTATTGTGACAAGTATATATATCACCAAGCATCTGGGATAGTGGTGAAAACGTGACACCAGACTTTTGGAAAACATGGAACGCAGCGTCACTTGTTATGCTCTGCAAAAAAGGTTCTTTCCAAGTTCAACAAAGATTGGAGTGGCATTGTTTCTATTTGTAGTGATTCAGCTACGTATATAAAACATTTATGTGATGACCTGTCAAAATTGATACCTGAGCTGAAGTGATTCCCTGTAGGAGATCCTTGCCACTTGTTAGATGGTATGCTGAAAGCATCTTTACAATCTTCAGAGTTAATGAGGGATGCTATTGACTTTTTAGTTCATTCTGGTGCACTGGTTTCTAAAGCCCAGGATCTAAAACGCAAATATTTATCACTTCGTGCTTTATGTGGCATCAAAGAAAGAGTCATCCCAACTGTGTCCCTTAGCTGACGGTTCTCGGCCCTAGGGCAATGAATGCTGAAAGGGCCTTTTCACAGAAGTTTACATGGGAAGGAAAGCACAAGCGCACATGACCAAAGACTCACTGAAGAAGTATTGTATGGTGTACTACAATAAGATTAAATTGCAAAAATCTCTTTTGACCTCATATACACTATACGTGCACTGTCTATATACCATGTTCTTTCAGTGCAGAAAGCAAGCAATGATAAAAGCAAAACGTTCCATAAACACCGTAAAAACACTTTTTCTGTTGTTTTTAGTGGCGTGAAAATGTGTAACCACTGATAACAACTGTTTTTTTAAATATTAAAAACACTGAAAAAACCCCACCAGAATTTACCAAAAATAGAAACTGAAAACAGGACAGCCTACAGATAGCTTATTGCCAGCCTGCTGAGCATTGGCCATCGGCGCATTTTCCCATACAAGTACACCAATGGGTTTTGATCATTGAAGACCTCTGTTGGGTCATCCAGGTAGGCCTGGACCATCCGCTCAATGCTCAGGGGTGCTCCGCTTTGCTGGGCCTCTTTTGCCTTTGCATCAGCACTGGACCTAACAAGCCCTTGCTGTAGATACCAATCATATGCCGATATTACTGGGGCTGATGATCCTGTTCTTGCTGTTGTTGATAGTGTTGGTGACTGCTGTGAGCGAAACAGACTGCCCTCAGGCTCTGAAGTTGAACTTGACGACGGATGCCCTGCTGCAGTACTTGTTGTGGGTTGGAGTAGCGGGCCTTTAATTAACAGCCGTTCATTTTCCAAGTCACTGGCTGCCTTAGTCATCCAAGTTTTGTACTGGGCAACATCCACTTCTGAAAAAGGAATAATTGTCTTAGTGTTCAGTGCTGATTTGTACCGTGGATCCAGAATTGTGGCACCAATGTAATGTTTGTCTGACAGAATGCTTGTATTTTCAGCTAAGCGAACGGCTAAGCTCTCTAACAACTCATATGCTTCTTTTTTTCCCTCTACACCCGTGTAAGTTTCAGACACCGCCTTCAGCTGTTGCTCTAGCATGTGCATCAATGGGATAGCTTGGCCCATAGTACAGTCTTCCTTGCTGACTTCACATGTGAAGAGCTCGAAAGGAAGTAGCATCTTTGTCAGGCATTTAGCTAGGCCCCATTGGTACATCTCAATGGTAATGCCTTTCACAGTAGCATCCCCTAGTCTTTGCATGACATAGTCATTTAATGGTCTGTACTGATCAAACAGATGATCAAGCATGTAATAAGTTCAGTTCCAACGTGTTGGCACTTCCTGGATGAGTCTTTGACTGGCATTCTATGCTCACGTTGAATGATCCTCAGCTGCTTCCGGGCTTTAAAAGAATGGCTGAAATGTGTGCATATTCTTCTGCAGGTGGTCAGTAAGTTGCTGACTTGGTCTTCTTTTTTCAGAAAGTCTTGAATAATGATGGTAATGTAGTGCACCAAACACAGGACCCTGAAATAGCCACCAGTGCACATGGCCTTAACTATATTACTGCCATTGTCCGTGGCAACAAAACCAATGTTAAGCCCTCTTGGGTGCAGCCATTCATTATGTTCATTATGTTTAATGAAGTATGGGTCCGATACACTAGGAAAGACGGTGTTTTAAAATGGCCACATCATGGTAGCTATGACACAGAGATTCTAGATAATTTGGAAGTTAAATTATTTAGGAAGAAAGCCCGGCCGGCAATGTTTGACTCCTTTCGCCTTTGGCGTAAAGAAGCCAGACAACGAGAAATTAAACAAGCTAAGAGATAAAAGAGAAAAGGATGTATCAATAATGCAAGCTGCTAGGCAGTTTAAAGAAAACGAAGAAGATAAAGCAATTGAGGTGTCAGATAGGCAACATAATATGGCTATTGAACCTCGCACACTCCTGAGGCGGAAGCCGGGAGCTGACCTCTTTTTAAAAATTGTTATTTTCTGTGTCACGCAATACCTGAATATTGTTTTTAAACTTGCACTTACCCTCCGGGCAGCACCAGAGCTAGACCTAGAATCGCCTACACAGCGGATTTATCGCTGTAGCGAACACCCCGAAATTCAAACAAATCCAGCCGCCATTGACGGCGAGGGTCGAGGGACGAGGCCACGCCTACCCTTAGGCCACGCCCACCTGAGCATAAAACGCTGAGTGAAAGCGCATTGCACCAGAACCTCGCACACTCCTGAGGCGGAAGCCGGGAGCTGACCTCTTTTTAAAAATTGTTATTTTCTGTGTCACGCAATACCTGAATATTGTTTTTAAACTTGCACTTACCCTCCGGGCAGCACCAGAGCTAGACCTAGAATCGCCTACACAGCGGATTTATCGCTGTAGCGAACACCCCGAAATTCAAACAAATCCAGCCGCCATTGACGGCGAGGGTCGAGGGACGAAGCCACGCCTACCCTTAGGCCACGCCCACCTGAGCATAAAACGCTGAGTGAAAGCGCATTGCACCAGAACCTCGCACACTCCTGAGGCGGAATCCGGGAGCTGATCTCTTTTTAAAAATTGTTATTTTCTGTGTCACGCAATACCTGAATATTGTTTTTAAACTTGCACTTACCCTCCGGGCAGCACCAGAGCTAGACCTAGAATCGCCTACACAGCGGATTTATCGCTGTAGCGAACACCCCGAAATTCAAACAAATCCAGCCGCCATTGACGGCGAGGGTCGAGGGACGAGGCCACGCCTACCCTTAGGCCACGCCAACCTGAGCATAAAACGCTGAGTGAAAGCGCATTGCACCAGAACCTCGCACACTCCTGAGGCGGAAGCCGGGAGCTGACCTCTTTTTAAAAATTGTTATTTTCTGTGTCACGCAATACCTGAATATTGTTTTTAAACTTGCACTTACCCTCCGGGCAGCACCAGAGCTAGACCTAGAATCGCCTACACAGCGGATTTATCGCTGTAGCGAACACCCCGAAATTCAAACAAATCCAGCCGCCATTGACGGCGAGGGTCGAGGCCACGCCTACCCTCAGGCCACGCCCTCACGCCCCTTCTCCAATCCTCAAAAGATGTGCAACCACCGGACGCGCAGCGGACGGGCGCAGTGGGCGCGCCGTCAGCGCGCCGAAGGCGCGCCAAAGGCAAGCCCGTCTGGGCCCGTCCGGGCCCAAACGGCCTTAGGCCTAGACACTATACCCGACTCGCAAAGGTGCATAACCTACACCCAAGATACGCTCCGAGCTTGGTACACGAATAAACATCCTCAGTGTAAATACATCCTTAAGGAAGACACCCCTTTCACGGGCTGCACCCTCTGCAATCCGACAGAGGAAACGGAACGCGGCCAAGCACTTCGATTCGGCCTTCTGAACTGCAGGTCTCTTGTAAAACATGCTCATGAAATAAATATCCTCGTCCAAAATTCTATGCTAGACGTACTGTTTCTGACAGAGACATGGATGACACCAAACAGTGACTCTGACATGGTCAATGCAGTCCCACCAGGTTACCAAATCTGCTCTTTGAACAGACCGGCCGGCAGAGGCGGCGGACTAGCCATACTCCACAAAGACCATATCACTTGCAGAATTGAAAGTGGAACTGTCCAAGACTGTGAAAACTGCAAATTCATTTTCCAGATCTCGCCATCAATCTCACTGTCGGGACTACTAGTATACCGACCGCCAGGCTCGCTAGGGGAATTCGCCTGCACCCTGATGGATCACGTCATACTAAAAACAATTACTGCCTCCAACTTCCTCCTCTTAGGGGATCTCAATCTGCATTTCCTGGACCCTGCGGATAAGACCGCAGCAAACCTACTAGCAGATCTTGCATCAGTCGACCTACATCTTCTGAACTCAAAAGCTACCCATGAGAAAGGTCAGCTTTTGGACCCAATCTTTACAAATATCAGGAACCTTAAAACCCAAGATCCCACCCCCCTCCCATGGACAGACCACTTACTGGTCCCCATGTATTGGGACCTCCAAACCACCCCGGCTTTAAGACAGAAAATCAGGACACTCGGGAGACGGTGGCACAAGCTGATACCAGAGGAATGGGAAGCGAAGTTAACAGAATCCTCCGCACCTCTCTCCTCGGATCCCAACACGGTGGATAGAGAATTTAACGGTTGGCTCACCCACTCCTTAGACAGCCTTGTCCCACTAACCAGCACCCTTAAACACATCAAAAGGATCAACCCAGCTCCATGGTACACACCCTCCCTGAACGCACTAAGGAAGGAGTGCAAAAGGACAGAACGCATTTGGAGGAAAGATAAGTCTATGAAGGAGAAAGACGCTTATCAGTTATCCATGAAAGCGTACAAACTAGCACTTCGTAATGCCAAAAGTGCCTTCTACGAGGATAAAATAAAGAATTCCTCCTGTTCAACCAAGGAGACCTTCCTTATCCTTAAAGATCTCCTCCATGTCCCTGACCCCCCACAAAAACCTATGGACCCCAAAGCAGCAGAAGAAAAATGCGTCAATCTAGCTACCTTTTTTGACGAAAAAATTAAAAAAATCCTTGCCTCTCTTCCCGCTGCTAAACCTGACACCACTGGGAAAATTAAGGACCCACCATCCTTAAAGAGGAATTCCTCCGCGAAACCCGACACACCCCATCTGGCGTTATTCGGCCCGGTTACTATAGAGGAAGTTGCAGCAACATTTGCGTCAATCAAGAGTGGCGCCCCCAGTGACCCAGTACCCATAAGATTTCTCAAACATATCACCCATACCATAGTGCCCCCGCTGACCGACCTAATCAACACCTCATTAGCCCAAGGTGAAGTCCCTTCGAGCTGGAAGGAGGCGGTCGTGAAAGGGCTTCTTAAGAAACCATTACTAGACCCTGAGGATCTTTCTAATTATAGACCAATTTCTCTCCTCCCCTGGATAGGTAAGGTCGCAGAGAAACTTGTAAATAAAAAGCTGTCTCAATTCCTGGAAACCAACCGTCTCCTTAAGAACTCTCAGACGGGTTTTCGACCAGGCCAGGGCACTGACACCGCTCTCCTCGCAGCAGTGGAGAAGACCAGAGAAATTCTCGATACAGGAGGATCAGTGGCAGTGGTCCTCCTGGATCTGAGCGCGGCCTTCGACACTGTCAGCCACCAGGTCCTAACCCAACGCCTAGAAAACATCGGAGTGAAAGATACAGCGCTGAAATGGCTCGCGTCCTTTCTTTACCAACGCTCTTTCCAAGTCTGGAAATGTGAAAGCCGCTCCTCCCCCATCCCCCTCCGGTGTGGTGTGCCACAGGGCTCATCACTAAGCCCCACGTTATTCAACGTGTACATGGCC